>NC_030835.1:32662500-33287500 GCF_001704415.2 Capra hircus
GTCAGGGACTTCGGCCCACTCTTCCCAATGGAGGGAGACGCCCCCTTCTCGCCGTCCCAGGGGTCTACGGAGCTCCTCCCCACCACGGATACTGACCTTTTCCCTCCTGCTCCCTAAACTGCACGGAACCCGGAACGCCTACGGTCCTTAACCAGCCATCCCGCGCTCACTCGCCTCTCGGTCTCCGAGGGGCACTGAGCCCAGAAGAGTGCATAGACTTATCAGCCCCGGAACCGCTTCCCACGCACGGCTGGGGAAAAACAGAAGCAAAGGCGGAAATGCACAGAGTGAAAAGGTGGAACTAGGCATGCGCAGATGGCCCGCACGCAGGGCCAGACAGTCTACGCGGACCACCAGAACTTTTGTTTCCCTTTAGTCTCCCCGACCAGCGGGTTGGGATTGGCTGAGAGTCCAGCCCACCTGGCAGTGGAAGATTTGGACCTGAGGTAATTTAAGCAGCTAGAGCCGGTCAGGGACTTTCTCCAAAGTTATGGATTACAGACGAGTTCTCTGTGCAGCCAGAATGCAGATTTACATAAAGTCAAGTGAAGGAAAACTGTTCGTCAATTTCACTTTTTTTTTTTTTTAAATACTGGGAAATGGGGACTTAGTTGGTGGTTCAGTGGTTAAGATTACACACTTCCAACAGGGAGCCTGGTTCAATCCCTGGTCAGGGAGCTGGATCCCACATGCCACTACTGAGTTCCCATGCCACAACTAAAGATCCAGCTGCCAAAAGGAAGATCGAAGACGCGGCGACCCAGCATAGTCAAATGAAATAAATAAATAAATACTAGGAAATAGATCCCATTAATACAATAAAAGAGTTATATCATCGGAGGCGGGTGGCACACAAGAAAGCAAGTTCATTAAAATCATGAAGCAATAAATGAAAGTAGTAGATAAATTAAGTAGACACAATCCAAAAGAAAATAGTCTTCCTCTATATATAAACATCTTGGAGAAGGGCCTGGCAACCCACTCCAGTGTTCTCGCCTGGAGAATCCCATGGATAGAAGAACTTGGCGGGCTACAATCCACAGGGTCACAAAGAGTCAGAGGCGACTGAAGAGACATAGCATGCATATATATATTCTTTCATTTGTGACATTGAAATTACTTCAGAAAAAGGGAGATAAATCCTTTCATAGATTCAATATTTTTGACAAAATTCCAATAAGAATCTCAACTAATTTTTGCATGTACTCCTTTTCTCTTTGATTTTTAAAGTATTGTGTACATTACAAAAGCATTCTCAACTTCATCTGGAATAAAATTAAATCTAAATTAAACAGCCAGATGTTCTTAAAGTGCTGCATTCAATATGTCAGCAAATTTGGAAAACTCAGCAGTGACCACTGGACTGGAAAAGGTCAGTTTCATTCCAATTCCAAAGAAGGGCAGTTCCAAAGAATGTTGAAATTACTGTATAACTGTGCTCATTTCACATGCTAGTAAGGTTATGCTTAAAATCCTTCAAGCAAGACTTCGGCAGTATGTGAACCAAGAACTTCCAGACGTATAACTTGGGTTCAGAAAAGGCAGAAGAACCAGAGATCAAATTGCTAACATTTGTTGAATCAAAGAGAAAGCAAGGGAATTCCAGAAAAACATCTACTTCTGATTCACTGACTATGCTAAAGTCTTTGACTATGTGGATCACAACAAACTGTGGAAAATTCTTCAAGTGATGGGAATACCAGATAACCTTACCTGTCTCCTGAGAAACCTGTATGCCAGTCAAGAAGCAGCAGTTAGAACTTGACATGGAACGACAGACTGGTTCAAAATTGGGAAAGGAGTACGTCAAGGCTATATATTGTCACTCTGCTTATTTAACTTCTATGCAGAGTACATCATGTGAAATGCCAAGCAGGATGAATCACAAGCTGGAATCAAGATTGCCAGGAGAAATATCAACAACCTCAGATATGTAGATGATACCACTCTAATGCCAGAAAGTGAAGCAGAACTAAAGAGCCTCATGATAAAGGTGAAAGAATAGAGTGAAAAAGTTGGCTTAAAACTCAGTATTTTTAAAAAAACTAAGATTATGGTGGTTGGTCCCAACACTTCATGGCAAATAGGAGGGGAAAAGTGAAAGCAGTGCCAGATTTTATTTTCTTGGGCTCCAAAATCACTGCAGATGGTGACTGCAGCCATGAAATTAAGATATTTGCTCCTTGGAAGGAGAGTGATGACAAACCTAGACACCATATTAAAAAGCAGAGACATCACTTTGCCGACCATGGTCCATATAGTCAAAGCTATGGTTTTTCCAGTAATCATACGCAGATGTGAGAGGTGGACCATAAAGAAGGCTGAGCACCAAAGAATTGATGCTTTTGAACTCTGGTGCTGGAGAAGATTCTTGAGTCTCTTGGACAGGGAGAAGCTCAAACCAGTTAATCCTAAAGGAGATCAACCCTAAATATTCATTGGAAGGATTGATGCTGAAGCTCCAATACATTGGCCACATGATGCAAAGAGCCAACTCACTGGAAAAAAACCCTGATATTGGGAAGACTGAAGCAAAAGGAGAAGGGAGTGGCAGAGGATGAAGTGGTTGCACAGCATCACCGACTCAATGGACATGAATCTGAGCAAATTCTGGAATACAGTGAAGAACAGAGGAATCTGTCATGCTCTAGTCCATGGGTCACAAAGAGTCGGACATGACCGAGCAACTGAACAACAAACAGCCAGAAATCATTTCAAAAAGGAGAAAACTGTCCAAGAGAAATCTCAATATGCATAATATTGCTCAGTTATTTAAAATAGTTTGGCATCTGCTTCATGGTAATACAATAACCATCACTAAGAGTATTTTTAAAATGTAGTATAATAAATGTAGCATTTCAAAACAGTGAGGGAAGGAAAGGAATATTCTAAAGAGCAAGTCATTACCAACAAAGATCACATGTGATACAGGTTCATATGGATTCAAGGTCGGAAATGCTTATAAAGTAAACCACTAAGTTAGTAAAGGAAAATAAATAGAGATGAGAAGTTGTGACATCAAGAAACCCACACATTTAATATGAAACATTTTATAATAAAAATACAGCAAACAACTCAGCTCTAGTTTTTAAAATATGTTAAAAGCAAATAACCAGGAAATTATATTTTTACTATTTGAAAGAAAAGAAGAATTAATAAGATCTTTAAAGCAATAAAAGGAAAAAACTTAAAATGGGCTACAGGACTGAGCAGCAGTGTAATAAAAAGAAAAAATTCAAATAAACACGTCTGAAAAAGTTGATTAGGAGAATCGAAAGAAATGCAAATGTTTAAGTAAAAACATGCAAGATATCATTTACTGAGATTTAAATTTTTACTCTCTCTCTCTATATATACACACACACAAAAGTTCACTTCATTTTGTCCACTTTCATGAGTTTTGAAAAGTGCACAGATTTGTGTAACCACCACTGCACTCAAAATACAGAACTGCTGCCCCTCAAATTACTTCCTACTACCCTTTTGAAATAAAAACCTCTCATCACTCTAAACTTCTGGCAGCCACTACGTATTCTTCATGCTTATATGTTTGTTTTTGCTAAAAAGTATTTTTACAAACACATATAACAAATATTATACTTAATGGTGAAATATGGAAAGTGTTCAAATGAAAGGTCAGACAAAGATAAGGATGCATGCTATCTGCAACTTTATTTGGCATTTTTTCCGAAGTTCTTAGAGTAAAACAGCAAAATAATCATGTACACAGAATATTCAAATGAAAGTATCCAAAATAAAGGTTTTATAAATTTGATAGGTTCAATATAAAAAATTTCAGAAAATTAATTTTAAAGGTACTGATAGGGACAGAATAAAGAAACAATAGGTGATTAAATAGTTAATACCAATAGGAGATTGTAAGTAGAAAAAAAAAATACAGTAGATCTCTGTAAGTTAACGATCACTTAGAAAGCAGCTTTGCTTAACCACAAAACCAAGCAGGCTTCTGAGCCTGCTAATAAACCATGTAGCACAGCATGAGACGTGCCCTCAAAGAATAACACAATGGTGGTGTGAGACCCACATCCTGCCCAGTGCGCTAAAGTTAGTGACCCCCAGGACATTTTTTTCTGCACACACACAAAACAATAATTTATGGGAAGGTAAACTGAAGAAAGGGAAAACCACTAGACCATTCAGGTATGACCTAAATCAAATCCCTTATGATTATACAGTGGAAGTGAGAAATAGATTGAAGGGACTAGATCTGATAGATAGAGTGCCTGATGAACTATGGACTGAGGTTCCTGACATTGTACAGGAGACAGGGATCAAGACCATTCCCTTGGAAAAGAAATGCAAAAGCAAAATGGCTGTCTGGGGAGGCCTTACAAATAGCTGTGAAAAGAAGAGAGGCGAAAAGCAAAGGAGAAAAGGAAAGATATAAGCATCTGAATGCAGAGTTCCAAAGAACAGCAAGAAGAGATAAGAAAGCCTTCCTCAGTGATTAATGCAAAGAAATAGAGGAAAACAACAGAACAGGAAAGACTAGAGATCTCTTCAAGAAAATTAGAGATACCAAGGGAACATTTCATGCAAAGATGGGCTCGATAAAGGACAGAAATCGTCTGGACCTAACAGAGCAGATGATATTAAGAAGAGGTGGCAAGAATACACAGAAGAACTGTACAAAAAAGATCTTCATGACCAAGATGATCACGATGGTATGATCACTCACCTAGAGCCAGACATCCTGGAATGTGAAGTCAAGTGGGCCTTAGAAAGCATCACTATGAACAAAGCTAGTGGAGGTGATGGAATTCCAGTTGAGCTATTTCAAATCCTGAAAGATGATGCTGTGAAAGTGCTGCACTCAATATGCCAGCAAATTTGGAAAACTCAGCAGTGGCCACAGGACTGGAAAAGGTCAGTTTCATTCCAATCCCAAAGAAAGGCAATGCCAAAGAATGCTCAAACTACCACACAATTGCACTCATCTCACATGCTAGTAAAGTAATGCTCAAAATTCTCCAAGTCAGGCTTCAGCAATACGTGAACTGTGAACTTCCAGATGTTCAAGCTGGTTTTAGAAAAGGCAGAGGAACCAGAGATCAAATTGCCAACATCTGCTGGATCATGGAAAAAGCAAGAGAGTTCCAGAAAAACATCTATTTCTGCTTTCTTGACTATGCCAAAGCCTTTGACTGTGTGGATCACAATAAACTGTGGAAAATTCTGAAAGAGATGGGAATACCAGACCACCTAACCTGCCTCTTGAGAAACCTGTATGCAGGTCAGGAAGGAACAGTTAGAACCGGACATGGAACAACAGACTGGTTCCAAATAGGAAAAGGAGTATGTCAAGGCTGTATATTGTCACCCTGCTTATTTAACTTATATGCAGAGTACATCATGAGAAACACTGGGCTGGAGGAAGTTCACCTGGAATCAAGATTGTCAGAGAAATATCAGTAACTTCAGATATGCATGACACCATGCTTATGGCAGAAAGTGAAGAGGAACTAAAAAGCCTCTTGATGAAAGTGAAAGAGGAAAGTGAAAAAGTTGGCTTAAAGCTCAACATTCAGAAAACCAAGATCATGGCATCTGGTCCCATCACTTCGTGGGAAATAGATGGGAAAACAGTGGAAAGAGTGTCAGACTTTATTTTTTGGGGCTCAAAAATCACTGCAGATGGTGACTGCAGCCATGAAACTAAAAGATGCTTACTCCTTGGATGGAAAGTTATGACCACCTAGACAGCATATTCAAAAGCAGAGACATTACTTTGCCACCCAAGGTCCGTCTAATCAAGGTTATGGTTTTTCCAGTGGTCATGTATGGATGTGAGAGTTGGACTGTGAAGAAAGCTGAGCACCAAAGGATTGATGCTTTTGAACTGTGGTGTTGGAGAAGACTCCTCAGAGTCCCTTGGACTGCAAGGAGATCCAACCAGTCCATTCTAGAGGAGATCAGCCCTGGATGTTCTTTGGAAGGAATGATGCTAAAGCTGAATCTCCAGTACTTTGGCCACCTCATGCAAAGTGTTGACTCAGTGGAAAAGACTCTGATGCTGGGAAGGATTGGTGACAGGAGGAGAAGGGGATAACAGAGGATGAGATGGCTGGATGGCACCACTTGACTCAATGGATGTGAGTTTGAGTGAACTCTGGGAGTTGGTGATGGACAGGGAGGCCTGGCGTGCTGCGATTCATGGGATCACAAAGAGTCAGACACGACTCAACTGTACTGAACTGAACTGACTTTTCAAAGTAAAGTTCCTTATTGTACTGAGACCTGAAATAATTCTTCCATAGTGCCATGACCTTGAAGGACTATGGACAGAAGTTCATAACATTGTACAGGAGGTGGTGATCAAAACCATCCCCAAAAGAAGAAATGCAAAAAGGCAAAATGGTTGTCGGAGGAGGCCTTACAAATAGCTGAGGAAAAAAGAGAAGCTAAAGGCAAAGGAGAAAAGGAAATATATACCCATCTGAATGCAGAGTTCCAAAGAGTAGCAAGGAAATATAAGAAAGCCTTCCTAAGTGAACAATGCAAAAAAGTAGAGGAAATCAACAGCATGTAAAAGACTAGAGATCTCATCGAGATAACGAGAGATACAAATGGAACATTTCATGCAAAGATGGGCACAATGGACAGAAACGGTAAAGAACCTAATAGAAGCAGAAGATATTAAGAAGAGGTGGCAAGAATACACAGAACTATACAAAAAGATCTTAGTGACCCAGATAACCACCATGGTGTGATCACTCACCTAGAGCCAGACATCCCGGAATGTAAAGTCAAGTGGGCCTTAAGAAGCATCACTACGAACAAAACTAGTGGAGGTGATGCAATTCCAGTTGAGCTATTTCAAATTCTACAAGATGATGCTGTTAAAGTCCTGCACTCAATATTCCAACAAATTTGGAAAACTCAGCAACGGCCACAGGACTGGAAAAGGTCAGTTTCATTCCAATCCCAAAGAAAGGCAATTCCAAAGAATGTTCAAACTACTGCTCAATTGTACTCATCTCACATGCTAGCAAAGTAATGCTCAAAATTCTCCAAGCCAGGCTTCAAAAGTACATGAACTGAGAACTTCCAGATGTTCAAACTGGTTTTAGAAAAGGCAAAGGAACCAGAGATCAAATTGCCAATGTCTACTGGATCACAGAAAAAGCAAAAGAATTCCAGAAAAACATCTACTTCTGCTTCATTGACTATGCTAAAGCCTTTAATTGTGTGACAACAAACTGGAAAATTCTTAAAGAGATGGGATACCAGACTAGACCACCTGACCTGCCTCCTGAGAAATCTGTACACAGGTCAAGAAGCAACAGTTAGAACTGGACATGGAACAATGGACTGGTTCCAAACTGGTCAAGGTTGTCTATTCTCACCTTACTTATTGAACTTATATGCAGAGTACATCATAGTACATCATGCGAAGTGCCAGACTGGATAAAGCACAAGCTGGAATCAAGATTGCTGAGAGAAATATCAATAACCTCAGATATGCAGATGACACCACCCTTATGGCAGAAAGTGAAGAGGAACTGAAGAACCTTTTGATGAAGGTGAGAGAGGAGACTGTAAAAGCTGGCTTTAAATTCAACATTCAAAACCTAAGATCATGGCATCCTGTCCCATCACTTCATGGCAAATAAATGGGAAAACAATGGAAACAGTGACAGACTTTATTTTCTTGGGCTCCAAAATCACTGTGGACAGTGACTGCAGCCATGAAATTAAAAGATGCTTGCTCCTTGGAAGAAAAGCTATGACAAACCTAGACAGCATATTTAAAAGCAGAGACATTACTTTGCCAACAAAGATCTGTCTAGTCAAAGTTATGGTTTTTCTAGCAGTCATGTATGGATATGAGAGTTGAACCATAAAGAAAGTTGAGCACCAAAAAACTGATGCTTTTGAACTGTGGTGTTGGAGAAGACACTTGAGAGTCCCTTGGACTGCAAGAAGAGCAAACTAGTCCATCCTAAAGGAAATCAGTTCTGAATATTCACTGGAAGGACTGATGCTGAAGCTGAAGCTCCAATACTTTGGCCACCTGATGTGAAGAACTGACTCACTGGAAAAGACCCTGATGCTGGGAAAGATTGAAGGTAGGAGGAGGAGAAGGGGATGACAGAGGATGAGATGGTTGGATGGCATCACCAACTCAATGGACATGAGTTTGAGCAAGCTCTGTGTGTTGGTGATGGACAGGGAAGCCTTGCGTGCTGCGGTCCACTGGGTCAGAAAGAGTTGGACATGACTGAGTGACTGAACTGAACTGATGACGATCCTGGCTTGACAATGTAAGGACAAAAATACTGCCCTGCTTAATCTGGAGAAAGAGCTGAAGATGGAAACATGACATCTAATCAAGAATGAGGAAGAAAGTGGTCATTTCCCCATCTCCACTTTTTCTTTGATTATAAAACTGTATCTTAGTAAGTTCTTGGGGTGCAATACCCCCTCGCCCACCTGCTTCTAAGCCTCACAAGTGACTTATTCTAATAAATCACTTATCTCTCACTTTTCCTCTTGCTGAATTCTTTTCTGTGCTGAATCATAAAGGACCAGGCTCTTTAGAGCTCTCTGAAATACCACCTAACAGTTTCAGTACAACAAATTATAGCATGAAAATATGAAAATCTTTACAGAAACTATAAAATATAATGAGGGAAAATTTTTTGTTTGTCTGGGAGATGGTGAAGGACAGGGAAGTCTGGCGTGCTGTGGTCCATGGGGTCACAAAGAGCTGGACACGACTGAGCAAGTGAACAACAACAGAATTTCTCAGTGGAAATTCTATAGACCAGGAGAGAATGAAATGTCATATTCCCAAGACTGAAAGAAAACATATGCCTGCGAAGTTATCATTCACATATGAAGGAAAAATACTTTCCCAGACAAACAAAAGCTGAGGGGTTTCATTACCATTCAACACACCTTGAAGAAATGCTGAAAGAAGTTCTTCAAGCTGAAATGAAAACATACTAATGAGAAACATGAAAACATAAAGTATACAACACATTGGTAAAAATAAATATACAATCAGACTTCGAGAACTTTAATTCTATAATAAAATGGTATGTTAAACCATTTACCTAAACTATAATGGCTAAAGGAAAAGAGTATTGAAATAATTACAGTTATTATGCGCTAGTGAATATATAATATACAAAGGTAAAAAGTGATATCAAAAATATAAAAGACAGAGTAAAAGTATGAAACATTTGTAGGCTATCAAAGTTAAGTTGCTACCAGCTTTAAGTGGACTTTATTAGCTATGAGATGTCTCATGTAAACCTCACATTAACCACAATGTAAAAAACCTAGAATAAATTCACCAAAGAAAAGAAGAAATGAGACACACGATACCACCACAAAAAATCACAAATTTACAAAGGAAGGCAAGAACAGAGGGGAAAAGAATACGAGGAGATAGAAAATAAGCAGAAAGCAATTAAGATGACTAGTACATGAACTGATTTCACCAATCAAAAGGTTGAGTGGCTACATTGATAAGAAAAACAAGGCTCAAGTTATATGCAGTCTACAAAAGACTCATATCAGCTTTAAGGACCTACAGTCTCTAAGTGAAGGAATGGAAAGGCAAATCACATGCAGGCTGACATCAGAAGAAAGCAGGGATAGCTATACTTTATCAAAGACAATAGACTGTACGCCAAAAATGGTAACAAGACAAACAATGTCACTATATAATGATAAAGGGGTCAATTCATGATGAAGACACAATTGTAAATATATATTCACCCAATATCAGAACACCTAAACATATTAAGCAAATGCTAATAGATCTAAGAAAGCTGAGTGCCGAAGAATTGATGCTTTTGAACTGTGGTGTTGGAGAAGACTCTTGAGAGTCCCTTGGACTGCAAGGAGATCCAACCAGTCCATCCTAAAGGAGATCAGGCCTGGGTATTCATTGGAAGGACTGATGCTGAGGCTGAAACTCCAATACTTTGGCCACCTCATGCGAAGAGTTGACTCATTGGAAAAGACCCTGATGCTGGGAGGGACTGGGGGCACGAGGAGAAGGGACGACAGAGGATGAGATGGCTGGATGGCATCACCGACTCGATGCACATGAGTCTGGGTGAACTCTGGGAGTTGGTGATGGACAGGGAGGCCTGGCGTGCTGCGATTCACGGGGTTACAAAGAGTCAGATACGACTGAGCGACTGAACTGAACTGAACTGAACTGAATAGATCTAAAGGGAAAAATATATAACAATGCAATAATAGTAGGGGACTTCTAATATAGGCTATTGCTGAAAATAGCCTATTTTCAACAAGGATAGATCATCTAGACAGAAAATAAAAGTTGGACTTGAACCATAAGTTAGGCCAAATGGACTTAACATATTTATAGAACATTCCATTCAACAGGAAGGAAATTTAAAAATATATTGAAACAAATGAAATGGAAACACAACAAACAAAACCTCTGAGATACCATAAAACTAGTTTTGAGAGGGAATTTTACAGCAATAAATGCATATATTAAGAATTTAAAAAGCACTCAAGCAAACCACCTAACTTTACATATTGAAGAACTAAAAGGAAGAGGAAGAAACTAAGCCCAAAGTTATCAGAAGAAAGGAAATAACAAAAATTAGAGCTGACACAAATGAGACCACCAAAAACAATAGAAGAAAATCAACAAATCTTAGATTCCTAAAGTCTAGATTTTTATAAAAAGAAAAATGAGAAAATTGACTAATCTTTAGTTAGACTCACTAAGGAAAAGAGAGAGGACTCATATAAATGAAGTAAAAAATGAAATAACCGACACTACAGGGATACATAGAGTCATAAGAGACTACTATGAACAGTTACATGTGAATTTATTGGAAAACCTAGAAGAAATGTATAAAGTCCTAGACACCTAAAACCTACCAAGAGGTGAATCATGAAGAAATAGAAAATCTGAGAAGATCAATAACAAGTAAGTAAAGTGAATCAGAATCAAAACCCTCTCAACACAGATAACCCCAGGACCAAATGGTTTCATAGGTGATTTCTACCAAACATTTAAAGAGTTAAAGCCAGTCCTTCTCAAACTCTCCCCAAATTGAAGGGGACAGAACACTTCCAAACTCATCCTATGAGTCTGGTGTTATTAAATACCATGATACCCTGATACCAAAGCTAGATACGGACACCACAAAAAGGAAAAGGGTAGAATAAAATCCTTGATGAATATAGATTCAAAAAACTCCCAACAGCACATTAGCAAACCAAGTCACAACACAAAAAGATTATACCCCAGGACCAAGTGGTACTCACCCCTGAGATGCAAGAATGGTTCAACAAACATAAATCAATCGAAGTGAGATACCATATTAATAGGATGAAAGATAAATATCACAAGATTATCTCAACAGATGCAGAAGAAAACATTTCATAAAATATAATACCTTTTCATGATTAAAAAAAAATCTGAGTAAGATATCAGGAACTACCATAATCCTGAAGGTTTGTGTGGTATTGGAGAAGAGAATCAGAGGGTGTGAAAAGATCAGAAATGTCAACTCTGTGCTTTGGAAATTTTATCAGAGGATACACCACCACAACTAGCCAAGAAGGGTGTGTTTAACTATCAGATTTGACTAAAACCTGGAGAAATACATGCCTGAGGCCCTTTCTAACCCACAAACTTTGCAATGTCAAGGGGCCTACTGCCTAGAACTTCTCTTCCAGAGAGCAGTGTTTTTTAGAAGTGAAGGGATACAGAATATATCACTGTGAAAAGTTTTTGTTTTTATTTTTTTTCTAAGATCCCCTGATCTGCCTAAATTCATCCATCATAAATGCTTCCTTCTGGGAGAAATTACCAGGGAAGATTTGCTCCTCTGACAGAAGACAAGATGTTGGCACACTGGACTTCCCCGGTGGTCCAGCGGTTAAGAATCCACCTGCCAATGCAGGGGAAATGGGTTCAACCCCTAGGCTGGGAAGATTCCACACACCTCAGAGCAACTAAGCAGGTGTGCCACAACTACTAAAGCCTGTGTGCAAAGATCCAGAACAGCCAAAAAAAAAAAAAAAGTTGGCACCAGCATAAGAAACTGTCTAAAAAGACATCAGAAAACTGTCATACCTTACATCTAATCTCCTAAAGGCCCATACTTCTCTTTCCTAAACTCATTTTTTTCTCATAAGTGGTCTTTTCTTCTTTCCCCGTATTAATATGGTATATATGCCCCAAATTCTACTTCTTTGAATCACATTTTTCTGTGAACATTCCTGTATGTACATGAATAAAAATCCTGTCTTTTATCTAAAAACAGCAACAAAACCTAAACAAATTGGATACTGAAGGAATGTGTCTCACAACATAGGGGACAAATACAACAAGCCCATGTGCTATGCTTAGCCGCTCAGTTGTGTCCAACTCTTTGCGACCCATGGACTGTAGCCCGCCAGGCTCCTCTGTCCATGGGGATTCTTCAGGCAAGAATACTGGAGTGGGTTGCCATGCCCTCCTCCAGGGGATCTTCCCAACTCAGGGATCAAACCCAGGGCTCCCATATTGCAGATGGATTTTTTTTTACCATTTAAGCCACCAGGGAAGCCATCATCACACTCATTTGTGAAAAACTGAAAGTCTTTCTTCTATGATCAGGAACAGGCCAAGGGTGCCTGCTCAGCACTCTTATTCAACATAGAAATGGAAATCCTAACTAGAGCAATTGGGAAAGACCAAAAGAATGAAATAAATAAAAGGCACCCAAAATGGAAACAAAGAAACTGTCATTCAGTTCAGTCGCTCAGTCGTGTCCAACTCTTTGCGACCCCATGAATTGCAGCACGTCAGGCCTCCCCGTCCATCACTAACTCCCAGAGTTCACTCAGACTCACGTCCATCGAGTCGGTGATGCCATCCAGCCATCTCATCCTCTGTCGTCCCCTTCTCCTCCTGCCCCCAATCCCTCCCAGCATCAGAGTCTTTTCCAATGAGTCAACTCTTCGCATAAGGTGGCCAAAGTACTGGAGCTTCAGCTTCAGCATCATTCCCTCCAAAGAAATCCCAGGGCTGATCTCCTTCAGAATGGACTGGTTGGATCTCCTTGCAGTCCAAGGGACTCTGAGGAGTCTTCTCCAACACCACAGTTCAAAAGCATCAATTCTTTGGCGCTCAGCCTTCTTCACAGTCCAACTCTCACATCCATACATGACTGCTGGAAAAACCATAGCCTTGACTAGATGGACCTTAGTCGGCAAAGTAATGTCTCTGCTTTTGAATATGCTATCTAGGTTGGTCAAAACTGTCATTATTTGCAGATAATATGATCTTATATGTAAGAAATTCCAAAGAATCAACCAAACAACAGTGAGACTGAAACAAATTCAGCAAAGACTGCAAGACATAAAAATCAATATACAGAAATCAGCTATATTTCTATATACTATTAAGGCAACATCTGAAAAAAAAATAAAGAAAACTAACCCATTTACAATATAATCAATAGTAAACATAAGAATTAAGCAAGGAAGTGAAAGACCTGTATAATGGAAAACAGATGTTAAAAGAAATTGGAGAAAATACAGATTAGAAAAACTAATATTGTTAAAATGTCCATACTAAGTTCCGCTCAAGATGGCAATGTAGGAGGCTCCTGAATTCTCCTCCTCCCATGGACCCACTGAACTCAGTCACTTCCTCTTCCCTGTAAGACTGCCACAGCTCCTCTTCCTCTCAATACTATGGCAATTCCAGCCCAGGAACAAAATTCCAGAGACCAGGATCATCAGCTCACAAATAAACATGGGCACCATTTATGGTTGCCAATCCCAGCTTCCTTTACTGTTTCAATGAATGTGACTCAGAGACCCATGTGTGGGGAAGAAACAAGAGGCCTGAGTACATAGTTACCAGCAGTCCGCTGGGCTCTGAATACATGGGCTTTCTCTGGGTAAGGTTCTCAGAACCAGTTTAATTTTCAACTAAGTCTGTGTTTTAATTTATAGCTTAACATTATCAGCTAAATTAAAGCAGTAAGACTGTATGATTTATTTATTAAGTACAAACTGTTTTATTCTTTGGAAATAAGTCTAACTTAGAAAATTTGCAAGAATAGTACAAATAAACATTCCCCCCCCCCCGAACCACTGAAAGTAGGTTGCCAACATGATGCTCTATCATTCCCAAATACTTTAGTAACAAGAATATTCTACACAGTTATATTTCAACCATCAAAACCAGGAAACTAGCACTGTTGCTTACCACCTTTTGACCCCAACTGAGTTTCACCTATTTTCTAAATAATTTTCTGTAGAGCAGAATGACTCAATCCAGGATCACACACTGTGATTTCCTATCTCTTCAGTCTCTTTCAAAGTGGAACACTTTCTCAGTTTCTTTTCTTAACTTGCAACATCTGAAGGACTTCCCTGGTGGCTCAGTGGTGAAGAATCCGCTTGCCAATGCAGGAGAAGTGGTTTAGTCTCTGGTCCTAGAGGATACTACAGGCTGTGCAGCAACTAAGCTGGTGCGCCACAACTACCGAGCCTGTGCTCCAGGGCCCAGGCGCCATGACCATTGAGCCCATGTGCCGTAACTACTGATGCCTGTGCACCGTAGAGCCTGTGCTCTGCAACAGGAGAGGCAGTCACAACAGGAAGCTCGCACACCGCAACTAGAGAGTAACCCCTGCTCTCTGAAACTAGAGAAAAGCTTGCACAGCAGTGAAGAGCCTGCACAGCCAAGAAGTAAATAAAAATTTTAAAAATTAGAAGATTATAAGCCAGGATAATCTTTGAACAATATTCCTCAGTTTGGGTTTGTCCGATGTTTCTCCTGCTTAGACTTAGTTACGCATATTGGCCATGTTCTTCTCATCGCATCCTATCAGATCTGTATGCTCAGTCACTCAGTCATGTGTGACTCTTTGTGACCCCAAGGACTGTAGCCTGCGAGGCTCCTCTGTCCATGGAACACTTTCCAGGCAAGAATACTGGAGTGGGCTGCCTTTTCCCGCTTCAGGGATCTTCCTGATCCAGGGATTGAACCTGTGTCCCTCGTGTCTCCTGCATTGGCAGGTAGATGCTCTACCACGGCGTCACCTGGGACTCAATTTGTTTCAATATTACTCATGTTAACTTTAATCACACGACCACGTTGAGTCAGCCCACTGTTTCCATTGCAGAGTTACTTTTTCCCATCGTAACCACATTTCTGTCCATCCTCCCTGCTTTGTCAATAGTACATGCTTGAGGAAGACTACAAGGATGGAGGAGGGGAAAGGCACACGCCCCTTCCTGTTTATCTCCTGGGGTCTTCCCATTTGCTTCACATGCTGGCAGTGTCTCTGCAGCAATACTACTTCACCTCCTCCGAGCAGCAGCTAAAACCAGCTCAATTTTTCTAACGCTTGCAAACCAGCATCATCATACCTCATGAAAGACACCAGTGTCAGTCAGCCACCACTTGCTCAGTGGCCAATACAGATCCCATTCTCATGAGCCCCCTCTTCTGGGACCAGAGATACTTACATCAGCAATCTTTTCAGAGGTCTGCACTTCAACTTGGAAGGATGTCTATTCACTCACCTTCATTTTGTCAGCCAAGGGTTGATGGCTGCTGTCTGCTGTTGCTCTCTCAGTGATAATTTGTCTTCTCTGTTTGACCCTTTTGGATACTTGCTACCTTTGTACTATCTCACTCTAGCTGGAAAATAACTAGAACTGGGTCTGCTGTGGTCTCTAGGGCTGGAGGAAGATGACACTCTGGTGACAGCTGGTGACAAAGCATAATGGAACAGCACCCTGGCTGAGGCTGGCTTAGCTCTGGAACTGACGGTGCTGAGGATGCTGGCTGAAGTTGTAGAGGAAGTAGCAGGACAGATTTCTGTGATGATTCTGGCTCTGCAGATGGAGGGAGAGGTGCTGAAGAACCTTCTCTGGACCCAGAATTGAAAACTGTGCAGATGCTTTTTCTCCATTATGAGCTTAATGAGAGCTAAGGCATGAGTATGCTCTGGCTCTGGAGCTGTGGCAGGAGAGATGTAGTCAGCTCCAAGTCTGGAGATGTTTCCAGAGCTTGTTCTGGAGCTGGTACTGTAGCCACCAGAAGAGAAAACATCATCAATAAGACTGCTTTTCCATGTGTCTCCCAAAGAGAGGAAACGTCTCACTGCCAATAACTTAAGTCTCAGTCCAAGACACCATTCCACCACAAGAAGGTCCTCCCTGGCTGCAGTCCAGGGGAATTGTGATGCCTCCTCAATGATCCTGGCCTACTTCCAGCCTCAGGAGGCTCTGCTCTGTGTGGCCCAGGCTCCTCCCTTCATTTTCGCCTCCATCCTCCTCACCCACCCAGAGTCCTCCTCACCATGCCCCTCTGCCTCCGTGGA
The DNA here is from genome assembly GCF_001704415.2 of Capra hircus. Lineage (NCBI taxonomy): Eukaryota > Metazoa > Chordata > Mammalia > Artiodactyla > Bovidae > Capra > Capra hircus. The sequence goes on from NC_030835.1 coordinate 32,678,856, forward strand.
CTCCAGGGTCTCCAGCTGTGCCAGGAGATGGCAGGCTCGCTGCTCCAGGTCCGAGCCGGGCATGCTGAGCTCTACATAAGCGAGGAGCACCTTCAGGCAGGGATATTCTGGGGACTACTGGAAATCCTCAGGGTAAAGGTACAGCCAGGCACCCAGGGTAGAGGCCATGGCCCTGGGGAGAGTCACATGGGCAGCAGAGTCAGAGACCTGGCCTTCCCGCCACACTGCACTCCAGGGCCGCCCTGCGGGGACCTGGGCCTCTGTGCCTTCTGCCCCTGCCGATCCAGAGGTCAGTTCTCCTCTACGGTCCATCTCACCTGGCAGACCAGGCAGAGGAGGTCTGGACACAGGGGAGGGGCTGCCAATGAGCCTGCTCAAGTGACAGCCCTTGATCCATGGTGTGACCATCAGCCCACTTCCTGAGGACGGCCTGAGAGCTCACTGTCCCTCCCCTTGGTGTCACCTCTGTGAGGGCAGGCAGGGCATCTACTCTGGTCACTGTACTGTAGGGGACATGTAGAGGCTCCATGAATATCTGACCCTGGAGGGAACACACAGGCTTTGTCTCTGGCCCAGTCTTCCTGCGGGCCTCCTAACTCCTCAGATTTACCTCCTGCACCTGCCTCGTCCTCTAGGCACCTGCCTGGCTGTCCTTCCGCCACTGACACTCATCCTTCCCCAGCGAGGGCTCAGCTGTCCCCTGAGCGTCACTGGATTCCCTTAGCACCAGCTGAGCACCCCCGCTGAGGTTCTACCAGACAGTGAGCACACCACACCATGTGTTCTGGGTCCCAGGATTGGGGATGGAGGCAGGGCTATGATGGAGAGGGGACAGGTGTGGACTCTCATGGGGCCTGACTCTGAGCTCTGGCCTCCCAGATGCTTCTCACAGCACCCCAGCCTCGTCCACAGCTCTCTTGGGCTCCTTTCCTCTTGTCCAGGAGAAGCTGCCAGATCTCTGCCTTCAGTAGGAACCAGAAGCTATGTGGGATACAGGATTCTGCCAGCCCTGCCCATCAACCAACCCCACTTCTTCAGGCAGTCCTTCAGAAAACAGTCTCTCCCTCTTGAATCAAAGCACCTCAGGAAGTCTATTTCCCCACTGCCAGCCTGTCCTCAGGTGTGACCATGACAGGACCAGCAGGTCACCACGGGCCCACCAACCTGTTCCTGCTCAGAGGGAGAACCTCCCCTCAAGTCCCACTTCCCCCACATGGAGATGAGGGCAGCTGGCTCTGCCCAGGGGAGGCTCCCAGTGGCGGCCAGGCCTGGTGTGGCCAGCTCTAGGTTGCCTGGGGTTACCTTAGGTGACCTCCTGGTAAAGGACCAGAGGCATCCGGGCTGAGCACTGAACCGCCTGAAACATCTGAAAAACCTCTCCCTCCAGGGTTTCCTGAAGCAGAAGCCCTGGTCAGTCAAGACACAGCAGGAGAACATCTTTCTCTACCAAGTGTCTTCAGCCAAGTGAGCCCCAGAGGCTATGGAGCTGTTGCTAGAATGTGGGTGCCTGGTTACAGGGTTCCAAGTTCTGTTGGGATCTGTTGTCAAGGAAGTGACTTCACTTCCTGGGGTCCCCTTACTTGAATTGACAGTTGACACCTCTGCACATAGCCCTCTGGACTGTTGACACCTATCCCTCATCCATGTAGCCACAGGTCTCACACAGTTGCTCCACACAGCCCTCCACACAGCTGCTGGGCAGGGTCTGTGTGCAGCTCTGAGGAGACAGACCTGGGTCCAGACTCACCTCCTGATTCCTACCTGTTCTCCATCCTGGATGAGTCCTTGTGTCTCTCAAGGCCTGTCCGTGTCCCCGCCTGCACACCAGGGATGATGCCCGCATGGACTTCTAGGGATGTTCTCAGATATCGGTGGGACAAGACCTGGAATATGCGGAGTTGTGTCCCATGCAGGCAGTGCCTCCAGTCTCTTTTCTTGTCCTCTAATTACCTCCCATGTCTGTTCCTCTTCTGATCTCATCCCACAGTCCTTATTAAATGTCAGTGTGAGTGTGCGTGTGTGTGTGTATCCCAGTGCTCACTCTGGTAGGCCAGAAGAAAACTGCCCCTGTAAGGAGAGATAGGCAACAGCTTCCTAAGATCTGAGAGTTTCTGATTTCCAAAGCAAACCTGATGAGAGGGGTTTTAGCTTTGGCCAAGGAGGTCACGACACTGTGACACAGGCCTTAAAGATGGCAGGGGCTGGGATGACAGAGCCACACAGTCTGGCCCCACTGTCCACACCCATAACCACAGTGTAGGCTGTGACGACACAGCTGCCTTCAGGGGCTGTGCCTCAGGGGCTCACAGCCCAGCAGGCTCAGCATCTCAGGCTGGACACACAGAGGCCCAGGGACCAACTGGTGCTCGCAGCCTGTCATCTGCCACACAGACTTGACCATCTCATCTGTTGTGGCGGTTATGTTCCTGACCTTAAATCACTCTGTCATTTTTGAGATTGCACCCAAGTACAGCATTTCAGACTCTTTTGTTGACTATGAGGGCTACTCCATTTCTTCTAAGGGATTCTTGCCCACAGTCGTAGATATAATGGTCACCTGAATTAAATTCACCCATTCCAGTCCATTTTAGTTCACTGATTCCTAAAATGTCGATGTCCACTCTTGCCATGTCCTGTTTGATCACTTCCAATTTACCTAGATTCATGGACCTAACATTTCAGGTTCCTATGCAATATTGTTCTTTATAACATCAGACTTGACTCCCATCATCAGTCACATCCACAACTGAGTGTTGTTTTCGCTTTGGCTCCATCTCTTCATTCTTTCTGGAGTTATTTCTCCACTCTTCTCCAGGAGCATATTGAGCACCTACTGACCTTGGGAGTTCATCTTTCAGTATCATATCTTTTTGCCTTTCATACTGCTCATGGGATTCTCAAGGCAAGAATACTGAAGTGGTTTGCCATTCCCTTCTCCACCAACAAACAAGGCCAAAATATTAAAGGACAGTAAGGACGGTCTCTGCAATAAATGATGTTGGGAAAACTGGACACTTACATGCAAAACAATCAAGCTGGACCACTATCTTATCTTATAATATACAGAGAACTGAACTCAAAATGCATTAAGCCTTGAGTAGAAGACCTGAAACCACACAACTAGAAAAAAAACAGGTAGAAAGCTCTTTACCAGCTGTCTCAGAAATGATTTTTGGATCTGATTCTAAAAACAAAAGAAACGAAAGCAAAAAGTAACAAGTGGGATTATAGCAGAGGACAACAAAATAAAACAGAAATGAAATGAAATGGGAGAAAATATCTGCAATTCATATATTTTGTAAGGGGTTAATACCTAAAATATACAAAAATTCATAGAACTGAATAGCAAACAAAAAACCAACTTCATTTAAAAAAGGGCCAAAGGTCTCAAAAGACATTTTTTCCAAAGAAGACATACAGATGGCAAACAGGCACAGGAGAAATGCTCCACATTTGTAATCGTCAATGAAATGCAAACCACACCGACAGAAGTCACCCCTCACATCTACCAAAACAGCCATCAGCAAGAAGAACACAAATAAACGTTGGCGAGGATGTGGAGAAAAAGAAACACTTGAACACTGTTGGTGGGGATGTAAACTGGTGCAGCCAGTATGGAAAACAGCATGAAGGGTCTTCAAAAACTAAGACTACCTTGCGATCCAGCAAGCCCCTCCTGGACATATATTGGGGGAAAACTGTAAACTGCAAAGATGATGCACTACTAGTTATAACGCCTAAGATGTGGAAGCAACCTAAATGTCCACTGCCACATGGATAAAGAAGTGGAACATATACACAATGGAATACTACTCAGCCATAAAAAGAATGAAATGATGCCATTTGCAGCAGCCTGGATGGACCTGGAGATGATCGCAGAAGTGAAGTCAGTCGACAGAGAAAGACAAATATCATACGATAGTGCTAATATGTAGAATCTAAAAATGTGATACAGATGAACTAATTTACAAAATAGAAACTGACTCACAAATTTTAAAAACTAACTTAAGATTACCAAATGTGACAGGTGGAGGGAGGGATAAATTAGGAGGTTGAGATTAATACACAGACGCTACTATATACAAAATAATCAACCAGGACCTACTGTATAGCACAGACAATTCTCCACGATATTTTTTAACAAGCTATAAGGGAAAATAATTTGAAAAGGAATGGATATATGTATATATATAACTCAATCACTTTGTTGTATGCCTGAAACTAATACAATATTATAAATAAACTATTCTCCAGTATAAAATAAAAATTAAATTAAAAAAGAACTCATACAACTCAATAGCAAACAAAAATCTCGTTTTTAAAAGGGCAGAAAATCTAAATAGACATGTTTCCAAAGAAGATCTACAAATGGTCGACAGGCACAGGAAAAGACGCTCAACATTCTAAATCACTAGAAAAATCACTGACCACATGCTATCATCAAAAAGGTCAGAAATAACCTTTGGGGAGTATGTGGAGAAAAAGGAACCTTTAGGCACTGTTGGTGGGAATGTAAAATGGTACAGCCAGTATGCAAAACAGTATGGAGGTTCTTCAAAAAACAAAAACTAAAATTACCTCATGATCCAGCAGTTTCACTCCTAGGTATACATATCTGAAGAAAATAAAAACACTAATTCAAAAATATACATGGACTCCAATATTTGTACCACATTATTTACAATAGCCAAGATATGGAAGCAATCTAAATGCCCAACAGCATATGAGTTGATTAAAATAAATTACACACACAATGGAATACTATTCAGCTATAGGAAAGAGTGAAAATTTGCCATTTGTAAAACATGGATACATCTGGAGAACATTATGCTAAGTGAAATAAACCAGAAAAATATAAATACTGTATGTTATCATTTATATCTGGATTCTAGAAACTAAAACAGTAAATTCCCTGGTGATCTAGTGGTTAGGACGCCACACACCCACTGCAGGGGCCCTGGGTTTGATCCCTGCTTGGGGAACTAGAATCCTGCAAGCTACATGGCAGGGCCTAAATAAATAAACAAATAAAAATAAAAACTGAAACACTAAGTAATAAAACAGAAACGCACTGACAGATATAAGGAACAAACAAGTAGTTGCTAGAGGTGAGAAGGAAGTAGAGGGACAAGATGGGTTAAAGGATTGAGACACAAACTTCTATGTATAAAATAAATAAGCTCTGTGTTGTCAGGAGTTTTCACATGTACGTTTTAAACTTAAACAAGGCACAGTTCTAAAAGTGGGGATTTTTTTTTTTTATTGATGCTAAGACAAGGGTAAAAGTACCTTTATAAAATAAATTGCAAACTTTTCCAGTGGTTCAAAGGAATCAGTTTCTCAGGCCATCCCTAAATGAATATGTGACCAACTGTTAAAATAATTTTATGAAAGTGGTCTGTTTGAAGTTTCTGTCTATTCTAGATTGAAATTTGGTAATTTTTGTTGTTCAGAAAATTATTCATGTAGCCTAACATGTCAAATATATAGGTATGAAATTGTTCAGTATCTTTAACATAATTCTGTTTTATACAGTTTTTCTAGTTTTATTCATAATACACTAGTTTTTTATTGGCTTCACAGGGTTCATTTATTTCCATATATAAAAATAATACTTTCCTTTTCCAAAACCCAGCATTTAGTTGTATCAATGAAGCATAATATGTACTTTCCAATTGGTTATTTTAGGTTTTCCATGTTTAATTCATCCTTCATTTCCAACGTGTAAAATTTCACTTCTATTCCTAAGTTGAATGATTGCTCTGTGTAACTTCAATCTTGCTAAATAAATTTTAAAAATTTAAGTTTTTATTGGATAAACAAAGAGAAGCACAGCTGCCATAAAAGAAGATACCAGTGAGGTTATAAGTGACAGATGTGAAAATATATTCTCAACATAGATAAGACAGATAAAAATCAGTGACATATAAAAAAATACCTCAGATAGCAGTGGGTCCTCATTTAGCCCCTGCACCGCACATGCGTGGAGCCCTCCCGGGAAAGGGGCAGGTGTGGGCTCCTCTGTTCCTGTACTGAGCATGTGCAGGGCCCTCAGGTGTCATTCATATGCTGAAATCTTAACGTCTAAGGTGATAGTATTAGGAGGTGGGGCCTGTGGATGTGATTAAGTCAGAAGGCAGAGCCCTCACTGATGAAGAGTGCTCTTGTAAAACAGGCCTGGGAGAGCCCCTTACCCCTTCTGACAGCTGAGTGTGCACTGAAAACAATCCTCCTATGAACCAGAAAGTGGTTCCTCACTAATCATGGAAGCTGCGTTCACCTTGATCTTGGACTTCTCAGCACCTATAACTGTTAGGAAGTAAATTTCTGCTGTTCATATGCTACTGGGTCTATGCTATTTGTTACAGCAGCCCAGATGGAATAAAACAGCCTCTGATTCAGGCAGCCAGTGTCTGATTACAATTGCTATGGATATGACTAAGCAAAGGAAGAAGGTGAAGGCAGGGAGTAGGGGATGTTTTATTTTAACTGGAGTAACTGACATCTTTGTGTTGGGAGGAACATGAAGGAAATGATACTTAAGAATAATTCTAAATGCTCATCTTCATAGGCCTTGGAATGCATTTGAGAAAATTAAAAATCCTTTCATGATTAAAAGCCAATATAACACTTAACAAAAATGGCAACAGGTAGAAATTTTTAGGTCCATAACATGAGCAAAAACAACAACAAAAAACATTTATACACATATCAAACCCTACAAACCAGTAAGGATCCACTATCAGCAAAACATGCCCTGATGGGACCATGAACAAGGGTCAGCAGGGACTACGATGGGAGGATTAGACCTCAAGTGCTTCATGAAATAGAATGATTTGACTGTCTTATAAAAGAAGTTCCTGTAAACCTGTTAAAGTCCTAAAAGACACTATTGGAACCATCAATGAGTAAGACACTATGAAACACACCCATAATAGAGAACAGCATGGAGCTTCCTCAAGCCTCACCCTGCAGTAATGGACTGTGGAATATTAAAGACAACTGGAGACTATCACAGAGCAGGAAGGCAGAACAAGTGAGACCCAACAGTAGACCAGTCACCAGCCACAATTTAGGGGGGAACACAAGGGAAAAACAGCTCCAGATGCCAAGGGAAACATCGCAGAAACGGTCTGTAGATTTTTCATTCTAAACTATCACTCAAGAATAAAAGCAAAATAAGAACAGCTTCAGAGGAAAACATTTTCAGACTACGAGCGTTTGCCTCTCTCTCAGGCTCTCTCACTGAGAGTGAGGAATGATGTAGTCTGAGCGAGACCCAGAAGGAAGGAGTGCAGTGTGAGACACGGAGGTAGGAGATGGGCCTAAGGAGATGGGCAGGAGATGCAGGTCTAAGTCAGACAGTCATTGACTGTGTGAAGCAACACCCAGGGATCAGCAGTAATAATAATCATGAGTAATTACAAGCAAAACTTCTGTGGTCCAGCGCTGCAGCCTGGCCACCTGCCACCCTACCAGGGTTTAGGAAGCCGGAGCTGAAGTTGTGAGCATATATATATATATATAATCATTTATATCTATTCATAGAATAAGAATTATACACCATGCACAAGTGGGATTTTTCCTGGAATGCAAGAATGCTTCATCGTAGTAAAATGCATTGGTGTAATGTACCACATTGGAGAAGGAAATGGCAACCCACTCCAGTGTTCTTGCCTAGAGAATCCCGCAGATAGAGGAGCCTGATGGGCTGTTGTCCATGGGGTCGCAAAGAGTTGGACATGACTGAAGCGCCTTAGCAAGCAAGCAAGCAATGCACCACATTCACATAATGGAGGGAAAAGCCATGATCACCTCAATTAATACAGAAAAAGCACTTTTAAAACTTCAACACCTTTTCATGATTAAAAAAAAAAAAACTTGACAAATAACATTTGAAGGAAACTACCACCATAAAGTCCCCAGTGGTTCAGCAGTAAAGAATCTGCCTGCAAAGCAGAAGATGCAAGAGACACAGGTCCGATCCCTGGATCAGGAAGATCTCCTAGAGGATGAAACAGCAATCTACTCCAGTATTCTCGCCTAGAGAGTCCCATGGACAGAGGTGCCGGGTGGGCTACAGTGCAAAAGGTCGTGAAGAGTTGGACACAACTGACTACACACACACAAGTAAAATTCACAGCTAACATCACAGTCAGTGATGAAGACTGAAAATTTTTCCTTTGAGATCAGGAAACACATAAGAATACTAGGTTTTGCCCCTTCTATGCAACACAGCACTGAGTTTTAGCCATAGCAGTCAGGAAAGACAGACATACAGATAGATACATAAACCAGTGACATTTAAATCTGAAAAGAGGTAGAATTATCTCTCTCCACCCATGATATGATCTCATATGTAGAAATTCTAAGTATGCCACAAAATAATGTTATAAATAATAAATTAATTCAGCAAAGTAACAAGGCACAAAGTCAATGCTGAAAATCAGTGGCATTTCTGTACACTAATGATCAAAGAGAAAAGGAAATTAAAAGTTTTGTTTACAATTGTTTCAGAAAGAATAAACTACTTAGTGATTAACTTAACAAAAACAGTGAAGACTTGCACAGTGAAATGTCAAACTTTGTGAAGACATTAAATGACACAAACCCTGTTTTCATGGATTGGAAGACTTATTGCTAAGACCTCAATACTTACCATTGCAATTCACAATTCCAATGCAATCCTGAACAAAACTCCAACCTAAACCAAAATGCCTATCCTAAAATACTTTACAACTAATATACCCCAAAATAGCCAAATAATTATGAGAAGAAAAAGTACTTTGGGAGAACACCATTACCGATTTCAAAACTTACGGCAAAGCTATAGTAATCCAAACAGTTTGGTACTGGCATGGATCACAGCCTTGTAGTGATGAAGGGGGTTTTCATAACTCAGTGAAGCCATCAGCCATGGTATGAAGCGTCACTCAAGATGGATGGGTCATGATGAAGAGTGCTGACAAAACATGGTCCACTAGGGGACGAAATGGCAACCAACTTCAGTATTCTTGTCTGGAGAACACCATAAACAGTAAGAAAAGGCAAAAAGATACGACACTGCAAGACGAGCCCCCCAGGTCAGAAGGCATTCAGTATGCTAAACAGAGGAAGAGTGGAGGGCAATTACTAACAGCTTCAGAGAGAAAGAAGTGGCTGGGCCAAAACAGAAATGAGGCTCAGTTGTGAATGTGTCTGGTGGTGAAAGTAAAGTCCCATGAAGTAAAAAACAGTATTGCATCAGTTCAGTTCAGTTCAGTTCAGTCTCAGTCGTGTCCGACTCTTTGCGACCCCATGAATCGCAGCACGCCAGGCCTCCCTGTCCATCACCAACTCCCGGAGTTCACTCAAACTCATGTCCATCGAGTCGGTGATGCCATCCAGCCATCTCATCCTCTGCTGTCCCCTCTTCCTCCTTCCCTCAATCCCTCCCAGCATCAGAGTATTTTCCAATGAGTCAGCTCTTTGCATGAGGTGGCCAAAGTACTGGAGTTTCAACTTTAGCATCATTCCTTCCAAAGAACACCCAGGGCTGATCTCCTTTAGCATGGACTGGTTGGATCTCCTTGCAGTCCAAGGGACTCTCAAGAGTCTTCTCCAACACTACAGTTCAAAAGTATCAACTCTTTGGTGCTCAGCTTTTTTCACAGCCCAACTCTCACATCCATACATGACCACTGCAAAAACCATAGCCTTGACTAGACGGACCTTTGTTGGCAAAACAATGTCTCTGCTTTTCAATATGCTATCTAGGTTGGTCATAACTTTTCTTCCAAGGAGTAAGCGTCTTTTAATTTCATGGCTGCAGTCACTATCTGCAGTGATTTTGGAGCCCCCCAAAATAAAGTCTGACACTCTTTCCACTGTTTCCCCATCTATTTGCCATAAAGTGATGGGACCGGATGCCATGATCTTAGTTTCCTGAATGTTGAGTTTTAAGCCAACGTTTTCACTCTCCTCTTTTACTTTCATCAAGAGGCTCTTTAGTTATTCACTTTCTGCTATAAGTATGGCGTCATCTGCATATCTGAGGTTATTGATATTTCTCCCGGCAATCTTGATTCCAGCTTGTGCTTCATCCAGCCCGGCATTTCTCATGCTGTGGCTGGAGCCATGTAAACAAGATTTATAACAGTTAACTGGAAAATGAATCAAGAGACACATCCAGAGATAAAGCTACACACCTATTTTCACCTTATCTATGACAAAAGAGGCAAGAATATGGAATGGAGAAAAGATAGTCTCTTCAATAAGTGGTGCTGGGAAAGCTGGACAGTTTCATGTAAAAGAATAAAATCAGAACATTCTCTAACACCACACATAAAAATAAACTCAAAATGGATTAAAGAAAGACCTAAATGTAAGACTGGGCAGTATAAAAATGTTAGAGAAAAACAGGCAGAACACTCTCTGACATAAACTGCAGGAAGATCTTTTATGAGCCACTTCCTAGAATGATGAAAATAAAAACAAAAATAAACAAACACAGCCTAATTAAACTTAAAAACTACTGCACAACAAAGGAAACCATCAACAAAATGAAAAGAGCCCACAGAAAGGAAGAAAATATCTGCAAATGAAGTGACCAACAGGAGATTAATCTTCAAAATAAGCAACAGCTCATGCAGCTCAATATTAAAAATAAAGCAAACTAATATCCCCAATCAAAAAATAGGTGGAAGATCTAAATACACATTTCTGCAAAGAAGACATACAGATGGCCAAGAGGAACATGAAAAGATGCTGAATATTACTAATTATTGGAGAAATGCAAATCAAAACTACAGTGAGGTATCAGCTCATACCAGTCAGAATGGCCATCATCAAAAAAATCTACAAACAATAAATGCTGGAGAGGGTGTGGAGAAAAGGGAAGCCTCCTACACTGTTGGTGAGAATGTAAGTTGGTACAGCCACTATGGAAAACAGTATGGAGGTTCTTAAAAGACTAAAAATAGAGTTACTGTATCATATGGTAATCTTACTCCTGGGCATATATTCAGAGAAAATCACAATCTGAAAAGATACATGTTCCCCAATGTTCACTGCAGCACTATTTACAATAACCAGAGCATGGAAGCAAGTAAATTTTCCTCAGTGGAGGAACAGATAAAGAAGATGGGGCTCATATTTACAATGGAATCTTACCCACTCCTAAAAAGAACAAAATAATGCCACGTGTGCAACATGGATGAACCCAGAGACTGTCATACTGAGTGAAGTCAGATATAGAAAGACAAACATCATATGATGTCACTTATATGTAGAACCTAAAAGAATGGTACATATAAACCCATTTACAGAAAGAGTCACAGATGTAGAGAACAAACTTATGGTTACCAAAGAGGGGTGAAGGATACGTTAGGATTGACAAATACACTCTGCTATATATAAAGTAAGTAAAGATCTACTGCAGAGCACAGGAAACTCTCCTCAATTCTTTGTAATAACCTACATGGGAATATAATCTAAAAAATAGTGGAGATATATACATGTACATATATATATATACACACACATATATAAAATTGATTCACATGCTGCACAGTAGCAACAGCACTGTAAATCAATGATATTCCAATTAAAATTAATTTAAAATAATAGTAAAAACAATGAAATCAAGAGACATAAAGATAAGAACTGAAAACACAGAACCTCATCTCTCTCACACAATTATGACCACTGTTCATTGTTCTGCCCCTGATGCTTCCTCAGGATATACAGGATTTTAGCCAAGTTCCCTGGGGTGGGGCAGATGGGTGGGTGGGGGGGAAGCACTCAGTGCTTTGGGGATAGAAGACAATGTGGGCTGGCCTTGGCTGTGCTGAGCAGACCTCCCCCTCGACTGACTCCCACTGAGACCTACGCCCACCTGAACACTGTCTCTCAGGGGTCAAGGACACCCAGTGTCATATGAGCAGTGACTTGCTACATAAACATTGACATCACAAGGAAGGAGCAACATGATTGAAAAATCTCTCTGATATGTTACATAGATTGCCCAAAGGAGTTTCAGAGAGATAGATATCTATGGATGGATGAGGGGGAGAGAAGAAGAAACAAAGGTGGGCAGAGTTAAGGGGCTGGCACAGAATTTCACCTCTTGATATCCGGATGGTGTAGTGGTAAAGAACCCACCTGCCAATGCAGGAGACACATGAGACCCGGGTTCTATCCCTGGGTCGGGAAGATTCCTCTGGAGCAGGAAATGGCAACCCACTCCAGCATTCTTGCCAGGAAAACCCCATGGACAGAGGAGCCTGGTCTATAGTCCATGGGATCACAAAGAGTTGGACTTGGCTGAGCATACATATGTGTCACAAGGGACAACTTTCAAACAGTGGCTCACCTTCGTGTGTTACTTGTAATGGGTTTTCTCTAGTTTCTAAATGAAATTGGAGATGAAAAGCATGTAAATATATTTTAAAGAAATTCTCTAAGTTTATAAAACATGTTCTGATGAAGTTTAACTTGAAAAGGACTCTTGAATGGGGCAGTCAGTCAGTTCAGTGGCTCAGTCACGTCCGACTCTTTGCAACCCCATGGACTGCAGCACGCCAGGCTTCCCTGTCCATCACCAATTCCCAGAGCCTACGCAAACTCATGTCCATTGAGTTGTTGATGCCATCCAACCGTCTCATCCTCTGTCATCCCCTTCTCCTGCCTTCAATCTTCCCTAGCATCAGGGCCTTTTCCAATGAGCTTGTTCTTTGCATCAGGTAGCCAAAAGGAGTTTCAGCTTCAGCATCAGTCCTTCCAGTGAATATTCAGGATTGATTTCCTTTAGGATTGACTAGCTGCATCTCCTTGCAGTGTGTTTGCCATAAGCAGCTACACACTGCCCTCTGGTGGCCCTGTGAGAAATAGCAGGAGCACTGCAGGGCTCTATGGTTCTGTCTGCCAAAGAGACCAACAACCAGTTGCCACCTTCACAGTATTCCTGTAAGAGTAAACCAAATTCTGCAAGTCTCATTGTTTGGGGGGAGCCTTCTAGTGGAAATCATTGTCTTGACTAAGACACAACACATCACTTTCCAAGTGCAGAATTTCACAGAGTAATCACTGAGCCCCTGAGTCAGGCCCTGGGACCACACAGAAGACAGACAGGAGTTGGCCACCTCTTGGGACCTGCAGGGAGAGGGTGAGAACCTGCTGGGTGGGATCACTTGCCTATACCCCAACTCTATGTGTCTAGCGTAGAGATTAGTCTATCTAACCAAAGAATTTTCATAGCTTTCTTCTGATTATGTTATTAACAAAATGTTTTAGAAATTTGGGAAACTATCATTCGAAATAATCTGCATAATTTCACCTACAATTACATAGCATTTAAAAAAATGGGATTACCTGATATTACCGGTGACCTTTTCACTTAATATGAGTAATTATTCTATCCATTTATAAATTTAAAAGATGTTAATTTAATAGCTGCAAATATTCCTTAATGATACCTTGTATCACAGGACCTGTTTCTACAACTCCTGATGCCAGCTTCCTCTAAACATATCTTGTTGATCTCTGAAAGAGGGGTCCAGAACCTATCAGCTCCAGGCAACTTCCAAATCTAGTATTATTCCCTGAATTTTCAAAGCAGGGTCTCTTTATCCTTTCTGCTAGGACAGCAGGCCCTTCATACCACATCTCCTCTCCTTTAAGAGCTCCTCCCAGACCAAGACACTGCTCAATCGATTCTCAGTCTGCTCTATGCACAGTGCACATTGTATGGTAAATATTCAATAGAGATTTGAAACAAAATAGGTCTAAATGAGTTACTTGTTATTGTTGATGTCATCCTAAAATTATAAATAAATTCCAGGAAACAATCCGTGGTACCTGAAGCAAAAGGACAGGGTACTGTCTGCAAGGTTTGCAAACTGGGGACACACAATTCTTGCCTGTAACTGAAAGCACATTCCTGGGGCTGAAGGGAGGGAAGAACTTTTAAAGAGCAAGAGCCCCAGAATGCTCAGCGGGGAGACTTGTAAGGGGATTAAATAGCCCTGTGCAGCCTGAGCACAAATCCCTGCAGCTGGACCGCAGTCTGCCATGACTGGCTGTCAACGGAACTTCTCCTTCAGAGTGTTCATAGCTAGGACTCTTAGCAGATCAGGACTCTTTAGAGCTTTTGTTTGTGGTTTTCTAAGAATGTAGAGAACGTTACTTAATCTCAGGTCTGTTATGACCATATGACTCTGTTTTATTTTGGGTCTCTGTTAGCTAGAATGGGTCCATTTCCTGTGTTCTCTTAAGGAATTTTTCTCATTTTTACTTTTCCTTGGGGGTTGCTATTTAGTTTTATGTGGACAAAGTTGATTTTCCATGAAAATTCACTCTCCTTCCTGGGGCACACCACTGGAAGACTTCCCAGCCTCCTCTGTGGCACAGGACCACATCATGGCCAATGAAGTAGCAGAAAAACTGATGTTGCATCCTGGCCCGTTATAACAGGCATTTTTCCAAGTTCCTGCCACTTCTGCTGACGGATGCAGTGAAGGAGGCCAAGGATAGGAGAAGCCTGGGTTCCTGAATGACCACATAAGGGAGTGCAGTCTCCCCAGGATGAACACCCACTCAGCACTATCATGTGAGAAAGAGTGCTGTGCTTCTGAAATTTTGAGTTATTTTATAATTCAGCATAAACTATTATACCCACAAAAATGTTAGTCATACTGCTGCTGCTGCTGCTAAGTCGCTTCAGTCATGTCCGACTCTGTGCGACCCCAGAGACGGCAGCCCACCAGGCTCCCCTGTCCCTGGGATTCTCCAGGCAAGAACACTGGAGTGGGTTGCCACATAGGATGAACTTAAGTAGCCATCAATCTAGTACATTTAAATAACAAAAGTAAATTTTGTACTATTAATAGTTTTAACATCCAGTTTAACCCTGTTAATTCTGACTCAAGTCATTTAAATTCAGAGAACTTCAATTCCTCAACATTTTAAATTCTGAACTTAATAAAACCTGCGATGAGAATTACAATATTTGAAACATAGTGTTGAGAAAGTATTTTCAAGAGAAAACTTCAATAGGAGATTTTAATTCCTTGATCTTGCTTTGAAAACATAGCACAGCAAACTATTTCTGGCTTATCCATGTTTATTTCTAATTGAAATTATTTTAGTTGGGATTCATTAAAAAATAATAAATGACAGGTTTCTTAACCACATCACAGCTGAATGACTATAAATTCCCTTTTGGGGAGATTCTTTAGTGATCTATATTTGTACACGGTTGACTGACTTGGGTCAAATACCAGATTTATGAAATTTTCAAAATGTTCTTTTCCTGTCGTCAATTTTCAGTCAATAAATAATACATTTGATCTTATGGAGTTTTATATGGTGTGGAATACTTCTACTGCTAATGACTTCCCTGATGTTGCAAGAGGCCTTAAGATAAAAATTCTGGCATCCAGTCTATTTCTTTGAAGACAGTGATTAAGTTTTGGTCCAGCTTTTGGAACATTTGCCCCCAAGGCTCCACCACCCTCCCTTTCTGCCTAACTCAATAGAGAAGAGGATGTTCTCAGAGCTACTTACAAGGTTCCGGGAGATGAAAGTTAAACAATGGATCTCATCGCCTGCCTAGGAATTGAAAGGATCTTTCCCATTCAAATATCCTGGTAAGGAACCACGCTTCTAATTTCTTTGGGAGTCAAGAAACACCAAGGAAAGACAGTCTGTGGTTAGTAGGCCAATCCATCTGAGAATCACACCACCTCCTCCCCTTCCTCTGGGTTTGGTGTAGGGAAAGAGCTGTGGTCATTACCAGGTGCTTTTCGTTCTTTTTCCCTTAGGAAAGAAACTCAGTTTTATTGACACCAATGCACCAAACTCAGTACTCAAATTTCTGTACATGTTGCCCATCTTTGAAATGTCTGCCATTATCTTCAACAGTGAAACAAGGTACTTACTCATTACCAGAGTCGGAACTGCAGGGTTTTAAAAAGTCATTCCTGACTGTTTCAAGTGAAAAATTTGCTAACTCAAGAAACAATTTCGATAGACAAAGCCAACTATCTCTGTTACAAAGCACTGTACCTTGCACCAATCACTAGTTTCAATTAGATTGTTTTGAAGCCTACTAAGTAGGTTCCAACAAACAGCACATAAAAAAACCACAGAACAAACCCCAAACTATTCTCAAACAAAATATGCATCTTCTGGAAACAATCTGAGAATTACCCTGGATTAGATATTCAAAATTGCAAAAGGGTACACCACAGTTTCATGAAATGAACATTTCTCTGGATTCCAAAATTTTCCCTCCAAGCAAAATTTACCAAACAAACAAACAACCGAGCTCGTTAGCTGCTAGAATTTCCAAATACTTGAGCATCTATGATTACTGTGCAGAAATAAAACTTGAAATGCTCATTTAACTTAGAGTAATGCCGTTTCTCAAAGATGAACAGAAACAAAAACTGTTCAAAAAGCCCTCCGTACGCAAAAACATAAAAAGGTGGGACTACCTTACTTCAAACTTTGCTTAGGTGTTACCGTGAAGTCACTCAGTCGTGTCCGACTCTTTGCAACACCGTAGAATACTGGAGTGGGTTACCACTTCCTTCTCCAGGGGATCTTCCCGACCCAGGGACTGAAGCTGGGTCTCCCGCATTGGAGGCAGACGCTTTAACCTCTGAGCCACCAGGGAAGCCCATAGTATGTCACAAATTGCCCTCCAGGAAGCGCTCTGTGAGTTCGTCACAGACAGTCAATAAAGCCTGAAAACGCTGAAAGTGAACTGTAACCTTTTGTAGCCGACCCTCCAGAAGGCTTTAGGAAAGAGCACGGAGTCCCATCTGAACACCCGCTGCCGGCGGCCAGCGAACAGGATCCCCGGGCCGTGCGCCCCCAGCACCCGCGCGCATCCCGGGAGCAGAGATCGCCTCACACCCGCGGGCCCACCGCGCCCGACGCGCGCGCCCGGCGGCCCCACCTTCGGGCTCCTCGGCGGCACCTCCCGCTCCCGGATGCGCGAGCCCGCGGCGACGGGGCCCAGGCGGCGTCCGCAGACCCAGAGGCCGCCCCGCGCCGCGGTCGTGGGCCAGCCCCGCCGCGAGGAGACTCGGGGGCGCCCAGCAGGGAAGGCTGCGAGCGCGCGGGGCGCCCCCCGCTCCACGGCTGCCCTGGGGCCCCGGCCCGGCGTCCTCACCCTGCGGCCGGTGGCGGCGACCCGGGAGCCGCGGACCGAGGGAGGCTCGCGCTCCCGGGGCTGGAGGGGTCGGGGTTGGGCAGGCGGGGGGCGCGGTGGGGGGCTGCGGTAGAGCTGCACTTACCCGTGTCTGCGCCGCTCCCTGGTCCCGGGCGTCCCGCCGCGGGCCAACTTCCCTTCCCTCAGGACGGGTCCTCGGCGCTCAGGCTTCCTTGCGCCTCCGCCCTCGCACCTGCCTCGGCACACTCGCTGGGGATGGGGCGGGACCTCGCAGCCACCTTCCACCCTCAGCACCCCTGACCTGGATAGTCCTGTTTATTTTTAATTTACTGTAAGTGTTTTACTTGGGATCAAAAATTTTAAAATATATAGCAAGGTTTCTTATCTAAATCATAATTTATGATTTATAGATATGCCTTTTGTAAGAGTTTTCTCTTTTTGTAAGATTTATGATCATTATTTGTACTTGGTCAACTGATGGTCAACTGACCATCGATTTTCAGTTAGTAACACATTTATACCATGTGGAGTCTTCATTGGTGTTGATTATTTTCCCTAAGAATCACCATGATGGCCCATGTGTCCCTAGTTCAAACTGTGGGTGTCCAATAGGCCTACTTCTTTAATGACAGATATTCTTTTTTTGACAGGTACTCAGTTTTGATCCACCTTTTTGAACTGTTTTCCCAAAGAGTCCACCCTCTGGTCTCTCCACTTCATTAGAAAATAAAAAAGGATTTTCTCTCATCTGCTTCCAAGGTCCAGGCAGATGAAAGCAACCAAATGGTTCCCAGTCACCTCCTGAGGAACTGAATCTTTCCCTCTCAAATATCCTGGTTGGAAACCACATCTCTCATTTCTCTGGGAACAAAGACATCAATAAAAAAGAGTTCATGGTGGGGAGATGAACAATTCATCTGAAAATTATTCTGTCTTGAACTCTTCATCCTGGTATTTAGTGTAGGAAAATAGCATTGAATTTCATCTAAGCATGAGAAATTTAACAGGTCAATATTCATATCCATTAAACAATTACTCTAGCACAAATGGATAATAGCAGTTTTTAGAGTTATACTACTCTATACCACATTATAACATGATACAATTTACTTACGTTTCTCTTGGTGTGTATAAGGTCTTTTAGAGCATCATCAGAGAAAGGCTGACATTCAGCAACCATGCTGACTTCAGAGGAAAAAACATTTCTTTTCATGCCATCAAGTTTAAAATTAATTGTTCAAGGAAAGCAACACCATTAAGATATAGTCATGGGCTCCCCTGGTGGCTCAATGGTTAAAAATCTCCCTGCCAATGCAGGAGACACAGGTTCGATCCCTAGTCTGGGAAGATCCCATATCCCTTGAAGTAACTAAGCCCATGCACCACAACTATTGAGCCTGTACTCTAGAGTCTGCTGCTGCTGCTGCTAAGTTGCTTCAGTCGTGTCTG
Organism: Capra hircus; assembly: GCF_001704415.2. Taxonomy (NCBI): domain Eukaryota; kingdom Metazoa; phylum Chordata; class Mammalia; order Artiodactyla; family Bovidae; genus Capra; species Capra hircus. Next base: position 32,697,463 of record NC_030835.1, read on the forward strand.
ACTCTGTGCGACCCCACAGACGGCCTCCTACCAGGCTCCCCTGTCCCCGGGATGCTCCAGGCAAGAACACTGGAGTGGGCTGCCATTTCCTTCTCCAATGCATAAAAGTGAAAAGTGAAAGTGAAGTCGCTCAGTCATGTCCGACTCTTAGCGACCTCATGGACTGCATCCTACCAGGCTCCCCCGTCCATGGGATTTTCCAGGCAAGAGTACTGGAGTAGGGTGCCATTGCCTAGGAACAGCAACTACTGAGCCCATATGCAGCAACTACTGAAGCTGGAACAAACACTCTGGACCCCATGCTCCACAACGAGAGGCCACCGCAATGAGAAGCCCACACACCGCAACTACAGAGTAGCCGCTGTTCACCACAACTAGAGAAAAGCCTGTGCAATGAAGAGACAGTACAACTATAAATGAATAAGTAAAATTATTTCTACAAAAGGCAGTCATGTCGAACTTATCCTTGTCCATATAATTATTGCCTTGTCGATTAAAGCCCATCATTAAGCTTTAGCTCCAGAGAATCTAATAGTCTGACATTAGATCCTGAAGGGAATCAGAGGTGATCTCTGAGCCCTAGAGTGGAGAGTCACACAGCAGGACAATTAAGGAGGCCAAAGCACGCAAGAGGAGTCAGAGCAGATGGTGAGATCTGATCTGAGAAATACCTAGGACCAAGTGCATCCTGTCTGAGAGGTACTGTGGGAAGGCCAGCGGGTATACAAGGCCTGGCAGGTGAGGAGGCAGCTGATTTATGATGACCTCCTATTGGGTCTGGGAGAATCCCAGTTTCAAATACATTCTCAAATCTTTTAGGTCCTGATCCCAAATGTATTTATTCAGCAGTACTGGCACATTGCCCAGTACTTTGCCCAGTACTGGGCTGGGGGGGCTGTAATAGTCAAAATCAAGGTGCAGTCTCTGCTCCCAGACAGCTGAGCAATGGTTATAATAGAATGAAGGTTGTTGGAGGCAGAGTACCAGGTCATTAACACCATAACCTTATCTCTCTCCCACAATTATTACAACCATCACTCATTATCTTAACCCTGATGTTCCTTAAAATAAGCAAACTTTTAGCAAAGTTCCTCCAGGAAGGTAGACTCAGTGCTTTGGGGATAGGAGACAGTGTGGACCTTTCCCTGGCTGTGCTGAGCAGGTCTCCCAGTTTGGACGACTCCCACTGAGACCTACTGCTCGCCTTCACACGGCCTCCACTGTCTAATAAGCAGCCCACTTACTACTGAAACAGTCACATCACAAAGAAGTAGGAACATGATTGAAAAATATCTGATATGTTACACGCATTATCAAAAGATAGGTTACACAGATGTTTACAGATGGATACAGAGAGGAAGGGACAGAGGTGGACAAAGAAGGGGATTGGACACATAATTTTACATGTCTACGTGTCACAAGGTAAAACTTAGTGGCTCACTTTATGTTTGTTATTTGTAGTGAATTTCCATTAACTTCCAAATAAGACTGAAGAAGAAAAGCAATTCAATGTACCTTAAAGAGGTCCTTTAAGTTTATAAAACATATTCTGATGAAAGGTAACTTGGATCAGTTTTGAATGGGACAGTGTGTTTGTCAGAAGCAGCCACACCGCCCTCTGGTGGCTTTTTGAGAAATGGCAGGAGTGCTGCATGGCTCCATTTTTGTCAGCAAAAGCAGCCAACATTTACACTTGCCATATTCACAATCTTACTGTTAGAGCAAACCAAACTCTGTAAGGCTGTGTTTTGAGGATGTCTGTCTTTACACTGTCTTGAGGCCTTGAGGCAGGCCCTGGGTCCACAGCAGAGAGGAGAAAGGAGGTTGCTGCCACCTCATGGGACCAGCAGAGAGAGGGTGGGAACCTGCTAGGATCACCTGTCTACACTCGGCTGTGTGTGTGGTGGGGAGAATTAAGTCTATCAAATCAAAGCAATTTATGAGACTTTTCTGTTTATATTAATAAAATATTTTAGAAAATTACAAAACTGTCATACAACATATCTGTATGATTTCATCTAAATTTACACAGAATTCTAAAAAATGGGATTACCTTACCTTACTGGTCTCTTTTTCACTTAATATGAGTAGTTATTCCACCCATTTGTAATTTTAGAAAATGTGAATTTAATGGCTGCATAATATTTAAGAAAATCGGAGATTTAAGTGAACATTTCATGCAAAAATGGACACAATAAAACACCATAAAAGACAGAAATGTAAAGACCTAATAGCAACAGAAGAGATTAAGAAGAGGTGGCAAGAATACACAGAACTATAGAAAAAAGTCTTAATGACTGGGGTAACGATGGTGTAGGCGCTCACTTAGAGCCAGACATCCTGGAGTGTGAAGTCAAGTGGGCCTGAGGAACGCTTACTACAAACAAAGCTAGTGGAGGTGACAAAATTTCAGGTGAGCTATTCAAAATCCTAAAAGACAATGCTGTTAAAGGGCTGCAGTCAATATATCAGCAAATTTGGAAAACTCAACTGTGGCCACAGGACCGGAAAGGTCAGTGTTCATTTCAATTCAAAAGAAGGGCAATGCCAAAGAGTGTTCAAACTACTTGTAAAATTGTACTCACTCCTCATGTTATCAAGATTATGTTCAAAATCCTTCAAGTCAGGCTTCAACAGTACGTGAACTGGGAACTTCCAGATGCACAAGCTGGGTATTGAAGAGGCAGAAGAATAAGAGACCAAATTGCCAACATTACTGAATCATAGAAAAAGCAAGGGAGTTTCAGAAAAACAACTACTTCTGCTTCATTGACTACGCTAAAGCCTTTGACTGTGTGGATCACAACAAACTGTGGAAAATTCTTAAAGAGATGAGAATATCAGACCACCTTACCTGACTCCTGAGAAATCTGTATGTGAGTCAAGAAAAACAGCTAGAAGCAGACATGGAACAAGGGACTGGTTCCAAATTGGGAAAGGAGTGTGACAAGGTTGTATATTGTCACCTCGCTTATTTAACTTCTATGCAGAGTACATCATGTGAAATGCCAGGCTGGATAAATCACAAGCTGGAATCAAGACTGCTGGGAAAATATTAACAACCTCAGAAATGCAGGTGATATCACTCTAATGGCGGAAAATGAAGAGGAACGAACTAAAGAGCCTCTTGATTCGGGTGAAAAAGGAGAATAAAAAAGCTGGCTTGAAACTCAGGATTCAAAAAACTAAGATCATGGCATCTGGTCTCATTCAGTTCAGTCGCTCAGTCATGTCTGACTCTTTGCGACCCCATGTATCACAGCAAGCCAGGCCTCCCTGTCCATCACCAACTCCCAGAGTTCACTCAGATTCATGTCCATCGGGTCAGTGAGGCCATCCAGCCATCTCATCCTCGGTCGTTCCCTTCTCCTCCTGCCCCCAATCCCTCCCAACATCAGAGTCTTTTCCAATGAGTCAACTCTTCGCATGAGGTGGCCAAAGTACTGGAGTTTCAGCTTTAGCATCATTCCTTCCAAAGAAATCCCAGGGTTGATCTCCTTCAGAATGGACTGGTTGGATCTCCTTGCAGTCCAATGGTCTCATTACTTCATCGCAAATAGAAGGGGAAAAAGTGGAAGTGGTGACAGATTTTCTTTCCTTGAGCTCCAAAATCACTGCAGATGGTGACAGCAGTCAGGAAATTAAAAGACACTTACTCCTTGGAAGGAAAGCTCTGACAAACCTAGACAGCCTATTAAAAAGCAGAGACACCAATTTGCCAACAAAGGTCCATATAGTCAAAACTATGGTTTTCCAGTAGTCATATATGGATGTGAGAGTTGCACTGTAAAGAAGGCTGAGTGCTGAAGAACTGATGCTTTTGAACTGTGGTGTTGGACAAGACTCTAGAGAGTCCCCTGGACTGCAAGGAGATCCAACCATTCAAACCTAAAGGAAAGTAACCCTGAATATTCATTGGAAAGACTGATGCTGATGCTCCAATATTTTGCCCATCTGATGTGAAGAGCCATTGGAAAAGACTGTGATCCTGGGAAAAAGTGTAATCAAAAGGAGAAGGGGGCAGCAGAGGATGAGCTGGTTAGATACCATCACCAACTCAATGGACATATATCTGAGTAAACTCCAGGAGGTAGTGGAATACAGAAGAACCTGGCGCGTTGCAGTCCATGGAGTCACAAAGAGTCTGACACAACTTAGCAACTGCACAATGACATCATAATATTCTTTATGATACCTTGTATCACAGGACCTGTTTCTACAGCTCCTGATGCCAGCTTCTTTCACAATCATATCTTGTTCATCTCTGAAAGGTAGAGTCCAAATGCTATCATTTCCAGGCAGTTTTAAAATCTAGAATCATTCTCTGAACTTTCAAAGACATTCTCTTAATTCCTTTCTCTTGTGATGGCAGGCACTTCATACTGTCTTCTCTCCTGGGGATTCAGGACTCCTCCAAGACCGAGATGCTGCTCAATCAATTCTCAGGTCACTCTTAGCACAGTGCTTGGGGTATGGCAAACAGCCAATAAAGATCTGAAAACTAATTAAATCGAAATGAATTACTCACTGTTGCTGACAACCTTAATTGTTTTCCGTTCCTGGGGAGAACAGCTGGAAGACGTCCCAGTCTCTTTTGTGGCCACAGAAACTGATTGTGGCCAAAGCAGCAGCAGAGAAACCGTATCCTTCCAAAGCTGGCTTGGAGAAGGCAATGGCGCCCCACTCCAGTACTCTTGCCTGGAGAATCCCATGGACAGAGGAGCCTGGTGGGCTGCAGTCCATGGGGTCACGAAGAGTCGGACACGACTGAGCGACTTCACTTTCACTTTTCACTTTCATGCATTGGAGAAGGAAATGGCAACCCACTCAAGTGTTCTTGCCTGGAGAATCCCAGGGACGGGGGAGCCTGGTGGGCTGCCATCTATGGGGTTGCACAGAGTTGGACACGACTGAAGCGACTTAGCAGCAGCAGCAGCCAGAGCTGGCTCATTATAAGCTTCCATATGCATTTCTACATATTCTTGCCCCCTTCTGCTGATGGATGCAAATGGGGATGAGGTCTTAGGGAATGGAGACGGTATAGGATGGGAGGAGTCTGGGTTCCTGAATGACCACCTTAAGGAGTCTCCCCAAAGTGAATACCTACCCAGCACTGTGATGTGGGAACTATAGTGTTGTGCTGCTGAAATTTGGGGAGTTGTGTGGTAATTCAGCATAAACCATTATAATTATACAAACAACTTAAACTGCCCTTAATCTAGTACATTTAAAATGACATACATTAATTTTGTATTATTGATAGTTTTACCCTCCAATTTAACCTTGCTCTTCTGAATCAGTCATTTGACCTCAGAGAATATCATTTCCTCAACATTTTTTACTCTGAGCTTCATACACACTGCAATCAGAATTACAATATTTGAAAAATAATGTTGAGAAAGTACTTTTCAGAGAAAACTTCAGTAACTTTTAATTCTTTGATTCTGCTTTGAAAACATAGCATAGTAAACTACTTGTAGTTTATCCATATTTATTTCTAATTAACAAAGTATTTTAGTTGGGATTAATTTTTAACAAATAGCCAGTTTCTTGTCCACATCACAACTGAATGACTAAATTCTCTCTCTGGAAGATTTCTTTACTGACCATTGTTTGTACTCAACTGACCTGGGTCAAATACCAGGTATTAAAGATCTTCAGAATGTTCTTTTACTTTTCAGCCAATAAGCATTTGACCACGTGGATTTTTCTACGGCCTGGATTATTTTTACTAACAACAAGCTACATGGTGTTGCAAAAGACCTTAAAGTCCAAATGCTGGTATCTAATGAGTCTGTTCCTTTGAAGACAGTGATTCACTTTTGCTCCAACTTTTGGAAAACTTGCCCCAAAAAGCTCCACCACCCTCCCATTCTGCCCACTTCATCCATTAGAGAAGAGGATTTTCTCAGTGTTACTTCCAAGGTATAGGCAGACGAACGTTTATACAATGGATTCAGGTACCTGCCTGGGAACTGAAAGGATCTTTACCATTAAATATCCTGGTTAGGAACCATGTTTTTAATTTCTCTGGGAATTAAGAAACAGCAAGGAAAGAGGGTACGTGGTTGATAAATGAACATCAATTTATCTGAAAATCACTCCATCTCCTCCCCTTCCTCTTGGTGTTCAGTGTAGGGAAAGAGCCCTGGTCATCACCATGTGGTTATTGCTGTTTTTCTCTTCAAAGAGACAAGCCATTTCACTGAGGGCACTATTTCACCAAACTCAAAGCTGGAATTCCTTTTATGTACCAGATGCCTATCTTTATAATATATGCCATTATCTTCAACAGTGAAATGATATGCTTTATTCCTCATTAAAGAGACCAAACTGCTATAGCAAAAGTCACTCCTGAGAGTTTTATGTGGAGATTTGCTAACTCAAGAAAAAATTTCTGTAGAAAAAGACAACCCATCTCTGGGTTACAACGCATTGTTCCTTGCACCAATCACTAGTTTTAACTAAAATCTATTATGATTTGTGTTATGCCCAAATCGCGAAATCTCCCAATGACCACCAGGGAGCCAATATCCGATGCAAAAGCAAGAGAGTTTTTATTACCAAGCTTGAGCTGGAGCTCCCACCGTTACCGATGCAGCAGCTAAGGAGAGGAGCCCCGAGCTCTGGGTTATATTGCTTATATAGGGTATTCTTGCGCGAAAAATTCGAAAAACCGGAGTTTCGGGGTTGGGAGACATCTAATTGGTTACCTTCTGTGGAAGGGTTAGGTGCTGGGTTCTGATTGGTCCAAGGTTAATCACAAATGTAACTCATTACTTCCAAGGTAAATCACAAATGTAACTCATTACTTCACAAAGGTAAACCATTACTTAATCACAAATTCTTGAACTTAAAGTCAGGAGGTTTAACCTAAGGGCTGATTGGCTCGCACATAGTGGGGCAAGTTTAGGCAATATCCAAAGTCTAAGTCTGTTTGCCCAGAACCTTTACAAAATGGAGTTCTTTTACAAGATGGAATAGCTTAGGCTCTTCATTTGAAGCATGCTAAATAAGCAGATTGTACTAAAAAAAATAACACATAAACCCACAGAACAAAACCCAAACTATTCTCAATAAAAATATTCATTTGCTGGAGCCAATCTGAGATTTAACAAGGATTAGGAACTAAAAAGCCTCTTGATGAAAGTGAAAGAAGAGGGTGAAAACGTTGGCTTAAAGCTCAACATTCAGAAAACTAAGACCATGGCATCTGATCCCATCACTTCATGGGAAATAGATGGGGAAACAGTGGAAACAGTGTCAGACTTTATTTTTTGGGGCTGCAAAATCACTGCAGATGGTGACTGCAGCCATGAAATTAAAAGACACTTACTCCTTGGAAGGAAAGTTATGACCAACCTAGACAGCATATTCAAAGGCAGAGACATTACTTTGCCAACTAAGGTCCGTCTAGTCAAGGCTATGGTTTTTCCAGTGGTCATGTATGGATGTGAGAGTTGGACTGTAAAGAAAGCTGAGTGCCAAAGAATTGATGCTTTTGAACTGTGGTGTTGGACAAGGCTCTTGAGAGTCCCTTGGACTGCAAGGAGATCCAACCAGTCCATTCGAAAGGAAATCAGTCCTGGGTGTTCATTGGAGGGACTGATGCTAAAGCTGAAACTTCAATACTTTGGCCACCTCATGTGACGAGTTGACTCATTGGAAAAGACTCTAATGCTGGGAGGGATTGGGGGCAGGAGGAGAAGGGGACGACAGAGGATGAGATGGCTGGATGACATCACCGACTCGATGGACATGAGTTTGAGTGAACTCCAGGAGATGGTGATGGACAGGGAGGCCTGGTGTGCTGTGATTCATGGGGCTGCAGAGTCGGACACGACTGAGCCACTGAACTGCACTGAACTTTGATACTTTAAACTGCAACACTGCATACCAGAATGCCATGAAATAAACATTTCTCCTGATTTGGATATCATCTCCTCCTAATGCAAAATTTACCCCAACACCCACCACCCCCCAAAAATAAAAAAAATCCCAAATCCAGCCAACAACAAAAAACAACCAAAGAAAAGCCCCCAAACCAAACAAAAAAACAAAGAAACCACGCCCATTACTATAACTAGAATCCTCAACCATTTTAGCGTCTATGGTAACTGCTCAAAGAAGTATTTTTTAAATGCTCATTTCACTTAGGAGCTTCCCTTGTAGCTCAGTAGGTGAAGAATCTGCCTGCAATGCCGGAGACTCGGGTTCGATTCCTGGATCGAGAAGATCTGGAGAAGCAAATGGCAACCCACTCGAGTATTCTTGCCTGGAGAATTCCACGGACAGAGGAGCCTGAAGGGCTACAGTATATGGGGTCGCAAGAGTTGGGACACCACTTGGCGACTAAACCGTCACCATTTAAGTTAAGAGCAGTACAGCTTCGCCAAAAGTCGCCCTGTTGCTTGAAAAACTTAACGCGATCAAGAAAAATTGTTCAGCATACCCCAAAACACAAAAAGGCGGGAAGAGCTTTATTTCAAACTTTGCTTAGATGTTAGTATGTCACAAATTGCCCTCCAGGAAGCGCTCTGTGAGTTCGTCACAGTCAGTCAATAAAGCCTGAAAACGCTGAAAGTGAACAGTACCCTTTTGTAGCCGACCCTCCAGAAGGCTTTAGGAAAGAGCACGGAGTCCCATCTGAACACCCGCTGCCGGCGGCCAGCGAACAGGATCCCCGGGCCGTGCGCCCCCAGCACCCGCGCGCATCCCGGGAGCAGAGATCGCCTCACACCCGCGGGCCCACCGCGCCCGACGCGCGCGCCCGGCGGCCCCACCTTCGGGCTCCTCGGCGGCACCTCCCGCTCCCGGATGCGCGAGCCCGCGGCGACGGGGCCCAGGCGGCGTCCGCAGACCCAGAGGCCGCCCCGCGCCGCGGTCGTGGGCCAGCCCCGCCGCGAGGAGACTCGGGGGCGCCCAGCAGGGAAGGCTGCGAGCGCGCGGGGCGCCCCCCGCTCCACCGCCGCCCTGGGGCCCCGGCCCGGCGTCCTCACCCTGCGGCCGGTGGCGGCGACCCGGGAGCCGCGGACCGAGGGAGGCTCGCGCTCCCGGGGCTGGAGGGGTCGGAGGTTGGGCAGGCGGGGGGCGCGGTGGGGGGCTGCGGTAGAGCTGCACTTACCCGTGTCTGCGCCGCTCCCTGGTCCCGGGCGTCCCGCCGCGGGGACCGACTCAGTCTCCAGCTTCCCTTCCGTCAGGACGGGCCCTCGGCGCTCAGGCTTCCCTGCGCCTCGCCCTCGCACCTGCCGCCGCGCACGCCTGCGCACTCGCTCCTGGGCCCGTGGGGCGGGGAGGGGCGTCGGTCAGCCTCAGGACTCCTGCCTAGAATACCCTTACTTTACATTTCCTTAGCGTTTGACTTGATAGCAATTAAAAAAAAAAGTCGTTTTCTTATCCTAATCATAATTTCATGACTATAGATTCTTTGTAAGATTTCTTTGATAATAGGTACCAAAATTATATATTTCTTCTGTAAATTTTCAGTCAATAGTAAGTTTGACCCTGTGGAGTTTGATTTAGTGGTGTGCTTTTTTTTTCAGCCTTGGCAGGGGCAGAGTCTTGAGATGAGGGAGAGCTAGGATCCCCTAGGCGAGGGCTGCCTCCCTGCCACATGGTTTGCCGTGGGAATTAGAGGTCCCAAGACCCCCAGGATATTCTGGCAGTGTGGAGTAGATTCTCCGGGTGTGCGCACAAGTGTACACTGACGCAATCAGAGGAAGGGACCATGAGGAGTGGGGTCAGGGGAGGGGTGGACCCTGGGGTAGCGACAATGAGAAACGTGCACCATTTTTCCCTGGACTAAGGCAAAGACCACCTTGTTGGACCTCATATGGAATCAAGGTCAGAACATCTGCACTGGCTATGGTGAGGAGTCCTCATACGGGAACTAGACACTCCACGGCTGAAGTGGACAAGAGGAGGTTGAGGGTCCTCTTCAAGGTCCTTCTCAAAGCCCCTGGTTCCTATGAATCCTGTCACATTCTCTCCTGGGGCCCAAGGAATGTTGATGTCCTGAAGTCTCTCAGAGGTATGGTTTCTGCCATGGTTTCCCTGCTTGGTGGGTAGTATGAGTGGTTCCCATCAAAGGGGTGATGTGTCTACTGGGGTGAGGAGAGTGTCCCTTGCACTCCTACACATTCCCCTGCCCCTGACCTGGCCTACACCTCCTTCTATTAGCATCTGAGCTTCTCAGTGGAGGAATGGAGCCTCTTATCTATTCATTTACCAGCTGTGCCCTGAGCACTCAGTGGGGGCTGTGATGAAAAGAACCACCAGGGTCACAGTCTGGAGAGGGAAATGGAGAAACACAGAAAGAAAAGACAGAAAGGAGCTAGTTCTGTGTTGAAAAACAGTAGGTGCCACAATGGGGTCATGGAAAGGCTGCACTACATGTCCCCAGCAGTGTAATGAGAAGGCGCCAGCCATTCACACATCTGGGGATAATTATCCTAGAAGAAGGCACAAGTGTATGGACGCACAGAATGTGTTTGTCTAGAGATGAAACCAGAGGGAGCTAGTGTGGCTGGTGGGAGCTTGGGAGGAGAGTAGGGGGACAGTGGGGAGGGAGGGGCCAGGGCCTGATGCTTGATGGTGGTGTGAGTGATCCATTCTGTGTGACAACATTAGCCAATCTTGAGTGACGTAAGCAACAAACATTTATTATCTCACACTATCTGTGGACCAGGAATTGACCATGATTCACCTGGAGGCCTCTGCCAGTGTCTCCCGGGGGTCTGGGACTATGGGCTCAGAGTCAGGACCCAAGAGCTCCTCTGTCTGATGATCTCAATGCTAAGCCACAGATGCCTCTTCATATAACAACTTGTAATATACAGGCTTGTTCCCTAGAGTGAGGGACCAGGAAGAGAGAAAGACACAGAGAGGGGAAACTGCGATACAAATGAAGAAGTGGAAATTGTACACCTAAACTCTGGGGGATTGTCAAATGGTACAACCACTGCATAGAACACTTCAGCAGTTTCTGAAAAGGACAGGCCTATAGTTTTCAGCCAACCCCCAAATTCTGCTCCTACATCAAAACCCAAAAGCATGTGAACACAGATATTCGCATGACTGTAACAAGTATTCAGAGCACCGCTGTTCAGACGAGCCCAAAGGTGAAAACCCTAATGTCCATCAACAGATGAAAGTCAAATGTGCTGTTTCCCAAATGGAATATTATTTAGCCATGAAAAGAGTGCAAATGTTCTCAAATATACATTTAATAGGGTTATGTAACATTGTGAATGAACTTACTTCAATTTACATGTACAGTCTAAGATAATCAAACTATTAAATTCGAAGTGAACTTTATATCATAGAATAAACAATTTAGTATGCATTAAAAAAATACCAAAAATGGACTTGCTCTAACTCTGGAGCTCTGGTGGGCAGTAGAGGTGTAGTTGGCTCCAGGTTTGGAGATGTTTCCAGAGCTTGTTCTAGAGCTGGTGCTGTAGTTCCAAGAAGAGAAAACATCAGTAGGACTGTTTTTCCAAGTGTCTCCCAAAAACAGAAAAGAAAGCTTCTCACTGCCACTCAAATGATCTCTCAAAGATGCCAGCCCCAGAAAGTCTTCCCAGACTGCAATCCAGGGCAATAGTGATCTGAGCTTCCTCATTGCCCCTGGCCCAGTTCCAGCCTCAGAAGGCTCTGCTCTTTGTGGCCCAGCTCCCTCCCATCCTCATTCACCCCCATCACCCACCTCGAGTCCTCCTCACATCCCCCTCTGCCTCAGTGGGCTCCAGGGTCTCCAGCTGTGCCAGGAGATGGAGGGTTTGGTGCTCCAGGTCTGAGTCAGGCATGCTGAGCTCTATTTAAGCCAGTAGCATCCTCAGGCAGGGAAATTCTGGGGGCTGGTGGAAATCCTCAGGGTAATGGTACAGCCAGGTGCCCAGGTTGGTGGACATAGCCCTGGGGGGGAGTCACGTGGGCAGCCAGAATCAGAGACCTGGCCCCCTTCCTTCCACACTGAGCTCCAGGGCAGCTCTATGGGGTCTGGGTCTTTTTGCCTTCTGCTCCTGCACATCCAGAGGCCAATTCTCCTCCATGTCACATCTCACTTGGTGGTTCTTTGGAAAACTGAGTCCCTCCCTCTTGAATCAAAGTCCCACTCACATTTTTCAGCTGGTGCAGGGGCCCACTGTCCTCATCAGAGTAAGAGAGGATGCATTCGTGCCTAGAGAAGGCCACAAAGGCATCACATGGACAGGACTGGAGACATGCCGGATGTGATGGCTAGCATGACAGTGTGACTCCCAGGAGAACTGAAGCCCTGGGAGGCAAGACTGCTGTCTGCTCAATGCATTACATGATGGTTGTTCCTAGAAAAGTGCCTGCACCTTGTGGGCCTTCCTGTATATTTCAAGAATGAATGAGCCCAACAAGCCCATCTGAGTGCCTGGGGCACTACTGATCACTCCCAGGAATCCCTGTTCTCACTAACCCAGGACAGCGTACCTCTCACAACTCACTTTGCAAATGGGAAACAGTTTGGCCCAAGGTCAAAGGTCAGAGACAACTGAGACAGAGGCTTCCTTGAGGGGAGGAGGAACATGATGACTAAGTACAACCACAGCCCCTCCAGCAGACCTTTCCATGGGGCCAGGTCCCCAGAAATCACTTCCCAACTTTCCAGGAAGGACCCACTTAGTCCCCACATTCACCCTGAGGGCTGGTTCTCCCTTCACCCTCATGTGCAGAGGTGGGCTGCCGTCTATGGGGCCACACAGAGTCGGACACGACTGAAGCGACTCAGCAGCAGCAGCAGCAAAGGGGCCAACTGGGGCTCAGGGAGGTGGAGAGAGATTGCTGCCACTCACAGCTGGAGTGGGGCCAGCTCCCCATGTGTCACAGGTGGGGGAAGTGCTCTCCTTGTGAAGAGAAGGTCCAGCACCTGTTTTGTTGTTGTTGTTCAGTCACTTAGTCCAACTTTTTGCAACCCTGTGGATGGCAGCACCCTGGCTTTCCTGTGCTTCACTCTCTCCTGGAGTTTGCTCAAACTCATGTCCGTTGAGTCAGTGAAGCCATCCAACCGTCTTGTGCTCTGCTGTCCCCTTCTCCACTTGCCTTCAATCTTTGCAGTATCAGAGTCTTTCCCAATGAGTTGGCTCTTTGCTTCCATCAGAATATTTTCCAATGAGTCAGCTCTTCCCACCAATTGGCCAAAGTATTGGAGATTCAGCTTCAGCATCAGTCCTTCCAATGAATATTCAGGATTGATTTCCTTTAGGATCGACTGGTTTGATCTCCTTGCAGTCCAAGCGACTCTCAAGAGTGTTCTCCAACAACACAGTTCAAAAGCATCAGTTCTTCAGCACTTAGCCTTCTTTATGGTCCAACTCTCACATCCATACATGACTACTGGAAAAACCATAGCTTTGACTAGATGGATCTTTGTTGGGAAAGTAATGTCTCCACTTTTTATATGCTGTATAGGTTTGTCATAGCTTTTTTCCCAAGGAGCAACTGTCTTAATTTCATGGCTGCAGTCACCACCTGCAGTGATTTTGGAGCCCGAGAAAAAGTCTGTCACTGTTTCCTTTGTTTCCTCATTTATTTGCCATGAAATGATGGGACCACTTTTTGAATGTTGAGTTTTTCAATGTTGAGTTTTAAGCCGGCTTTTTCACTCTCCTCTTTCCCCTTCATCAAGAGGCTCTTTAGTTCCTCTTTGCTTTCTGCCATGAGGGTGGTGTCATCTGCATATCTGAGGTTATTGATATTTCTCCCAACCTTGATTCCAGCTTGTGCTTCATCCGGCCCCGTATTTTGCATGATATACTCTGCATATAAGTTAAATAAGCAGGGAGACAATATACAGTCTTGATGTACTCCTTTCCCAATTTGGAACCAGTCCATTGGTCCATGTCCGGTTCTAAATGTTGCTTCCTGACCTGCATACAGGGATCTCAGGAGGCAGGTAAGGTGGTCTGGTATTTCCATCCCTTTAAGAATTTTTCACAGTTTGTTATGATCCACACAGTCAAAGGCTTTAGCATACTCAATGAAGTAGATGTTTAATGTTGACAATTTGATCTCTGGTTCCTCTGCCTTTTCTAAATCTAGCTTGAACATCTGGAGGTTCTCAGTTCATGTACTGTTGAAGCCTAGCTTAGGGAAGTAATGCTTTTGAGCATTACTTTGCTAACATGTGAAATGAGTGCAATTGTATGGCAGTTTGAACATTCCTTGGCATTGTTGTTCTTTGGGATTGGAATGAAAAAAGACCTTTTCCAGTCCTATGAACACTGCTGAGTTTCCTTAATTTGCTGGTGCATTGAGTGTAACACTTTAATAGCATTTATCTCTTAGGATATGACATTGTGCAGCTGGAATTCCATTACATCCACTAGCTTTGTTCTTAGTGATGCTTCCTAAGGCCCACTTGACTTTGCACTCTGAGATGTCTGGCTCTAGGTGAGTGATCACACCATTGTGGTTATCTGGGTCATGAAGATCTTATTTGTATTTCTTCTGTGTATTCTTGCCACTTCTTCTTAATCTCTTCTGCTTCTGTTAGATCCACATTGTTTCTGTCATTTATTGTTCCCATCTTTGCATGAAATGTTCCTTTTGTATCTCTAATTTTCTTGAAGAGATCTCTAGTCTTTCCCACTGTATAGTTTTCCTCTATTTCTTGCATAATTCACTTAGGAAGGCTTTCTTATCTCTCCTTGCTATTCTTTGGAACTCTGCATTCAGATAGTTATATCTTTCCTTTTCTCCTTTGCCTTTAGCTTTTCTTCATTTTTCAGCTATTTTGTAAGGCCTCCTCAGACAACATTTTGCCTTTTTGCATTTCTTTTTCTTGGGGCTGGTTTGATAACTGCCTCCTGTACAATGTTATGAACCTCTGTCCATAATTCTTCAGGCACTCTATCAGATCCACTCTCTTGAATCTATTTGTCACTTGCACTGTATAATCGTAAGGGATTTGATTAGATTTTACCTGTATTGCATAGTAGTTTTACCTACTTTCTTCAGTTTAAGTCTGAATTTTGCAATAGTTTATGATCTGAGCCACAGTCAGCTCCCAGTCTTGTTTTTGCTTACAGTATAGAGCTTCTCCATCTCTGGCTGGAAAGAATATAATCAGTCTGATTTTGGTATTGACCATCTGGTGATGTCCATGTGTAGAGTCATCTCTTGTGTTGTTTTAAGAGGGTATTTGCTATGACCAGCGTGTTCTCTTGACAAAACTCTGTTAGCCTTTGCCCAGCTTCATTTTGTACTCCAAGGCCAAACCTGCCTGTTACTCCAGGTATCTCCTGGCTTCCTACTTTTGCATTCCAGTCCCCTATGATAAAAAGGATATCTTTTTCTTGGTGTTACCTCTAGAAGGTCTTGTAGCTCTTCATAGAACCATCCAACTTCAGGTTTTTCAGCATTAGTGGCGGGGGCATACACTTGGATTACTGTGATAGTGAATGGTTTGCCTTGGAAAGGAACAGAGATCATTCTATCATTTTTGAGACTGCATCCAAGACTGCATCCAGACTGCTTTTCGGACTCTTCTGTTGACTATGAGAGATACTCCGTTTCTTCTAAGGGATTCTTGCTCACAGTAGGTGGCAAAAGCCCTGTAGGTGCCCGGGAATGTGGGGAGGTAGGAGGGGGTTGCTGCCCAGGAAACAGGTACCAGGCTTCCCACCAGCATCTCTAGCCGATGTCTTTGGACACTTCACATCATGCAGGTCTCATTCCTGTCCCCTGTGGACACATTTACCCCCTGGGGTGGACACAGCAGAGACACAAGTCAGAGGCAGCACCGTGGACACCAGGAAGGCAGGGGCTGGAGCTCAGACTGAGTCCCTGAGCCCCCAGGACTCATGGCAGGGGGAGGGGCAGGAGTGCCTCCTCAGAATAAACATCCTGGCATGACGAGTGGACTGGCGCTGGGCCATGGTTATGTGTGTTAGAGTCTTAGAGCAGTTTGTATTTGATAGCTCTCCATGTGTTAACTGCATCATCCCTGTTGGTTATGAAAACATCCCATTCTGGGGATGAGAAGACAGAGGCTGATCCTGGGGTGAGAGGGGCTGAACCTGGGGTGAGAGGCACCAGGATTCTCAGGGCCACATGAATACCAGGGATGGAGTTAATACAGGACTAACTGTAGAAAAATGCAGAAAGGCTCCTTGGCGGAAATGAAGTGAAATCCTATCACAATCTTTTTTTGAGATTCCCACATGGAGGTGAACAGTGATTCTGCATTTGGACAAGTAGGGCCTGGGCAGCGAGGGTGCTTCACAGAGCTGACAGTCCCAGGTTCCTTTGGGAGCAGGACTCTAGGAGGGACCCAGGGAAGGGCCAGGGTGGCTCTGGGACCCAGAACTTCCTGGGTGTAGGGTCCCATCCCTGCTGGCACTTACCCTGTGCCCACTCTGGGCTCTGTTGCTGGTGTGGGGCTCCAGCCCCTTGTGCAGGGAGATGGAGCAGGGTGCTCCGTGGACTGGCTCCTGTCTGCAGTCCCGTGAGGAGCCCTGTGAACAAGTGCCCAGCAGCCAGGCAGAAAGTCTCAGGGCACCGGCCAGCTGTCTGTGGTGCTTCTCGGACCCCCAGACATCTCCCCTCTAGACACACTCTCCCGACCGACCTCCACCGAGGATGCAGATACTCGACCACCTGAGGGCCTTGGATCCACACTGGCACAGAGAAGAGCACCTCAGGGATCCTGTTTCCCCACTGCCAGCCTGTCCTCAGGTGTGACCGTGACAGGACCACCAGGTCACCACGGGCCCACCAACCTGTTCCTGCTCAAAGGGAGAACCTCCCCTCAAGTCCCACTTCCCCCTACATGGAGATGAGGGCAGCTGCCCAGGGAGAGCTCCCAGTGGCGGACAGGCCTGATGTGGCCAGCTCTAGGTTGCCTGGGATTACCTTAGGTGACCTCCTCGTAAAGGACCAGAGGCATCCGGGTTGAGTGCTGAACCGCCTGAAACATCTGAAGAACCTCTTCCTCCAGGGTTTCTTGAAGAACCTTGGTCAGTCGAGACACAGCTGGAGAACATCCTTCCGGGTGAAGTCTCTCCAGCCGAGTGAGCCCAACTGGCCGTGGCGCTGTTGCTAGGAGGTGGGTGCCTGGTGACAGGGTTCCGAGTTCTCATCCCTCATCCCCACAGCCCCAGGTCTCACACAGTTGCTCCACACAGCCCTCCACACAGCTCCTGGGCAGGGTCTGTGTGCAGATCTGAGGAGACAGACCTGGGTCCAGACTCACCTCCTGATTCCTACATGTTCTCCATCCTGGATGAGTCCTTGTGTCTCTCAAAGCCTGTCCGTGTCCCCACCTGCACACCGGGGATGATGCCCACATGGACTTCTAGGGAGGTCCTCAGACATCGTTGGGACAAGACCTGGAAAATGTGGGAGTCCGTGTCTCAGGCAGGCAGTGCCTCCAGCCCCTGTGTATTCTTATTACCCTCCTTGTATCTGTCCCTCTTCTGATTCCACCTCATAGTCTTTATTATATACACTGTGCACATCTGTGTGTGTGTGTGTGTGGAGTGCTCACTCCAAGAGGTGAAAAGAAAACTACCCCCACATGGATAGGCATGAGCTTCCTAAGATCTTCCCTGGTGGCTCAGATGGTAAAGCATCTGCCTGCAGTGCAAGAGACCCAGGTTCAATCCCTGGGTTGGGAAGATTCCCTGGAGAAGGAAATGGCAACCCACTCTAGTATTCTTGCCTGTAGAATTCTATGTTCAGATGAGCCTTGGTGGCCTACAGGCCATGGGGTCAGAAACAGTCGGACACAACTGAAGAATTAACACTTTGTCTTTTTCACTTTCCTAAGATCTTAGGGTTCCTAATTTTCAAAGCAATCCCTTCATGGGGCTCACAGCCTGGTAGGCTGGGCTTCTCTGGCTGGACTCACAGTGGGCCAGGGACAGATTGGGAGATGACAGGCTGCCAGCATCAGACAGATTTGACCATCTGACTTGCTGCTGCCTTTATGCCCCTATCCTTTAATGCCCCTCCTCAAGACTGAGGCTGGCTGTCTCATTTTATCCAGGCCCAACTCCAGTATAAACAGAGACCACTTCACCAGGATGAAGAGGATTTTTAGTAAGCTGGAGGAAAAAGCTCCTCAGCCTCACCCAAAAATCCCGATAAGTAGTTGCTCCCAGTGACTTCATTAGGAAAGGGGGCTTCAGTTCAGTTCAGTTCAGTCACTCATTTGTGTCCGACTCCTTGCGACCCCATGAATTGCAGCACGCCAGGCCTCCCTGTCCATCACCAACTCCCGGAGTTCCCGCTCTTATCTAACTTTCTAAGTGTCTAAGTTTTAACTGGCCCCAAATTGCCCTCCGGACATCCCTCCCCCAACCCCCACATCCATGCAGCAGCAGCTCCATCTCACCACATGCTCAATCCAGGACCCCAGGGCTCCATCTGCTCCCTCTTTCCTCCTCACCCCCACATGCAATTACCCCATCCCCTGGCCTTGGAGCCCAAGTCTAGAATGCATTCCTCACCTCTATGCCCTTCCCTCCCCTCTCCTAGTCCAGGCCACTGCAAACACAGTCCCTGATTCACTTTCTTCTGTTTCTCACTCTCTCTGATCCAGGAGAGATCAGAGATTTGAACAGACAGATCTGATCCTGTCACTCTGCTGACAAATGGGAAACCTATCAGCAGCACTCTGGGGAAAAGCTCCAGTCCTCAGCCAGACCTCAAGCCCCTCCTCCTGCCAGCACACCCCTAGCCTGCTCCCCTCAGTCCAGCCGCACTGGTCTCTGGCTATTCTTCAAAGATGCCCCCTCACCAGGCTTCAAAACCCCAGACTGGAGCCCCATTGAACTCTTTACCTGGATGGACTCCTCCTTCAGGTCTTGCTGGAGGTTGCTTCCAGTGCTCTGTTCCTCCCCCAGGGCTATTTCCATAGTTCTGGGAGTTGTCCTTCTGGCCTGCTGGGCCACAGTACTTGCCAGAGGATATGGCAGGAAGCTGGGACAGAGGCGACCTCAGGTGCTCAGACCTGGTAATGCTTCAGCCACTGGTGGGCAGGTGAGAACAGAGGGAGAACACCAGGGAGAAGAAGCCTCACAGTGCTTTCTGAGCCTTGCCACCTGACTGGTTTTCCAGTCGTAATTTAGAGACCAAGAAAGCAAGCCAGAGCCGGGGTGTGCCTCCAGCGCCCCCGCTCCTGCCCAGGCCTCGCCCCCTTCAGTCTCTGGGGCTGGTCTCTTAAGGATCAGTGCAAGGTGCAAATCCTGGCTTCTGCTCTTCCACCATGTGGTTGGTATGGATCATTTTAATTCTTTTATTAAATGTGCCCGTCTATTCCAGAATCCAAGAGTGCCTGCCAACTTGGAGCTTACAACCTAGTGTGGGGAGACTGATTAGCGATACATTTACCTGGATCTAGACTCTCCCATCTGTCTCCAACCACTACCCCATCGCTCCTTGTCCTTAATGCAAACACTGTCAGATGCATGTCTAGACTCCCCTCCCACTGCTGTGATGGAAAGACCTCTCTGGGAGAAGAACATTCTGGGTGGAGCAAATAGCCGGTGCTCAGGCATGTTAAAGGGGTTCA
Organism: Capra hircus; assembly: GCF_001704415.2. NCBI lineage: Eukaryota > Metazoa > Chordata > Mammalia > Artiodactyla > Bovidae > Capra > Capra hircus. The sequence continues at coordinate 32,717,009 of NC_030835.1, forward strand.
AATAGGCCAGCATGCTGGGGTGGGTGGGAGGCAGAGTGGGATGAGTCCCTGGAGGAAAGTATAGTGGGAGGTGTGCGTTTCCTCCCAGGGAGGCGAGGGCAGGAGGGCTCCTGGCCCAGGAGTGGCAGGATGGACACCTAGTAACTGAAAATCTTTGGCTGCTGAAGCTGAGAAAAGACTGCAGAGAACAAGAGATGAGTCTTGGGACCATTAGGGGCTATTGCAATGGGCTGAGAAGAGGCTGGATTCTGGTTCTAAGTGGAAGACAGAACAGGCAGGATTTACTGTTTTGAGGGGATGTAGAGTTCAAGGGGATCTCAGAAGTTTCTCACCATCAGAAAGGCTGGCATTATCCAAGTGTCAAAGACAGTTGGAGAAGCATGTTTGGGGAGGGGGAGATGAGGAGCTCACCTTTGAACATGACCACCTTTGAAGAGAGTAGATGACCTCTAGCAGTGATGCTGGTTACAATGCTGAGGATACAAGAGCCAGGAATTCACAGGAGATCTAGCCTGGAAAGCAAGGTTTGGGAGTCACAGGCAGATGGCATTTAAAGCCCTGAGACTAGCGGAGACCATCCAGAGACTGAAGGTGAGAACAGAAGAGTAAAACAAGGGGCTGTGTTGTGCGTGGGAGGATAGTAGAGTAGACTGAGCTGGAGAAGCCGGGAGGTAAGAGGAAAAGCGGGCAGGAGGCTGGAGGCGGGCAAGGCCTAGTGAAGGCAGTGTTTTCTGGAGAAGCGGATGGCCATCTGGATCAGATGCTGGTGGGACAGGATGAAAACTGAGGTGGGAATCCGCGGTTTCAGCAACATGGAGGCCACGAATAACCCCGACAGGACGGCTGGGTGAATGGTGAGGGTGAAGTCTGAGTGGGGTGGATTCTAGAGAGAACCAGAGGAGCAGGTGAAGGGGAGTCTAGACAAGTCTCTTGACAGTGTTTGTTTTAAAGAGGAAGAGAGTGGGGTAGCAGCTAGAGGGAGGTGAACATATTGATGCAGGACAGAGGAGAGGGGCTGGAGCCATGTCCTAGAGTGGAGCGCTCAACTTCCCAGGAGCTGGAGCCCCTCACACACAGAAACAAGACAGCGAACAGCCCGGGGCACAGATGCAGCTGCTGCTGGTGGTGGGTGCTTGTCCCCACCCTCTCTGTCTCTTTATTATTTTTTAACTTGTGAAGTATATTTACAGAAAGGCACACAAAACACATATATACCACTTTACCAATGATGTAGGTACCTGTGTAACCATCACCTGGGGTTAAAAAAATAGTAACACCTCAAAAAAATCTTCCTGGTGCTCCTCTCCAGTCAGAATCTTTCCCTTCTGCCCTAGATGTATCACCAGTCTGCCTTCACTGACGTAATTTTAAAAATAATTTTGCCATCTAAATGTACTCTGGAACCATTTGGGCTGTTATTTAACTTTGTTTTTTAAATTTTTAGTTAATTTTTTTCCAGCTTTATCAGTGTATAATTGATGAATAAAATGTAAGCTATTTAAAGTGTATAGTGTGATATTTGATATGAGTATACATAGTGAAATAATTCTCATTTTAATTAATACATCTATTACCACACATATTTACTTTCCTTTAGGTAAGAATATGTAAGTTCTACTTTCTTAGCAAATTTTAACTATATAATGTAGTGTTATCAACTATATATAGTCACTGTGTTATGCATTGGATCCTGAGGCCTTATTCATCTTATAACTGAAGGCTTATATCCTTTTACCAACCTCTCCCTATTTCTCCTACCTAAGCCCTGGAAAGTGAAAGTGAAAGCGAAGTCGCTCAGTCATGCTGGACTCTTTGCAACCCCATAGACTGTGCCATTTCCTTCGCCAGAGGATCTTCCCGGCCCAGGGATCGAACCCGGGTCTCCCACATTGTAGGCAGACGCTTTACCGTCTGAGCCACCAGGGAAGCCTTAAACCACTGTTCAAATCTTTCACTCATTTTAAAAAATTGGGTGGGTTGCTATTTTAATTCTTTACTGTTGCATAAAAACACCCTAAAACTTGGTGGCTTATCACCAACAATAATGTACCTTGTTCACAAATCTTCAATATGAGCAGGGCTTGGCCTCAGCTGGGATGATTCAAGGCTGGGATCTGAATTAGCTAGACAAGGGCTCCCTCACAGCACGGGGGTCCAGATACTGTCAGATTTCTTACAGAGCAGGCTGTTCCCCCAGAACATGCACTGCAAGACATCCGGCTGGGAGCTGCAAGGCTTCTTCTGATCTAGTCTTGCAAGTGCATGCTAAGTCACTTCAGTTCTGTTGACTCTCTGTGACCCCACGGACTGTAGCCCACCAGACTCCTCTGTCCATGGCATTCTCCAGGCAAGAATGCTAGAGTGGGTTGCCATGCCCTCCTCCAGGGGATCTTCCCAACCCAGGATCGAACCTGAGTCTCTTACATCTCTCCCATTGGCAGGCAGGTTCTTTGCCACTAGTGCCACCTGGGAAGCCCTTGCAGGTCCCAGATGTGTTCTGTTCATCAGGCAAGTCACTAAGGCCAGCTAGATTCGAGGGAAGGGAAATTAGAGGTCACCTTTCACTGTGAGGAATAGCGAGGAATGTTTATTTCCTGCGGTTGCAGTTTTTTTTTCTATTGATTTATAGAGGTTCTTCATATATTCTGTATTTGCCTAATGTCATTATATGTTTTGGAATGCTCTCTTCCATTAGCTTTCTTTTCACTCTCTTGATATCTTTCCCCACTTTGTGGCTAATGCTTTTTGAATCTTGTTTAAGAACTTTTTTTCTCCCTCAGGGTCATGAAAAAACTCTCTTAAAAAAAGCTTTCCAACTTCTATCTCTAAAGGCTTTCTATGCCTTTTTAATTTAGGCCTTGAATCCACCTTTATTTTAGTGTGTGGTGAAGTAGAAGTCTTTTTCCCATATACATGTTTAAGTGCCACTGATTCAGAAGAATATAATTTTTTCACTGTCCTAGTGTGCCACTTCTGGCAGATATCAACTGTTTGTGCGTGTAAATGTCTTTTTTATTAGTCTGAATGTTTCCTTGATATCTGTCTTGGCAAGATGTTTCAAGCTCATCTTATACATTGCCTGCCGAAATCTAGAATCAGCTATTTCTTCAAGATGCCTTGGTTTCCTTTATTAAGAAAGGAATCCTTCTTGCTACCGGCTTGATCACTGTTTTTAGTTCTTTCTCATGGGAAGAAATAGAAATTACATGTATGGTAAAATACTCTGAGTGTACATTGATACATCCAATTCAAACAGAAACTATATAGCTTTTACTTAATTTCTTTCCTCTACACTGTATCTCCTTTCCTCTACACTGACAATTCTGATTCTCAAGGACACCAGAAATAATTAAATTTGAATATCTAATTAGTCACTTGTTTTATCTCAACTTATGCACACACAGGTTCAGAATAATAACATCCCTAATACCACACAAGACATAGGATATACAAATAAATGGAAAGATATTCCATCCTTATGGATTGGAGGAATTAATATTGTTAAAATGTCCATACTATTTAAAGAAATCTATATGAGTCAATACAATTCCTATCAAAATTCCAATGCATTTTTTCACAGAAAAAGGGACAATAATCCTCAAATTTATGTGGAAACACAGAAGACTCTGAACACCCTAAGCAATTCTGAGAAAGGGAAACAAAGCTGTCAGCATCACATCCCTACTTTCAGATTCTATTACAAAGCTGTAGTAATCAAAGCAGTATGGCATTGTCATATCAACAGATGCACAGATCAATGCAATGGAATAGAGAGCCCAGAAATAAACCCACATGTATATGGTCACTTTACAACAAATATGGCAAGAATATACAATGGGGGAAATGACAGTCTCTGCAATCAATGCTGCTGGAAAAACTGGACAGCTACACATAACACAATCAAACTGGACCACTATCTTACATCATACACAAAAATAGATTCAAATTGTTTAAAGTCTTGACTAAAAGACCTGAAATTATAAACCAGCTGGTAAAGGACCAGCTCTTTAACATGTCTTGGCAATGAATTTTTGGATCTGACTCCAAAAGCAAAACAAACTAAAGCAAACATTGACAAGTTGGGATTTCATCAAACTAAAAAGCTTCTGCACAGCAAAGGAAATCAAAGGAAACAGCCATAGGGGAAGGGGGAAAGATAAACATTTCTTTTAAAAAGAGAAAAATAAAATCTTCTTCAAAGTATTATAAAAAGTTAATAAACAGAAACCTCAAAGGGAGTTGGGAAACCAGAAGGGGGTGCTCTCAAGCTCTGTGAAGCCAGCAGAGTCCAGCAGGAAGAGCTCCTCTCCTGGCGAGGACTTGGCCTCTGAGAAGCCATGAGCTCTGTTTACTGGAGCCCACCCAACTTTCCTTGCCCCTCAGGAAAAGTTTTCCCCTTCCCTTGTGTCAGAGGGCTTGCATGAAGCTTGCCAAGGTTGCAGATCCCCAATAAATCCATCTTTGCTGTAGAAATAACTGGTAGTCTATTTGTGTTAGATCCGCAGCATATATCTAGAAATATTTTTCTTCATATGCAGTCTGAAAATTAGGATTGTGTGTGCATAGATAGTTAATACATGCTCCTAAATACAGGGTATCACTTTGAGTTACAACAGCAGCAATGTTCATGATGAAAGTTCTAGTGCATGTAAAAGAGAGAAGTCAATGCAAATAACGGTATGTTTCAGAATATTCCCTTCAGTGTAAACACTCCATCCTTTTATACAATAAAAAGCTGTCACTGTATTATAGACCTTGGATTAAAAAGAAAACCAACCACATTCTTTGTTTATTTATAGTTTTATTTCCTTATTTCACTATTAAACTTAGGGGATAATATCACCATAAAGTTGCAGGCATCATTTTATAGTACAGACAATTGACTTGTTTTTAGGAGAAGGAATAAAAATGGCATATGACATATCTAAAAAGACTACTGAGGAAGTGCTGGACACTAGGAAATAAAAACAGGTAAAATTCAGTGCCTTTGATAAAGATGGGGACACTAGTTTTAGATGCAACTATGATACATGCCTTTTGCTTACAAAGCAAATATATAGCCATCTCTTTGGACAGTGGTTTCTACATCCTCATGAATTATAAGGATGTGAGCATCACTGAACACTTCATAGACATTTTCCAGAAAGCTTTCTGCCAAAAAATATCAATGTGCTAATTCACTGCCTTGGAAGCCTATTTTAAATATTCTTCAAACCTGCACCAAACTTAGAGACAGTTCCCATGTGTTTGAAAAGAGGTGGGGCATTCCTGAAAATGTCACCTTCCCATAGCCCTAACCACAAGCCCCAAAGAAGTTTCTCTGGAGTGTTGTATGTAGGAGGCTGAAAATACCCATGTGTTACATAAGGAATGAATAGTGGATATGAAGAGAGGGCTTTTGTTCAATGCTTGCAGAACAGAATAGATTCTGTCCTAACTTTCATGCCAAGCAAAACTACATGCAAGGATGTTTTAAGCCAAACTACAGAACGTCACCTGTACAAACAGAAGACCTATTTATAGACTCTCCAGCTCTCCCAATATTTCACTTACTAGGACTAAGTAGAGTTGACTAATCTGGTAAAAAGTTTCTGAATACTAGGGATCAAGAGTGGATTTTCTTTCTTCCCTGTCCTCTTAATTATATTTATTACTTCAAATCTATTAAAATGTTTCTCCTTGTTGCTTAGTAATATTTTATTAGAAAATCATCATCTGAATGAACCATTTTTCATTTACTTCACTTTCCCAGCCCAGTGACCTCTGGCAGCAGTTGAAACATGGGGCATGATGTGCACGTAATTCTGATAACTATTTGCTGTATTAATCATAAAGAGTTTATTAAACATTCAACAACATTTATTGAATGTCTACTGTCTGACATATACTGTGCTAGCCACAGGATGAATAAGACCCGCTTTCTCTCATCAAGGAAATCACAGAATCTAGGATAAAAATAGTTTGGGATTTGGAATGTAAATTACAGAATTAATAAGTATTTTGGATTTCAAGAAAGAACAAAAATAAACCTTTATAATCTGGGGATAATATTTTAGGATAAGGATATTTGGGTAAGTGAAGTGTTATTAATACTTCTCTGCAATTGAGGGTATGGCCTGCTTTTCCCTTTATTTTTGATGCAGAATTTCTGATGCAGCTCAGATGAGAGCCACTTTGGATTTGGGTGATTATTTGGGGGTATTCCAAGCCAGGATAAGAGTGGTAGACTCTATTAAGTCTCCTGATTCTATCAGGGCAACTACAGTCTTAAAAGTCTACTAAAGTGTTTGGGGGCCCACTTCCATATGTCCAAGTGCACTGTCCATCTCTGTGTGATGCAGTGAATGTAACGTGTGTCCAATTAACAACAAGACTAACATTCGCCTACTTTGAAATGCAGTGGCAAAATATTATGCATTTACAAACTTATGTTGAATATAGTTATTTTATGAACTTGTTTTTCTTTATCCATTTTTATAATCTTAACATGAGCCTCCTTTCCCAGACAGAAAAAGGAAACGTAATTCCAATTCTAAAGAGCTCTCACCTACCATCCTGAAACCAATCTCTTGGGTGTGGAATACAAGGCATGAATCCTGGTAGAGACTGAATTCCTACAATATAGAGTCATGAAAACACAAGGAAAGTCAGCCTAACCTAGGACTGTAAAGGGAAACAGAAAATACTCTTTTAGAGGAGGTGGTATTAATACAAATAGAGATGTCAGATTGAAGAAACGATCACTCTTTTGGGTGTTGTGTTCTACAGTTTCAGTCCATTTCGAGAAATGCCACCAATAAAACAAAACAAACACAAGCTACCCAGCAACTCTGCTTTTAAGGTTGTCAGGCCTTAGGTGATCATCCTGGACTGAGGTATTTGCAATAAAATTCTAGGTTTATCCACAAATCGTGAGAGTTCCTTAGAGTTCGCTGTATTGAAATATAAGGAAATAACTCTGATGGATATATAAAATCAGAATGCTTCAAGTGTTCACCAGACAAAGAATTTACATTCATCATGGTGGTTATTTACCTAATGCCCTGCCTCAATTTGACCTGTTTGCTACAAGAAGGCAAATTAAGATGCTTTTATGTTGCTAATGAGTAGGAGCAGATGGAGATGACCCAGTGAGTTTAAGGGTAAGTGACAAGCATGGCAGAGGACACGTAATTACTTGTTGACAGAACTGGGCCAAGAGTTCAGGGTTCCTCATGCTAAGTTCAGAGCTTCTTTGAGGACCTTCACTTGTCCTCTGAAGCTGCTGTGATGAACTGTCCAGTTTATCAACTATATGTCCCCATCTGGGAATCTTCTCTACTCGGATAAGTCTTGGGGCACCCAGAATGATCCCCAGGCTCTGCCTCTGTCTCACATTGTCTCCATCAGACTTCTCCACTGTGCCTGAGCCTTGGTGTCCTTTCCCTTCCTAAGATAGACCTGAGGCAGCTAACTGCATCAGAGCTGTGCACCCACCTTCTCACAAGTGATGCACAAAGGGCTCTCACCCCATCCCAGAGCAATGAACTTGCATATCTGTACACAGAGGGGGTTGACAGAGAAAGCTGCCATGCCTTCTAGATCTTTAGCTCCTGCAACTTCTAAAGCTTATGCTTTCTTATCTTTTTTTTTCCTACCAGAATCTAGAACTATTATATGTGAAAGAGTGAATAGAAATGGAACTTATTTGGAGACTCAAGGCTAGATTTGAAGTCAAAGATGATTCAGGATAATACAGAGAACTAGAGAAAGGCCACAGGTAGGTGATGGATAAAAGAGAGCAGTGAAAGTGAAAAGTGAAAGTGTTAGTCATTCAGTTGTGTCTGACTCTGTGACCCCATAAACTGTAGCCTACCAGACTCCTCTGTCCATGGAATTCTCCAGACAAGAATACTGGAGTGGGTGGCTATTCCCTTCTCCAGGAGATCTGCCTGATCCAGGGATTGAACACAGTTCTCCTGCATTGCAGGCAGATTCTTTACCATCTGAGCCACCAGGGAAAAGGGCAGAATTAGGGGGAATACAGGATCATAGAGCTCACTTCTCTTATCCAACTGGTAGACCCTGGAGAATACAGAATGGAAGAACACGTGTGTGTATGTTGGGGTGGGGGTAGATTCCTCACATGTAGTTTATTTAGGTTTTATTCTTTTACTCTCTCAATTTTACATAATCATGAAAACTCTGCAAACCTCATTCTTATGGAATGAAGTAATTTGATTCCCATTTTGGGGATGATCCTATGTAAATGCTGAATACCTTTGCTGGTGACAAGTCCTTTGAGAAATGCATGGTCTAGTTTTAAACATTTCACTACATCTTTGATTATACTTCTAAATTCTTTGTGTTCAAAATAATTTTTCTTAGTTACCTTTTCTGATCATGATCTAAGAGTTGGACGTACATTTCCGTAAACAGAGTCAGTGGGACATACACTTCCATAAACAGAGTCAGTCAGTATTTAAAAGCAGTTTTCAACCACAGGAGATTTAAAAATAATTCTATAATTAAACCAGTAACACAAAAAGAGAGCTGATGTCTTTCATTTCTTCCATTATCAGCATCATAAAGGGACAAGATTCAGGAAACAATCACGTTTAAGTAGACCTGTTATTAAACTTCACATTTCCACTAAAGCTTAGGGTTTCTCCGTGTGTTAATTTTAATTATATCTTTTTAAAATACAGGTAACAGCCTTTCAAGAGGGAGGCAAGATAGGAGTTTCAAAGAGAATGGGAATTACTGATGTACAGGGAGACTTGAATCAGCATTCACAAATTTATTAGTGCCAGGCCAACGTGAGTAATAAAATAAAGATGCACTTGCTCACTAGACATTTCACAGGTTGATAACATAACATTCTGCAGTCTGCTACACACATTAGAAAATAGTCTCTGTGTTTTCTTACTCTTTGGTCAAATGTGGGCCAAAAAAAACCCACTCTTTCAATTATGCAGATTTGCTTTTTTCCCCTTGTCATGCGATTTCAAACACACTGGTGGAGGGTTGCTTTGATCAGTTCCCATCAGGTTTAACTAGAACAGTATTAGACCATTACAATAAAGTTGCAGTTGATTTTTTACTACCTAGACAGAGTTAGGTACCTCCTGACACCAACAGGATGACTTTTTCCTCTTCTTAGCAACAAGAAAGCACAATATACCCTACTCATTGCTCAAGTGGACCTTAACAATCACTTTCGAGGGACATACCATTACTGAAGACTGAAGAGTAATATTTATCAACATTAAATAGACACTTGGTGAAATATGCATAAATATGTCTTCTTATAAACATAACATGAAATTAAATAGTTCAGGAACACAGACACCACTGAGTACAATTCCACTGTTGTCAAAATCTGCTGTAAACACCAGCTCACACTGAACACAGAAGCAGCTTCTAGCCTGGCTCCGGGTTCACGACAGAGAGACCCTGTACAGACAGAAGATTTCTCCTCAGCCCCCCACCTCCCACCCCTCCCACTCCCCACGCAGCCCCCACAAAGGGAGAAAAGGAACCTCAACGACTATAGCAGCAACACAGAGGACAGCCACAGCAGCGCCCCTCCCCTCCCCCAAACAGAACAGTTAGCATTTGGGTCAATTCAGAAGAGAACACAAAAACCACTTTTTAGAAATGTACTAAAGAAATCAATTTGCAGCAATACTTTTCAGAGTGTAATACTTTCTTCCGAGGATTTGGGACTTGCCAACCCCCACCTATTCTGGGTGAAGGTCACACAATGAACGCCAGAAAGCACTGGTCACAGCCAAGTGACTAGAGGTTTAAGCCCTTTCGCATTTAAAGATGCTGAGTAGCAAAAAATCGAATCCTGTGTTCCTCTCTCGCCCTCACGAGGTCTCTTCTGCTTTGCCCCAGATAATGTTGTGCATGAAATTCAAATGTGACACTATTATTAAATTTTAAGCAGGTAAGATAGCAAAGGTTTTGGTTGGAAACATTCAGATTTGGACCATTAAATTCAAACCCACGGATGTGACTCATTCTTTGGGCACAGAGGGGGCCCCCATTTGATTTAGCTTTGTTGAGGGTGTCAACAAAGGCGACAACTTACTCAGAATCTGGTCAGACCATGGTGCTCATCTGACTCACTAGGCTGACTGTCCTACACAGATCAGCCCAGAGAGCCTGGCTGCTGTCTGCTGCCTGTTCTCCAGGAAAACAGCCCTGGTTTCCAAAACACTACTGGGTTTATTTCACTTTGACGTGTTAGGATCCTAGAGAAACTTTAGTCACCAAACTACTGAAAGCATCTATTGCCGGAGTAATTTGCCAGTTCATTAATTCCCATTATATTATATACATTATGTGTGTGTGTGTGGAATTCACACACATACACACACACACACACACACATATATATACATATATACTTATATATCTTTTATTTGTACGAAACTTGAACTGCACAAAACAGTACTTTGCAAGAATCAAGTCCACAAAGAGAGTTTAATGACACACCGATGAGAAGACAGGGAGCTCTACTGGGACAAGGAGGTGCTGTTTTGCAATGTATGAAAGAATTTCAGAACCATGGGTTCACTAGCCTGATGTGTTCCACGTGGGATCCAATGGACACTTTGGGGATCCTTGGAGAGCATGTGACAACTGGGCCATTTAGTTATGCTCACAGGGATTCCAGAGCTAATGGGAATTAAAAGACCCAGGCAGACCAATCTGGGTGTGTAGTTGCTACGAAAAAAATTACTTCCTTCTCTTTAAGAAAAACCAAAGTCTATTTCAGAATAAATTCCTTCATATTCAGTAATAAGCTTACTTATTTTTGGCTGAACAGGTATTTGACTTTTGATATTAAAATGGGTTTATTTAATGGATCGGGAAACAGGCAGCTTCTTTCACGTCTGGGTGATAAAAACATGTTTATCAGTGCCAGAGATGACCCCCACCCTCGCCTTACTCCCTCCGAAGGTTTGTGGGTTGATGTGTGCGTATGGTGACGGCTATTGAACGCACCCCATTCTACAACGCCTGCTCAGGCACCCGCTTGTGGAAAATGACCGACTGTCTCTGCTGGTACTGCTGCTTGCGCCTCTTCCTCTTGTCGCACTGACACAACAGCAGCATCTTGAAAGTGTTTCTGAATGTCTTGTTGCACAGGGCATAGCACACGGGGTTCACGGTGCTGTTGATGTAGCACAGCCAGTAGCCCAGATTCCAATAGGTTTTGGGGATGCAGCTGTCACAAAAGGTGTTCACCAGAACCATGATATTGTAGGGGGTCCAGGTGATGATGAAGGCAAGCAGGATGGCACTGAGGGTCTGGGCCGCTTTCTTCTCCTTGATGAGGGACATCCGTTTCCGCTTAGTGATCTGGCTTCTGGTCTTCAAAGCAAACCTCTTGGCCAGTGTAGCTTCCTTGAAGGACAGAGGTAGAGTGGCCGTGGTCTTCCCCACTGAGGAGCTGACATCAGAGGCCTTGGCTGTGTCCACGGCAGACTCTAACTGGATGGGAAGCTTGGAGAAGCTTTTCTGAAAGCTGCCTCCATCATCCATGCTCTGCTGGGCCTGAAGTTTGCTGGGTTTCCTCTCCAAGCCCACCGTCCCCAGCTCCTCCTCTGGCACCTGCAGGTTGTCTGATGAAGGTAGTTTGGTGGAGTTGAGGATGGTGCTGTGACCTGGGAGCTTGAGCACGATGGAGTAGATGGCTCTGGTCTCTGAGCCAATGTCCTCCTCGTCGGAGGAGGCAGAGTTCTCCAGAGAGGCGGCAGCATCGTTGTTATTCCAGCTGTCACTGCTGCTGTGGTCTTGGTCCATCTGCTCAGCACTTGGCTTCCAGCTCTTGGTTGTGAACCAGAAGTGGCAGCGTCCATACTTCCTCCTGGCTGAGCGTTTCATGCTCTGCTGCTGGAGCTCATAGCTGCTGCAGCTTCGAGAACTGCCCGTGGGGTGGACAAAGTTCTCCGCTTCGGCCTCTGTTCCAGAGGCTTGTAGCCCAGCAAGTTCTTTGGTACGTTTTTCAGTTTCCTTATAGATCCTCCAGTATAAAATAGTCATGATGGTGACAGGCATATAAAAGGCAGCGATGGCCGTACCGAAGGTGATGGTGGGCTCGCTGAGGAACTGGATGAAACATTCCCCCGGAGGCACAGTTCTCTTCCCAACAAAGTATTGCCAGAACAAGATGGCGGGAGCCCAAAGGATGAAGGAGATGACCCAAGCCAAACCTATCATCACACCAGCTCGCTTTGTTGTTCGTTTGGCTCGGTACGTGAGCGGCCTTGTGATGGAAAAGTATCTGTCAAAGCTGATGACCAGAAGGTTCATGACGGAGGCATTGCTAGCCACGTAGTCTATGGATAGCCAGAGGTCACAGGCCAGGTTCCCTAACGCCCATCGGTTCATGATGATGTAGGTAGTAAACAGATTCATCGAAATGACCCCAATAATCAGGTCCGCACAGGCCAGACTTAAGAGGAAGTAGTTGTTGACTGTCTTCAGCTGCTTGTTGACCTTGAATGCCACTATCACCAGGATGTTGCCAATGATGGTCACCAAGGCCAGGACGCCCGTTAAGAATGCAATGAAGACCACCTGCCAGATGGTATGACCTCCGAGAGGGTCACTGGTGGTGCCATTTGGAGAGGAGAGATTCCCAGCTGCCCGAGAAATGTTGTAGCTGCCAAAGTGAGTAACCGTTCCTGGGGGCAGCCCCGTATCCGAAGGGCCGTGAATCCAGGAAGAGCTGATGTTCAGAAACAAGGGTGAGGTTGTATTGTTATTGCGCAAGGTCATGGTGACTCTCTGACATAGTCTGGGGAGAAAAGAGAAAAGATGGAGTCAGGACCATTACTGCCCTCACTGGATTTGTTTTCTGCATTGCATCCTCTAAAAGACATGGAAGACATATCATTGGATGATGTGTGTGCCCCCAAGGACTGTAGCCCGCCAGGCTCCTCTGTCCATGAGATTCTCCAGGCAAGCATACTGGAGTGGGTTGCTATTTCCTTCTCCAGGGGATCTTCTGGACCCAGGGATGAAACCTGGGTCTCCTGCACTGCAGGCTGAGTCTATATTCTGAGCCACCAGGGGCGCCCTATTAACATGAACCTGAGATGACCTGCACATCAGGTTCATTCTCTCATTTTAAAGATCATGAGCTGTCAACTTTATTTCGATAAAAACAAATAAATTAAATCAAGGTGAGGAGCACAGGGCAGGCACAGATTGATTTGTTCGAGGTAGCACAATTAGCTGGTGGCACGCACTGAGCTTTGTGTTTTTTCTCCACATTTTCCACATTTCTACAGACCACAAATACTTCCACATGATGGCGCTATCAAACGAAACTTCCTTTCTTCTCATATTTTGAAAAGTAGGGGAAATATGATAGATGCAATTATGATATCCAGCACCGCTTTATTCTCATGCTGCATGAGAAGTTGATTTTTTTTTACTCATTTGCATTTTATCCACATGGGCATTTACCTATTCCAGGCTTTAGACATAAGCAACTCTAAGGCAGTTCCAGCCATGTAAGCCTCAGTGGAATAAGCAACAACAGCAAGGGAGGAAGTAAGCATATAGCCACGTCACCTTATATTTTCTCTTTGACACACAGTTAGAAAAAGGAATGTACTGGTTCTTTGTAGTGGTTGGGAACAGTATACAAGGCAGCTATCTTTTGCTTGATAATATGCAGAACCCTGACGAGACTGTTCTGAACCTAACAGTCTGAACCAAACCAGTTCTGAATATTTCTAGTATTTAGATACATTATCTCTAGTTATGAAAAAGCATTTAGTACCATATGCAATAAACAGTTGCAAAACTAAAATTAGTTCTTTGAAAAAAAATTTTTTTTTAATTTGGCAGCACTGGGTCTTAGTTTCAGCACATGTGATCTTTTTCAGCTGTAGCTTGCAGAATCTTTTTTAAAGTTGTGACTTGTGGGATCTAGTTCCCTGATCAGGGATCCAACCTGGAGCTCTTGCATTGCAAGCAGAGTCTTAACCACTGGACCACGTGGGAAGTCCCAGTTCTTTTTTATTTTTTAATTTTATATTATAGTTGATTTACAATGTTGTGTTACTTTCAGGTGTATAACAAAGTGATTCAGTTACGCATACACATATATTCATTCTTTTTCAGATTCTTTTCACATAGAGGCTATTATAGAATATGAGTAGAGTTCCCTGTTTGATATACAATAGATCCTTGTTGATTGTTTATTTTATATATAGTACTACATATATTGGAGAAGGCAATGGCAACCCACTCCAGTACTCTTGCCTGGAAAATCCCATGGATGGAGGAGCCTGTAGGCTGCCGTTCATGGGATCATGAAGAGTCGGACATGACTGAGCAGCTTCACTTTCACTTTTCACTTCAATGCACTGGAGAAGTAAATGGCAACCCACTCCAGTGTTCTTGCCTGGAGAATCCCAGGGACGGGGGAGCCTGGTGGGCTGCCGTCTATGGGGTCACACAGAGTCGGACATGACTGAAGCGACTTAGCAGCAGCAGCAGCAGCAGCAGCAGCAGCAGCAGCAGCAGCAGCCATACATATATGTTAATCTCAAACTCCTAATTTATCCCTGCCCCACCCACATTTCCACTTTGGAAACCATAATGTTTTTTCAAAATCTGTAAGTCTGTTTCTGTTTTGTAAATACATTCATTTGTATCACTTTTTTTTTTTGCAATTGGTTCTGTCAATCACTTGTTACCAAAATAAATAAACGACCCAGAATGGTTATAATGAATACATCTCTAGTAAGACCCTCTGTACTGTCAGGGAAAGCCTTAGGTTGAGACCCGTTTCATCCTCTTAGAACCCCCAGGCTTGTACTTTCACATCACAGCTGACTCTGGGATTCTTATACCACCAATCTTTGTGGACTTTATTCAGTGAATCATTCCTCAATGAGTGCCATACCAAAAATTCAACATTTGAGAATCACAACAAAAATCTCCACGGTCTACTGTGTTGTGGCTCTTGGTTAAAACTGTTCAACTGTAAACGCTTACAGTGCAAATATGTTGACGCGTGCAAACGGTAAGAGTCCAAATTAAGCCTTTAGATGCTGCAGGCAGGGGTAGCTCTCAGAGGAGTGCAGTGAGGTTCATGGCACGCCTTATGGAAACAGCTTAAGGAGTAGCAGGAAGATTCTGGAGTTCCAAACGCATAGATTCAGAGCTTAGTTCCAAAACTTCCTGAGGGTGAGATCTTGGGTATTATTTAACCTCTTTGAGTCCCAGTTTCCTCCCTGAGAAATGAGAATGAAACATTTTGTGTAATGGAATAAATTAAACCTAGAATCCAATAGTAACTGGTCAAGAGAGTTTCTCTCTCATCAAAGTTGACACTAAGATCATGGCATCTGGTCCCATCACTTCATGGCAAATAGATGGGGAAACAGTGGAAACAATGACAGACTTTATTTTTTTGGGCTCCAAAATCACTGCAGATGGTGACTGCAGCCATGAAATTAAAAGATGCTTGCTCTGTTATGACCAACCTAGACAGCTTATTTAAAATTTAAAAGCAGAGACATTACTTTGCCAATAAAGGTCTGTCTAGTCAAAGCTATGGTTTTTCCAGTAGTGATGTATGGATGTGAGAGTTGGACTATAAAGAAAGCTGAATGCCAAAAAATTGATGCTTTTGAACTGTGGTGTGTGAGAGTCCCTTGGACTGCAAGGAGATCCAACCAGTCCATCCTAAAGGAAATCAGTCTTGAATATTCATTGGAAG
This sequence comes from Capra hircus, assembly GCF_001704415.2. NCBI lineage: Eukaryota > Metazoa > Chordata > Mammalia > Artiodactyla > Bovidae > Capra > Capra hircus. The sequence goes on from NC_030835.1 coordinate 32,732,748, forward strand.
AACTGATGTTGAAGCTGAAACTCCAATACTTTGGCCACCTAATGCGAAGAACTGACTCATTTGAAAAGATACTGATGCTTGGAAAGGTTAAAGGCAGGAGGAGAAGGGGACGACAGAGGATGAGATGGTTGGAAGGCATTACTGACTCAATGGACATGAGTTTGAGTAAACTCTGAGAGTTGGTGATGGGCAGGGAGGCCTGGAGTGCTGCGGTCCATGGGGTCAAAGAGTTGAACACAACTGAGCGACTGAACTGAACTGAACTGAAAGTACTTAGACCAGAGCTTGCTTATAGTACATGCTGCATTGAATTTACTTTGCTTTGGTGGTCAAAGAGCTCAACTTGATGCAATAATAAATGATAGAAGGAAATATTTATTAGACACTTCCTACATGGTACACATTTTGCAAATTGTCATACGCACTATCTTATTTAATTTTAAAAATAACATCATTTTTAACAGGAACTTGAGACCCAGATGGTTAAGCAATTTGTCTAAGAATCAAGCTAACGAGTAAAGGTAAAGGGACAGAGACTCATCCCCAGGTAATCTGAGCCTATTGCCTCTTTGTTGAATTGTGGTATTCCTCTGCCTCACCATCAGGTCATCCACATAACTGTGCTGGGCTTAGGTACTCAGTCGTGTCTGACTCTTTGTGACCCCATGGAGCGTAGCCCCCCAGGCTCCTAACTTGTCCCTCCTAACTGGGTGCAATTCATTATATATCTCTTTAAAGTCTAATTGAAGACTATTTAAAGTGACTATATGTGGTATATATGTGTCGTGTGTACGCATATATGACTGGACATATGCAAGCACACACACCTTTACATTCACAAATACAATTAGATGCATTCATTTCAGCACCATTTGCAATAGTAGAATTTATTTTTTGGGGCTCCAAAATCACTGCAGATTGTCAATTTCCAATGACAGGTAATTGCTGCATTTTGTTTTTTTTTTCTTCCTTCATTTCCTTTTACTTTTCTGGGTTTTATTAGGTGCTGTCAGCTCATCTATATCTCTAGCTCCCTCTCAAAGGGATATCCATATTTAGGAAGGGCTACATGCTGTTTGGGGTACTCAACAGCATTTATGATTTCTTCCAAGGTATATAGGGATTCCCTGGTAGCTCAGCTGGTAAAGAATCTGCCTGCAATGAGGGAGACCTGGGTTCAATCCCTGGGTTGGGAAGATTCCCTGGAGAAGGGAACAGATACTCACTCCAATATTCTGGCTTGGAGAATTCCATGGACTGTATAGTCCATGGGGTCACAAAGAGTCAGACATGACTGAGCGACTTCTGCTTTCACTTTCCAAGGTGCATATATGGAAAGTCAGTATGCTCTCCCTTCTCCATGCAGATCCCAATTTGGCATAGTTCTAAAGGTGTTTGCCTTGGGACCTCCTCCACCCCACCTACAGCTACATATATGAGATCAGCCTTGTCTTCAGTGAGACACCTTTGCTCAGTGACCTGCCTCAGAAATTAATGACCACTCTTCTATTAGGGGGTTGAGGATGCTTCTCCAAAGTCCTCCACTACGTTTGTTCAGATAAAGATTGTTTTTATTCTGTCACTCTTACTCCCCATTTCTCTTTTACAGACACGATACCCTTGCTAATTTTTTTATATACAGACAACCCTCAGATATTTGACTTTATAATGGTATAAAAGTGATATGCATTCCAGCAGAAATCATACTTTGAATTTTGATGTCTTCTCCAGGTAAGTGATATGAGTTATGGGATTTTCTCATGATACTAGGCAGTGGTGGAGAGCCACAGGTCTGTCAGCCACACGATCAAGAGCGTAAACAACTGACATACTAACAACCATTCTGTACCCAGACAACCATTCTGGTTTTCACTTGCAGTACAGTATTCAGTAAGTAATATGAACCATTCAACTTCATTATAAAATAAGCTTTGTATGAGATGTTTTTGTCCAGCTATAGGCTCATGTGAGTGAGTGTCCTAAGTAGGTTGAAAGTGAAGTGAAAGCGCAATCGCTCAGTCGTGTCCGACTCTTTGCGACCCCGTAGACTGTAGCCCGCCAGGCTCCTCTGTCCATGGAATTCTCCAGGCAAGAATACCGGAGTGGGTTGCCATTTCCTTCTCCAGGGGATCTTCCTGACCCAGGGATCGGACCCAGGGATCGAACCCGGGTCTCCCGCATTGTGGGCAGATGCTTTAACCTCTGAGCCACCAAAGAACCCCCTAAGTAGGTTAGGCTAAGCTATATGTTAGGTAGGTTAGGTGTATTACACGCATTTTCAACTTAACATTTTCAACTTACAATGGGTTCATCAGAAGTATCCTTATCGTAAGCAGAGGAAGATCTCTGCTCTCTGAACAGCTTTTCTATTCCCACCACCTTTCGCTCCACAGCTTCCTGGACACAGCAGCTAAGCCCCCTCGTCAGGGCTTCCCTGGCGGTTCAGTGGTTAAGAAGCCGCCTGCCAATGCAGGAGATATGGCTTCGATCCCTGGTCTGGGAAGATCCCACACGCCACAGAGAAGCTAAGCCTGTGCACCGCAATTACTGAGCCTGTTCTCTAGAGCCTGGGAGCTGCAACTACTGAGTCCATGTGCTACATCTACTGAAGCCCTCACGCCACAGCGAGAAACCGCTGCAGTGAGAAGCCTGTGTACCACAGTGGAGAGTTTCAGCTCCTGCTAGCCACAGCCAGAGAAAAGCCCGTGCAGCAACAAAGACCCCACTCAGTCAAAAACACATGCATTAAAAATATAGAAAAATGGTTCCTCGTCCACTGCGAGGGTGTGTTCAGCTGATTTTACATTCCTTGCTTCATCTTACTCCCACCTCACTCCAGTCACTGGTGTGCTCTGAATCTCATGTAACTTTCTACAGCACCTTTTAACGTGTCTTAAATACTAAGTTTCCACTCCATGTCATATGGAATTGATCACATCCTGCAGAACTATTTTCATCACTTATGTCATGCTGATATTATTATAAATAAATACCGTGGCTAATAATCCCAGTAATATCTTTTTTATATAAAAGATAGTATATCAGTCTTCTTTCTTTCTCTTTTTCTGCTTTTTATCGAGACCATGCAATGGATGTCTATTATTTGTCTTTCCTTCAGTCCTTCTTTAGGAAGTGGCCTGTCATCTACAGAACATATTTCTGGATGGGCATCAATCACACGGTTCTGATTCCTCTACCTTAGTTATGGGCCTGAGGAACATGCAAACAGGAGCAGTAAGAATAAATTTGCGGAATTGATAGGGATGCTGGCAAGAAAGAGGGTAATTCTCTGTTCCTTGGGATTCTTGGGTGCTGCTGACTATTTATACCCACATGAAAAATTGGTGAAGCACCTAAACATATTGAAGGAGAGAGATGGGAAGGAATGTGAGGGAACAGAGATGGTCTGATCATGGTGGCCTTTCAAACCTGGATCAAGCCATTCCTGAAGTCAGCCCACCACTTTGAATTTGCCAGTTATATAAGCTAACCACTTCCTTTGCTGTCTGGTCTGGCTGAGAAAGGTTACTGTCAGCTGCACCTGAAAGAGTCTTTATTAACATAACAGTAATGTGCAACACCAACACTTTTCACTGGACCACTACTAGCTTTAGGTCATTAAGATCAGCGCTACTGAATTCAATAAGTCAAGGCTCTGCCTTCCATGGACTCACACCTTAGATGAGACAGGACATGGATAAAATAATTTTCAAAAGCACATCATTTTTAGGCAATGTCAAATTGCTCCCTGGAAGTAACACATTATGTTTAAATTCAATATCAACTCATTTTGCTCATCTGATACAATGGTAAAGAATATAAGTAGGAATTTTGGAAATCAGCCAGAGACCAATTCTCTCTTTCAATTCATTTCTGTGAATTGTCAGGAGCACCACAAGTTGTATACTATTCCAGTCCAATTATGCTTTGTTGGAATACGGAACATAAAAGGAACAAGAATTGAGGAAAGACACCTACAGTTTGGACCAGCTATCTATAATGTGTTTGTTAAATACCTGCCCTCATGTTCCAGGCATTAGAGGCTTTATGTCTCATCATTAGAAAGCCTGTGAACCATAAACTGTTACGTGATCTTTGATCTGAATTATTTGGCATACTTAACAGTGGTAATTGTTCTTTTTATAATTCAAGATTAATTCAATATCTAATACCACTTAAAATTTCAGATACTGCGTGTACTAGCACTATGCCTGAAAAATCAACGTGCATACCTCAGTTGAAAAATAACGCAATCGGAAAAATGACTCTGATAGACATATTGATGCATGGTTGCTACAAACTTCCAATTTATAAAAAATGAAGTATCTATGAAGAAGAGTAAAGCTAAGTACAATAAAACAAGATACACCTCTTCCGGCCTAAATGGAGACTAATGTAGCCAGAAAAGCTCAGAAATAAATCCATGTATATATGGTCAATTGATCTTTAAATACTCTTAGTAAAGACAGAGCTTTAGAGATAAGGTCTACTGAGCTGCAGACACATCGATCTTTGAGCATTAAGGGATGGTATAGAGGCCTAAGCATTAGGCAAATGAGAAGGATCTTCTCCCAGCCTTCACTCAGGTCCCTGTACCTGAGACATGTTCTATGATCTCTCTGGACTCTGTTCCAGATTCATCTCCTAAAAGGGATCGTTCTGCTCTAGGAGGATGTCTTACTGGTGTACAGTTTGACATCAGAAAAACCTGATCAAAAGCTCATAAGGAGTATAATACAAATATTAATAAAAGTCCTTATTAGATATGACAGTCACCCAATCCCTTTCTTCCTGTATAGCTATCATTTTATGAGTAACATGTGACTTTCTAAGAATCAGGGGTTCTACGTGAGACTCAAATGAAACAATGATAAACCTGGACTTAACGTCTTCGGTTTAAGGTGCTTTTTCTGAGAAGAGATGATCACTTCTATGCTCCATACTCTCTTCCTCATCCTGACTCAACAGCTTATATGCTGTATAGGTAATAAATTTTGAGTCAAGAGAGTTCAGAGCTGATTCTCACTGAAGTGACTTATGTCGGAGAGGAGGCGAGCTAAGGGAAACTTTGCTTTTGAATGCTCAAGAATAAACAGATGTTGGGACCAGAGATGCCTGTAAGCCTACTGCTTTAATACTTTATAAGTGGTCCCAGGCAGGAATTCTAGGAGTGCAGCCTGCGTAAGGGCAAACAGGGTCATCCAGTAGGAGCAGAAGTGGGCAGGGGGCAGGCTCTAGGTCCCCTCTGGGATCTATGGCAGGTTCCTGCCCTGTTCAGGTGGGAGCTGGTAACTGAGGTCCTGGGACATTTAGAGCGTTTCTATTGAAGTGGTCCAGGCCCCAGACCCCAGGCAAAGGAGTGCAAAACAACATAATCTGCCCATGGGTGAGACCAACACCTTCGAGAGCCCTCCTGGATTCTGGGTGGAGGACGGTTCTTTCATGTGGGTTAGTTACAACTGTACATACAAGATGGTTCTTGATTTCCTCTCTGTGTATTTTTCTAGATCGTTTTCACTACATTCTATCTAGGAGCACAAGCAGAATGGATTCACTTAGTTTTTTAAAAAGTAGGAGTTATAATATTAAGTGGGCCAGCATGAGAATAAACAAGAAAATAAATAGAATTGAATAGGATATACCAGAGCACGAACCACATAATGACCTAAGTATTGTTTCACAGAAGTTCTGTTTAGCATGTGCACACACACATACACACACACACACAAACACGTATTCAATACATAGTCATGAGGTGAGATGTATTTTGTACTGTGGGTCATGCTCAACCATGTTTGAAAACCACTGCAGTGGATAATTTGACATCTTTTATTTAAATTTAAAATAAGACTGAAAGAGAAAACATCAAAGAACAATTTGAGAGTACTAAGTTTAGGGGAAAGTGAAGAACAATCATAAGAAATTTCCTCCTTTCCCCCTACTTGCGGAATAAAAAATATTTGGGGTTAAACATCTGTAAAATATACAGATGACTTTTAAAAATTAAAAAAAAATACATGTTTAAATATTTGGTATGAAAACACACGTGAAAGTTCTTAGAGAATCCTAAAAGGCCAATATAAACCTTAAGACTTTTTAAATAATGGATTCCAAGGAGACGAACTTTATTTTCTCCAACCATTCTGGCAGCTCATTCTGAAAAAAAGACTGAGGCTTCTCAATTTTTAAACCTCCTGAACTCAGAAACAAATGTGTAACTTACTTTTTAATATAAGTGTGAATGAGTTCGACTATAATTATTGTTTTAATCATGAACAGAGGAAACCAAAAATATCTTTGCAATTCACAACATGCTTTTCTTTAAGACCGAATATTTAGTGCTTCTTCCATATTTGGAATCCAGTACGCATCATGTTGCAGGGCTTGTTTTGAGTCTCCCTTGGACTGCTTTCTTTGCTAAGAGTGTGTCTCTGTTTTCTGTCACAATTACCACAGTATTCAACAACTGAAATGACTTTTCCCAAAGCGAACTTGGTCGCACACAGGAACTGCCATCGCTGACCACTAGGTGGCAGAGCTGACTCGGAGAACAACCACTCCTGCAGGCGCCAAAGCGCCGCCTGTTTCCCCAGGCTGGTGACAGGGAAACTTCAGCTTAATTCAGTCACGCAGTCCGTGGAGGATATCAAACAGGATCAACACACGCTCGGCAATCAAACATGTCTTTAAAGGGCATCCAACCTTTTCAGACGCGCACAGTCAGAATCAAACTCTGTGAACTTAGCTCGTGTGATTCATTTCAAGCCGCAGGGAGGACAGATGAGCCCTAATATGGTGCAGTCGCTCCTGGTGCAAACAGAACATCTCAGAAGCCAAAACTGGAACAGAATTTCATTTTAAAAGGACAAAGCTTGTTTTCAAAAAGTGGATGCATCGTGCTGCTTCCCTTGGTTGCCGCCTTTCATAGGTTTTATTCAATTTGACAACAAAAATGAAGGATGCTTGGAAAAGTTCTTGCATCAGCACTGCCTAGGCATAGCAATTGCTACTAAAATAACATGATTTTACCTCAAAAACAGAAGCTTAAGCGGGACTAATGGTCGTCTGCCTCAGTACTCCCAAGCCTAAAATCTCTGTTGTTAGAACTTCTAGAGATATGACAAGAAATGAGAAAACATAGGTGAAGAAGTTCTTTTTAAATGTCTGTAAGCCCACTTTACCCACTGGAGTCCACACACTCCCCATGTGGTCCTTTTCTGAGGGAAAAACATGGACAGTGTACAGCTGCTGGATGTGTTTCCACTGCAAACCTTTATGACTGCAGATACATTCAGTAGGGTTTCGACATTCTGCAAATTCATTGCTATTTATTTCAAAGACTGTGCTTCTGTAATGCTATTAGAGCTAATATAATTGTAGAAATAATTCTGATTGGAAATCTTTTAGTGAAAACAGTTATTTGGGCTAAGTATTTCTGACATTTTGGTTTACATTTGGAAAGGACAGTTGGGAAGAAAGTGCTTTTGGCTTGATTTTGATGTCTAATGATTACTTTTTGGGCTTCCCTGGTGGTTCAGTTGGTAGAGAATCCACCTGCAATGTGGGAGACCTGGGTTCGGTCCCTGGGTTGGGAAGATCTCCTGGAGAAGGGAATGGCAACCCACTCCAGTATTCTCGCCTGGAGAACTCCATGGACAGAGGAACCTGGCGTGCTACAGTCCATGAGGTTGCAGAGAGTTGGACACGACCAGGCAACTCAGCACACAGCCCATGATTAAACTGGAGGAGTTATGATTTTTTTTCAAGGTCCACATTTATCAGAGATATTTGGTTTTGCATTTGAATACAGACCATACATCTGATTTCCTTTTAAACTGCAGCCTGTATGCACTACCGCCCCCTCATTCATCCATGTACAGAAGACTGTTTGCAAAAGAGCAGAAGTAGAGGACATGTAGAGAACAGTGTAACGAGTCCTGCAACAGTGCCTTAGGGCCAGAAACAGACTGATTCTGCCGCGCAGGCAAGCTGCCTGAGCACTCTGATCCTGCTTTCTCATCTATAAAATGAGGATTATCATGCTTGAGGATTGGATAGGATAGTAGAAAGCACTCGGGATAGGCAGATGGGTCCATGAAAGTTTCTCAAAAAATGGTTAAGACTGAATAATTTTCTGCGACTGTTTGATTGTATAGATTGGCTTTTCTCAAGGCTCACAAGAGCTGGCATTTGTTGAGCATAAAACATTTGTTGGTTGATTCCTCAAACCAGGGTGACTCTGCCCTATTTGGCAACATCTGGGGACATTTTTTGTCACAGTTTGGGGAGAACATGTTACCAGCACAAGGTGCGTGGAGGCCAGGAGATGCTGATAAACATCCTACAATGCACTGGACAAGTCCCTACAATACAGAATCATCCAGCCCGAGAGGTCAGCAGTGCAGAAGTTGAGAAACTCTAGTATAAAGAGACAAAAGAGATGCAGAAGATGTTGCCACATTCCGTTTGCCAGGAAAATCTGGAAAACGTCCTGGCACTTACACACCTGGCAAGCTCTTAGTCTCTTCCGGAATCAGCTCCCATTTCCTTTCTCTGGAAATCACACTCTTCACCTCTCCCCACCAGGATGCATCTCATATTCATTTATGCAGCTCTTCCACTGTTATTTCAGATAGTCAGTGTGTCCGAAGGCTTACTGCAGGCCTTGCACTGGGGACAGAGTTCTTGTCCAGGAACCACTAGGAGACACCATCAACTAAACAAAATCACTGCCACACAGGGAGAAAGGCGAGGCTATTTTGTGAATATGAGGAATATGAACTCCAGGCTGCCAAGCACTAAAAACAGAACACAGCCTTCTGAAGACATGGCCCAGCCTATGCCAAGTCCACCGCTCAGTGGTCCTGCATGCCCTGCACAGCCTGCCATCCCAGCACACAGTGATTCAACCTGTCTCTCTCACTGCACTGGGGGTTCCATCTTCTGCTACATGACTTCTTACTCTGACATGCAGCATAATTTCTTTCCCAGAGTAGACCCAGAACTACTGCCTCCACCCAGCATCATCACTGAGATTGATAACATTATTGGACAGGCGAACTAAGAACAAGAACAGAAGGGCTCAGGGGATATGCCTGGAGAATGTGAAGGAGGTAGGAAGGAAGAGAGAGACATTGTATCTGCAACAGGCTCAGGGCTCCAGATGTAGAGAGTGCTGAGAAACTACTCTGGGATTCTCAAAGTGACCTTAGATATGGTGGCATCTGGCTGGGACTGACCCCAGAAAAGAGGACTTGGTGGAATCCATCTTTGTGAACTGGGAGAAGGTGAGGCTGGGAGAGAGGAGCCTCCCTTGGACCACCAGGCTATTGTCCAGAACACGTCAGCCTCTTCCACCTCAGAGAAAGAGAGACGGGTTGCCAAGTAACCACACCCTCTCTTTCAAGGTTCATCCGGCAGTCAGCACAGTCCAAACACAGAGTTCTCTGGAAAACCAGCTTCACATAATACACAATTATTGTAATCCCTCTTTGCTGCTCGAGCATGTACTCTGGACCTCACACCCTTCACACCTGTCACATACCCTGACGGCATTAGGACTCCTGCAAGGTGACAGCCTGGGTTTGAGTCCTTGCTCACTGTTTACCAGTTGTTGTGCCTCTGGTTAGTGATAAAAGCTCTGAGATCCTCAGTCTCCACATAAGAACATCAAGAATAACAACAATAGTAAATTGCAACCCACTTTAGTATTCTTGCCTGGGAAATGCCATGGACAGAGGAGCCTGGCGTTAGTCCATGGGGTCACAAAGAATTGGGCATGGCTGAGCAATGAATTTCAGGTAATAATAGTACTGCTGCATGGCTGTGGAGCAGATTAAGTGAGAGAACAGGTGAACACCTAATACAACTGCCATCAACAGATGTTTTGTAAGTGGGAAACTCTGCCTCTCCCACCTCATCCTCACACTCAGAACTGGGGACCCTGGAATATGCCGACAAGGTGGCCACGATGAGGTGACCACTTGGACTGGCAGCCACATGTGCCATTCCTTGTTTTTATTTATTTGAAATGTCACTCTGTGTATATATGTATTTTCATTTGACTATTAGGTTATAAATCTTCAGGGACAGTACCAAAAGTTTACTTTTGCTTTCCTCTTTTCTTTCCTCTCTTTTTTTCAAGTTTCCAAGTCTTTCTTAGAACTTCTAATTGTGATTAAAGTCAAATGGCTTCTCAATAGATAACATGTTTAGTGGATGGATATTTGATATGCATGATTTTATTAATAAAATTTATTTTATTAATATAAAAACAAATTTTATTAATATAAATATTAATCTTATATAAAATATTTATTTATATTTATTAATAAATACTAATTTTTTCTTCTAAAAGCAAATCAGGCAAGAAAAAGACATAGTAATCATGATTTCTCTCAATAACTTGAAAGCAAAAAGCCCTGAAGATCAAAACAAATTCTGCTGAAGAAGATGCATCGGAGGATGGGGACAAGGAGACAGAATACAAAGTAGAAAAACTCTACCACTCATCAGAGTAAAAACCTAGCAAGATGGCTTTAGATACTCAGTGAAGAATTTTATGCATGGTTAAGAGATTTAAAAGCATTGTGGGAAACTAAGACAACATTTTAAGTCAACAATGCGTCCTTTGTAGCTTAGTTGGTAAAGAATCTCCTGCAATGCAGGAGACCCAGATTTGATTCCTGGGTTGGGAAGATTCCCTGGAGTAGGAAATGGCAACCCACTCCGGTATTCTTGCCTGGAGAATCCCATGGACAGAGGAGCCTGGCAGGCTACAGTCCGTGGGTTCGCAAGAGTCAGATGCGACTTAGCAACTAAACCACCACCCTACTTCAATTTTAAAAAAGCATTGGGGGAAGAATAGGAAACTAGGGAAATGAAAGCAAGACATCACAGTTTCAATTTCTTTTGTCCTTCCAGGGACATGCTTTCTAAGTTCTTTTTTTATGACTTTGAGGAGAAGCATCATGATGACCGCAGGATGCTGCAGGTTTTGCTCTTGCTGTTTGCTTTTTGCTATTGTGATAACATCTGTCCCTCAGGGAGCCAGGTGCTTTTCTAAGTGATGTGCATGTGCTAACTCATTGATTCCTCGGCACAATCACGTGAAAGTGAAAGTGCTAGTCATCAATCATGTCCAACACTTTGCAACCCCATAGACTTTAGCCTGCTAGGCTCCTCTGTCCATGGAATTCTCCAGGCAAGAATACTGGAGTCAGTAGCCATTCCCTTCTCCAGGGGATCTTCCTGACCCAGGGATCGAACCTGAGTCTCCTGCACTGCAGGGAAATTCTTTACCATCTGAGCCACCAGGGAAGCCCCATAATCATGTGAGGTGGAGACTATTGGGCTTTCCACTTGAAGCTGAAGAAACTGATACAACAAGTTGTTGAAAAACCTGCCCCGAGTTTACACAGCTACTCTGATGCAGGTGTGCTGGCTTCTATCCCTAACCTCTACTCTAGCAGTGGACTTGTCATGAACAAGCAATATTTCCACATAATACCTAAGTGTATAAAGCAGAAATTCAGTCCTCTTGCCCTTGCCTCTTTCATTCTCACGCCCTTGAGGTAACCAGCGGTAACAGTTTACTTAGTAAATATTTGTTAGATAAATGGATATGTCCTTCCCAAATGTGCTCTTTTACAAAATTACACATGTGTATTTTTAAGCACTCACTATGCACCAGGCACTGTTTTCTGTTTACACACATTAAAACTTTATCTGCACAACAACCCTGTGAGTTAAGTGTCTTTTACTTAACGTCCAGATGAGACAATGGAGGCACAGAAAGGTTAAGTGACCGAATCAGGTCACACAGCTCCTCAGTAGCAGAATTAAGGATGTGAAGCAAGGAAATCTGACCCCAAATTTTACTCCCAAACAATGTATATTATGTCCCCTAGCTTGCAACGAACTAAACAACGTAATGAGGGGCTGTTGCAGATTCATATATTGGCACATCATGCTTTTTGGCTCAAATAGAATTTTCAGGGCAGGGAAGTGCATGAGATGCTGAGTCTGCTGAAGAGTCTTTCTTTGAAGTGGAATAGTGTAGAGTCTTAGTGAAGCCAATACAAATCCCTAAGATACTGTAAAAAATAAAATAGTAAGTATCTGACTCATTTCCCCCTGATAAGCTCTACTGTAATTTTATAAGGCCTTAAAGGGCAAGCCTCAGTTTACCAGTGTTTAAAAGACCTATCTATTGACTACCTAGCCCCCATCACAAAATTGTGTATAAAATCAAACAAATGAATAAATATGAAAGTACTCTGATAAAGTACATGATGGATTCAGAGCTTAAAAATTTCTTAAAACACTAAACTCCAAGGGCATTTTCAGTTTCTGATTAAAATATAAAATGGAAATGAAATTATTGAAATATGATATATAAGTATGAAAAAGAGACTATTTTTATTGAAAGTACTACCTATCTCTTAAAATAAAACAATGAGAACAGAAACTGTGAGAATTGAAATAAAATAATAATAAAATGTATACTTTGGCACAGCCTGTATAATTAAATATTGGAAAACAATGATCTCTTGTTTTGAATTTCCTGAACCCAAATGGAAACTAAAGCTCACATCACTATTAATTCTGGCTCCACGGGATGAAAAACAAAGAGGCCAAGGAAGAAAGTTGAGCTAGTCCAACAAAATGGTGTGAATCTGCGAATCCTTACTCTAAAATACCAGAGGAACATGAATTAAAAATTAAACCCTGAAGTGTGAAATCAGTAAAATGGAAAGATTTATTCAGGAAGAAAAAAAGAAATTATACTGGAGATTATGAATAAAAACAAACAAAAAATAACTTCAGGTTGAATATTGTGGTTTTGTGCCTGGAATTACTTTCAGAAGGAATTTGCTCTTCCTCTGAGTGATACACTGGCTGCCCGGGTCTTGCCTGAGGATCTTGACATGAGAATACCTTGCCCTGATGAGTTCAAAAGTATCATGTCTCACCACCTGCCTCTAAGCTCCCAGAGGTTAAGAAATGGGGCTCATATGCATATACAACCCAGCCAGTGGATTATTTGGAGCCAGATACACCTGATGGCAAGCTGTCCATGTACACCTAAGTTACCTGGACAGGTGACTTCACCCTTTGAGGTGAGGCTTGTGTTTCTCTTTCCTGGAATAATATAAGAAAAGTGTTGGCCTCCCAGGTGGCACTAGTGGTAGAGAACCTGCCTGCCAATGCAGGAGTCTTAAGAGATGCGGGTTTGATCCTTGGGTCGGGAAGGTCCCCAAAGAAGGAAATGGCAACCTGCTTCAGTACTCTTGCCTGGAAAATTCCATAGACAGAGGAACCTGGGGGGCTACAGTCCATGGGGTTGCAAAGAGTCAGGCATGACTGAGCTCTCTCTCTCTCTCACACACACACACACATATATAACTCAGTGGTTCAGATATGAAGTGCCCATCTGTAGTAAATATTATTATAAGCTCTATCTTACTGTTGATAACATGCATCAAACGCTTCATAGAATTAATATGCAACAGTGGGGTGACCATAATTCACCAAAGGAATTCTTTTAGCAATTGCTAACCCCAGATTCAAATGATTTTAAGGTCTTCAAGATCTAAGTGACCTAGCATGGAATACCACATTCATATTGGGGATTGCACTGCATATTGCGAAGAGCTATGCATACTGCTGGACTGATATATTTCAGGGTCTACAACATGGCCAATGATATAGCCAGTTCTATAATAACCAATGTGATTATTCTGTGCCATTCCACGTATGGCATGTATGCCTCCATAAATACCATATATATCACACTCCATATAATGTTGGCTGTCCACTTGTTGTTAAAGAATGTTGCCTATGGCCTGAAATATACATGACAACCCATTCTCAAGGCTTTGATCTTTAAAGGTTTAACATTTTTACACTCATATAGAGATAAAAAGTTGGAGAACAGAAGTAATAATTGTCTTGTTGGAGGTTAATAGGAACACTGTTGCTGGACCTATAAGGACAGCTGCAAGAACCACATCTCATCCCCTGCTAGTACAAAAGAAGCCTGAGTTTTAACTTGGGGAAGATGGTTCTTTGAGACACTAGTCTACCATCTTCTCAGTCTGCTGGCTTTCCAAATAAAGTTGCTGTTCTTTGCCCCAACAACTCATCTCTCAGTTTAGTGCCCTGCATGCAGGGTGCAGTATAGGCTTAGACTCAGTAACAGCACTAAGATGGCCTGAGACCTCTGAGTCAGTGTCACATGCCAGGGGAAGCAACACTGAGATCACTGCATTCTTCCCCTGATTCTAGCACATTGGGAAACCTGGCTGTAGGAAGTTATTGATGAAAATTAATTGTTTGGAGAAGCTCATTAATACACTGGTTGGCTTCTTTGTGAGGGTATTGACATGTCTCAGCTTTATCCAGTTCATTTTTCATTGCCATTCTTAATGATATACAAGTGTTGGTATCACAATGCAGCTGCCTCCAGAGAAATACATCACAATGACCATCAACACAACAACAGCCACAACAAGAAACCTTTCAACTCTATGTGTCGGTCACTCAGTTGTGTCTGACTCTTCGTGATCCCACACCAGGCTCCTCTGCCCATGGGATTTCCCAAGCAACAATACTGGAGTGGATTGCCATTCCTTTCTTCAGGGATATTCCTGACCCAGGGATCGAACCTAGGTCTCCTGCATTGCAGGAGGATTCTTTACTGTCTGAGCCACCATGGGAGTTTTTTCATCTCTAAAAGCAGGTTATATAAGAACAGGCTTTTTATAAAACTCATATTTCAATATATCCCAACTAGAATGCAGACTTTGTAGAGACTGGAGCTTCTCTAAACGTATTTTTCTCCTTTAACAAAAATAACACAAAATGACGAATATAAAATGCCCTCACTCCCACTCCTCTCTCCCCCAGGGGTCCTGTGCAAGTGAAAGAACTTAAAAGTTTTTGCCTTATTAGACTCACAGTAAATTTTCTCCTGGTTCCAATAAAAATTGAGATGATCTAGTTATGATTATGATATTGAGTGTTTAAAAACCTCTGCACATAACTGAGTACTCAATAAGTGTATTCTCATATTTAGAGGTAATGAAAGTCTCTCCAAAAACATATCAACAAACATGTGCAAATAGAGTGGCTGGAAATCCTGATGTTGTGAGGAAGGGAAATTCAGCTTGCCCAGGTATAACGTATTTCAAGGAATTCGACGTCTGATGGCGTAATCAGCTTTTTAGATTGTTTGAGAACCCACGAGTTCCCACTGTATACCATCAAATGATCCCATCAGAAAAGAGGAGAATAAGGAAAAAAGGAAGAGTGAATTCCCTCTGATGGTAAGCTGGTATCAGTGCACAGCCAGAAGTAAGAGGACCCATCCCACAACACTGTGAGTCACATAAGCAAGTCCTTTAAGGACAAAGCGACAAATCAAGATATGCAAATATCACATTTGCGGGATTTAGTATCTCTGAGAATAATAAAGAATAACAAGTGGGAGGTCATTTTGATACGACAACATGCCAAAGCAACATTTATGGGACAGTTTTCTCCCTGTATTTGGTACAATCTCATGCACAGATGCCCAGTAAGGCTTATTGGAGCCCAGCTGGACTGCAACAGCATACCTGTGACAAATGAATGGTGCTATCTCCAGCTGCAGGCAGGTGTCTACCGTATTTCCTGAAGGAATGTGAGGTTCAGCAAACTTAAAATTCTTTATCACAGATCTGGAAGTGAATGGTAATGTGGTTTTCACATGATATGAGATCTGCAACTATTGTAAGCAGACCTATGGAAATTGAAGGAACTGCCCACAATTATGCAATTTATTTAAAGAACACCGCTGACCAGATGTTAGGCTATCCATGGCCACTGAAGAAGACATACAGAAGGATTAAGTGAAAACTGATTCCAGGAAATATTTAAATAAGATATGATAATAAGATAGACGAGCTGGTCCTGAGAAAATGTTTCCATGGGAACGTCTATTTTCTCCTCCCTGTGATATTTTAAATTAGAATACATATCCATCAGTGTTGGAAACTCTCAGAGCACATACCCGAAAGTAGTATCATTGGTCTTTAGCACATCTCCCCACTCTGCTGGCCATCCATGGCTCAAAATCAGTTTGGGGCTGCCTTCAATCTCAATCCAAGACTTTCTTCTCTCGCCAAAGTTTGGATATGAGAAAAGATTCAATTCAAGGCTTAGACTTTGTTTCAGCAAGCATCAGCAACCATTCTTACCTTCCTTGCTTACTTAAAAATATCCCCATCACATGACTTACTCTGGCTTGACATAATAAAGCATACTTAAGGAGAAATTATGGGAGCAGACTGTATGGTACCAAATTTCTTAACAGAACTCTGTGGATCACTTAGAAATGGTTACAAGATAATGTAGAAACAGTTTCAGGAGCTTTTAAATTAGTCTTCCCTTCAATAATACAGTGGGGAACCAGAGAGAGGTTAGTTTCTATTTGACATGAGCGGAGAAGGAGCAAGACATAGGACCAACTTCAACCTAGAGAACTTGTATCAGTTATTTAGCTTAGTCACCTTCCCCTCTATCGGAAGGGCCTGCTAGGGAGCTAAAGGTTCCCTATGGGACCTTCAGGGCTACCCTGGTGGCTCAGAGGGTAAAGCGTCTGCCTGTAATGCGGGAGACCTGGGTTCAATCCCTGGGTCGGGAAGATGCCCTGGAGAAGGAAACGGCAACCCACTCCAGTACTCTTGCTTGGAAAATCCCATGGATGGAGGAGCCTGGTAGGCTACAGTCCATGGGGTCGCAAAGAATTGGACACGACTGAGCGACTTCCCTTTCACTTTTGTGGGACCTTTAAGGGAGAAACCACAGCAGGTGTCACATTTACAGAGGGTTAATGGCTTAGTCACTGTATGGATGTAGGAAGCACCGAGCAGGTGTGCCGTCAGCTTGATTAAAGTACAATCAAGTACCCATTTTAGGAACTCATTGTTTAGCACCAACTTCGTCTCCAAATAAACTCAGCTGCCGCTAAAAATATACTGAGGGCTTTAGTACAAAAGCCACGTAGTCAGGGTACAAAAAGTGATTGCCAGTAACTGTCAACAAGACAATTGGTTTACTTAGATGAGTATGGACTTCACTCACATGAGTTTCCCCAACCATTGGTTCTCAAGAACAGCAACTGAGTTTATTTAGTGACAAGGTTGGAACGAAACCATGACTTCCTATTTCAGAGATATCAATTATTTTTCATTTCTTCTAAGGCATCTGCTGCCTGTTACACTTTTTCCAATGATCTCTATAAAAATTCTCTTCAGGCATTCCTTCTGGCCATTTCCCAAGCTACAGGTCTTATCATCAGATTCTAAATAGGCAGTTAGACTACAAGCACTTTGACAGGAAGAAGGAATCAAGACCAGTAGCCAGACCCTGTCTTCTAGCTGTAATACATCTGAGGTGGGAGCTAAGCATACTTGTTTTCTACCAGCCACCGAACAAGAATTCACTTGGCACCTTTCCTACAGATTCAGCCTGCTATGGCTTTGAACAATATTTAACAAACTTTAAGACATGTATTTTTAACTCAGGGGTTTATAGTCCAGTTGAAAAGAATGAAACCATCAGAACCATTCAAGTCATAAGACAGGTTTCTGTTTTGCTTTCCCTCCACAACATCCAATAAAGCGATGGGCAGATCTTCAACAAAGACATGCTGAATGACTACCTAGGAAGAGTAATATTTAAAACTTAATACTATGCACTCTAGGACTGATGGATTTAACGTGCATGCACAGGCGTGCACAGTAAAACCAGAGTTACTAAAAGAAAGACGATATTTCAAGATGCCTGTGGTAAGCTATTTCTCTTATGCCTTATCATCCATTTACACAAAAGAGATGAACCAAATCAGCCTCAAAAAGCTTCATTAATGAAACCAAGAAGCATTTATATAATCATTATGTATTAAGTTTCCTTTTGCTGCCATAACAAATCACCCCAATTTAAATGGCTTAAAACAAAAGAAATTTATTCTTTCGCAGTTTTAGTAGTTAGAAGTTCAACAAGGTATTGTAGGGCTACAGGCTTCTTCCAGTTTACGGTAGCTCAGGCTTCATCCCTTGGCTTCTCTGCCTCCATGTTCCCTTTGCTACCTCCTTTTTGTCTTCCCCTCTGGATATCTTTTATAAGGACACTTGTCATTAGGTGTGGGACCCTCATAGATAATCCAGGATGATCTTCCCATCCCAAGCTCTAAATTTCATCTCTAAAGACCCTTTTTCCAAATGAGGTAAAATTTCCAAATAAGGTAACATTCTTATGTTCTCAGAGGTTAGGATGTGGACATATCCTTCTGAGGGCTAAAGTGAGCATAGCATAAAGCAGGCAAATTTAGCTCTCCTGACAACAGAACTTCCATCAAACAGGTTGATGTTTGTGTTTGTTGATGGGGTTCTCTTTTCATATGATGAATATATTTCTGTGAGAACACTGGCTTCATTAGTGTATTTTTTATTTGCATTAGAAAAATTTCAAGAGAAGCACTTTCAATAATACTTCAAAAAAAAAAAAGGGACCCAAAGATTAGAAGTGTAGATAAATGTATACACAGATGTAGGAAGTAAAGTGGCAGGAAAGCAGACAGGTTAGCATACATTTCATCCTCTGCTGCTTTACTTACATTTCAATTTCATTTATTCATATGTTTGTAACAGGGAAGAACACATCTGACTCCATATTAGTTCTGTTCCTTTTACTTTAACCTTTGTGCTGTTGCCTGTGCTTAGTCATGCTGGCTCTGTACCTTTCATAAAAGAATGTTGCCCAAAGCCTGAAATATACAGGAGAAGCCATTCTCAGGGCTTTGACCTTTAAGAATCCATCCATATAGAGATACAAAATTACAGAACTGAGAATAACATTTGTCTTGTTGGAGGTATAAAGGAACATTGTGAGCTGACCTACAGGGACAGCTGCAACAACAAAGGCTTTCAACACCAAGAAGTTTGCAACAACTAATCACACTCCTCCCTTGCTGGCCTTTAACAAGCCTGCTGAAATTCTTTGAGGGTTTGGGGTTTGGGGGGCACAAGCCACCCTCTCCTTGCATGGCCCTGTAATAAACCTTTCTCTGCTCCAAACTCTGATGTTTCGGTTTGTTTGGCTTCACCATGGATTGGGCACATGAACTTGCATTTGGTAACATGTTCATACGTTCAACAAGAATTCAGTGTGTATAGACTGGTTAAAAATAATGGCTGAACACAAACCCAGAGTTAGTGTGAGTTCAAATTCTTATACATGTTTTGTCTGGAGTTCTGTAATAACCTAGAGGGGTAGGAAAGGGTGGGAGGTGGGAGGGAGACTCAAGAGGAAAGGACATATGTATATTTGTGGTTAATTCATGTTGATGTATGACAGAAACCAAACCAATATTGTAGATAAAAAAATATCTCGTGATAAACCAACCATAATGGGAAAATATGGAAAAGAACATACATATATATTTATAAGATATGTATATAAAGATGTATATATATAGATATATAAAATGGAACCATTTAGCTGTATCGCAGAAATTAACACTGTAAATCAACTATACTCCAATAAACATTTTTTAAAAAGAAAAAAAAATCCTTATACCAGCTTTGTGCCTTTGGGTAAGTTACTTAATCTCTTCTCCATACCTCAGTTTCCTTATCTATAAAACATGGAATGAGTGCCTGTGTATGGGGTTAAATAAATTCATTAAGCACTTCAAATGCAGAACACATATGGAATAGATCATGTTTGCTAAAGAAAGAAAAGTGCCAGATTCTGTGCTAGGTTTTGGGATGAATAAGACAAGTGAAAGGTTACATTCTAATGGTAAGGAGAATCCTTCCAAAAAATGGATGGACATAATTGTGTTGCAGAAAAGAAATAAAGGTCTGAGCTGCAGTTAAAGGGCATGTGTAAACTGGAAACCCCATTTTAGAAAATATGGGCAGGGGTCAGGTCTCTAAGGAGATATCATTTAACCTGAGAACTAAAGCATAAAATAGTGGAGCCATGCAAAGAAGTTGGTGGTTTAGCATTGTGGGCTGAGAGATGTGGCTTCCTGATAAGACAATTTTTTACATTAATATTTTATAATGATGAGTCAAAGGGGGGCACACTTATTCTATTCAGTAACTGGTTAAATGTTGTCATTTGATGTTTCAACAAAACCTATAGAGAGAACTTCCCTGGTGGCTCACACGATAAAGAAACTGTGTCTGCAATGCAGGAGACCGAGACCCGGGTTCGAGCCCTGGGTCAGGAAGATCCCCTGGAGTAGGAAAATGGCAACCCACTCCAGTATTCTTTCCTGAAGAATTCCATGGACAGAGGAACCTGGCAGGCTACAGTCCATAGGGTGGCAAAGAGTTGGACATGACTGAGCATAGCATAGCAGTCTATAGCGGGTGGAGACAGGCAAGAAATTCTCCAGAGCCACAAAGAAAACATCCCATGCAGAGGGGATACATGAGTATGTATTTTCTAAGCTACTACAGCAAAGTGTTAGTCGCTCAATCATGTCCGACTCTTTGTGACCCCATGGACAGTAGCCCAAAAGGCTCCTCTGTCCATGGGATTCTCCAGGCAAGAATACTGGAGTGGGTAGCCACTCCATTCTCCAGGGCATCTTCCCAACCCAGGGATTGAACCCTGGTCTCCTGAGGTGCAGGCGTATCCTTTACTGTCTGAGCCACCAAGGAAGCCCTCAGCAAGATGCTCCTCAACAATCTTGGAGAGAATCCTTCCCATTGCAAAAAGTAGCCTCAAAATTGTGGAGTACCCTAGAACAGAAATCCCACCCTTTGGTAAATTTCAATTTACTGTAGGTTTATTGGACACTGCTATGTGGGTGCAGCCAATTTGCTTTACATAAGGGGCTACTTTCGAGTAGTTCATAGCCTGTGACAAAAGACTCGGCCGCAATGGCCTTGTTGTATAAAGATATGTACCTATCAGGTGGAAATTTAGCATAGATTAGATTTTCCTTAAAATTTACTTTCTTATTGCTCCCATATAAATTAACCATTGAACAACTCTCAGTGTTTCCTAAATATGCATTAATATGAATTATTGCTGTACCTCGGTTTCCTAAACAGTTAAGTGGAGAAGAGAACAGCACCCCCTGTCCTAGGACTGTGCTGGAATTAAATGAATTAATTTGTCATTTGAACAGTGTCTGCACATGGTAAGGACCCAGAAAGTGCTGAATGATTATAGCTATCCTTTACTAGTGTCATCAGGAGACTTCTTAATTTAAAACCCCTTAATTAGTAATAACAAGCCAAATGAACAGTTAAAATCACCAGCATTTGGAGCCAGTTTGCACTAATTAGGAGATGATTTGGGGCAAGTAATCATTCCCAGCAGGTTTCGTTTTCTCCAAGGTAAAATGAGGACAGTGGAAGGAATAGTTGTTCTCTAGCTGTAACTTTGTGTTTCTAAATCCCTCAGTGCTTTCTTGCTGTAGGACTTCACTAACAGTCCATCAAGAGAGGGATCTTCTGCCTTGCAGGGAAAAGAACCATAAAAAGGTTTTCTTCCGCTGGTGAAACTGGCACACAAACAACCTCCTTTAAATAGTTATTCAAAGGGCACAGGAAGCAGATGGTTGAGGGTGAGTTCCAAATCAGTGGCTTAGGGAAGAACCCTGGGAAAATTAAGGTAAAATCTGGAGATGTGGATTTTTCTGTTTGATTTCGGCTATAGGAAGCTTTTGGGGAAATGTGATGGAGGGCAGCATGAGGCAGCTGACAATGATCTGAATAAGAACCCAAGTATATTTGTAGATGGAGCCCTGATCAATTTGCACTCTCTTTAATTCTTTCTCATTGCTTTCACTTTTTTCCCTTTCATTTTTACTCCTCCCACTTTCCTGTTAGGCGAGTTGGCAGCAGCTTCAGCAACCAGCACAAACTTCTGGTTGAGAGTTCTTTTATTGGGCACTTGCTTGCCACCTTCATTTCGAAGTATCTTACCCTCTGCTTCCTCAGCTGAGAACTAGGATTGCTGCTGTTTCCTTTTCTGAACTCAAAGGAATATCAGACAGATTAACAGCAACAAGAGATGTTTGAAACTCTCCACTGCATCTTCATGGCCACCAGAAACAGATGTCGTCCAATGCTGTTGTCATGACTGGGAAGCAGAGATTTTAACTGCAGCAGAGGGACCAGACAAGAAGCTGTCTGTGAGCCTGGAGGGTTGGGGGTTGACTGGTTCTGCTTTGGACCAGAGAGTACTTCTCTAAGGGCACTGGAGGGTGAGAAGAAAGGGAGCAGCTCTCTCTCTCCTCCCTGGATTCCATCCCTCTGGCTTTCTGCTCACCAGGCACTGCCAGCCTGTAGCCTGGTGCTTGGACCAACCAGTCGATGGGGTGCCAGATTTTCAATTTGATGATTCATGGCTTCCTGCTGGGGAGTCTTCAATTGAAAGCAGAAAACTTGGCAGATTTGTAGACGCTTTAGTAAACGTTTAGTGACACAAAATTGGTTTCTGAGGTAACATGGCTATAAACACCAAATTGATAAAACCTGGAAAGCAAAGCTCAATTTGAATGGCCTACAGAGTATTGGGATGTTTAAAGCAGTGCTTCTCAAGTCAGGGTAGGGGGAGGGGTCCAGTAGCTGCAGAGTCATTGGGGGGCTTGCTGAAAGTGCATGGTTCTTGGTCCTCATGCTAGACCTGCTGAGACAGAAGCTCTGGGGGTGACATCCAGCAATGAGGGTTGTTTTCATCATTTCTCTAGGGGATTCTGATGCTCATTCACGTTGGAGGACTGCCTGTTTTCTTCCTGCTAGTATCTCTGCACTCGCCACTCTCTGGGTCTGGAAAGTCTTGCTTTACCCTCAAGGGTCACCTGGTCAAGCCCAGAAGATGCTGATGGAAAATCCTAGCCCACCCCTTCCAACCCAGCCTTGCTGAGTTGGGTGCCTCTGTTGGGCAGTCACAGAAAACCCAGCACGTGTTCTCACATGGCAGTGATGAAATCAACTGTACTTCGGCTAGCTGCCCAGCTGACCACCCACTTCCCTTAGCACCTGTGGTCACCTGAGGGCAGATTTTTTTTTTTTATTAAAGTCTAACAACTAAAAATGCTGAGAAGATAGTCATCACATAAAATTTTCCATGAAAAGAATCTGGATTTTCTTCTCACAAGAAGAAGCATATCAACTGACCCCTGGGTTTGAACTCCTTTACGAAACTGAGTTTCAGTGTCATCTTCTGTAAAATGGATCAATTACCTTTCTGCAGCAGTGGTGAAAATTTTATTCTTAAAAAAAAAGGACTATGGTTTTCCTAAAGTTCCCAACTTCCTATAGGATTTTAGTGAGAAATATTTTTAGGTTTCAAGATACAAATCTTTGGAATAAGTTCTGAAGGAATGAGTATGATAGAATCTGTAAGTAGAAACTAAATTACCTGCGAGTGCCTTTTACATATTAAAATTACAAGCAAGCACAAAGACTCTTTGTAGGCCTGTGTTTATGAGAGAGAGAGGGAGAAGTCCTAACATAAATTTGCTTCATTTTCTGTAAGCCTCTTCTGACAGAGCAAATTTCTGGACATTTTGTATTTGCTCTCTCTGTTGACGATATTGATGATGACTTGTGGAAAGTGAAAACGAAGCGATGTTTGTCTTTTCCTGAGAGCTGTTCAATAAGCAAGTGACTTTCTGCAAATTGGCCTGGTTTGAACCACTTTAGTGACCCCCAAAGTGAAGCCAAAAAAGGGTCATGAGCATAGAGAAGAGACTTATGGTTGTTAAAGGGGAGGCAGGTTGGGAAGGAGATGGATTGGGGGTTTGGTATTAGCAGATGCAAACTATTATATAAAGGATAGACAAACTACAAGGTCCTACTGTGTGGCACAGGGAACTTTAATCAATATCCTATAATGAACCATAATGGAAAATAATACGAAAAAGAATATATGTATATAACTGAATCACTTTGTGCCAGAAGCTAACAAAACATTGTAAATCAACTATATTTCAATAAAATAAATTTTAGAAAAGGTTATGAAGTGAGTGTTGAATATTCTAGAAATATTCTCTCTCTCTCTATATATATATGGGCTTCCTTGGTAGCTCAGATGGTAAAGAATCTGCCTGAAATGTGGGAGATCTGGGTTCGATCCCTGGGTCAAGAAGATCCTCTGGAGAAGGGAATGGCAATCTGCTCCAGTATGCTTTCCTGGAGAATCCCAAGGACAGAGGAGCCTGGTGGGCTACAGTCTACCGGGTTGCAAAGCGTTGGACACGACTGGGTGACTAACACTTTCTTTCACCTTTACATATATTTATATATATATGATACCAAAAGTAGAGTAACTTCACTAGGAATCCCTCTGGTGCCCTAGTTTCTGCTGTTTATGTGCTGGCACAGATGATTGGCCAGGGTGCGCTAACCAGAGCAGGTTGATAACATTCTCTCTCCCAAGAATGTGTATTTGGGACTGAATGGCAGGCAGTGGGTCAGTGAAGATGTACCTTCAGGCTATGGATGTTGTCTTTAGGTCACTATTTACAGATGCGTAGAAAAGCTTGGAGAGAGTTGGTCTGCCTGAAAAACTGGGGCACAGCTGAAGACGCAGTCCTTCTTGGGGTCCTAATGGCTTTCCAGGTCCTAGTTAGGGCCCCACACAAGTCTGGCCCTTTCCCGGCCCTCAGGTTTCCTGTGATACTCGCCATCATTTCACAGCTTCTTTGTTTTGCTTACACTACCTCCAGCCACTTTGAAGCAGGAGCTGTAACGTGTCAGTCATAATGCATACCGATATCTTAACATTTAGAGATCAGATCAATTTTAAGGATGTGGGGCCTCTTTATCTCTGTATATCACTATTTTAAGTTATGCAAGAAGACCCCTTACATTGAAGCTGGCTATTTAAATAATTCCTATTTGTTAGACTAATACTACTAACGGCCAAAGGAGAGGTGGAACCAGGAACAAGTGCTGGATTGCCATTCTTTGATTGTGAATAATAAATAAAAGTGGAGTCATTCAGCATGTTACCAGTGCAAAAGGTATGGAAACCAGCTTTTTGATGCCTTTCATCTCCACAATTTAAGGATTAAGATGCAGTCAAGTACTGGGAATGCTATTTACTTCTATAACAATGTATAAACTACCTTCAAGGGGGAGAATTTGGGAAGGAGGTTGGGGTGGCAATAAGTGTTCTGATTTGGGGATGGAGGGAGCAACTCAATATAAATTTCTGTCCTTTAATTCATTTGAAATTGTCTTGGAAGAAACAACAGGAGAGATGATAAGAAGCATTACATAGAACAATTCTAACTTCCAATTAATTTTGACCAATTGCTACTCATTTTTCCCAACATGCTAAATCAAAGACAATTAATCAACTGTTAATTGAGATTAACAATCTGAGACTGAACGAACATAAAAAAACACAATGGCTACACAATACTGTCTGAAGATTCAGCCCCTAATATAATCACTGTCCATAAAAAATACAATTCAGCTAGGTCTTAATTGTCACACTGTTCCATAGATCAGGGGCTTACTGTAGACTAGATCTGGCAAGCCCCCCTTATTTTGTAAGGTCTGTTAAGAATGGTTTTTACCCTTTTAAGTGGTTCAACATAAAGTCAAAAGAATAACATTTTGCAATGCATAGAAAGTATACGCAATTCCATCTTCAGTCTCTAAAAATAAAGTTTACTGGAACAACCAGCCCCGTTTGTTTACACTTTCATGCTATGACAGAGTTGAATAGTTGCAACCAAGAGAACAGGACAGTGAACCCTACAGTATTTGCTTTCTGGCCTTCGCAGAAAAGCCTGTGCCCCCCTGCCATGGAAACCTGTCTATCCTTCTTTGTACACGCATCTACTGTCCAATCCTATGGTCCTGAAAGGCGGGAATCTTGTCTTATTACTACTGTGTATCCAGCATGTGGCACAGGCTTCTCACACAGTTTGCTTTCAGATATATATGTCAAACGATTGAACAGCGAACTACTACTTTTTAAGGGCATTCTGCTAGAGAGACAGATACAAAGACAGAATATACTGACCCTGTCCTTTGTTGTTTAGTCATTAAGTTGTGTCTGACTCGTTTATGACCCCATGGACTGTAGGCCCACCATGGGAAAGGCTCCTTTGTCCATGGGATTTTCCAGACAAGAGTACTGGAGTGGGTTGCCATTTCTTTCTCCAGATCCTGTCCTTAGGTTTGAATGTAACCAGGGACACTGAACATATACATCTGCGTATGTTCTAAATGAATGACATACAGCCTTCTGGCCCTAGATTCTGCATGCGGTTCCAGAAGGAAAAATAAGAACCCAAGGGCTGTTCTGCAAATCTTTCAAGCTGAACCAGAGGCATGATGACTAAAGCACTGTTTTGGGCAGGGGGCTTATACGCTGAGGGACTCAGAGCCTGCTGATTCCTGAGGTCTGTTCATGACATCAATCACAGCATGTATATGACTAGAAAAAACAGACCCATGATGCCAAAAATACTCCACAGTCTAGCCTGACTGCAGGCTGTCAGAATGTTATATTCTGATTTTTATACTTCCTGCTGATATTTGGACATTTTCACAAGTACAATGTTAACCTTTTTTGTTGTTGTTTTTTCTTTATAAAAGTTGACTGTGTAGACTCAGGCTTAAAGAGGGCTGCCTAAGGAAAGGATGCTTGTCAAAGCCCGCTGTTCCTCAATTGTTCAGGGTAAATCATTTAGCCCCTGTTGCTTGTCTGTGGAGCTGATTTTGAGACTGGGCCCCTCTCACACATAGGCAGTGAGCTAGTTCTTTGTGGGAGGACCCCCACTATAGCTACTCTTCTTCCTGGCCTACCCATCCCTGAAGGTTTGTTGGGTATATAAAACTAGAGCTTGGATCTGTCACAGAGTATCTGAGTTGGAAGATACATCAGCTCGCCAACCTCAACAGACATGGCAGTTTCTCACCCATTTCTCACACGTGGAAATAGGCCTTTAGGGTTTCAGTCTAAAACTGAGAAATGGCAACATGACAAAGGTTCGGGTCTTCTGACTCACAGGAAATTGTATTTTGACCACACCATGCAGCTGCCTTTCTAAATACTCAAGTCTCCCCATGACCTGGTGTTTAATGAGCAGCTCCAGGTCAGAGTGGACTGGGAACCCAGGCCTCATCTATTTAATAAACAGCAGCAATTTCCAAAGAGGCCAGAGTGGGTGGGGTATATTGGCCACCTTGCAAGTTTATCAGAATAACCAGAGACCAGTTGTGTGTGTGTGTGTTTTCCTATTTTAGAATTCAATCACTGCAACTGTCTAAATTAATTAGCAAGATGTAGAAAGGCTACATATAAACATTGTGGCCCAACCACTTTTCTCACTCTTGACTCCAGCTAAAATTTTTAGTACACCCTTCATATTTGGCCAGTCTTTGGGAATGCTGCATTTTACTGATGAGGAAAGGAGGAACTATTCCAGTTTAATGTGCTTATATAAGTCTAAGACACTAAGCATTAGAGCTACAGAACCCCTCTTAGGCTGGGAAGCCCATGGAACTACAGGGATCTACCGAAAATATGACAGCAGAGATATATTACAAACAAATAGACCAAAATGAAGTAAAGAGAAGAAACAAACCACTACTCATATATTCTGATTCAGTTTACTACAGCACTTATTTCCATCCATACAGGACACAAAACATAGGAAGTAATAGTCCCATAGGCCACTCTGTAGTGCATTCCAGACAGCCTCTATATAAGTAATATGTGTTTACATAAATGCCATTATAATTCCAACTTTCCACTTTTCTTGATAGTCTTCTCTCATTAGCAATCTTGGGAGTAATTCCAGAATCCTAGCTTTGCAGAACCCCATGGGACCATCTCTCTGCAGAGGTAGGTCAGATATGGTACCTTAGATCAGAAGGGCGGCACATTCACGGTGACTAGGAGAAATACAAGGAGAAGGAAAGCACCGTATCACCTCTGTAATTGTTATTATTTCTGTCCTTGCTCCCCTGAAGTGAAGCTAGCTTTCAGGAACGCTGCAGGCGAAAATGAATGAATGTCTCTTTAGTCTAAAGAGGATAAACACGCCCAGCACCTGTGATCACTCATCTATTTAATGCACTGGTGAAAATGGATGGACAGCAGGATCTTCTTGGAGCAGTTCTGCTTTAAGACAGATTTTAATATTAAGGAAAGTAGCTAACAAAGTGGACAGCTATCTTGGAAACATAACTGCAGAGTAATTGCCCAACACAGTACGCACAGGAAGGGTTTCACCCCTCTCCAGAACACCAGGTGAAGACTTGGGGGAAAATATCTCAAGAACAAACAGCAAAAACCAGCCCTCAAAACCCTGAAACAGCTCACCTCTGAGATGGAGCCATCTCGTCAGCTGATCCATCTTGCGTTTGAATTGTTCGTCTGTCTAGCGCTTGCAGGAAGGGATGGTGTCAGATGTCTGGCACCTTGCTGACACTCAACAAACAATATTAATCCTTATCATATGACTTAATTGAAGGCCTGCACAGGAAACTAACAGACAAAGTTTCATCTGTCCTCCTTGCCCGGAAGGGGTAATTCCACTTATTTGGACAACTGTAAGGTGCCTGGGAAATGGACATGTTCAGCTCTTTGCTCCTCACTTCTCCTCAAGTCCCTAGGTCTAAACACGTGACTGTTCAGAGTATGTGACTTCTAGGTCTACTTCCTTCAGTCAGCCTTGCATACAAATGCCTATTCTTTCCTTCTTTAGATAATAAACTCCTTGTGTGTAAAGACTGTGTGATTTACACACTGCTAATCTTCCCAGGATCACCTCATAGAATATTTCCTAATCCTGTTCAGCTTTGGGAACCAAGGAGTAACTGGCCCACAAGAACACCAGAATGGCCCACAGCATGCCCATTTTGAGTAGAAGACAAGGTACCTGGAACCAAGAAACAATGAGTTGAATGTGACTGTAAGTGCTATTTCCCTTCTTTTCCCTTCTTTCCAGATGCCTGCAACCAACTGCACGCTCATAATCAAGGCTGACGGGCTTCATATCCCATCAATGAATATTTTCCAAACACCCAGGTAAAACAAGGCATATACAAAATTTAGACCCAGCTCTTCCCTACAGGTATTCAAAATTTAGGCAAATGAAGAGATATGCACAGAAAGAGAGAACACCTACTAAGAGGTGATAAATGCTGTAGTAAGTTCAAATTCAGAGCTCTGGGGGTGAGAGGGAGGAAGCAACCTTCGGTATGGATGCAGGTCTGAGTTGTGCATGCTCTGGGGAGTGTAGTCTGTTACTTCCAGATGAGCCAGGAATGGGGACTTGACTGTGGTTGATTGTGTGACCCAGGGAGAGGATTGCCTCCCCTAAGGAAGCTGCAGGCCTTCAGTCGAGTAAATTCACTGTTTTACCTAATTGCCTAATTATCATGTTCTAGGCTACCAGACTGTTCCAGACTGCATATTCTTCTCCAAAGGAGAGGTTAGAGATGGAAGTGGGGGGGAACTGTTGGCTTGTTCCCAGGGATGGAATAAGCCTTCCTCTGACTTGCCTTCCATCGTTTCAGGACCAATTCTCAACTCCTCCATCTACCTCTGCATCCAGCTTTCAGTCTGCATCACACTCCCTTGCACGTGGCTGACAGTCTGTATTGTCACATCCTATGGCTCCTTTCTGTGCACGCTGCTGGGGCCCCACACATCCCTCTCTTGCACACACCGCTTCGTATACCAGGGTTGCACAGGTCCACCCTCACCCCTACTCTAGGTGATGCATCCTTCTAGCTACTTGGACCAGACCAGCCACTCATCTCTAAAGTCCTGCTGGGTTCCTCTGCCTTCCCCTTCCTTTTTTAATTTACAGTTTATTCATTTGCTTTTGAGAAGGTAATAAATTCACATGGTTCACAATTCAAGAACTCTAAATGGAAGTGTTTCCCTGACATCCTTATCTCACAGACACCCAGGGTTCTATCCCACGGGCAACCAACGTTTTCAGTGTCTCGTTATTTCTTTTAGGGATATTTTATGCACGTGTAAGTTTATAGATTCTGCTTCCTTCTCTTCATACAAATGGGAGCATGCTGTAAACACATGGGAGTTTATACTATAGATATAGTTCTCCATCTTGCTTTTTCTCATGTAAAATACCAAGGAGGAGAATAATTCCATGTCTTTTCACAGCGAGATTCCTCATTCTCTTCTATTGTATGGACGGATCATACTCAACTGGGACCATTTAGATTTTTTCCTGTATTTTTACCATTACACAAAATGCTGCAATGTACATTCTTCATTCTGTACTTATGTAACACATGTCAGTATTCCTAGAAGTGGACTTGTAATTGTGATAGATGTTATCACATTCTTCATCTTAGAAGATGCATCAATTTATACCCCCATCAGCAACACTCAGAGGTGCCAGATTCTTATCACCCTTGACAACATAATGTGTCTCCATGCTTGTTAGTTTCTTTCAACCTGATGGGAAAAAAATGACATCTTGGATAGTTTAATTTGGATATAATTCTATACTTAGAGAATTCAAGAGAATCCACTAAATATCCTTCAGATTTCTGGATTCTTTTTGGACTACAGTAACTTTAGAACTATTTCAGTATTAATGGGGATAGTTAATCCATGTTTTTCATGTTCCCATCTTTAGGAACCAGCCAATAGTTGTTCTATTTGCTACCCTGGTTGTTACTGACTAGACAAGAATACTTCTGTTTGTTTGGTAATGTTGAGGGGCTGGGCTAAGGCCCTTCAGGGCAAGGTTCTGGCCAATGAGGTCGATCACACTGCAAAATGACACAGGACCTGATGTTTTTTGCTCTTGGGGAGTCTCAGTCTGAGCTGCCCACCCAGAAGGAATAAAGTGGCCCTAGCTTCTGAGGGTCTCCTAAGATGATGGCTGGGTCACTGCAGGTGCTGCTATCGTAACCAGATTAAAGCCAGCCACTATCCCCCTTTTCTCAAATGACAGCTGAGCATGTCATTCTGCTTTCAGGGCAAGAAGGGTCCAAGCTTATATGCAAAGTGTCTCTTCCCTGCAACTTGCCTGCCTACATAATATGAGATGCTGTGGTTTAGCCATTAGGAGTATGGGGTTTGGAGTTCAATAGCCCAGGTTTGAGTTCTGGTTCCATCCTCTTGTAGCCTCCCACCACCTACTCCAAGCCTCATCAACTGACTGCAAGTTCCCTCCAGGCAAAAATACCTCCTGACATCCTGAGACTCAAACAATTTATACAAACATTGATTCTAAACATTGAACCTAAAACTCATCTTAACGATCAAGCCTAGGGAAATATTTCTGTGAATTTTTTTTCACAAGCACTTTATTTAGAATTATAAGGTTGAAAATAAATTAGAAAACTGTTGTGATTATTTTCCTAAAATTGTCCCTTAGTTTCATGGTATCTTTGACCTATATAGCCTGATGGAAAGAAGGTTCTGTGAATGTGGGCTGCATTTAGGTGACTCAGAGCCTATGAGCTCCTGCTTTTGCTCTCTGCTTTATGAACCAGTGTGTGCCTTAGTTATATTTATTCTCACAACATGTTACTAACTAATAGGACACTTACAGAAATCACATTTTGCTGCGGCTGCTAAGTCGCTTCAGTCGTGTCCGCCTCCGTGCGACCCCATAGACGGCAGCCCACCAGGCTCCCCCGTCCCTGGGATTCTCCAGGCAAGAACACTGGAGTGGGCTGCCATTTCCTTCTCCAATGCATGAAAGTGAAAAGTGAAAGGGAAGTTGCTCAGTCGTGTCTGACTCTTAGCAACCCCACAGACTGCAGCCTACCAGGCTCCTCTGTCCCTGGGATTCTCCAGGTGAGAATACTAGAGTGGGTTGCCATTTCCTTCTCCAAGAAATCAAATGAACAACTCTAAAAACATTAAATTTAATTATTTGCCTACAGTTCAAACACACTCTACCCGGAAATCTCTCTGTCCAAGAGCTATGTTTAAATTTCAATTCTCTGTGTGCGTGCGTGTGTGTGTTCTACCACTCTCTTGGGACTTAGCAAAGAAAAAAAGGAAAAATAACCATGTCAATGGAATTGTCACTTAATGATTTCCAAAGCCATCATTGTACTGATTTTGATAAACCTGTAATTATGAATGTTTTCTTTGATTTATTCTGCTAATAAGTCAAAGTGATGATGATCGTCCAAGAAGTTATGCTGCAAAGATGTTTCAATTTTCTCATATAGCTTCCTTTTCAATATCCTAGATTTCTCAGATAAGAGGAAAATAAATTTGCATAAAAGTTGTTTTCTCTAAAAGTCTGAATAATTATTGAGAAATTTAGCAAACTTCCTCTTGTGTTTACATAGTAGAAAACATTCACAAAATCATGAGAGAACTCCAAGGACTTCAGAAGGCAGTCTCTTCCTTAATTTTGCAGCCTTCATTGAAACAAGCAATCTTGTCTAAACCTAGAGGCTGAGGGTCTGGATACTGTCATGCCATTCCCCTACTGCAAACCAGAAAACTGGAGAGCAAGGCTGATTTACTGTAAGCTGTTTTATTGGATTTTCCTGATGGCTCTGTCCGGGCTCCACACAGAGTCTCAAAAGAGAGGCCTATTTCAAAGAATTCAATGTCCCATCTATAGAATTGTTCATCTCTCCGCAAACCATTTTTTTTCCTCCTAAAACATTTATTCACTTAAAAAAAAAATGACTTGATCAGTTTAACCCCTTACTATAATTACATGAAGACGTTCCAAAAGAAGAAAACAAAACGAAACGCTGGATTGGAAGATCTAATTTCTCAGGGATATTTTCCAAGGGTTCTAGAGATGTGCTTCCAGTTCTTAAGAGCTCAGCTAGGTCTCTATGGGAAGGGGACAAGGAAGTCCATGTGATCTTGAACACAGTGCGTCTTACCCCTGCCGTGCTCCTCTTGGTCACATGGATAATTACAAGGTCTTTGTGATCCTAGGCTACGTCTCCAGCCTCACCTTGGACCTTTCTCTGTACCATCCTTGCACTCCAGTACCTTGGTTCTCTTTTCAGTCTCTCACACTGCCCTTGTTTCTTTTCAAAACAGGCTTTTCATACTGTTTTCCTCTGCCTGGAATGAGCTTTCTCTGTTTGGTCTTGCTGAGTCAACAAAAATTATCCTTTAGATCTCAACTCATTATCACTTCCTCGGGAAATCTCTCCAGGTTCCCCATCTACATCAATCTCCCACTGCAGTCTCCCCAAATACCAAAATAATTGTTTTTCAAAGACATTTCTGCAACTGCAATTTTTACGGGATTTTTTTTGGGGGGGGCGGATTTTATGTTTAATTGTGTAGTTATTAGATTAATAGTTCTTTCTCTTTCATAAGCTCCACAGCTCCTTTTTCTGCACATTGAATCCCTAGGGTCTAGCCGAGGGCCTGACTCATAAAATATACTCAACAGGACATAAACTGAATGTTATTAATAAAGATACTAATTACAGAAAGAAAACAACTTTCTAAATTTTAGTCATAATTACTATACCAAGTGACTTATGAAATACTGGAGACTACCTTTATTTGGCCTTTAATTTTCTTACCTTCTGAATATGAATAATAATAGTGCTCAAAGAACTATAAGAACAAAATAACATATGTGACCATAACTTCTAGGGATTAATTATAAAGATATTTGAAATGTTTCAAATATCTTCAGTAAACTCTATCTCCTCCACACTATTTATAATAGCCAAGACATGGAAACAGCCTAAATGTCCACTGGCAGATGGATGCTGTAGATATGGTATATATATACAATGGAATACTAGTCGGTCATAGGAAAGAATAAAATAATGCTATTTGTATTAACATGGATGGGAAAGACAAATATTATGTGATACCATTTATATGTGGAATCTGAAATATGACACAAGTAAGCTTATTTACAAAACAGAAACAGACTCACAGTCACAGAGAACAGGCTTGTGCTTGTCAAGGGGGATGAGGGATGAGGGAGGGTTGGATTGGGAGTCTAGGATAAGCAGATGCAAACTATTATATATAGGAATTCATATAGTAGTTTTAACAACATTCATATTTAATATATGGTAATTATATTTATCATGTTGTACATTACATGGCTTCCCTGGTGGCTCAGATGGTAAAGAGTCTGCCTGCAATGCGGGACACCTGGGTTCACTCCCTTGGTTGGGACGATCCCCTGGAGAAGGAAATGGCAACCCACTCCAGTATTCTTGCATGGAGAATCCCATGGATGGAGGAGCTTGGCAGGCTATAGTCCATGGGTTGCAAAGAGTCACACATGACTGAGTGACTAACATTGTACATCATATAGTACTTATAGCTTTCATAATGGAAAATTTCTCTGCTTTGACCATCTTCCTCTGATTTCCCCTCCCCACTCCCTCCCACCTCTGGTAACCACAAATCTGATCTCATTTTCTATGAGTTTGTTTCTGAGGCATAATTGAACTACAACTCTATGTTAGTTCCTGTTATGCAACACAATGGTTTGACATTTCTGTACATTTCAAAACAATTACCAAGGTAAGTTAGTTACAATGTCACCATACAAAGATATTATATAATTACTGACTGCATTCCTCACACTGTATATTTCATATCATGACTCATTTATTTTGCATCTGAAAGTCTATACCTTTTAATCTCCTTCACTTATTTCTTTCCTCTTCCCACCTTCTTCCCCTCTGGCAACCACCTGTTTGTTCTCTGAATCTATAATTCCGTTTCTGTTTTGTTATGCTTGTTCATTTGTTTTGTTTTTTAGATTCCACATATAACTGAAATCATACAATATTCATTTTTCTTTGTCTGACTTATTTCACTTAACATAATACTCTCTAGGTATTGTTGCAAGTGTCAAGATTTCATTCTTTCTTAAAAGTGAGTAATATCCCATTATATGTATATCTACTTTATCCATTCATCTAAATAGATGAATCTACTGATGCCCATCTACTGATAGGCACTTTGGTTGCTTCCATATCTTGGTTATTGTAAACAATGCTGTTATGAACACAGGGGTGCATGCATCTTTTTAAATTAGTGTTTTTATTTTTTTTGGACATATACACAGAAGTGGATTGCTGGTTATATGGTAGTTCTACTTTTAATTTTTAAAGGGATCTCCATATACTTTTGATATCATGCTTATTTTTAAAGGCAGAAATGTAGGTATTCATATATTTAATAACAATAATTTTTGTACAATACATTGTAGCTTACAATGAACTTTCACAGGCATTATTATAGTCCCATTTTATAAATGAGATAACAGGCTTCTGTTTATGTTAAGTGACTAGCTTTCTCCTCATTGTGTCTGCATGTGAGTTAGAGGAGATAGATTTTCTTTTCAACTGCTGAGTGTCAAGTTCTTTCGGCTGCACATTTTGTCCATCTCATTTTTTGGGCCTAGGATTTAGAGTCTTTATGAAGTTCTTGTAATGATCACCTGAGGCCAGATGCTATCAATCACAGTAACCCCAGGGACAATCACTACCACTGTAATGTACTGAGTGCCAACTCAGTTTCAGGTACTGTCCTGGATCCTTTCAGTTCAGTTCAGTACAGTCGCTCAGTCGTGTCCGACTCTTTGCAACCCCATGAATCACAGCACGCCAGGCCTCCCTGTCCATCACCAACTCCTGGAGTCTACCCAAACCCATGTCCATTGAGTCGGTGATGCCATCCAACTATCTCATCCTCTGTCATCCCCTTCTCCTCCTGACCTCAATCTTTCCCAGCATCAGGGTCTTTTCCAATGAGTCAGCTCTTCCCATCAGGTGGCCAAAGGACTGGAGTTTCAGCTTCAACATCAGTCCTTCCAATGAACAACCAGAACTGATTTCCTTTAGGATGGACTGGTTGGATCTCCTTGCAGTCCAAGGGACTCTCAAGAGTCTTCTCCAACACCACAGCTCAAATGCATCAATTCTTTGGCACTCACCTTTCTTTATAGTCCAACTCTTACATCCATACATGACCACAGGAAAAACCATTGCCTTGACTAGACAGACCTTTGTTGACAAAGTAATGTCTCTGCTGTTTAATATGCTGTCTAGATTGGTCATAACTTTCCTTCCAAGGAGTAAGCGTCTTTTAATTTCATGGCTGCAATCACCATCTGCAGTGATTTTGGAGCCCAGAAAAATAAAGTCAGCCACTGTTTCCACTGTTTCCCCATCTATTTGCCATGAAGTGATGGGGCCGGATGCCATGATCTTAGTAGCCTGAATGTTGAGCTTTAAGCCAACTTTTTCACTCTCCTCTTTCACTTTCACTGGATCCTTTTAATCTACATAATTTTTTACAAGGATCTTACAAAATAGTATATACATTTTACAGTAAACAAATAGCCTTGCCCAAGGCTAGACTGCTTGATGCCAGAAGGATGAATCAAAACCAAGTCTGTCTGGATTGAGTCCTTCCTAATATACTCCTGCCTCTTTAATTCACAGAACAGGATCTAAGTATGGAAGAGAGTGATTTTAGATAAGCATGCATCTGGCTGTCATACACTGTCATGGTCACACAGCTGTTCAAGGACAGAATCTTTTCGGATTGGTTAGTAATAACCAAGCCATGTCTGCTGCTAAATACTTTTAGACTGACCTTTGATGTTAGGTACATACTTGGCACCTGTTTGCTCAGAGTTGAATCAGACACTTCTAAAAAATCATGTTGTGCTGGTTGGTTGAAATGTCTCTGCTAATGGCAAAGCTTATATTTCTAGCTGCCATCAATGGGCTGTGATAGATGGAGCCACCAAATCTTTGAGTCATATATAGATGCTAAAGAAAAAATATAATAGTCATGTTTTTACTCTTCTCAAAATTACTATTGGGTATGAGAAATAAAGTTGCAAATTTTCCCCATAGCAGTTTAAGGGAGTGAGTGAATTTAAAATGAGTGAAGTTCATCTCTGGATCCTGACTGGCTAACAATAACAATGCCCCTAGAATATGAAACCTTAAAAGCATTCTGACCCACCAGAAGAACAAAATCCTCACTGCTGATGGACCAAAAGCAATCAAGTAATTATCCTATTTCTGGTATATTCCTGTATGACAGAGAGAGTAGGAGAAATAATTTTGATATCTTTGGGTAGTCAATTTTAAGTGTTAATCAGTGGTGTAGTAAGAAAAGGAAGATATGGTATTCTTCCCTATGCTTGTTCTGTCTTTCCCTTCTAACTCATATTTATTGTCTGCAAAGCACTGTTCTAGATACTTTACATATAATAATACTATACCCATTTTGAGATTCAGTGATTTTATATATATATATGTCTGTGTGTATGTGTGTGTTTTAATATATATGCTGCTAAGTCACTTCAGTTGTGTCCGACTCTGTGTGACCCCATAGATAGCAGCCCATCAGGCTCCGCCGTCCCCAGGATTCTCCAGGCAAGAACACTGGAGTGGGTTGCCATTTCCTTCTCCAATGCATGAAAGTGAAAAGTGAAAGTGAAGTTGCTCAGTCGTATCTGACTCTTAGCGACCCCATGGACTGCAGCCTACTAGGCTCCTCCACCCATAGGATTTGCCAGGCAAGAGTACTGGAGTAGGGTGCCATTGCCTTCTCCTTAATATATATAAACACACACAAAAAACTTAATACAACATGGTATGTATGATACAAGTTATTGTTCAGTCGCTAAGTCATGTTTGACTCTTTGTGAACCCAGGGACTGCAGCCTACCAGGCTTCTCTGTCCCTCACTAACTCCCAGAGTTTGTTCAAATTCATGTCCACTGAGTCAGTGATGCTATCTAACCATTTCATCCTCTGTTTCCCTCTTTTCCTTTTGCCTTCAATCTTTCCCAGCATCAGGGTCTTTTCCAGTGAGTCAGCTCTTCACATCAGATGGC
Source organism: Capra hircus (assembly GCF_001704415.2). Lineage (NCBI taxonomy): Eukaryota > Metazoa > Chordata > Mammalia > Artiodactyla > Bovidae > Capra > Capra hircus. Next base: position 32,770,612 of record NC_030835.1, read on the forward strand.
CAAAGTATGCTCCAATATTTCAGCAGCATCAGTTCTTCTAATGAATATTCAAGGTTGATTTCCTTTAGGATTGACTGGTTTAATCTCCTTGCAGTCCAAGGGACTCTCACGCGATTTCTCTAGGACTACAATTCGAAAGCATCAATTCTTCGACACCCGGCCTTCTTTATGATCCCTCTCTCACATCCATACATAACTACTGGCAAACCCACAGCTTTGCCTATATGGACTTTTGTCAGTAAAGTGATGTCTTTGCTTTTTAATATGCTGTATATATAAGTATTATCTATTATTTACTCATTCAATTCCTACTTTAAAATAGTACAAGATCAACAAGCATGTGAAAAGCAGGCTCAGCCTCATTCATTATTAGAGAAATACAAATCAAAATCACAATAAGGTACTACTTCCTGGCCATTAGGAAAGCCATAGTAAAAAAAAAAAAATCAAAATAAAATGGAAAACAACAAGTGCTGGCAAGGACATGAAGAAATTGGAATCTTTATACATTGCTGGTGGGATATAAAATAGTATAACCACTCTGGAAAACAGTTCTGGGGTTTTTCAAATGGTTAAACATAGGGTTGCAATATGATTCAACAATTCAGAGAAATAGAAATACATGTCCACACAAAAACTTTCACACAAATGTTCTTAGCAGCATTATTTATAATAGTCAAAAGGCAAAAACAACCCAGATGTCTAGCAACTGTTGACTGGATAAACAAATGTGGTATTTCCATAAAATGGATTATTATTTAGCCATAAAAAGTAATATAGCACTGATACATGGTACCATGTGGACAAACGTCAAAAATATTATGCTAAGTGAAGAAAGCAAGACACAAAAGGTCACTCATTGTATAATTTCATTCATATGAAATATCCAGAATAAATAAATCCATACAGACAGAAAGAAGATTGGTGGTTGCCAGGGGCTGGGGGTAGGGGTAGGGGGAGTGGCTACTTAAGTCATAAAAGGTTTCATTTTGAAACTAGATAGAGGTCATCATTACTAATATTGTGCATAAATGAAATGTCACTGAATTGTATACTTTGAAATGGTTAGTGATTAATTTTATGCTATATAAATTCTACCTTGATTAAAAAATCCTACAAACTGTATGAAGCAAATACAACACAATACAAGCAAATACAATCTCCTTTCTTTTTTCCAAATGAAAATACTCAGGCAGGTTAAGTAACTTGTTGCAATTTTCAAAAGTAGTTTATGCAACAGCAAAAACAGAAGTCTAGGCAGTCTGATTCTAGAACACATACTCAAACAAACAGCTACTTACTAATGTTCTTCTTACTATTCCTTTTGAATGTTCTTTGATTTGATTCAATGAGAATAAAGTTGATGACCTAGAGGGGTGGAATGGGGGTAGGTCTGACTGAGGTTCTAGAGGGAGGGGATATATATATATACACATATGGCTGATTCACATTGTTGTACAGCAGAAAGTAAAACAACATTGTAAAGCAATCATACTCCAATTAAAAACAAATTTTAAAAAAAGGTAAGAGCACTCTAAAGAGGAATATGTGGAGAAGGAAAGGGATGATCTAATACATACTTACAGTGAATGTATTCATGTGTATGATTAAAGAACAGCACCACTTGGCTGTGCAATATTGTGATATCAAAACAAGGATGCCAGTTTATGAGAGCTCTTGAAAACCAATCAATGAATTTAATGTTGGTGCTTTCTTGCTGTCTAATAAAATGACTAGGGCATCGCGGAGTGAATTAATTTGAAGTCTTCTTGCTCGTAGGCAACCAATAAGAGTTATGATGTACACAGTGTGAACTATATAACCTCTACCTTGTACACATATTTATAGCCATATTTCTATGACATATAAATGGTTTAAACAGAAACATCTTAACATCTAGATCACTTAAGTGACTAGGGACCACACTAATTAATATCCAAAGCAAGTTCAGATCATGTTGTAGCATCTAAGATTTCAGACAGATAGCAATGGGGTAAAATATGATGAAAGACTTATGGATAATTAGGTTCTTTGTCAGCTGATAAATTATTTTAATCTTTGTGTCCAATTGAACTGGAAAATCTGACTGTGCTGCCATTCCTTACGCTTGTCTAGCTACCCTCCAGGTCTCTTCATGACCTAGACAATTAAAAAAAAAAAGGCACCTCAAGTAATAGCAGAAATTACAAATTACTCAAAGAGAGCCTCTGGCACCACTAAATAATAAGAGTAATTTAAAATAGTAATAAATAAATAAGAACAAATGGCACATATTAGTTCAGTTTCCTTAGATCTAGTTTGTAACTTCAAAATCTTTTGGAATTATAAATTTAAGAAGGATGTTTTACTTATGTTTTAATTTTTATCTTTTGTTCACCATGGATTTTCTTGCATTCGTTTATTAAAATTTATTTTTTGGCTACTCCCTGTGTAGCATGTGGGATCTTGGTTCCCCAACCAGGAATTGAACCCATGCCCCCTGCAATGGAAGCTCAGAATCTTAACCACTGGATAGCCAGGGAAGTCCTGGATGTTTTATTTTTAACTTGATTTTTATTATATACATACAATTTAAAAATCCAATTTTGGGGATTACTTAAAATGTTTCATCTCAAAAGCAATAAATCTCATCTTCTCATCTTTAGGAAACAGATGAGTGTTTTGCCTATTTGTCAGAGCATCATTATAAATCAATGTTGGAAAGGCACCTTAGTTTTCATATCCTAGATTTAAGGAGATTTTTGTTCCAAATAAAAATGGTTTTTACCCTTTGGGAGGAGTGTTAAAATACTATGTTTTTTTTTTAAAAAAAATATTGGGATCAGTAACTGAAAGTTCTCTGTCTTGCTTTAGCAATTGTCTGTCTGTCTCACACTCACCACACATTCATTTCTACCCTGTGGCTTCTGATTTTCAAAAGATTTAAACAGTCTCCTACAAAATCATCTCAGTTTTAAAGACAGCCCTGGATGCTAGTTGTCTTCAGGAAGCTTTTCCCAACCAAGTTGCTGCCCAAAGAAACCATTGGCCAGCTCTACTTTTAATTTAGCAAGTGATTCATTACTTTTAATGTGCTATAGAGATTATGTTCAGCTGAAGGTTTGCTTAAAATTTTGTACTGAGATGGGCCTTGCCTACTCTCTTTATGAAATGTCATTCAAACAAATGTCAGCTCTTCCAAGGAATCTTCACTTACTATCTAAGCTCATGGTTTCCCTTCCTCCCTCTCTCCTTCCAACCTTCCACTCATAAATGTTAATCGAGCACCATCTATGTGTGACATACACTGTGCCAACTATCCCTGTCTTTCATGGATATTTCATGCAATATTATATGGCTGCCAACTGTCTTGCCAGTAATGATCTCATATAACCTACATGGCTATGAGCATCTTGGTTCAAGAACTGTGATTCACGATTGCTAAAGAAATCAGCGTGGTGAAGGGGAAGGAATACAGATGGGAACACAGAGTTAGGACAATTAGCATCAGTTTCAAGGGAGCAGTGGTTGAAGCCAAAAAGAGAACAGAGAATATTGGATCTCTGCTGAAGCTAGAAAAACTAGACTAAAATTTTCAGTAGTTTATAATACTTAAGATCACCTGAAATGATTCCCTCTTAGAAAATGTTAAAGAAAAACACCCACAACAACATAAAAATGAGTTACAATGATATGCTTCCTGAAATATTTAGGAGAACATGTACTGATGTCTGCAATTAACTTCAAAATCTACCAAGAAAACATGACAAATTGTTGGATGGATGTAAGAGCAGATATGTGCTATAGCAAATATAGCACAAAACTAACTTGATTTTAGGAGGTGGGTTTAGGGATGTTGTTGTTTAGTGGTTAAGCCATGTCCGACTCTTTGGGACGCCATCGACTGCGTGAACCCACGTCTCCTACACTGGCGGGCAGATTCTTTGCTGCTGAGTCACCAGGGAAGATATTTACTGTAAAATTCTTTCAACTTTCCAGTATGTTTGAAAACTTTTATAATCAATGTTGGGAGAGAAAGATAGTTATAATGTAAAAAGGCAATATAAAGAGATGTTCTCTTATTTTACCCATTGGTCAATCTATAAGCAGGCAAGTTTATCTGTGAATAAAGGAAGTTTATATGAGTGCGTGTGTGTGCGTGTGTGTGTGTGTGTGTGTGTGTGTGTTGTGAATCTAAAAAAAGATTCATTTGCTAGTAAAAACCCACTAATGTTGACTAAGTTTCCTAGGACACAGTGAAATATTCAGTTCAGTTCCATTGCTCAGTCGTGTCTGACTCTTTGTGACCCCATGGACTGCAGCACAACGGGCTTCCTTGTCCTTCACCAACTCCTGGAGCTTGCTCAAATTCATGTCCATCGAGTCGGTGATGCCATCCAACCATCTTATCCTCTGTCATCCCCTTCTCCTGCCTTCAATCTTTCCCAGCCTCAGGGTCTTTTCTTGTGAGTCAGTTCTTTGCATCAGGTGGCCAAAGTATTGGAGCTTCAGCTTCAGCATCAGTCCTTACAATGAATATTCAGTACTGATTTCCTTTAGGATTGAGTGATTTGATCTCCTTGCTGTTCAAGGGACTCTCAAGAGTCTTCTCCAAAACCTCAGTTCAAAGGCATCAATTCTTTGGTGCTCAGCTTTATGGTCCAACTCTCACATCCATATATGACTACTTGAAAAACCATAGCTTTTACTAGATGGACCTTTGTCGGCAAAGTAATGTCTCTGCTTTCTAATATGCTGTCTAGGTTTGTCATAGCTTTTCTTCCAAGGAGCAAGCATCTTTTAATTTCATGGCTGCATCTACCATCTGTAGTGATTTAAGAGCCCAAGAAAATAAAGTCTGTAACTGTTTCCATTGTTTCCCCATCTATTTGCCATGAAGTGATAGGACTGAATGCCATAGTGTTAGTTTTTTGAATGGTGAGTTTTAAGCCAGCTTTTTCACTCTCCTCTTTCACTTTCATTAAGAGGCTCTTTAGTTCCTCTTCCACCATGCCATAAGGGTGGTGTCATCTGCATATCTGAGGTTATTGATATTTCTCCCTGTAATCTTGATTCCAGCGTGTGCCTCATCCTGTCTGACTTTTGCATGATGTACTCTGCACATAAGTTAAATAATCAGGGTAACAATTTACAGCCTTGGCATACTCCTTTCCCAATCTGCCTGAAGAACTATGAATGGAGGTTCAGAAGTGAAATATTAATGTGAGTTTATCTTGCTGATAGCCTGCTTTGTCTACATGCAGTGAAGGAAATTCTTGTCTAATGTGGGGAGGGAGGGAGTAGTGTTTTTCACAACAGTAATTCATCTGATGCTTAAATAAAAATATTTGCTGTAAAACTGAGTTATGTAATTTTTTAATGGATTTCACAATGAAGCTGCTAATCAAAAAGGTCCATCTCAAACCTAAAAATCCCTCTGTACTTTTTTTTTTACTCAAATACTAAAGAATGTTTGGGAATGTATGATGACTCATAATAATTTTGACCATTTCAAAGCCATAATAATGGGAATTATCCCTTCTAATAGGAAGGCAAGGGTTTATTCAAGGGACACTCATCAATTATGTTTCAGTAGGCATTCCCAAGACAATGGCGAGCAAGGTGGAACATGCTGAAGCGTGTCTGAAACGTTAAGGCATCTGGATGAATAAAACATATTTCGATTTGCAAAGTCAAGAGTGAAGGGCATTGCCAGAAACAACTGTATAATAAGTCTGTTCAATCTTTGCAGATTTTATGAATGAAGTGACATCTGATAAAGAAGTACCTGACAAAAACTAGGAAATGGCTTTTATTCTTGAATCTGAGCAATGCAATTTGTAAAATGGAGCAATTAACTTTAAAATTCCTTCCACTTATCTGAATTCTTTTGACTCATTCAGTATTAAACCTTAAAAGAGTGAAGAGAAAATGCTAGAGCTTAAGCTTTTCATGTTTTCCAAACAGGAAAATATTTTTGAAATCTCTAATGGCCGAAGTGATTTAGAATGAACAGATTGGTAAAAACTTTGGACTTATAATTCTTCCCTGTAAACAATAATGGCTCGTGTTTCATAGTGCATATGACTCCTTAGGCACAAATGCAAGGCAACAGGCAGTTTGGAAGGGATTTCATGTTTTTCCTTATGAACCCAGGTGGCATATGAGTCATATCTTCTGCAAATCACCTACAGGCTAAATAGAGCCCATACAAGTTGAGTATTTAGGCATCTGCCTGTTTTTAAAACGTGCCCAATTTTTTTTTTTTGGTGCATCAGACAAAGAATGAATGCAAGCTTAAATGCCTATGGACTCAATATATCTTGCTAAGTTCCCTCACCATAGGGACACGGCACCCTAATAGATGGTGTTGTTTAATGCTCTCAAACCATAGAGATGTAAGCGACTGTTTAATAAGAGACCAGATGATTTTAACAAAGTCTTCAAATGAAATTACTAGTTTTTTAGCTTCTTTATATTTTGTCTTAAAGGTTATGACTAAGAATTTTCCAGGTGTTATCAACAAAGAGATTTATACATAAAATAAAATGTGCTCTCAAGAATAATCAGGAAACAGTCCACTTAAGCCTTCACAAATCACTGACAGCTCAGTTCTCACACTGCATGCATTTCATATGATCAATAATCAAGTGGGCATTAGGGTCAACTCTGTGCCCTATGGTGAAATGTAAGAGAAGTAGAAAGCATATAGCCTCCACATGGCTTTTCAAGAGCTTGCAGTGCGGTTGCAAATAATTAGCAAATGACAAAAGATCCAGTACAAAGCCGTGTTAATGACAGTAGCATAGGTTATATACTTGGATTACTGTGATGTTGAATGGTTTGTACTGGAAACAAATTGAGATCATTCTGTCATTTTTGAGATTGCACCCAAGTACTTACTGCATTTCAGACTGTTTTGCTCACTATGAGGGCTACTCCATTTTTTCTAAGGGATTCTTGCCTACAGCAGTAGATAATGATCATCTAAATTAAATTCTCTGATTCCTGCCCATTTTAGTTCACTGATTCCTAAAATGTTGATGCTCACTCTTGCCATCTCCTGTTTGACCACCTCCAATTTACCTTGATTCATAGAACTAACATTCCAGGTTCCTATGCAGTATTGCTCTTTACAGCATTGGACTTTTACCACCAGACATGTCCACAGCTGGGCATCATTTCTGCTTTGGCTCAACTTCTTCATTCTTTCTGGAACTATTTCTCCACTCTTCCCCAGTAGCAATATTGGATACCTACCAACCTGGGGGGCTCATCTTCCAGTTTCATATCTCTTTGCCTTTTCATACTGTTTATGAAATTAGAAGATGCTTGCTCCTTGGAAGAAAAGCTATGACAAATCTAGACAGCATATTAAAAAGCAGAGATATCACTTTGCTGACAAAGGTCCATAGAGTAAAAGCTATGGTTTCTCTAGTAGTCATGTATGGATCTGAGAGTTGGACCATAAAGAAGGCTGAGTGCCAAAGGATTGATGCTTTTGAACTGTGGTGTTGGAGAAGAAGGGACTCTTGAGAGTCTTGAGAGTCCCTTGGGCTGTGAGGAGATCAAACCAGTCAATCCTAAAGGAAATGTGTCCTGAATATTCATTGGAAGGACTGATGCTGCAGTTGAAGCCCCGATACTTTGGCTATCTGATGCAAAGAGCCAACTCACTGGAAAAGACCTTAATGCTGAGAAAGATTAAAGGCAGGAGGAGAAATGAACAACAGAGGACGAGATGGTTGGATGGCATCACAGACTCAATGGACATGAATTTGAGCAAACTTCAGGAGAGAGTGAAGGACAGGGAGATCTGTTGTGCTATAGTCCGTGGGGTTGCAGAGAGTTGGACATGACTGAGCGACTGAACAAGAACAACATAGGCTAAAGAAGTTTATTATTAATGAAACACAGAAAGTATGTAGAATTGATAAAACTGTATTAAATTCTCCTAACAGTTATCAGGACATTGTTGGCCTTTTTAAGTTAGATCTTTATAATATGGAAAGAGTGTGAAAGTTCATGGAAGAAAGAGATTCAACTGGGCCAATTAAATTCAACATACTTATTAAAAATCCTACACAGGAATTTCATTGACATATGCCCCTTTTGAGCAATATATCTCTAGTCTTTAGGGATGGCCAACAGGTATATGACTAGTGATGCTCAACATCACTTATCATCAGGAAAATGCAAACCAAAACCACAATGAGATATCATCTCATGTATGTGAGAATGGTTAGTATATAAAAGACAAGAAATAAGAAGTGTTTGTGAGGATGTGAAGAGGGAATGATTGCATACTATTGCTGGGAATGTAAATTGGTGCAGCCAAAATGGAAAATGGTATGAAGGTTCTTCAAATAATTAAAAATATAGCCACCATAAAATCCAGCAATTCCACTTTTGGGTATTAATCCAAAGGAAACAAAACCAGTAACTGGACAAGATTTATGCACCCACATGTTCACTGCACCATTATTTACATTAGTCAAGACATGGAAACAACCTAAGTGTCCATCAATGGATGAATATATAAAGATAAATACATACACACACACAATGGAATATATAAAAAATGGGACATTATTCAGCTACAAAATAGAAGAAATTCTCGTTATTTGTGGCAACTTGGATGAACCTTGGACCTGGAGGGCATTATGTTAAGTGATACATAAGTCAGACAGAGAAAGAGAAAATTTTAGTTTTATGTGGAATTTTTTAAAAACAACAAAAAAAATGAGCTTATAGAGTCAGAGAACAGATTGGTGGTTATCAGAGGTAGGGAGTGAGGGATGGGTGAAATAGGTGAAGGTGGTCAAAAGGTATAAACTTCCAGTTATAAAATAAATAAGTCCTGGGGACATTATGTACAGCACAGTGACTATGGTTAATAACACTGTATGAATGTTGGAAAGTTGCTAAGAGTGCAGATCTTAAAAATTCTCATCACAAGAAAAGAAAGTGTAAGTACGTGTGGTAATGAATGTTAACCAGATTTATTGTGATGATCATTTTGCAAAACATACAAATACTAAATCACCATGTTGTATACCTGAAACTAATACAATGTTAAGTCAATTATATCTCAAAATCTGTCAAAACCTCAAAGAAAAAAAAAATTCAACTCCCTTCTCACATTTTCTCCTTATTCATTCTATGTCTCTATTGATTTATGTATGAATTTACCATCCTAAGAACACAAAGTTATATATTTACTACATTGATTTATGTCTTGACCTAATGTTTATTAAAGATTCATATTGAAAGCATTCTATTTTATCTAGAAACAAATGTACTTGTGTCTCAAATATTTTAAACTGCCTTTTATCATAGGTTGCATTGATATTTTAAATAACTTTTTTCTCTTCAGATGTGTATCTCTATATACATATATGCATATCTTTATCTCTATATTGGTAATTTTATTTTCAACCTTTCTCCTGAAGCACCTTTCTCTTAAAAAGCATATGAATAGCATCTTTAGTTTGTTTTCTATACCATATTTTAATATTAATAGCTCACATCTTGTTCACAAGGATTCAGTTAAATACCTTCCGCTTTATCCATTTTAGGATTTAGGGAACAACAATAATTTAGGTTGATATTAATAACTCCCCACACCAACGCTCTGAATGAAAGCATGTGAAGAGAAGGAACAATGCATTTCCATTTTCTTACACCCCCAGTTGTTTCCTTATTTGCTGTGCTCTGACCCTACTGATCCTCTCTTCTCAGAAATCTGCTGCCTGGGGAACGTTTACTACTAGTTCATCACACTATTGCTAGTGATTAGCACTCCTTCCTCTTAAATTGTTTCTTCTCACTTGTACTTTCATGGGTAAAACACGTGATGCTGGGCTTTCACGCCCCTTGCCATTCCTTTCTACTTATGTTACCACCTATCAGCCCCAAGAGGGAAGGGATTTTGTTGCAGTTATTTAGTGCTCCACCTCTTGTGTTGAGAAGCCTGCCTGACAGGGGCTTAGCAAATATTTAATGAATGAAGGTCTAAATGAAAAAATGCCTATTTTTATGTCTTTATGTAAATTTCATAATTCTAAAGAGAAGAATGAATTTACCTTAATCGGATATTTTTAGATTTCACATGACTCATATCTTAAATAAAATATATATTCCCCTTCCCTGAGAAGCTACATACACAAAAATCTTTAAAATTCTAGAAAACAGAGAGTAACGTATTTCTTACTTTCTCTACCAATGTGAACCTTTATCAAAACTTTAAGAAAATCAGGTAGGACCCTTTCTTTATATGTTTTTAAACTCTTCTTTTCAATTTAGTTCTAGCCCTTTACGAGATATGTAAAGGATGGAAACAAAGACCAGGAAGATTACTTTTACACTTGAGTGTTTTATGTTTTGAGGCGACATAATTCCATCCATTATCCCTTCTCCTTTCAACTTAATCTAATTTCATAAATACCAGTTTTCTATTGAGCTTAGTATAAAGGAGATGAAAAAGAATATACTGGTGAATCAGACATGTTCTCCGAAGATAAAGCATCTGCTGTCTAACAGACACACACATTGATTAAGTTTTTACACAAACAAACAGTGGAGGTACAAAGAGTATTCCCTTCTTCAAACTAAAAAAGCATTTAAATTCTACAGAAAAGGCAATTCTTTATAATGTTGCAACTTATGAATATATTTTATTTTCCAAGTTACTTACACCTTTTTGGCACTGAAATTTAAAAAGTGTTTCAAATGTTGGATTTACTTTTAGTTTCTAAAATTTAGAAGGGTGTCAAATTACACATCACAAAAGAATCTGCCTTTAAATTTAGTCTAATAAAAGTAGAACATCACAATAAAAACAATTTAACATTTTTAACTCTGTAAGTATTTAAAACCACTTCCCCAAATATTGATTTGGTTGTGAGGGAGATACTGAGATATAAAAATATAAATAAAAACTCAGAGGATGAGACCAAACCTTTGCAATAAGTTACTTTTTAGTCATAAAATATTTCATTATATTCAGGGAAGCCCCATATTAATAGAAGCAAAGAAAATAAACATCTTAGTATTTCATTTAAGAAGTTGTAAGAAAAACAAAGATGAAAACCTCAAGTAGTAAAAAGAAAAAAGAATATGAAAATAAATTGATAAATTAATCTGAATACACAAAAACCAAGTATAAGAATGGCCTAAAATAATCCACAACAGAACATATTCATTTTTTATGAGAGATCAGGAGAAAACAAAATAAAAATTACCATGTAATTCTTGTCAATACATAAACTAGAATGTGTACAACTTTACATGCATTTTTTTAGTAATACTACCAAGTATAAAGTTTTTTCATTTTCATCTAATTTCTTGAAAATATTTTTAAGCATGCTAACTTTCTTTTATTTATTATTTGTCCATCACTGTTGATTTTTTTCCAGTTTTACTGAGATGTAATCATTATATAGCACTGTATAAGTTTAAGATATCTGGCCTAATAACTTGACTTACATACACTGTGAAATGATTACTACAATAAGTTTAGTTAACATCCATCATCTTGTAAAGATTAAAAAAGTTTTTTTTTCCTTGTGATGAAAACTCTTTGGATCTGCTTTCTTATGAACTTTTAAAATACACTGTATAAGGCAGTGCAAGTAATTTCTTGAAAATACATCATCAATTCAAAGTACTGAATATTTGCTGAATAATTCTAGAGTATATGAAAAATTGATAAAACATGGGCAATTGAAACAATTTAGATTGGCTGCTCATAATCCAAAATTATGGGCAATGTTTTCATTTGCATATAATTTCCTGAAGAATTTATTGGTAAGGATAAATTTATTCGAATTTATTGATCTGAATGATAAATCAAGAGACCTGGATTCTAGTCTTGGCCACTATCCATGACTACATGGTCTTTGTTAAAAATGAAAAATTCTCTCTAGAAGGACTCGGTAGTTCTTGTATCTGAAATCCTGTACAAAGAATATAATTGAAGATTTTAAAAAGATGCCTGTTGTTATACTTGCACAAGGGCATAACATTATATTGAAAGGGATTTGAGAAATTTTCAGAGGCAGAAACAGGCTCAGAGTTATAATGACTAGACCAAGCTCACATTCCAGTTAATGTACAATTAAGTAGTGTCTAATTCATTGCTTTCTCAGTTTTATCAGACTGCTCCATTTTCTGCCACATTTCTTTCATGAAACAAACCTAGATTTTAATAACAAGCCATTCTCAAAGAGTGATTCCTTGACTTAGTGAGGGAAGAACTTTCTTTACAACTCTTCAACAAATTCAGTGTAAATAAGATCTAGCAAGTTAACTAAAGTTGACTTAGAGTTTTTGTCTTATGTTTCTGCTGATAAGGGTAATAGTGAACCAAATCATCTAAATCCGTACTTTTTAAAACTTCAGTGTGCCTACAGGCATTTTGTCAAATACAGACTGTGCTCCCATGAAGAAATGAACTTATTCGTCAGTTCTAGCAAGTTCCCAGGTGGTACTGATAGTGCTGGTCACTTTGAGAAGTGAATGTCTACTATAAAAAAAGGAAAGCCACCTGGGGGAAAGGTTTTCATTCTGCAACTAATTATATAAAGACTCATCCACAAGCTGGAATCAAGATTGCCTGGAGAAACATCAATAATCTCAGATATGCAGATGACACGACCCTTACAGCAGAAAGGGAAGAGGCACTAAAGAGCCTCTTGATGAAGGTGAAAGAGCAGAGTGAAAAAGCTGGATTAAAACTCAACATTCAAAAAACTAAGACCATGGCAATCAGTCCCATCACTTCATGGCAAATAGATGGGGAACCAATGAAAACAGTGACAGACTTTATTTTCTGGGGTTCTAAAATCACTTCAGATAGTGACTGCAGCCATGAAATTAAAAGATGCTTGTTCCTTGGAAGAAAAACTACGACAAACCTAGACAGTATACCAAAAAGCAGAGACATTACTTTGCCAACAAAGGTCCGTATAGTCAAAGCTATACAGAAAACTACTGTTTTTTTTCAGTAGTCATGTATGAGTGTGACAGTTGGACCATAAAGAAGGCTGAGCACCGAAGAATTGATGCTTCTGAAGTGCAGTTTTGGAGAAGACTCTTGAGAATCCCTCAGACTGCAAGGAGATCAAACCAGTCAATCCTAAAGGAAATCAATCCTGAATATTCACTGAAAGGACTGATGCTGAAGCTGAAGCTCCAATACTTTGGCCACCTGATGCAAAGAGCCAACTCACAAGAAAAGACCCTAATGCTGGGAAAGATTGAAGGGGAGAGGAGGAGGGGATGACAGAGGATGAGATGGTTGGATGGCATCACCAACTCAATGGACATGAGTTTGAGCAAACTCCGGGAGATGGTGAAGGGCAGGGAAGCCTGGCATGCTGCAGTCCATGGGTTCGCAAAGAGTTGGACATGACTGAGCAAATGAACAACAACATCACTAGAGGTAAGGAAACTATGCCTTTCCTAGGAGAGCTTTATGGAAACAAGCAAACAGTCAATAGCTAAAGAGTTTCTATAAACTAAGTCCTAGGCCAGTGCTGAGAGCAGTACATGCTTCTTCCATATCTATATTATGACAATCCTGGGTTCCTAAGAATGTGTCAAGTTTTGCTAAATATTTCCTATCTGAAAAGGACTGCGGGTCTTTAACATGTTTCGAGAAAGTTGTTTTTTTTTTTTTTAATCAAACATGGTTGAAATCAAATTTGGATTCTTTTATACCTAAATTTCATTTGTTAGACAACTGCATTAGATGGAATAGCCTCTTCTCAATGAGTGAGTGTTAAATAAGAGGCTTAAAAATCTTTCTATGGTTCTACCTGCTCCTGCCATATAATATTAGAAGATAAAAACACTTTGCTTAAATATGCAATAATCTAGCAAAATATATGGTTCTTCTGGAATAAAAAATTAGAAATTATTTTTTCTTTGAATTTCCTTGATATCTCAGAGTGATCACATTCCAATTAAAGTAGTGAGTCACTTCTCAATGAGGGATTAAAAAGCACTAGATTGCTTCCTTTAAAGTTTGGTTAATTTTTGAAATCAATGAATAAATTTGCTAGGTAATATTATTCTCCAAAGTGAGTTACACCTTTTCATTCATTCAGTTCATTTTGTGTTTTTCACTAGAAAGTAATAATAGTGAGGTTTTCTTTATCAATCTTGTTTTTCTTAAGCCAAATCAGTCTTGGTTTTATACTCACTTTTCCCAGATTTTCACTGCTTTATTTGGATATAGGATCTGAATCTTATGGTCTGCAACAGATCCAAGAATGCCACAAGTGTCATGGAAGCCCACAGTTTGGGAAACAGAGGTCATTTTCCTTCTGCTTGACATAAATATGTGAGATGGTAGTACCATTTATTTTCCTATATTGGGTGGACAGCATTTTATCTCTTACCAATAAGAGCATATAGCAAAAAATATTGTTAGAAGTTGGCATATCCCACAATTGAAAACATTTTTTATAGATAGCTGGTTATAACATACTTCCCAGCAAATGATGTCAAAGTTCAAAAGATTATACATTTCTTAAGTATTTTCCAAGGAATTTAAACACATTTATATTAAAAGCATATGCTAAAGTGTCAAAAAAGGGAGCAGATACATTTCAATAAAACCAGGGTTCATGAGCTGAAGACACCAATTACACCTATTATTAATATTAACAAGAATAGCTAACATTTATTGATGACTTACAAAGAATTTTACCCATGTTAACTGTCTTATTTCTTAGAACCCCATGAGCAAGTATCTTATCATCTCATTTTATATATGAAGAAACTGAGAAAACAAGAATTTAATCAACAAAGTTCACACAGTGAGTGAAAGAAAGAGCTTCTTTGAACAAATCAAAATGAATTTACATCAAAAGTCTGTGCCTCTATTTATAATAGGCAGGACATGGAAGCAACCTAAATGTCCACTGATGAGAAAAGAATAAAGAAGATATAGTACAAATTAAAGAATGGACTATTTACTCAGCTATAAAAAAGGATGAAATAATGTCATTTGCAGGGAAATGGATGGACCTAGAGATTGTCACACTGAGTGAAATCAGACAGAGAAAGATAAATATCATATGATATTGCTTATATGTGGAATCTAAAATAATGGTACAAATGGACCTTTTACAGAAGAGAAACAGAATCATAGATGTAGAGAACAAATTGATGATACCAAGAAGGAAAGTGGGGGAGGAATAAACTGGGAGATTGGGATTGACATATACCAATTCAATGGACATGAATTTGAGCAAACTCTGGGAGACAGTGAAGGGACAGGGGAGCCTGGCCTGCTGCAGTTCATGGGGCTGCAAAGAGCTGGACATGACTTGCTGCCTGAACAACAACAACTACACCCTACTGTATATAAAATAGATAACTAATAGGGCCTACTGTATAGCATAGAGAACTCTATTACAGAGAACACTCTGTAATAACTTCCATGGGAACAGAATCTAAAAGAGAGTGGATATATATATATACATATATAAAACTGATTCACTCTGTCATATAGTGGAAATTAATTCAACATTATAAATCAACTATATGCCGATAAAAATGATAGAAAATTGTGTCTTTTACTACCTTAGAATATGGGAAGAATGTAAAAGTACTTTATTAGGGTCTGTTTATATGTTGCTGCACAATAAATATCTGTGTTTTGCTTCTTATAAGTTATATCATCTCATATGACAATTTTTCTAGTATTTAAAGAGGTGAAGTCAACAACACCTATATACAGGCAGGATTTTAGGTCTGTCTTATACTCAACCGCCAGTCGTGCACTGCACTTATAATAGGAAGTATCCATAGATGGAAAAATGTAGCCGTTGGTCTTATCTTTGTTCTGCAACGATACTTGAATCATCACCAGTAATAAAGACTCCTGGGACAGGGAAGTAAATATGCAAAATCAGAATGGTATTCAGCGTCTTCCTCCATTCATGTGTTGGCTTTGCTAAAAACAGCCCAGATTTTGCTTGAATTGTAAACTAAGCAAATATGACTAGAGGATACATAGGGAACAGATGTTGATTTTTAAAAGACTACTTATCCATCATCACTTTTTTATATAATCAGCTGAAACTAGCATTCAATCCCTTTTCTTAAAATGGTTGAAAGTTTACCCATAATGATCAAGTCTCAAAGACTCCATGGTGAAAATGGAACCATTTATTTTGAAAACTCTATACTGTAATGATGGTCTGGTGACATTTATTTTTTATGATCAAATTATTTTCAATTTTATAGGATCAAGAATATTTAGAATAGTATTCCTGTACGTGTTGTGTAAATACTATGGCACATTTATACCATAGTTTAATGAGTCAAAGTTTATTATTCTTGATAATAAATAATAGATAACGTGTAGTTCTACTATACCTAAACATGGTATATTGAGATGCCCTTGAAGAAACAAATTCAAATAGATATAATAAGTATTTCTGAAAGGATGAATAATTTCTTTCTAAGTTGGAAAAATACAGCATAGAATTTAAAAATTAAGACCCAAAAGCTTGCACCTGCTGGTTACTTGATGCAGACATGGGTCAGGTTGTTCAACCTCTCTGCACCTCAGTTTCCCTTTGAAAAATGGAGATAAACTGCGATGAGGGTAAAGGGGCATAATATATATAGACCACTTAATGATATCTAGCAGTCAGTAAGTTGCGACAGTTTTTCCTAATTTTTTTGAATCATTAACATCATATAAAACTAACTGTAACACCAGGATGTTTGGAAACTATTGAAAAGTACTGCATATTTTATATGGGTTTGAACTTGGCAGAACAGACAACTGAGCCAACTAGGATGATTCTGAGAATAACTTTGAATGATGGAAACATTGACCATAACTCCTCCTCCTCCCTTTCAAAGCATGTGTGATTCCTTAGCTGAGTCAGAGCTAATTTTATTATTGGACAGTATGAAAAATTTCTGAATTTAGACAATGCCTCCCTTGCCATGGATGGACATATCTATTACAATTAGTCAAACTTATGCATAAAATCTTGACAAAAGGATATTTTAATATGAGGGGGAAGCGAGGGTGAATATGAGCAGTTATCTCATATATTTACAATAGTGAGATCTGCTTCTCAATACCATGAATCCATGTGGTTATTTTTCATTTACTTATTTTTCCCATGTAGTTCAACCTTACATCTACTTTTAATCTTTCTTTTTGATTATGAGCTCACAAAATTCATACTAGTAACAACATTAAAGTCACTGCAAATAATCCTTAAATATATCTAAATCAAATATATTTGTTATATACTATTTTACATATTTTAGTGATTTTTGAGGCATGACATAGATTCTAACAGCCTACAAAATACTCATTCTCCTTATGTCTCTGAATTTCTATTTTTACTCATGTATATGACTACTTGGCTAAAAGACTACATTTCTAATATCTCTGGCAGTCAAGACTGAATCTTTGCCACTGAGAAATAAAAGTAAATGTTGGCTGCACTTTCAGAAACTCTCCTTAAACGACAGGTGGTATATAATCCCCATTTTCACCTTATTTTTGAAATGCAGATGTAATGGGTGGAGTTGCAGCAGAAATCCTTGATCATAATAAAGAAGACAGAACAGAATGCTGGACGGAGTTGTTGTTCAGTTGCTAAATCATGTCCAGCTCTTTGCAACCGTGTGGACTGCATCATGCCAGGCCTCCCTGTCCTTCTCTATCTCCCAGAGTTTGCTCACACTCATGTCCACTGAGTCAGTGATGGCATCCAGCCATCTCATCATCTGTCACTCACGCTGGAGAAGACTTGAGAGTCCCTTCGACAGCAAGGAGATCAAATTAGTCAGTCCTAAAGGAAATAAACCCTGAATATTCATTGGAAGGGCTGATGCTGATGCTGAATCTCCAATACTTTGGCCATCTGATATGCAGAGCCAACTCACTGAAAAAAAACCCTGATGCTGGGAAAGACTGAGGGCAGGAGGGAGATTGAGGACTGTATAAGACATGGAGCCTTGTCAATTCTGGCCTGGCTCCTAAACTTCTTTTACATGTAAGAGAAACAAGTCACTGTTACTGAAGCTTGGTACTTTTCTCCTGCAGCTAGACATACTCCTAGTCAATATGAGACAGGTCTGGGACCTGAGACACTTTGCTACAGTGCTGCAGTGCTTGAACCTGGACACACCTCTTCTTGAGTAACAAAATACAAAGAAACTGTATGGGACTAAAAATAACTGCTTGCATGCACAGTTAGAGAAAATTCTGAACAAAAGATACAGAAAGACCCAAAATCCCCACTGCCACTTTGGAAGAGCAGGGAGCAAAAGCAGGGTATTACACATGTCCTCTGCATACAATACTACCTAAAGGGTAGGCAAACCATTTAAGCCACCCCTTTGGCTCGACCCTGGACACACCCCTATCCTCACCCCATACAAGGAACAAGCTTGACCCCCTCTGAGAATGAACAGGCAAGGGAACCTGTTGTTTGTTCTCTCTCCTCCTTGCTACAGCAGGGGCCCCAGTTAAACCTTGCCTGAATTTCTTGTCTGGCCTCTAGTCAATTTCTATTGATTGAGGAGGCCAAGACCCCTGGTTGGTTAGAAATAGACAAGGTATAGTATATGGAGTACTTATGCAAAGAGATGTTCTATCCACTGGATACTATATGCCACATATCTTTCCTTAGGATTCACCACTCATAGTAACACAATAACTATAAGAACTCAGCGAATCCTGTAATAAAAGAAAATGCTTGACTTCATCAGCTCATTGTTCCAAGACACAGATGATCATAGCTTTTTAAATTGTTGCAATAACACCTTTCAATACCCTGGGTTAATAAATACCCCTTTCATACAATGCACCTTGGAAAGGCTGTTCAGTGCTGCTGTTCCTCTGAATTTGTATTTGACATAAATTGTCCCTATTGCTCAGCCTTTTGCTAACCTGCTGCTTGGGGAGACCTCTCTCTTTTTATTCTTAGACCTTGGCCAAACTAGCATGTCTGGAGTATATTTCATTGCGTTGTCCACTGGTGAATTAGACTGAGAATCCTTTCCATATGTGAAATGGATGCAATTAGTCTGACTGAGTTTAGATAAAGTCTGTTGGATTTTTCTTGGGTTTATAACAAAAAAAAAATCACTAGATATCTACTAGAAGTAATAATTTTTCCTTTACATCTAGATAAATGTTCAAATCTCAAATAGACAATAACTATAGTGGTCCCAAGAACATAATTTTTCTTATAGGCCTTTCAAGAGAAAGCATTTTCTGAAATTTACTTTAAAAATGACATTGACATTGCCATCTATGTCAGAAAGAAAATTTACAAGGAAACAAAGCAGAGATTTATTACATCAGCAGGAGCCCTATCCCAGAAAATGTCTATTAAATCATAGCTTTTTAAAAAAGATAGAAGGTTAACTTTAAAATCCCTGAACCTGAGATAAGTATGTTAAGATACATTTTCTTTTTTAGCAGTTAAAATTTTATTAGGGTGCATTTAAAAATCGTTCCCACCTAGCCCTCTGTTGATAAACTACTTTCTACCAAGCTTTTATTCTGCAAAATCAATACAAAGTTAAAAGTCATTTTCATAAAGGCAATGCGTAAGGGTGTTCCTTCTTTGTAAAAGCAAACAGAAAGGAAGATTGACCATAGTAAGCAAGGGCCCATGTGACAGGATATGGTTTACAGTGATGTATGTGTCTGCTCTTTCTTTTATCTTTTATTTTTATTTACTGTAATTAGTTGCAGCATGTGGGATCTAGTTCCCTGACCAGGGATCAAACCTGGGCCCCCTGCATTGGGAAAATATAGCCTTAGTCACTGGACCAACAGCGAAATCCCTAAGTGTCCACTCTTGACATGTGTTTAGCAGGCATCTGTAATTCAAGCTATAATTTGATCACAAGCTATAATCTGATACAGAAGGCCAAAGCTTTGAGCTGTTTTGTTGTTGCTGTTCTTCCGATCTACTCAAAGTTTTCTTCTTTAATGCCTCTTTATGCAAAATGGTTTCAGAGACAAAATGATGCTTTATTTACATGGTGAATTCCAACAACTTAAAAAGTACTCTTAAAGTTGAGTAAAGTGTGGGTCCATGCTCAAATGACTACATGAAATGGACAATATACTGAGTGAAACAGACTAGGTATAAGACTAGAAGGTATGGTAGGAACCTTCTGGAAACAAGGATTCAGGTCTGGCTGTGCCAGATTTGACTTTTCAAGCGAAGCATGTAGGTAAACATTATGGTTTTAAAATGCGTGTGCTGTGCTCAGTTGCTCAGTCATGTTGGACTCTGTGACCCTTTGGACTATAGCCTGCCAGGCTTCTCTATCCACGGGATTTCCCAGGCCAGAATACATGGCAACTGATTATTTGAAAAGCAAAAACAGACACAAAACACAACCCAAATTAGCAGAGTAAAAGTCAACTAAAAGCTAAAAAACAAACAGGGTCTAATTTCTGATTTGGCCCAGTGGCTGCCAGCTTGCTACTTCTTGTTATGCCATCTCTTTTCCTCACTTATCATCTCAGTGAGGAAGCATTTCCTACAGTTTTCTAGTATCTCTTTGTTCACTAGCTCTTTTGTAGGTATTATGTAGCTTCTTAATACTGTGACTAAGTAGAGCTTAAGGGAAACTCACTGACTACAACCTCTTCTCTGCTGTACCATGCCACTCAACCCATCTTTGACCTTTACCTTTAAAAGAGTACATCTTTTGGAGGAGGCAGATTAAATCTCCCCTGAGTCTGAGGTTGGAAACAATTTCTAAGACATCTTCTATAAGCCCCTTCTCTTTGTTCGCACTGCCTTCCATCTACGACTTTCTCAGGCCATCATCTCCCCACCCTTTCCCCCTTCTCTACATTTAATTACCAAAATGGGTATCAGTATCTTGGTTGAGAACCTGGGCTTTGGTTTCCCTGGCTGTCTAGTGGTTAAGACTTTGCCTTCCAATGCAGGGGTTATGGGTCCTATTCCTGGCTGGGGAGATAAGATCCATCATGCCTTGCAGCCCAAGACCCAAAACATAAAAGAGAAGCAATATGGTTACAAATTCAATAAATATTTTAAAATGTTCTACATAAAAAAAAAACAAACTTAAAAAATAAAAAGAACCTGGGCTTTAAAGTCAAATGCATTGGGGTAACTACCGGGCCCTGCCACTCACTCACCAAATAATTACTTAGTCTCTTTGTATCTAAATATTCTTATTGGTAAAATGGGTTTGATAGGTGGGAAAGCTGAATGGAATAAGGAATCAGAGTCTGCTCTATCCTTAACAGCAAATATTAGCAAGAGGTACTCATTTTATCATTATATGGTTCTAACTTCCAGGGAATTCTCCCTGAATTTCAGGTAAAATGTCATCTGCTGGCCCCAGTATTACTTCTTAGGATTGAAGCAATCATGTTTCATCTTAAATGTAATCTCAGAGTGAATAGTGTGGCTGGATCCATGTGGAAAGGGGACTTACTATCACCTCTTTTGTTCTGGATACTGCCTGCATTTCTTTTCCCATTGTCTGGGATCATATGCCATAGAAAATAGTAGTGACTGATATTCAGTTCAGTTCAGTTCAGTTGCTCAGTCGTGTCCGACTCTTTGTGACCCCATGAATCGCAGCACACCAGGCCTCCCTGTCCATCACCAACTCACGGAGTTCACCCAAACTCATGTCCATTGAGTCAGTGATGCCATCCAGCCATCTCATCCTCTGTCATCCCCTTCTCCTCCTGCCTCCAATCCCTCCCAGCATCAGGGTCTTTTACAATGAGTCAACTCTTCACATCAGGTGGCCAAAATATTGGAGTTTCAGCTTTAGCATCAGTCCTTCCAATGAACACCCAGGACTGATCTCCTTTAGCATGGACTGGTTGGATCTCCTTGCAGTCCAAGGGACTCTCAAGAGTCTTCTCCAACACCACAGTTCAAAACCATCAATTCTTCGGTGTTCAGCTTTCTTCACAGTCCAACTCTTACATCCATACATGACCACTGGAAAAACCATAGCCTTGACTAGACGGACCTTTGTTGGCAAAGTAATGTCTCTGCTTTTGAATATGCTATCTAGGTTGGTCACAACTTTCCTTCCAAGGAGTAAGCATCTTTTAATTTCATGGCTGCAATCACCATCTGCAGTGATTTTGGAGCCCCCCAAAATAAAGTCTGACACTGTTTCCCCATCTATTTATCATGAAGTGATGGGACCGGATGCCATGATCTTAGGCTCAGACAGTAAAGAGTCTGCCCACAATGTGGGAGACCTGGGTTCAATCCCTGGGTAGGGAAGTTCCCCTGGAGAAGGAAATGGCAACCCACTTCAGTATTCTTGCCTAGAAAATACCATGGATGGAGGAGCCTGGTGGGCTACAGTCCATGGATGGGGTCACAAAGAGTCGGACACGACTGAGTGACTGATATTAATGACTCATATTGAGCTCATTGATACATCAGATCTGCTAAACTTTGATTTTTGAACCTAAGTGTAGAACCTTACATGTTTTTCTCCCCAAGTCTTAGTGAAAAAATATAATTTCATGTAAAAGTCAGCAAATAATCTCCTCTAGATATAAATTACCTGTCCGTGATGTTGAAAGGGAAACTAAAAGTAACATCTTTATGTCCTTGTTTAAATATTTTATCCAGTTCTTTCCGTTTTTTTTGGAGGAGGGAGAGGGCCCTGATACTTTTATATGGACAGCTAAAGTTTTTCAGCTTGTTAACATGTGGACAGGCTAAGGGCACTGGATTAATTGAAATTTTAGTATGGGAAACTCTTGTTCTTTTATTGATAACTAAATTTCCTGCTGGATTTCTTCCTCTCTCCATGTATGATTGCTGAATCATTCATGCTTCCAGCTAACCTCTATAAAGGCAAATGATAAGGCCTCAAAGGAATGCCAAGAAAAATGAGAATCCAACAGAATTTCTAATAGAATTGGTAAGAAATACCCATCAATAGGCTATGGTTTTTCCAGTGGTCATGTATGGATGTAAGAGTTGGACTGTGAAGAAAGCTGAACACCGAAGAATTGATGGTTTTGAACTGTGGTGTTGCAGAAGACTCTTGAGAGTCCCCTGGACTGCAAGGAGATCCAACCAGTCCATCCTAAAAGAGATCAGTCCTGGCTGTTCATTGGAAGGACTGATGTTGAAGCTGAAACTCCAATACTTTGGCCACCTCATGCAAAGAGTTGACTCATTGGAAGAGACCTGATGCTGGGAGGGATTGGGGGCAGGAGGAGAAGGGGACGACAGAGGATGAGATGGCTGGATGGTATCACTGACTCGATGGACATGAGTTTGGGTGAACTCCGGGAGTTGGTGATGGACAGGAAGGCCTGGCGTGATGTGATTCATGGGCTCGCAAAGAGTCGGACACGACTGAGCGACTGAACTGAACTATAACTTAAGTCAGCATGGATCCTTGGTTGTTATAAAGGTACTGTCATTTGTGCCATGTTCTTAAGGATGGCCAAAAGTTTGGTAAATGGAGGTAAAGAGTACAACGATGATGAGCTAGTGGGCAGAAGGATTAATACTAGTAAAGTCACCATGTCACCAAAGCACAGTCCTTGTTTGGGGTCCCAAATTTATATTACCTGGAAAGTAAGAAGTAAAAAGGCTGAAAAAGCAACAGAAGTAACTTGGGCCAAGAAAGCCACATCAGAAGTTTTGTCCTTAATTCAGTAAGTGGTGGGATCGTATCTACTGAAATTTATCATGTATACTGAAGAGAGGAATTGTCAGTGAATTATGTCTACTGAAGAGAGGAATGAGATGATCACCACAAAACTTTAGGCTCTGATTTAAAGGATGGTCAAAACAACAGAGGTTCCGGAGGCAAGAAGACCATCTAGGAGTCTGATGAGATAGTCTGAGTGAGAGGGGATGAAGATCTGAATCCCTCATAGTAGCCATGAGAATGGAAACCCATGAATTCCAAGATATGGTGATAATATTCCAACATTTTTCTAATCTGCTGGTATACTTTATGTTTAAAAGGTGTGTCTGTGTGTGTTTTAGAGTGGCTTGGATGGTCCATCTAATTTTGGTACTTTATGAGGACACTTGGATTCCTGATATTTCAAAGTGATCAAAAATGTGAGACAAAAAAAAGATGCCTATATAGTTCTGTAGTGTTCTCATGTATTTATCATTCTTCATCTCCCCTTCTCTTCTTCTCTCATTCTAGCTCTCCCCACCCATCATCAATAAGAAAGAAGGAGAAAATGAGATTTTATAATTTGATGATATGCAATACATAAGGCATGTAGATCGGTGGCATGGATTAAAATTTTAATTTTGTTAGAAGCTGGGTAGCCTTAAATAAATCTTTCAGTATCCTTGAACCTCATTAGTAAAATGAGTGGCAACCCATTTCTGGGGCTTTTGAGGCTATCCTTTGGGGCCATCTTCCCATTGGAGACAAAATAAGAAGCTGGTTATGCCAATGCCTTGAGGGCCTTATGCAAGAATCATACACTACTCTTGACTCCGAATGGCAAGTGAGGTAAGTCTAGTCAGCTCCTGGGGCCTTGGCCATCTGACTCCTAGGATTCACTTTCTACCTTAACTGCCAATGGATTCAGGGTACCAAATCCCAAAGACTTTCACGTTTCTAATCATGTGAAAAATCTCATGGTGGAAAAGCCTGGGGACCTGTGAGGCTAATGAAACATAGCAATTCAACCAAGAATAGAGCTTTATTTTCCTTCCCACCTCCCCCTAGAGACAGCTAGAAGTTTGTGAATCTGCACACAATAAAATACTACAGTGAATCCCAACAGATCACCAGAAATGAATATAGTTATGTTTTACCAAATGCAACATCAGGTTCAGACATGCCTCACCAAATCCCACATTTCTTCTAAATTCATCTCCAGAGCATGCTAGCTCAAGGCTTATATTGAAAGTTTTAGCAAATTGGCCCCTCAAAGGCCAATATCTAACACATACTACATTGGTATCATTCAACAAGAGGCTGATTCCACAAGAAAATTCAGAGTTAAGTGTTCTGAACTTTATCATATTTGAAGTCACTGCTCAAGCTTCAAGGATCAGTGAAAGGCAACACTACACATTCTCACTTAATCTGTGCTCATTACTGAAGAAGACACCTCGGGTCAGTTTCACAGCAGACAGAGAGGCAGGGTGTCTTGAAGCACAATGTAGGTGGATGACCTCGGAGCAGTCTGTTCTGGTAGCTGGGCCTTTGTAAATGGCCTAAAATTATGATGCTTTCTGTGTCTGCTGCTGCCCACACGTGCACCATGAATCGATACATTCACTTCATATGCCAGAATGACAGCAATGAATGTTAATCACAATGAAAGGGAATAGCCAGTGACTGTGCTCAATTGCTGAGGAGCATACAAATTAAAGTCATCTGAAAGTTTTGAAGAAGAAACACCATGGCACTCTTTCTATTATTCTCCTGCTGCTGCTGCTGCTGCTAAGTCGCTTCAGTTGTGTCCGACTCTGTGCGACTCCATAGACGGCAGCCCCCCAGGCTTCCCCGTCCCTGGGATTCTCCAGGCAAGAACACTGGAGTGGGTTGCCATTTCCTTCTCCAATGCATGAAAGTGAAAAGTGAAAGTGAAGTCGCTCTGTCGTGTCTGACTCTAGCGACCCCATTGACTGCAGCCCACCAGGCTCCTCCGTCCATGGGATTTTCCAGGCAAAAGTACTGGAGTGGGGTGCCATTGCCTTCTCCATTCTATTATTCTAACTGATGTTATCTGAATTATGGGAGGAACACACAAATACAAAAATAAGATTTCCATTGTCCAGATAGATTTTGTTTGGTGTGACTTTTTTTGTTGTTTGTCTTGTTATTGTTGTTTTGGCAGTACCACACAACCTAGGGGATCTTAGTTCCCCAACCAGGCCCTGCAATGAAAGTATGGAGCTCTAACCACTGGATAGCCAGGGAATTCCTTGTTAGGTGTGACTTTTAAAATCACATCTTTAAAAATATTTTCTTTTTACTACAGGATAATAGTCCATCCTTGGTCAGTAAAAATTAGAAATTTAGCATCCTGCCACAGATGAATGGCTTTTGCTTCTGCTGCCTGTGTCTTTTTCCTCAGGCCAGAAGACCACATTTTGATAGTGATATTTGCTTCTTTATAGAATTTTCTTTTGTATATTATCTGTCACTTTCCTCCAAATATCAGTTTTTCAGGAGTTCAACTGGAAATGCAGACCTGACTGCTTCTTTGGGCATGATTAAGAATAGGAAATCAATGCTCTGTCAAGTGGCCAAGGGCTGTCATCTAGTGACAGGTTCTTGAATAAATTATGGGGCATAGAGAACAGGTTAATGGGGTGAATTCTTTAATTTACACTGTGTCCTAAGGTAATTGACTTCTTAATATCTTTAATGGGCTACAAAAAAGAAAAAAAGAAATAAAAAACCACAACCAAAAGAAACCCATGTATTTCTGAATACACACATAAAAGTAAATTTATAGACAACTGGATGGATACACCCAAAATTGAAGAGTGTGGTTGCATCCAGGGAGGAGGGTGATACTAGCGTGCTGGCCAAGGGAGACGTTCATTCCCTCTTTACTGTTTAAAGTTTATGGAGTAAGAATGTATTTCTGCAATACTGTCAAAATTAAAAATAAATAAAATGTGTAACAATTTTAGTAATGACTTTAAAACTGAGGCTGAGGCTGGACTGTGCTCTGCACCAGAACATGATATTCTTCCTCGAAGGCTGCAAGGAGAGCCCATGTCTGTCTCCTTTCATCTCTTTTTCCCTCTTCTCCTCCAGCTCTGGTGCACTGTGCAAAAGGACTGCTCCCATCCCCCACTGAATTTAGTATCAAACCTCTCAAAGCATTTACGGGTTAGCTGGTCCCTTTGTAAGTCACTTTACCCGTGCCTCTCTCTTTAAAGGACAGATATGAATGACTGGACCCTCAGGAGGTTCTCATCACTGACCCTGAAAGTTTCAAAGCATTTAAACAGTTAGGAATACAAATGTTAATGTTGCTCCCAAGCATTCTATTCTGACTGAGATAGCACCCCCCAAAGGCCAACAAAGAACTGTCCCTGGAAAACCTAAAAGATGTGGCTGATGACCATACAGGACCACTGGAATAAATATTTCCCAAACTGAAATAGTCTATGAAAGTGAAAGTGAAGTCGCTCAGTCGTGTCCAACTCTTTGTGACCCCGTGGACTGTAGCCTACCAGGCTTCTCCACCCATGGGATTCTGCAGGCAAGAGTGGGTTACCATTTCCTTCTCCAGGGGAATCTTCCCGGCCCAGGGATTGAACCCAGGTCTCCCACATTGGAGGCAGACGCTTTAACCTCTGAGCCACCAGGGAAGATGAAATAGTCTATAATACTTTATTATGTAATCATCTCAAATCATCCTTAATTATAAGTCAGATCTAAGGACAGTGAAAGTGGCTTTGAATTAAGAGCCACCCAAACTACCAGCAGAATTTTTTTTCCAGTTTTTATTTTATATAGCAATATAGTTGATTTACAATGCTGTATTAGTTTTAGATGTATAGCAAAGTGAATCAGTTATACATATATCTGTTCTTTTTCAGATTCTTTCCCCAAATAGGTTATTACAGAGTCTTGAATAGAGTTCCCTGTACCAGCACAATTATTTACTAACATGATCTGGGGCAAGTTAATTAGCCTTGATATTCTTATTTAAGGAGGCATAATAATACCTAACATGCCTTTCCTGGTGGTTATTTGGAGGGTCAAGTATTTTGAAAATACTCTGACGGGTGATCAGAGGGAAAGGGTATTTACTTTGCATTCTACATTTTTAAGGATGAATATAACACTCCCTTAATTTTGCTCCTCCTCTTAGAAAATAGCTTTAATTTTCTAGATGACATGACACTTTGCTTGCATATTCCTTAGTCTAAGTTGATTTTTCTTAATTCTTCTCTGAATATATAAAAAAATCCAGCTGCAGTTTTTGAAATGTCAGTTTCCTAGAAAATCCTTTCCGATTTCTGCAACAAGAGCTCTCTCCTTTACTTATTACACATATGTTTTTACACAAAAAGGGACCCATAGTATCTTATAGGGCTTATGGTTAACGGTACAATAAGAACTATGTGTGTGTGTTGGGTGTGGGGGGCGGGCTGTCATACAATGGGAAATTTCTTGGTTCTGGAGGGAGAAGACTCCATTGTTCATGTAGTTACTAACTGTCTATGTGACCATATGACAAATCACCCAGCCTCCTTGAGAGCGCTTCCCTTCATCTGTACATTGGGATAAAGCTTCATTGGCTCCTGTGTGGTAAGGAACAAATGAGATTAGTTTCATACAAAATGGGTGTGGCATTTTTAAAGAGTTTACAAATGTTCAGGGGAACAGTAAAAAAAGGAGTGTGTCTACCATGTGTTCTGTTCCAATTACAGCCAACATGATCTCTACACATTGCCATGTTATCCAAAACTGCAAGAAAACAGATGGTATTTGTGTAGCTTGGCATCTTTAACCACAAACATCTGTTTCTGATCAAATCTTTCTTCTGCCCAAACACCTTCCCTGGTCCCCACAATCTAGAATCAAGTTGAAGCTCTGTTGCCTATGATTGTCAGACTCTAAGCTACTCTTCTAACTTTATGCCCTATGCTTGCATTAATTATGCGTCATTCTTTAATCAAAGCAAACTGTTTCTTGTGCACTTAATACTTTCTGAAATTTCCTACATCACTGTTTATCCATCACTTAGCACACTGTCTTCCATTTTTAAATGCCCTGGTTTTTAGGACAAAATTCAAATATTACTCTTTCATGATTTTTGAGTCCTACATTCTGAAGTACTCTCCCTGTTCTTCAAAACTCCACAGAATGTTGGCATTTTACTATTTCTACCTTCCAACATTATTATATATGCACACAATGTATCTTCCCAATGACACTTAATTCGAGGCTATAACCCAGTCTATTCCAGTCTCATAGTAACTATACGGTATGGGGCACTGTGTCGCTTAACAGAGACTTAGCCAATGGAGAATATTCATTCTCTGAGCGAGTCAGACAGACAGACAGGGACTGCATTCAGTGGATACAGATAAGAGATTATCAAAAGGAGACCTCCAACTCTAACCCTCTTTAGGAGATTGGGAACTTGAGACAAACAAGTGAAATCAGCAATCAATGAAATTCTAAAGGAGAATTGTCTAGTAATGGTTATGCAATTGTATAGTTAAGTGCTTAAGTGCAAAAATATTCTGCAGGAACTCAAATTCACTACAATCATACAGGTCTTACTGCTGTGCTTCACAGCAGTGCTCTGAGGAATCTAACCTAAAACTTATGTAACATCATGGAGCCATTAAGTCTCTGGAATTAACTGGTTGCAAATGTCTGTCAGGGTTTGCCACTTTCTAAGGAGCAAGGTAGGGCTAAGAGAGGGAAACAGCAAGGACTTGTACCTGATCCCCTCTCCAGGGTCCCTCCTAGTTCAAAACTAATTGGCAATGTCAGGTACAGGACAATTTGGCGAGAATATGCTGGGCTAATGACCTGTACAGCTTCATCCTAATTTTGCAACTCTGGAGCCCTGGGGATTTTTCTTTCTTGGGCTATCATTAAGGGAGGTGTCAAAGGTATCATTTTATCGGTTCTAAACGGACTCTTCAAACGCTAAGCATGGAAATGAAAGAAAAGCAAGATGTGTTCCCAGGACTTCATACACCCTGAGGCATGACAGACCCTTAATTCCTGGCTTAGCTGGCATTTCAGTGGGAGATACATGAAGCTCTGGGCAAAAGTGTTCCATTTCTTCTCCCACAACCCTCCCACAATGCATCTCTGACAGCAGGAAATGACATTGACTATGTGTTCAAAAAGATTCCCCACCCCTCTATCCGTCTTACATTTTAAGAAACTTTCCTTTTGTTACTGATCTCCATACACATCCATGGTGTTCCTTCCAGGAATCCTAGGAGATTCTGCTCTCAGGTGAAAAGGAGCTCTGAAGTTTATGTCTGGGGATGGTGGGAGTGAATTTGGACCCCATACTTATAGCAGAGGAGGGTGTTAAGGACAGACTGGCTCCTATCTCAGCTCCAAGGCAAGAAAAATACTGGAATAGGAATCACATAATCACAGGGTTTCTTATATTTTTATCAATTGGAATATATTTATATTCTGAGTGTTTAAAAAAAAAGAGAGGAAAAAAAAAATGATTTGATATGGCTTCATTCAGCAAACACTGTGCCAGGCTCAGATGCTTGGCCAGGCAACAGAATGGAGAAAAGCATACTTCCTCTAGAGCTGCACCCTTTCTTGGTCTGAGGATCAGATTTTGGTTTTGAAATAGCTGAGAGAAACAGGACTAAAATAACTTGCATTTCCTGATGCTTTGTTAAGTCTTCTAATTCTCACTTGTGGATTTGCTGGCTGGGGAACTGGTCACCTGTGCTTTATCATGATGAAGCTGGGGACTTCCCTGGTGGTCCAGTGGAGAAGACTTCATGTTCCCAGTGCAGGGGGCCCACCAGGTTCGTTTCTTGGTCAGGGAACTAGATCCCAAATGATGCAGTTAAAATTCCTGCATGCCGCAACGAAGACTGAAGATCCTGTGTACTGCAACTAAGACCTGGCACGCCAAAGAAAATAAATTTAAAAAAAGATGAAGCTAATATTCCCCTTGGTTAAAACAAGAGGTAATACTAGGTGACTGGCTGGAATCTGTGGCCAGTTCTATCCACAAAATGCCATCCGTGCCTGTGCACACATGGCCCTGAATTCCTTCTTCTCTACTAAGGTACCTCCATCAGCTCAAAAGAAGCTGACCTCTAAATAACCCTGCCTGAGTACATTCTTTCTGCACTGAATATATTATTGTGTATGCATGCATGTATCCTTTTGCACTGACATTATGGGCTATACATGGTATTATTTCCTGGATATTTTGATACAGTTTTCACAGGGAAAACAAATGGGTTTCTGGGGACATTTCCAGGGCTCCATGAATCCAAATATAAGATAAAGGAGACTGATTTATTCCTCTCATATTAGTTGGTTCTTCTTACATAGTTTTAAACTTTGTCCCTAGAATTGGAAATGATTCTTGCACCGGCTTTTTAAAAGGTAGATTCCCTGCCTATCTGATAGCACCACTCTTTCCACCTAGGTTATGTCCTCTGGAAAGTTCCCAGTGACGCGCCTCAGAAAACCTGCTTCCTTTTTTCCCGTGCATGTGATACTTAATTTTTAAAATGAGACTTACTGTATTGCTCTGCTTTGTTTTCCAGTGATTTAGCTTTTTCTTATCCCTTACTAGATTACAAACCCTTTAAGGGCAAGGAACTTGTTTACATACCTGTGTTCTCAGCGATTGGCACGTAGGTGGTTGAGTCATATTTGTTACATTCAATTTGAAGATAAGACTCTAAAGATAATTTTAAAAGTCTTTAAGGTTTTCTTTCAGTTGATGAAAAAGATGTGTCAGGGATATGGCTGCTTATTTCTCTAGGAAGACTGAATACATGAGGTTTCCTCAGAAACATTTAGACATCCAAGAAAGTGATCTGTGTATAAGTGTATGGTATTTGATACATATAGAAAATGACTTCAAGGAAAATACTAAAAGTGATTATCTCTGAGATGAGGTTATAGGTCATTTTTCTAAAGACTGTGGTGTTATATGATGAATATGTATCTTTGATATAATAAATGAGGATAAATTTTAGTCAGAAGACAGATACAAGTTCTTCCCATCAGTCTCCCTCCTTCTACTTGTTATGAATACTAATGGTTGAAAGAGGACATTCAAAGAGTTAGTTCATCTATTCCAATACCTCATGATGGAATTCTTAGAGGTAACCATTTAATGCAGAATTTACTGGTCCTAGAAGAGAAGTTATAAAGTGGCGCAAATGTGATGCAGTTTTGGCAGTTGGAATCCTTGAAGCTTACAGATTTGACATTGAGTCCTCTCACTCCCATTTCTCATCTTCAATTTCTTAAAAACTGAATTGCAGTGATTTATACACATGTTCACTGATTCTGTACCAGTGGGCTTTTAACTTTTCAGACTATGTTTCACAGAAAAAAAATTCTACTTTGCTATTCAGTGCACACACATACCAATTATATCCTCGCTTTGTGGGAGGTCTTCTAATGTTTTCTATTCTATACTATCTAAATAAATAAAAATGTTCCTCCAAATTTACCAAGTTGATTTCATGACTTGAATTGTGAAAACAACTGTTCTCATGTGGACATGGAGGGGGAAGAGGAGGATGGGATGAATTGGGAGATTAAGACTGACATTATATACTACCATGTGTAAAACAGACAGCTAGTGGCAAGCTGCTATATAGCACAAGAAGCTCAGCTCAGTGCTCTGTGATGACATAGGGGGATGGGATGGAGGTGTGTATACACACACACACACACACACAGCTGATTCACTTTGTTGTACAACAGAAACTATCACAACACTGTAAAGCAATTATACTCCAATTAAAAAAAAAAAAGAAACCACTGTTTGAAACTCTAAGGACTTTGAGGTCAAGAACCAGTCTTTATTCACCTCTATCTCATAAGGCACCTTCATACATAGAAAAAAGTCAAGAAATGTTGTTATATAAATATTTTTTTCTGAGTAAAAGGAATAATCTCTTGGACAGCACTGCCCAAACCATCTTCTGATTTCTCCCTCTGTGTTTTATGTGCTGCAGAGAGCATAGTGGGAACTGGACAGTTGCTTGCTGTCCAGAGTTTCTAGACCACAGAAACCAGAAAAGATACATACTTCATTGTCTTCATTGAAGGAAGGAAGAAGAAAAGATTTTTTTTTTTTAAGAAAGAAAGGCAGCCAGCTCTGTTCATTCTCAAACAAAAGGCATAGGACTGAGCTGGCAAGGAGAAGCCAGAAAGACTGAAGATCTGCCGAGTTTCATGTTGGCCCTTGAGAGCTCCATGTGATTTATATTTCATCATTGCTAGACAAAACACTGCTAGCAGGGAAACATGTTAAATCAAAATGGCAATTTAAGGTAAAAGGGTACTTCTTCCTTGATCCCTAGCCCCACCACCTGAATCTTAACAAGAGATGGGCTCAAACATCTCCAAGTGTGCGTGCTTCAATCGTGTCTGATTCTTTGCGACCCTGTGGACAGCAGCCCACCAGGCCCCTCTGTCCATGGGATTCTCCAGGCAAGAATACTGGAGTGGGTTGCCATGCCCTCCTCCGGGGGATCCTCCTGGCCCAGCGATCAAACCTGCATCTCCGCTTTGAAGGAGGATTCTTTATTGCTGAGTCACCAGGGTAACCCCTTTCCAAATAATGAAAGCCAACTAATTTGCTAGAAACCAAAGCATGCCCATATCTTCATTTGCCCTTCCTAAATCTTTGACTTTAACTACACAACTGTGTGTACATGTTAAACTTTAGTCTAAACAGATTATTTTAAGAACCTTTCATATTCAAGCTATATTCAATGAGTGTTGCTGAGAACTTGCTCCATATCAGGCACAGTGCTAAATATGACGAAACCTTAACAGCTCTCAGACTATTTGGTTCAGGCAGCCATGTACACAGTAAGCTTTGCTATGGTATTTCAAATGCAGGACCATACATCTGAGCAAAGGGACATGCATACACAGATAAGAAACTAGAGGATTATGGTAGGGAGTTGGGTATTTACTGGGCATTTAACCATGTACCACTGTGTTTATTCTCTAATTGTTGTGTGTATGTAAAGCTTGTCTTCCTCAGTGCTTGTGATGTGGAATTAAATAGCTGGAAGGAAACTCAGGTTATTTACCCCTAAGCCACTAATTTTATACATGAAGAAACAGAAGTATAAGCCATTTGGTTAAAAGGGTCTTTTCCCAAGGATTGGAGAGAATTCAGCCTATTTGCATATAGATAGAAAGCAATCTTCCTGCTGCTGTTGTATAGACTGGCACTTAGTCAAAAAGAAAAACAGCTCACTGTTTATTTAAATTGAGCAGGAAGGAAGTGCAGGAGCAGGTGGGTGGACCCGATAATCTCACTATTCAGGACACAGAGGAGTTTAGTGTAAAGGTAGCTTTGATTTGGACCCCTTCCAAGGGAACTCAGCTACAGGAGTACCAGGAGGAGTTGGTAATAAGGCAGTTTTATGCCAAAAGTCATCACAAACCAGGGCCTCTGGACCCCCCCAGGGTGCTTTAGTTCAGTCACAAACAGCGCATAGAGAAGGTCTTCCCCCTTCTCTATGTTTAAAAGAAAATTCTCCTTAGTTGGTGAACTAAGGAATTCCTCTGTTGGTAACAATAAATTTGGGGGTAGAGGCCACCCCATGAATAATACCCTGAGTCTAAGGGTATCAGGGGTTTCCCAGGTGGTGCTAGTGGTAAAGAATCTGCCTGCCAAAGCAGGAGACACAAGAGATGTGGGTTCAATTCCTGGGTTGGGAAGATCCTCTGGAGGAGGACATGGCAACCCACTCCGGTATTGTTGCCTGGAGAATCGCCATGAAACAGAGGAGCCTGGTGGGCTATAGTCCATAGGGTCACACGGAGTCGGACACAACTGAAGCAACTTAGCACGCAAGGGTATTGGCCTCCTCCAAGGGGTCTTGTTTCGACTTCCTCTGGGATAAAGATCATAGCATAATGTAAGAGTGAAAGAGGGTCTGAGAAATCACTGCCTGGAAAAATTTAAGAAGCCTTTCCTCTCAGGCACTAGTTCCCAATTTCCTTGGACATCAAACTCTGGGTTGTAGGGCTCCACTGAGCGTAGGGCATATTCACCCTATATAGAACAGGCCTGGGTATCTATGCATGAACAGTCAAGAAACTCACTGAGAAAGAGCTCATCCCGAAGGAGGACAGAATCAAGGTGATGAGCTCAATTCAAGGAAAAAGCTTCACTTCCAAGGGCAGGGAGCAAGTCATCTAACTATGGCTCAACCCCACTCAGTCACACAACGAAGGTGGACCCAAATCATGTCAATACAAAAGCCGAGTTGCATTAACTTGTTGGGAGAGGCTTTGTAGCTTTTGCAATTGTATCCTGCACAATGGACCTAGTGGCAATGTCCCTGTTTCTCAGGAAGGTCAGCGTACCTTTCTTAACATGCTCGTAGTAAGGAATGGATCCAGTGGAGGGTTTTGTCTAAGAGTGAAGACAAACGCTAGTGGTTTTGCAAAGGAAAAAAATAAATCAAAGTTGAATGAGTAGCCATGGAAATCCAGATGTTCTCACAGGCAGCATGGACACTAATAATCATTTGTGATGTGGCAGCTTTTGTCTCCATTTGACAAAATTATAATTGAAGAACAAGAACAGGACAAAAGGTAATTGGCTGGAAGCTAACCCGTGGAGAGGCATTGCTTCTTCCAGAAATCAGGAGGTGGGCATTACAAGGGAAGGACTGCATGGATTCACATGCAGCAGGTTTAAGTGATTTTACCATAAAACATGAAGTGACATATTCTGTCCAAGACCACAAGCAGGTAGAGTTAATTTTCTCCCTCATTTCCATTAAGGTCATGAACAGAAAAAATGAGCGTGACAGCTGAAGCAAAAATGTAATGGCCTTGTCGTAAATACACTGAGAAAGTGTATCACATAAAGAATGCTGATGTCCATTTGCTTTTGAGGAAGGATGCTTCTAAGAGGAACAAAGAAGTCTAGCTATTTATTTCTTTAAAAGTTTTACTGCTTATTTTGGATAAAATGTACAAATATTGCCTTCAAATAGTTCTGATTATCACAGGACACTTAGTAAATTGTGTCCCTAGAATGCTGTGAGCATCCCACAGGTGGGCTTTTGCTCCAGGTCAGGGCACCTCCAGACCTCACCTTTGGTTCAAACTTCCAACTTAATTTTTAGAGAACGGATATTTGCCAAGGTAACTTTGGAATGATAAATTATCCCCTTCCTTGGGACTTGCAACAGTATGGATTCCATAATCTCTTTGATACGCCTTCTGCATTGGAGACAAAATTGTGGTGGATGCATGTTTCTGCTCACATGTGTCAAAATTGCCAGAACATCTACCATCATAATTGGGAATAGCAATATATTTAAAAAATTCTTAAACAAAGAAAAACTGTTCCTTCAGGTATTCTGATAGTGTACCTAGTTCCCTCAGGGCATCAAGAGGATATTTACAAAACACTTGATGCCAAAAGGCTTTCTTGAAGGCATGGACCTCAGAGACCAATGGCCTCCCACCCTGCCTTCCTGGCCCATCCAGGCCCTGCAGTGAAACCATGTCTGAATGTCACCTCCTGAATAAACTACTCATGGAATCAAAGGATTACCGATGGAGAGAAGACCTTAGAAAGCATTTGAGTCACTATCTTCCATTGAGAGTTGAGAAAATGCAGAGATGAACTGATTCCTCCAAGAGTTTCCTGGCTCCTGTAGCATGTTGTGGGAGCAAGCTCCTTCTTATGATTCTTGGCCCAGGCTCTATCCTTGGAGCTAAGCTGCTTTTACCCACCTCTCTGGCTGACATGTGACGGGGAAGTAAATAATGCAATACTGTATAGCTCTGATGTTTCTTAAATGCGCTTTTAGAATACAAAGCCCACGTTGAAAAAGAGAAACACACAAACCAACAAACAAAACTCATCAAACACAAAGAAAGAGAATTTAGAAAAATCCTCATGAAGTGAACAGGGGAATTTTCTGCCTCCTCAGTCTACCAGTATTAAATGTTCTGAAATCGGGACAGAAGCAACACAAAATAAAAACACAGTAGTTTCAGGGCAGCAAGAGGCTATAGAATGGTCCTGCAGAGATCACATGTTGGCAGTGCCCACAGTCCAGGTGTCTCATCTGTCCCCCATCACCCACACGAGTCACCATGTATATGGCCTCGCTTTCTTGTGAGCAATTCTCATTTCACTGTGTTCCATGGAAACATTTCATTGCTGAATCTTGGGGATGTAACATTAAATTTTACATATGCTGTTTAAGTGAAGCAGGTTTTGACTGAAGGTGAAGGATAAAATAATACAATATATTTTCCAACACTTAACATACATTACCTCCTTTAATCTTTACAACAACCTTGAGAAGCACATACTTTAATGTTTATGCGACAGATGTAGGAAAAGAATCTCAGAAAGAATCTCCCCCAAATACATGGAGCCAATAAATAAGCAGGATGTGAGTAACTGAGTTCTTTCTGATTTGAAAATTCATGGTGTTATAAAAGGCACATTTCACAGTCTGTCTTAAATCACAGTTTCAGGGCATGGGCATCATTTTACCATTAAAAAGAATTCTTGGAAAGAGACACAGATATTTAAAATATTAAACCTTTTTCAAATTCTTTAAAAGAAGAGGTACCGTATTTGAGCAGGGAGAAGGAATGATAATTATAAGAAAGTCCTATTCCGCTTTCCACATGTCAGGCAATGCCCTAAGTGCCTATCAGACATGACTTCATATGCTCTTCATAGCAATCCTGTGAGGGACATACTGTTGTCTTCTCCTTTTCAGAGATGAAAAAAGCGAACCCAGTGAGGCTGAATCATTTGTTCCAGATCACACAATTAGTAAGAGGTGGACTTGGGTTTGAAATCCAGGTGGTCAGAGACCTTGCTATAACCACTCTGTTGGCTGCCTTTCCCAGCCCTCCCCAACCTGCACGCAGACAAGGCAGGTTGGAGGGATTGTAAGGAAGGCTGGTACAGAAAGAAACACCAAAGACTGATAGACTGAAATTGATCTGAAAATAAATGCTTTTTAAATATGGAAAGTAAAACACTGTATTAGATAACAGGTGTTTTCAAACCCCAGGGTTGCTGGAATAACTCTTGACCTCAGTGGAAACTAAGCTAATCAAGTTTGAAAGTTGTAAAGTTCTTTGGTGACAAGAAAAAGAAAGAAAGAAAGAAGGAGTCAGGGGAATGGAGGGAGGGGAAGATGGAGAGAGGAAAAAGAGAGGAAAGACAGGATGGAAGGAAGGAGGGAGGGAAGGAAGGAAGAAAGAAAATAAATTAAACTGGCCCTTTGAACAAGCTGTTTCCATAGCTTCTGGAAGGAGAATCATATAGATTCTCAGAGGCAGCAATTTTTCTTACCTTATAATTAAATAAAGCGAGACTCAGAGAAGCTAAGATTCCCACTGTTGGAATTAGAATTGCTAGTTCCATGCATAGCTACAGTTAAACAATCCAATTCACCACATAGGTTCATTTCTCTCACAAAAGGATGGAAATAAGTTCACACCAAACCAAACCAGGCAACAACAAAAGCAAACTGGCATAAAAGACATTTCAAGAAAGTAATTCCGCGTACCTATTGTGGCAAATCACACTTTGCTTGTCCACAGAATCTCAACCATCATCTACTGCCCTTAGTATCTCCAGCCCATTGGCGGATGCCCACGGCTCGACTTCAAATATGCCCAGAAACCCAGTCAAAGCTGTGATCATCTCCCACAACAGTTTCCTGTGTCATCTACTTCTCTCACCTTGGGCCTCACACCACGCATCACACTGACAGCAGCCAGACGGGCACTTGCAAAACATGAGTCACCTCTTTCTTCAGCATGAAATCCCTCCAATCTCTTCCTATTCCATTCAGCGAAATCCAAATCCCTGTTACATCTCCTAGTTACCTTCCTGAATGTCCCCCACACCATTCTTCCCCCTACCCACTGCCACATAGCCTGTATGTACTGCTCCGTGATCCTCCAAACATGTTCCCACCACAGGGCCTTTGCATCACCTGTCCTCTGTTTCCTGAACTAGTCACTTTCTATACAGCAGCATCACATCATTCTTTACTTAAATGCCACTGCATCAGAGTCCACTCCTAATTACACTAGATAAGTCATCTTCTTCATGCTATGCCCTCTTGAACCATTTTCCTTCACAGATGTTGCCCCATAACATTATGTGTGTGTACATGTGTGTATATGCATGCATGTATATTTATGTCTGTGTGTTTGTGTACATGTGTGTATATATATATGTATGTTGTGTTTGTTTTTACTAACAGAAACACAAGCTCCATGAGAGCAGGGTCTTTCTTTAACTCATCATCACATCCTTTGTGTCTAGAACAATGCCTGAAACATAATAAGTGCTTAATAAAAATGTGTTTGATGAGGAATAAATAATTTATGACTGTAACAGTGAATTTGCAATGCAAAGAGAAAATTAAATTACCTCCTACATATTATAACAGAAAACCTAAAGAATTATATGGTGCACTTTATAATGTTTTCTTATTTAAAGCACATTAAAATTATCCTAGCATTTAATACTTAGGTACCATAAAAGTCTTTTGCAGTTCAATGTGATATACTGCCAAAAATTTATGGACAATTGAGGTTTTATTGTTAGGTGGAAATTATGTTGAATATTTTTTTAGTGGGTTAAGTTTGTACTGAAATTTTTTTAAATTCTTTACTCACAGTGAAATTTATGATGGCCTCTAGGTTTATTCGGGCTTCCCTGGTGGCTCAGCTGGTAAAGAATCTGTCTGCAATGCAGGAGATCTGGGTTTGATCCCTGTGTTGGGAAGATCCCCTGGAGAAGGGAAAGGCTACCTACTCCTATATTCTGACCTGGAGAATTCCATGGATTATCCACAGGGTCACAGAGTTGGACACGACTGGGTGACTTCACTTCACTTCACTTGGTTTATTCAATCACTTAGCAGAAATAATATGAGAAATAGCTAATATTTACTGAAGCCTTGGTCTAAACCTGTCACCTTTTCTAATTCATTTTATCCCAGTTCTGACATAGGAACTATTACGACTTTCAGTTTACCATTGAGGACACTGAAATACAGACAGTTAAAATATCCTAGGGACTTCCCTGGTGGTCTAGCGGCTAAGACTCCACATTCTCAATGCAGAGGTCCTAGGTTCTAGGCCCTGATCTAGTTCTCTGATCAGACCACATGTTGCAAGGACGATCAAAGATCCTGCATGCGGTAACCAAGACCTGGCACAGCCAAGTAAATAAATAAATAAATATTTAAAAGAACAAAATATCCCAGTGGAGGCCACAAAGCTCATTAGCAGTGGAGCCAGGGTCACAACAATGTCTCCACACTTCTATATGTTTAGTCATCCATTTTTTAAAGCTTTTAAAATAACATTTCTTCAAAGTTAATGTGTGCATAATAGGAAATCAAAAAACATAATTTGTAGATATATCCTTTTGTTAGGATTCATATGAAATACTCTTAGAAATGGAATGATAAAAATAATCAAACCACCTCTCTGAGCAGTCCATATTATTTTATTTGTGTTGGTTCAGGGAGAAAGTACAAGGGGTTTATACCAGTATGTTTATAGTTAGGCAAGATTAAGCATTGTCCCATAGGTGTCTCTGCATTTTGTTTTACTTAGCTGTGTATATAGTGTACAGAAGTGTAAATCTGTACAAATGTCCAAATTTATAACACCTAGTCTTCCTAGATGTTAAAGAGGTTGCCAGTGTATTACAAAAATAACCAATAAATACATTGTGTATGCTTGATGCTAAAACTCATAGGAAACACTTCTGAAAACAACTGGTGGAAGTGAAATTGTTAAAATCTAGTCTAAGCATTACAGATGCTTATCAGACTTGTCCGCCAGGTTGATGGAGATGAGAAAGGGAAGGGTTCTTGGCTAGAGTATTCCTGTTTGGAGGACACTTGGAGACTGTAGCCGTTGTGTGCAGCGTATTCAGTGCTACTACGTGTTTGCAAAGTGGACAAACTTAAATCCTTATTTGAAACATCTAGCCCTTCCAGATGTGTAAAAGTACACAACCTGTTTTGAAAGCAGACTGTGAAACACCTTTTAAATATTTTTTTTCTGTTAATTCATAGGAATGGTTGTATTTGAGGAGTGGAATAGTCATCCATTTTTAATTTAAAAACATCTATAACAAAGTTACCTGGAGTACGAAATGGCAACCCACTTCAGTATTCTTTCCTGGAAGATCCCATGGACAGAGGAACCTGGCAGGCTGCGACCTGGCGGACTACAGTCCACAAGGTCACAAAGAGTTGGACATGATTGAGCAACTAAGCACTTTACATAGCTACAATGTGTCAGGCACTGAGTAATAAAATGCAACACAGTGATGTAGCTCCTACCCTCACATGAAACAGAGGGGTGGGCAAGACGCCAGGCTGCTCGAGAGGTCAGCTCTATGTGGGGTGAGGCTTCACTGGACAAGGACTTAGTCCCTTTTCAATTTTAATTCCCATTTAGTGCTGGGGTCATTAAGGATCATGGAGTGATCCAGGCTCTCCCTCATCATTCCCTAGAGTCTTCTGAACACAGAGAAGAAAAGTGCTATTTCAGGAGTAAGCTGCCTAAATCTCTCGGTTTGGTTCTGTGGGTGGCCTTGAACCTGCAACTTTGCAGTGCGCCACTTTTGCTGCGCTTCAGCCAGGTTTTTCTTGACATCTGAAGAGGCAGTGTCTCTAGGGAGTATATTTTTGTATCTCTTCATATGCTGCTTTTTGTCTCCTCACATATATTGCCAATAAAACTGTGAGCTCCACCACAGGCCAGCTCTGCAAGTTGTGCTTAGTGTTGGCCCGGAAAGACATATATTATTATTATTTCCATTGGTTCATGTCTTTCCCTATGCTGCGGAAATGGTACTTTCTTTCATTTCCCCTCAAAATATTGGTGCACTTTCTTTTTATTTTATCTCACTCATATATCTTGTATGTCTCATGGGTTTCTTTTATTCATGACTGTGCCTGATCCTACCCTGTTTCAAAAATCTATTTAATAAAGTGTCTTGCTTCTATATTTATCTCAAAGCTTTTCTATTGATTACTTTCCCCAATTCTTTTCATTTTTCCAATCCTGTAGATTAAGGCAATTTTATTGCTGTTGTTTGGTTCTTTGCCATGGTCCTCTCCTTAAAATATCTGCTACATTGACCTTGGTTTAATCAGACTATGACTCCTGCGTGACACTGAAAACAGAGGAGGGACAGAGATGCTTTGATGTTGAAAAAATTTCTCTCTCTCAGGTAATATCATTTTGCAACACTATTTAAATAAATCTATTGAGTATATTTGTTTGTTTGAAAGTGTCTAGAGAACACCACAAATGACATTGACATTATAAGTCAGCAAGAGAGTCTGATTCACAACTGATTAAGTATGAATAATGAGTGTAAAACAAATTTTTGAATTATGATAAAATACACATAAAATTTACCATCTCAACAATTTTTAACTATATATTCAGATCAGTGGTATTAAGTACCTTCACACTGTTGGGAACCATCATCCATCTCAAGAACTCTTTCCATCTTGCAAAACTAAACTCTGTACCCACTCAGCGATCACTTCTATTCCCACTCCCCTCCCTCATGCCTGACAACCACCCACCATTTTACTTCTCCCATGAATCTGACTTCTCTGCTGCTGCTGCTAAGTCGCTTCAGTTGTGTCCGACTCTGTGCGACCCCATAGACGGCAGCCCAACAGGCTCCCCCGTGTCTGGGATTCTCCAGGCAAGAACACTGGAGTGGGTTGCCATTTCCTTCTCCAATGCATGAAAGTGAAAAGTGAAAGTGAAGTCGCTCAGTCGTGTCCGACTCTTAGCGACCCCATGGACTGCAGCCTACCAGGCTCCTCCATCCATGGGATTTTGCCAGGCAAGAGTACTGGAGTGGGGTGCCATTGCCTTCTCCATCTGACTTCTCTAGGTGCCCCCTATTAGGGGAATCATACAGTATTTGCCCTTTGGTGGCTGCCTTGTTTCACATAGTCTAATATTCTCAGGGTTCATCCACATTGCAAAATGTATCAAAATTCTATTCCTTTTTAAGGCTGAATAATATTCACTGTATGAATACACCACATTTTGTTTCTCATTCATCTGTCCATGGACAATGCAACTTAGGCTCTCCTTCCCTTTGACTACTATGACCAAAGCTGCTATGAACATGGGTGTGCAGATACCTCTTCAGAGTGTGCAGAGTCTTAAAAGGCTTAAAGTCACAGAACAACACCAAGATGGGATGAGAACAGGGCACAAGTGCTAAGCTTACTGAAACCACCGAAGTGAGGCGG
This sequence comes from Capra hircus, assembly GCF_001704415.2. Classification (NCBI taxonomy): domain Eukaryota; kingdom Metazoa; phylum Chordata; class Mammalia; order Artiodactyla; family Bovidae; genus Capra; species Capra hircus. Next base: position 32,813,619 of record NC_030835.1, read on the forward strand.
GAGCTCTGTAGAAGAGGGAATTGTTGATAAGTGCTTTCAAGGTGGCAAGAGATGAGTTTTGAAAGCAGTAGATATGGAGAGCTCTTGGTCTATTAGTGTTTTTCACAGAATAATCATACAAGTTGAGAAATGAGTGATGTGGGGGATGGAATGGGAGATGGGCCATCCTCTAGGCTAGAAGGCATAGTACTGGTCAGAACAAATGAGGAGAATGATATACAAAGGATATAAAACATTAAACACCACAATGTTAATGCTTCTGCAAAGAATGATGACAATGAGGAAACTGCGAGTTTCTCAGAACTAAAGAGCCAGCCATTGGACTGTACACCTCTTGAGGGCAGGTCTAGCCTATCACTGTGCCTCAGTGCCCAGAAAACAGTACTTGCCCTTGTACCCAGGGGCACTCAGTGAACAGCTGTCGACTGAATAGTTTGGCCACCTCATGTGAAGAGCTGACATATTGGAAAAGACCCTGATGCTGGGAGAGATTAGGGGCAGGAGGAGAAGAGGGTGACAGAGGATGAGATGGTTGGATGGCATCACCAACTCAACAGACATGAGCTTGAGAAAACTCTGGGGGGCAGTGAAGGACAGGGAAGCTGGGTGTGCTGCAGTCCATGGCGCTGCAAAGGGTCAGACACAGCTTAGTGACTGAACAGCAAAAGGCACTTCATGTCATACAACTGAAAAAGATGCTTGTCGCTGATGAAGATAGGCTAAAAGAGAAAGCTTGTGCTGCTGGTTTCAGTTGAAGGAATTAGGGATGACTGGCATAGCTGTAAGAAATGCCAAAAGTACCAAACGTATCAGATCTGAAAAGTTAAGGGGAAGAATCTGTGAGACAAAAATGGTAGAACTCCTTGGCGAGGATTTTGTTTATATCTATTGTCAATACTCAAACATGTTAGCTTTTCTAAGTTATTTTAACTTTCTACAACCAATGGGTATTTTAATAAGGTATTAATTGCTTTCCTTCTGCCCTGAGTGTGTTCTCAATCACTATCTTTCTTTTGCAAGGCTCACCCTGTAGTCAATATTTTCGTATTAAGACACTTGCAGTTCTAAAGGAAATAGAAACAGACTCACAGACAAAGAAAACAAATCTATGATTACTAAAAGGGAAAGGGATGGAGGAGGGGTAAATTAGGAGTTTGGAATTAGCACATACAAAATAGAAAAGATAAACAACGAGGTCCTACTGTATAGCACTTGGAACTACATTCAATATCCTGTAATAAACCATAATAGAAAAGAATATGAAGGAAGTATATATATGTATTCTGAATCACTTTTCTGTATACCAGAAACTAACACAATATTGTAAGTCAACTATTTTAATAATAAAAAAAGAAACACAAACATTATCCTAATTAAGGACATACTAATTTTGTGTTCTTAGATTATCCTATCTTTTTAACAATGCATTCATTATCTTCTGTTTATCCACAAACACTAGAGGTTTTATTTATTTATTTATTTTCATGTAATTGTGACTACGCGCCAGCAATAAATGGATGTCACTGCACTAAAACTGAATACTAAGATTTGATGATTTTGCACGTTAAGTAAGTCCAGGAAGAAAGTTTAGTCCATGTTTCCACATTGGAAATGCCCTAGCTGAAGACGCCGAGTCCACCTTGTGTATTCTTGTGGCCTAAATGGAAGATGATAAATACGTTTGCTGCCTATTTCTAGCACGTCTTATCCTCAGCATGGTGATGAAATTATAAGGATTTTCAATCTTAGTCTCAGGAGATAAAACAAATGTTTACAGACTTGTGATTCCCAAGGGGGATGAGGATGAGGGAGGGATGGATTAGCAGATGCAAACTGTTCTACATAAAATGGGTAAAAAACAAGGTCTTACTGTATAGCACCGGGAACTATATTCAATATCTTGGGATAAACCATAATGGAAAGAAATATTAAAAAAGTATGTGTGTGTGTGTATAAAACTGAATCACTTTGCTGTATAGCAGAAATTAATACAACATTGGAAATCTACTACTATACTTCAACAAAATACACTAAAAATGTTTTAAAGACCAAAGATAGTTAATAAACATGGCATGAGAAACTGGAGTGAAACGAGGCATTGCCACCATGGGCTGGGGCACCACCCCCTGCCTGGCCTTCTGTGTCTGGGAAGCAGAGGGCCGTGCACATGCCTCCAGGCACCGGCCCAGGCACACGGCAGCCTCCAGCTACCCTCAGCATTTATTATTTGGGAGTTGTTTTCTTTAAATGTTTGTGAAAGGTCAGCGTCTGATCTGGTTCCACCTACAGTCACACAGTTATAGTTTCCCTCACTGCATTTGCACTCTTTTAGTATCATTTGACATTCTCTTTGCTTGCCAGTTTTCAATTCCTTTTGGAAAACTATTTTTTCCCAAGTTTGTCATTTTACTTAAAAAAATGTGTTCGGGAGCTGTCTACTTTTTCTGTCTTTCCTATTTGAAACACCTTCCGTAAGCCACTTACTTATGAGAAAAATAATTCATTTTATCAGCATTGTAAAGTTATAACTGTTTTTTGAGCTGTTTCTTAAAGATGACCTCAACTCTAAGTAAGCTATTTCACAAGGAATCTTTTGAGTGATCAATTAGAATATATTCTCTTGATGATACTGACTTGAGGCTGAGAGGGAAGGGAGGTGGAACAGAGGCATAACAGTCTACTTGCTGGATATACAGAATGCGCAGGAAGTAAGCAAAAGCCAGGCTCTGCCTTGAGCATCATGTAAGTGGCCTTCCTGGAGCAAGGCTAGGGGAATTTGTCATAATCTGCTTGTCAACTTTCTTGGGAACATTAGCTACCAGCCTCCTTAAAGGCACCAGGTATGACCACATGGTGCCTGGAGGCCTTTTCTGGTTCTGTTATTCTATAAGATTTTTGGTCTTTAAATTCTCCGCTGAATATCATTATTTACTGATCCAAGTCTCCGTTTCTGGAGGGCTGATCACCTTATCTGCTTCCTTCATTAAGGTTTCTGAAAAATTAGATAACATGATATAGGACACAGGGCCTTGAAATTTATAAACTGCTGAATAAAACTTTGAGTCTATTAGGTTATGTATAATGGCAATGATCTGACTTTGACACATATCTGTGATAAACCTTCCACCACTGGCTTGTAATATTTCATTCCCAAACTTCTGAGTACCTGGCCAAACAATTCTTTCAGATATTAACTTCTCTTCATCCTCATTATTATTTTAAATTATTATTTTTTGATGTCAGAGTTCTAGTCTATTTCTTTGCCATTTTATAACTGTGGGGAGATGACAACCTTGGGTTTATTTCTTCATGCATGTCCTTTTTATCTTTTTCATTATTATTATTTATTTTTTTCTGTTTGATTGCTACTCTGGGTACCTATGTTAAGTAATGATGCAAACAACGCAAATTTCCAAGGCTCCTCAAAGGCACAACTTAATGAAAAACATTTCTACATCTCATTTATCAGCAATGGTATTAGTATTCATAATACAAGTTTCACTCCTATTGATTATTTATACATGTTATTTTTGTCTTGCATGTTATGGTACACTTGGGGATAGATAATAGGAATCGCTGCTTACTAAGGCTATATAATAATTTACTTAAATATAACTACAAAATTTCTTTCCTAGATTGATATTGAAAAGCAGGATCTGGGTCTCAGTCTGAACTTTTTCTTCTGTGTTGGTAATTTCTCTAGTTGCAAAAATTATTTGGAGAACTACTCACGGAGTTTCTAGAGAATAACCGTTCTTCAATATGCTCACGTGTCATGCTGGGGAAGTCATCGTCACTGTACACCCACCTTTACATGTGTCGAAACAAATCCTGGTTAAACAAATGCACAGTCCCTGGAAGGTAGCAAAAAGTTTCTCTCCTGTGACTCCTAGTACTCATCTTAGCTACCTCTGTGTCAGTTTTCTATCTTGATTTAGAAACTCAAATACAAGTTATAAGACACTGTTTAGGAATCCCACAATCAGAATTAAGTTATATGTATTGTTTTTTGGTTATAAAAGGGCAATGATTATTTGTGTTGGTGGCTGTCAAAATTTTTGAATGACATTATAATTTAGCAGATTAGATTTCCATCCAGAAATATTTCCGTTAATATTTCTCTTCTAGTACTTTCCTAATGTTCAAAGCACAGTTTTAGAAACCTGTATTCTAATTTTGGATGTAAAGATTCTTTTCTTAACCTTTAATAGAGTAGTTTCAAATGTGCCCCTTTTGGGATTTCCCTGGTGATTCAGTGTAAGACTCCATGATTCCAATGCAGAGGAGGTGGGTTTGATTCCTGGTCAGGGAACTAAGATCCCATATGCTGTGTGGCCAAAAAAAAAAAACCAAAAAAAATATTGTCCTTTTTCTGTTCCACAGTGTAGCGAGCCCTGGTGTGCATGTCAAGAGTAATGTCTGGGAGATGGCACAGATAAGGTCTGTGTTCCACCCCCACCCCTCTGCCCTTCACCACAGACACTCCCTTGGTATCCAGCACCTGGTTTTTATTTCCCACCCAGCACCGCGTAGTGCAGAGTGGAAAGTGGCTATACTCAGAATGTGCGCCAGAGACTTTCTGGGAATATCTTAGTAACTGAAGTGAGTTGGGGAGTCACTTCAAGATTCAAAGTAAAGGAAACAGAGGGCCCCACTGCCTTGTTTTCTTGGAGACGACTCAGATCTGATCCACGAACTAAAGTAGATTAACTGGGGCAGAGGATGGGAAAGCAACTGTCTTTAAATCAAACAGAGATTAGTGTTTATGGGACACTATGATTATAGACTTTAAGCACACTATCCCTGAAAGAGCTGGCTGACATTATCCTGAATGATGGAAATACTGAAAAGCAAATAAAGCTGCTTGAATTTTAAGAAATAGAGATCTTTTCTACTAGAAACTATAGATCCTTTCTTCTAGATTTAGGATGACCGTCTAACCTATTAAGTCAGAACAGGTAGCTCTTCCTGCTGTTTGCCTCCTTTCATGGTCTGGAGGGACATCATAAGACAGTAAAAAGCCCACTTAAATCACCATGGGTTATGCCTTTTCTAGTTTGCCTTTAGTTTGATGACATAAGAGAATGTAAAGAAAGAAGAGAAGAAACCTCAGTCAATGCCCCTGTTGTGTGAATCCCAAGTGAACAACATACACATCCCGCTGGCTATAGTGTCAATGAAATTTTTCAAAGAAATACGTAACTGCTTCTGAAATACAAAGCAGAGAAAGCAGACATTTTTGCCACTTGTTTTGCTGTCTGTCTTGAAGATCAATGAGGTATCTTCCTATTTACTGTGCTGTAGAACTGCTGGTTCTTCTGGGGCTGGGAATTCGAAAATGGATTATCTGAACACCCTGGAGGTCTTTCCCATCTGATAAATACAAGGTGTGGCCTTGTTCATGTCCTGGCTGCCTGATGAGCTCAGAGGCAGGTAGATGTCTTGTGGGAGGCCCCTGATGCTGTGCCTAGGAAGTAAGGTCTGTGAATGAGCTTTGAGCAGGGTGGGAACCAGGGTGGGAGGGGAGTGGGCCCCAGACCAGTCACAGAGCTCTTCATCTATGAGGACCAGAAGATGACTGGTAGGGCAGAACACCTCTAGCTTTCTCTGTACTTCAAGTTTCACTGTGAACAACACACTCACAGGATGACGGCACTCTGATTTAGCAGGTCGATGTATGTCTGAGCTCATGGTAACAGGACTTGAGTGAGATTTTTTCCATACATGGCTCGTCAATGAAAGTGAAAGTGTTAGTCACTCAGCTGTGTCAGACTCTTTGTGACCCCATGGACTGTAGCTCACCAGGCTCCTCTGTCCATGGAATTCTCCAGGCAAGACTACTGGAGTGGGTTGCCATTGCCTTCCCGAGGGGGTCTTCCCAACCCAGGGATCAAACCCAGGTCTCCTGCATTGCAGGCAGATTATTTACCATCTGAGCCACCAGAGAAGCCCCAGTGAAACAAATACTTATTACATCTTATGTCATTATATAATCTCTATACTACAGACTTTTGTACATGCATTTAACTTTCCAATCAACTCTCCCCAGTCCTTTAAATGTGTATGTACACATCTCAATGCCTTCAACTATCTTTCTCATCATGGCCAGGAGATAGTAGAAAATTGAGGTCAAATGCAGGCTGAGCTAGGAAAGGACTATAGACCCATCTGTTTAAGGAACAATAGGTCCCAGGAGAATACCTGATCTCTGGAAATATAAGACAAGTCAGCTGTAGAAAGTGTTGACTGCACCCTTTTCCATGAATGTGATGAAGGACCTGACCACTTGCCTCCCAGGGGGAGCCTAAGATACACTCCTGCAACTGCGGGATCCATGCCCAGCAGCCTCCTTTATTCAAGGTGACACTGGTTGAAGGGCAGATCTCCTACAGGGGTGCTGCTACTCAGCTTGGCCCCGAGCTCTGGTTGGGCAGGTGTGCTGAGTGGCAGGGGGGCAAGGGAATAACTGATACGAGGGAGCAGGCATCCTTAGGAAATGAGATGCTCTCAGGGACACAGATGGCCCTGGCCACTGGGAGCCTGGCTCCACCTATGATACAGGACTGTGACTCTTCGGCAGTGGGTTACATTCGAGTCAGGACAAGAGGGACACACACATTTGATTTAGTAATTGGAGATCAAGGTGCTGCCAGGGGGTGGGAGGAGCACAGGAAAGGCAAGAGTATTATCATTATTTTTTTGGCCATGTTGCCTGGCATGTGGGATCTTAGTTTCCTGATCAGGGATGGAAACTGCACCCCCTGCCTTGAAAGCACAGAGTCTTAACCACTGGACCACTAGGGAAGTCCCATGAATATCATTTGCTGCTATAGACTGAAATGCTCCCCACCTCCCTCCCAGTTCTTACGTTGAAGCCCTAACCTCTAAGGTGACCATATTTGGAGATAGTACAGTAAAATAGGTAATTAAGGTTAGATGAGGTTATAAGGCGGGACTCCTAATCTGATCAGGTTGGCGTCCTTATGGGAAGAGGAAGAGACAGCAGAGATCTCCTTCTAGGCATGCACAGAGAAAAGGGCATGTGAGGACATGGTGAGCAGGTAGCCATCTGTGAACCAGAAGGAGATCTCACCTGAGACCAACTCTACTGGCATCTGGATCTTGAACTTGGCCTCCTGAGACATGTGAGAGAACAGATGTCTGCTGCCTAGGCCACCCAGTGGTGTTTGTTGTGGCCGCCAGAGCTGACAGAGACCGTGTGGCAGACACGAGAGGTGCTATTAGTTCAATAAATTTTCAAAACCCCTGTGTGAGGCAGGCCTTATTATCACCATTTCAGGCATGTAGAAACAGGCTCTGAAAAAGAAAGCCATGTCTGTTAACGCCCCAAGTGTCTGTTGACATTGAACAGGGAAGGGGCACAGTAACAGAGGAGCTCATTTTTTGATTGAATCATATTTCCCTGAGTCTGGAGATGGAGGGTCTAGTTATGATTTGAAGATCTGAGCTTAGAGATCCATATGAGCTTGTGGGGGCCAGTGGGTAGAGTAGTGGGCTTGGGCTGAGGGTGGAGATTGTGTATGTGAGTGCTTGTGTGTTCAGGGGAAGCATGAGCTGAGAAGAGGTGGGGAAAAGTTAAGGCAGAGGGAGCCAAATTCAGTGCCGCCAACAGACCGTTGGAGGCTTCTACATGCCTTTCAAAGATTCTGGGTGGTTCCAGGGACCCAGAGGCAGCTCTGGCCCATGATGATCCCAGTGGGGCTGTGTTCTGTCTTGAAGATCTGGGCAGTTCTGGGGCTTCCCAGGTGGTGCTAGTGGTAAAATTTCTGCTTGCCAGTGCTGGAGGCATGAGATACTCGGGTTCAATCCCTGGGTTTGGGAAGATCCTCCTGAGGAGGGCATGGCAACCCAATCTAGTATTCTTGTCTGGAGAATCCCATAGACAGAGAAGCCTGGTGGGCTATGATCCATGGGGTTGCAAAGAGTTGGACATGCCTGAAGTGACTTAACATGCAAAGCACAGGGAAATTAGAAAATATGACTTACATCAAACTGACTGAGAAACCCCACAGGAAGGGAAAAGGAAGGAGGAAAATATAGTTCAGCAAAGTCTCAGGGAAGGAGACCTTGAAGGAAGAGCTAACCTGGATTAAAGTAGGTCTTCAGGATATAACAGGGAGTTTTAATGACAGGCATTCCTGGCTCCCAGGGGGTCATGGACACAGCAAACTCTTAGGTGGTACTTTCTGTGTCCAAGTATTGTGCAAAGCTTTTGGCATTCCTCATCTCAACTATGCTCACACGTGCTTTGTGAAACCAGTGCTCATATCCTTAGTTTATAGATAAAGAAAGTGACGCACAGAGAGGAGGGATATAGTTTCCCAGGTCATGCAGCCAGTGACGGGGCAAGGTTTGAACCCAGGTAAATTCACTCCCTCTTTCTTGACCAGTAAATTCCACCACCTGGTGAATTCCTGAAGAAATGTATCTCTCTGTGTACTTCCTGGACCAGGAGAAGGACAGGCAGGCATGGCCAACAAAGTTTTAAGCTTGGTATTAGAAAGGCTGAGATTGACGCTTTCCTTCCTCTTCCTGTATCTCAGTTTTCTTCTCTTTAAACAGTGTCATTCAGTATAGATCTTACTTATAGACTCTCTGTGGGGTTAGTGAGGGAATTCTTAGAAGTTATTAATAATTCTACTCAGGAAAACAGGATTATACGGATTAAAAAAAGAAAAAAAAAAAGAGCAGCCCTGCTGGAGTAGTAAAGCAAGACTGTATTAGGAAAGACCATCTCTTTGAAGCAAGACAAACACATTCCCTTAGCCTGAATCAGCCTCCTGGGAATGGGCAGCAGCAAATATCACTCATACTGAGGTGTAGCCTTTCTGCCTTCTAGAAGCTTCTCTGCAGCCTGACAGCTCTGCCAGCTACAAGAGCATCAAGACAGCACCAACCAGCGAGTCCTCTGGATATGTAACACTGGGAGGAGAGTCTGAAAGAAGAAAGCTGACTACAGGTCTGGCTTATTTTTATTTATTTATTTATTTTTGGCTTCCTGAATAACAAAGTCTTAGCCAAAATGAAACAGAAAATAAATGCATGCCAGGATGAAAGGTATTGATGTCTGATGAACTGTAATGACCTTCCGTCCAATTTGTCATTGAGATAAAAGTGCCACATTGATTTTGCTGAAGTGCTGTCACCACACATCATTCATCTGGAGAAGAGTCAATTAAGAGTGCAATTCAGAAATATATAAACCTTGGAAGGAAGGTGCAGTGAGAGAGAGACCCAGGCAGCATGTTCCTCAAGATCAAATATAGGTCCCAAGATGAAAACACCTTCCTCCTTCTCCCAAAGTCAATTTATCTCTCTTCAGTATTCAAAACACATTTTGTTTCACATTTGATTTAATTGCATGTAGGTTGAGCTAGACCTACCTGCTGGAAAATATTCTGCAGTTTTCCTTATACTTGGGTCTATGAGCTCACATCCTCCTACTTTTAAAATTAGTCTCTCTCTTTTTTTTTTTTTTTGCAGAATTTAAGCTTTCAGAAAGACTGTACTATATTATTGGATTTAATTACTGTAAGTTCTGAAATGAGTACTGTCTCAATGAAGATACAGACTTATACATAGTTTAAGTCAGAGGGTTCGAACAATGTTTTAGACAAATCTCTTCATTTTACAAATAAAGAAATTTGGTTAAAGATGGAAGAAAAAATTTCCACATAACAAAGTAAAGAGAGTTTAAATGCCCAGTTTAAAAGCACATATTCCCTTGACTGGGTAAGTCATGAAAATGGGTATGCACTGACTTGCTATGAGGGTACAGAGAAGAGTACATAGAAATCAACACAGCTCCTTTTCAGTTTATTCATGGGTCCTTTTCTGTGACCTTTGACTGGCAAAACTGACTTTTATCTCTGCCTTCTTAGAACATGATAAGGTGCTAAAACGCATAAAAGGGATCGACGGATGGTTTGCCAGAGGAAAGAGAAAGAAAAGTGAGTATATAGTAAGCTGAAGGATCAGGAGGTTCAAAAACTAAAAATACAGTTGTCATATGATCCAGCAATCCCACTCTGGGGCACAAATCCAGACAAAATTATAATTTGATACATGCATCCCTATGTTCATAGTAGCATTATTTACAATAGTCAGGATATGGAAACAACCTATATATCCATCAACAGAGGAATGGATAAAGAATATATGGTACATATATACATACATATATATGGTACAGATATACAATGGAATACAATGGACTGTGAAGAAAGCTGAGCGCTGGAGAATTGATGCTTTTGAACTATGGTGTTGGAGAAGACTCTTGAGAGTCCCTTCGATTGCAAGGAGATCCAACCAGTGCATTCTAAAGGAGATGAGCCCTGAGTGTTCCTTGGAAGGAATGATGCTAAAGCTGAAACTCCAGTACTTTGGCCACTTCATGTGAAGGGTTGACTCATTGGAGAAGACTCTGATGCTGGGAGGGATTGGGGGCAGGAAGAGAAGGGGACAACAGAGGATGAGATGGCTGGATGGCATCACTGACTAGATGGACATGAGTTTGAGTGAACTCCAGGAGATGGTGATGGATAGGGAGGCCTGGCATGCTGCGATTGTCAGACACAACTGAGTGACTGAACTGAACTGAACTGATATACAATGGAATACTATTCAGCCATAAAAAGAATGAAGTAATGCCATTTGTAGCAATGTGGATGGACCTAGAGATGATCAGACTAAGTGAAGCAAGTCAGAAAGTGAAAGACAAACACCATATCATTTCACTTGTATGTGGAACTAAAATTTGGAACAAATGCACTTATTGATAAAGCAGAAACAGACTCATAGACATAGAGAACAGACTTGTGGTTGCCAAGGTGGATAGGGTGGCAGAGGGAGGGACTAGGAGTTTGGGATTAGCAGATGTAAACTATTACACATAGGATGGATAAACAACAAGGTTCTACTGTATAGCACAAGGAAATATATTTAATTCCCTGTGATAAACCACAATGAAAAGAATATAATGATATATATATACATATATATATATGAATCACTTTGCTGTATACCAGAAACTAGCATAACATTCTAAATCTGCTATACTTCAATAAAATAAGTTAATAATAGAAAGAAAAGAATCAAGAGGAGCCAAAATCCTGTTCCTATCTCTGAGGTCAACTGAGTCACCCTCAGAAACTTCTTGCTGGGCTGAAACACAATGCCTCATTTACAGCAATGCTGTGTGCTGCCTTCCATGGAGTATCTTTTTTCCAAGCTCAGTCACTCATCAGTGTGGGATGACAGAATCAGCATTACAGGCAATTTCACTGACATCCGTAATGCTGAAGGTGCCAGTGGGTACACGTGGCAGTTACCACAGGCAAAAGGAAAACAGGTGCATTCTCTCCTGCGTAGGGCTGTGGGAGGGAAAGGAAGCTTTGGGTGCCTCTGAAATGCACAGTATATTTGTCTCCAGGCCCAGGCAGATTTGATGTGACTCAGGACTATTTCTTTCATGAGTGACTAAGAGGACAAGCAGGCAACAATGCAAAGCAGAGATGGCTGGGTCTGCTGAGAAACACATCAGATAAACTCTATACTGCCTTTCTTAAATCCCATGAGCAAGACTTAGAGAATCCATATGCATTCTGTGATCCTGAGAAAATGAGAGAATGAAAGAGTATGAAGAAAGAGAACCAGAAGGAGAGAATGAAAGAAAGAGATTTAGAAAGAGAGCAGTGAGTGAGAGAGAAACCACATATTGAACTTCATTCTCACTTTGATATTTACCATTTGGTCCCTAGACTATGAGTACCGAAAATGATTACAATTTTTCATTTAAATACAACAACAACAAAAATCTCAAATTGGCCTTTGAGATTGTTTCATCAGTTTTTTCCTAAGGCAAGTTAATATCTTTCACAGGGTTGTTATGAAGTTGAGTGTGAATAAAAGGAAAGGATTTGTCACTGGGAAGGCCATCTACAACTCAAGTGTGACAGCTACCTTTACTTCATAGTGGAAAGAGGGCACATTATAGAATGTGGTAGAAGAAATACATTGGTCCATGACTGTACCACTTCCTAAAGAGTTCTGCAGAAAGCTAGTTCCATGCAATTTTCTTTAGAAAATGGATTTAGCTTTCTCAGCACCACTTATTGAAGAGAATGTCTTTTCTCCATTGTATATTCTTGTCTCCTTTGTCATAGATTAATTGGCCGTGTGTGTGAGTTTATTTCTAGTTTTTTGATCCTGTTCCACTGATCTATATATCTATTTTTGTGCCAGTACCATACTGTTTTGACTACTATAGCTTTGTAGTATAGTTTGAAGCCAGGGAGCCTGAATCTCTGGCTTAGTTTTTCTTTCCCAAGATTTCCTTGGCTATTTAGCATCTTTTGTATTTCCATACAAATTTCAAAATTACTACTCTGCCATAAAAAACTATGACATAATGCCATTTGCAGCTCCATGGATAGGCCTAGAGATTATCATACTAAGTGAGGTAATCAGATAGAGAAAGACAAATATAAGACAGAGATAATAAATTTCATAAGACAGATAGACATGGAATCTAAAAAGTGATACAAATGAAATTACTCACAAAACAGAAATAGACCCACAGACATAGAAAACAAACTTTTGTTTATCAAAGGAGAAAGAGAGGGAGGCATTAATTAGAAGTTTGGGATTAACAGATACATGAAAAGTGAAAAGTGAAAGTCAGTCACAGAGTCATATCTGACTCTTTGTGATCCCACTGACCATAGCCTGCCAGGCTCCTCTGTCCATGAAATTCTCCAGGCAAGAGTACTGGAGTAGGTTGCCATTTCCTTCTCCAGAATATCTTCCCAACCCAGGGATCAAACTCAGGTCTCCTGCATTGCAGGCAGATTCTTTACGAACTGAGCCACTACTATATATAAAACAGATAACCAATAAGGACCTACTGTAACATGGAGAATTATACTCATACTTTGTAATAAGCTACAAGGGAAAAGATACTGGCAAAGTGTATGTATGTATATATAACTGAACCACTGTGCTGCACACCTGAAACTAACATGATATTGTAAATCAATTATATTTCAATTAAAAATGAGTTTTAGCAAAGGATGCCTACTATATTCTCTTCTTCAGAGAGTCACAATACCTATCAGTGTATTAATTGTCCCAAGAAGTAAAACCTACATTTTAAAAGCAATGGGGCGGGGGGGAGGTAGGAACTTAGAAAATTCTAAGTTCAACTAACCAACATTTCAAACACTTATTTGACCAAAAGAACTTCTCCATGAACTAAATTTGACAAATATTCATCTTTCTCAATTGCTTCAGCAAACAGTTTATCTCCTCCTTCCCGGCCTTATTCCACATAGGGGAGAAGGCACTGAGGAATCCCGAACAAATGAAGTAACAGCCGCACAGGTGTTAAGTCCCCAAGGTCACTAGCAAAGGACTTGCTGCATATGAAATGTTTAACAACAGACTCTATGGTTTCTAGGAAGCCATATCACATGCATCTTATAAGCAAACATGTACATGTTTGTGGGAATATTCCCGATTTGGTAGGGGAAATTCAGACAAATGATTAAGGGAATAGCCCCAAGTTTCATCATGAGTTCTGGGAACACCTCAATGAGACCCAGGCTCTGTTGCTCAGCAATCACCAACACCACTGGATACAATCTCCCATCCTACTGCTGGCGAGTCATCGTAATAGCAGGACCAGATCATCTTTCTTCTACAAGAAGTGACGGTTTCTATTAGATACTAGATTATAGCAAGAGATTCCAGGGGACATAAATCCTTCCCCAGGATGGTGGCAATCAGCCAGTCCATGCATGCCTGAAAGGAAATCAAGCTTTACTTCTGGTGTTGATTTCAGGATCCATGCTGCTGGGTTGGTAGCCATGGTTTCAGGCTCATACACAAATCCTAGGTGTACTCTATATACAATTGATATTCAAAGGTCTAAGAAATGGACTGAAAGATAGTAAAAGATACAACTGCAAAGAGATTAGTATTATCAAAACTTGTTCATAAAATTTCCTAGTACAAACATGAAACTTACAATCACATTTAAAATAAGTATACTTTAAAGGTTTACATGGGGAACCCACTATAGTTTCTGTCCCCACTGTACTTTATATGTCCCTCTTTCCTCTAATGGTAACTTGAGTCATTAGTTTTGTAAGGCAGAGACCATATTATTTTTTGGATTCCACCTGAAACATATCAGGCTCTTGATATATTTTGTCAAACAGATGAATGAATGAATTTATAAATGGTTGTGGATTAAAAAGTGATCTGTATCTTATACTTCGTTCCATGCTGATCACTTGCAAAATTTATTCATTGGTCACTGAATTGATTTATCTTCTATTCCTTTTGGTTGTCTCCTCATTTGTGACACTTCCTGCTGCTATCATGTCTTTAATTGGCTTTAAAACATCCTTAAACTGTGATTACAATAATGCAGAAGGGTTCCTTTTTCCTCCTGAAATTTCTCCTAGAGTGACTTTGACATTGCATGCCTGATAACCATGTAAAGTATGCAAAGCATGAATCAACATGCAGGTCTCACGCTCATGTATCCTTCCCTAACTTCTAAAGGTTAGGAACCCAATGGAACTAACACATGCCTTATAGACTTTGGTTTATGTATCCTTGTTCTATTTTGGTAAGCTGTGCTAGTGAAAACAAGGTATCAAAAATGTCAGATTGTGTCAAAAGAATCTGAGAATAGCTTTGTTTGGCTGCAGTAAAGGAGGTGACAGGAGATCAGGGGAAAATCTGTGGTTCAGGGAGGGCCAAGCTGCAGCAGCCAGAGCGAGGAGGCTGAGGCTAATGTGAAGGGCTTCAGGAAACAGTAAGAAGCTTTCAGTGCCAGAGTGACAAGATCAAAGTGGCTGGCAAAGAAGATAATTTTCACAGCGGTCTTGGATGGCCTGAATGGGAGACAATAGGTCCTGTTGGTCAGCATGCTATCTAGTGCCAATTGAGCTGCCACATCATAAGTGCTAAAATAAATCTAATCACAGACTACCTGGGAAACACAAAAGGCAGAGCCTCACTGTAGCCACCCTCTGCTCACAGTTGATAGGCAGAGCATTCTCAATGATATCCTGAAATGCTACTCAGACTGTGAATCAGGATGGCTTTTACCAACAAAGTCTAATCACGAGCAAGTGCAAATCCATAAAGCATGTCTTGCTTCAAAAAGAGAGGAAACTTTCTGAAAAATCGCACATATATATTGAGTATGCTTATGCCCTGAATATGCAAGATATAAAGGTTGCTGTATGCTCTCAGAAGCAAAACTTGGAGTGATTCTAAGGATATCCTTGGAAACCATGGCTCAAGTTAGAACCACACACAGGTACACACACAGTGAACTCGACAGTCACAGATGGCCATTTTTAGAAATGCTACCAGGGCCGTATTACATGAGGACACTGTTTGCCTTAGCCTTAAGGGTTGATAAGCAAGTGGCAGTGTTTAATCACAACTCTGTGGTCCAGCTCCCTTTGTCAGCTCTTTCTATCAAGTGATCAAGGTATCTCTGAATTTGGCCAAGGACACACTAAAAATAACTGCAAGTGCTCTGAAATTTAACATGATATGCTACTGAGAAAAAAAAAAAAAAAACAACTTCCAATCAATTTCAAGAAAATGACATTTGAAGTGACATGGGCTTAAATTCTGAGATCCTAAGCACATGATTTGGAAATCCTCCCCCTTCCTAGTCCTCCAGGCATGTCCCCCTTGAAGCTCCTGGGATGTGTTTCCCTGACAGGGCCTTTCCTTCGATCTCACAGGAGGAAGTCAGTGTTTCTCTGGGCCAGCCTTGCTTTCCTCTGGAAGATCAGCAGAACAGTCCCCAGGGCCACGGTGAAGCTACAGGCTGTGACTTGGCCTCCAAGGGTCTGTAGGCTTTTCATCAGAGCTTCAGCAGCACAGCACAGCATCCCTTTCATAGCTTGGGAATCCAAAGCAGGCCAGATCCCTTTTTGGTGAGGATTACCTCACAGCTGGCATTTCAACCCAGCCCCAGGGACTGCAGAAGATATTTGGAAGAACAGACATTACATTCTGGCAGCAGCAGAACACAGGTCAGCTTGAGTTCCCTCCGCCTGTGGCTTGGCCCAGACTGATAAGCACAAACAATGCAGCCACGTAAGAACTAACAGTAGCCACATTCCACGTATGGGCCTCCTGAGAGTCCACTGCATCTCAAGCAGAGGAGGAGCCTTCCCGAGTCCCAAGATCGAATGGCCACAAACACCTGCTCCTCCTTGAGGTGACCTTGGCCTTTCTTGAGCCTGTCTACCACCTAGGTGGAGAAGTAAGTTGTTTCTTTATCTTCTCATGTGGTAAATCAGCTTTGCTGAAGCAAAAAGGAAAAAGAACAAGTGGGCAGATGATGTACTCTGGGTAAGGGCCAGCATAGGGATGGTGGGCAAGACAAAGTGGGGTGGGAGACACTGGTTTCAGAGCTGAAATCTTAGATCTTTCTAAGATATTTGGAGAAAAGAAATGGACTTTAGAATCACAGACCCCTAGTACAGACTGCCTTATCTTCTCTTTTGTAAAGACTAACATGCAATGCTTAACTGGGAGCTTGTCAAGATGCTACTGATAGGAAAAGACAGTATTATAAATAAGCCTTTTCAATAACTGCCTGTCCACTGCATCAACATGAGCAGTCATCTGTGCTGGGTTTTATAGAAGACCTGGTTAATTCTTTTTGGAATCAATTTCTAGGAAATGCAAATACTTTAGACAATTGTCTAAAAGGCTTACAGAGAGTCTATGCAAAGTTAAAGGTTATGAGGAAAATCAGTGGTTTGCCCTGAATCTTTCGTCCTGATCCATTTTGAGTTTTAGGAAACAGAAGGGATGCTAGTCTTATCACACTTGATTAATCAGCTCTATAGACACAGCAAGGATTATCACTAGGTACTTTTCAGGTGACAAATAAGAAACTTCTTTATTCCTCTAGGTTTGATATATCATTAGACCTTGAAAAGATCACCTGTATAAGGAGTGAAAATAGTTCACACAATATGTAATTAAGGCAGCAAGAGGTTGTCTCCTTATCCATAGCATGATTCTAGGGCAAATTCTTGTCTCCCTTCATTTGAATGGCCAACAAGAATTCCCATCTTCTCTAATGCAGATTAATCCTGCCCATAAAACAGCTTAGCATTTTATTGGGTGATTTACCTTGCTGAAGGTTGCACAAGGGGAAAGACACAAAATAGACTTGCAATCCCTTTCTGCTTATCTGATTTTCAGCTATGACTTGTCATGGATGTATGCATGCATGAGAGCTTTCTGGAAGGCTGTCTTTATTGAACTCCCATGGAGTGAATACTTCAGAAGAGCCCAGTTGCAACTGGACATTGGGGCTATTGAGATGTGCATTAAAAGAAACCAATGTCTTGAGAAAGATGAATATCATACAGTATCACTTATACCTGGAATATAAAAAAGGGTACACATGAACTTATCTACAGAAACAGAAACAGTTAAAGATGTAGAAAACAAACTTATGGTTGCCAGCAGGTAACGATGGGAAGGAGGGATAAACTGGGAACTTGAGATTGACATGTACATATTACTATATAGCGTCCCTGGTGAC
Organism: Capra hircus; assembly: GCF_001704415.2. NCBI lineage: Eukaryota > Metazoa > Chordata > Mammalia > Artiodactyla > Bovidae > Capra > Capra hircus. The sequence goes on from NC_030835.1 coordinate 32,831,239, forward strand.
TCTGCTGGTGAAGAATCCGCCTGCAAATGCAGGAAACCTGGGTTTGATCCCTTGGTTGGGAAGATCCCCTGGAGAAGGGAATGGCTACCTACTCCAGTATTTTGGCTTGGAGAATTCCATGGACTATATAGCCCATGGGGTTGCAAAGAGTCAGACATGACTGAGCGACCTTCACTTTCACATTACTACATATAAAACAGGTAACTAGTCAGGACCACCTATATAGCACAGGGGACTCTTCTCAGTATTCTGTAATGGCCTATATGGAAAAAGAATATTAAAAAAGAGCATATATATATATATATATGCATATGTATAACTGATTCACTTTGCTGTACACATCCTGACACAGGGATCGAACCCGGGTCTCCTGCATAGTTGGCAGATTCTCTACCATTGAAGCCACCAGAGAAAGCCAGGGAAACTAACACAACATTGTAAATCAACTACACTCCAATAAAAATTTAAAAATAAGACAAAACCAAACAAAGCCCCTAATCCCCTAAATAACCATTGTCTCACAATGGCAAAACATGGAAGGTTACTGACAAAGAATTCAAAGAAATTTTGGAATAATTCTCTTTAAAAGTCTTCACTTTTAAATAGTCATTGATAGTCATACGCATAGTAATGCACAGCCATTGTAGAACAGCTTGAAACTAGAGGAAAGAAAAGAATAAATGAGATCATCATAATCTCTCCTGATGCAGCCACTAAGCATCAACTACTTTATCATTCTGGTGTATTTCAACATTGAGGAACATGCATGTATAAAGTAAAAAACCTCAATTATGTGTATTTCCAATCCCTTACAGCAAATCTGCCTCTGTGATATGCACTAAAAGAAATAAATTAGATTTTTTATTTGGTGAAGCTGATGAGTTAAAATATAACAGGGCACATAAAGATCAAAGACGCAGTGAGGAAAGCCAGAAAATGTTTCACTTAAATATTTGAATGCAATGCATGATTACTAAGCCAAAGAAAAACTATTTATCTGGCCTGAAGAATGTTATTTAAATCCCAGGCTCATTCATGCTAAACAGAGGCAACATTTTCCATTCACGTCTCCAAGGCTTCTCTTCTCCTGGAAGTAACTCCCTTTTCTCCCCATCTAGCATTCCTATTTATGGGCTTAATGCCCACAATTGAGAATGATAAGTTTAGAAGGTGTTCATTGCCAAAATGATGATATTTAAATGGTAGGACAATTTAAACAAGGTGATTTTTTTTAAGGTTGTGCCAACCTATAAATGTTACTCTTGCCATAAAACTATAAACGAAAACCCACTAATAAAAAGGCCAGAAGAATAATTATTTACAATGATGTATTAGAGAGTTTGAGCTACTTTTCTTCTCCGAACAAGTAAAAAGGAACTGATTTTTAAAGATTAAAAATGCCGCATGATCTCTACCCAACTAAGACTTTTGCTTCTTTTCTTATATTCTCATTGTGTTAACAACTCAAATCTGCAGAAGGATGTATTGGTCAAATCCTGGTACTTTGCTCGATGCAATCATCTAATACCTCAAAGAAAGTGTATGAACTTGAATTTTCATTATCATCACCTTCAAAAGTCAAGTGGAGTCACAGCCATTTGACATATTCACTGATCAGGGAGCAGCCTACAGAGGATGACAGAATGCATACTTCTTTTTGGTTCTTCTGTGAACTATTACCTTTACATCTTGAAAGAAAATGGATATTAGTACATCTAATATTTCTAGAGGCCTTATATTTCTAGCTTTTCTTTCAGCGTTTAAGTTTCTGAGCCAAAACTGCCTATATTACTATTCAAAATAGATATAGATACACAGATACAGAGAAAAAATTGGTGGTTATCAGTGGGGAGAAGGGAAGGGGAAGGACAAGATAGGGGTTGGAGATTAATAGGTACAAACTACTATGTATGAAACACGGAAGCTACAAGGACATATTGTATAGCACAGGGAATCTAGCCAATATTTTAAAGTAATTTCAAATGGAGTATAAGCTAAAAAAAATATTGAATCACTCTGCTGTATTCCTGCAACTAACATAAAATCGTAAATCAACTATACTTCCCGTTAGATAAACCAACCAAAAATCCTCTACCTATTCTAAACCATGAGAAGAAAGTTATAATTTGTCTAATTTTTTAGAAGGAGAAATAGCATGCAGCTATGTATTTGTTTTCTATGACATATACGAACACAGTAATGGCCCATTTCTCAGAGGGAGGCTGGCCCGATGGCCCGTGAGCACACGTGAGGTAATGTAACCTGCAAGCTGTACGTCCTTACTCTGTAGACCTACTGCCTCTGGCCCACTCATGCACTTACTGCTCTCAGCTTAATGCCTGCAGTCAATCCTATTTTCCTGCTAAGCATGCCCATCTGTTCCTGATGAACTCAGCAGTTATAATCTCTGGGGGCCCACAGATGTGCACATGGGGTATGACTCCATTTCAAATTGCAGGGCTCTGCTCAACACCTGGCACAAGCTTTTTTTTTTTTTTTTTTTTAAGTGAATGAGGCCAAGACAATGGTAAGCAAGCAGGCAGGACACTGGAAGAGCAGAGTTCTGAAATTTTCTTTCCGGTTTCTTCATGAGATGGTTGCTCAAAGCTGGGCAAAAGCTGCCACTGAATTGGAGGCTGGCAGTTGAGGGCTCATTCCATCTCAGCACCTCTAACCGGAACCTGCAGACAGCAGTGGGTAAGGGCTTTATGTGGAGCCAAAGGTGTCCAGGGCAGGCTGGGTTCCTTGACATCTTGGCCCAAGAAATTAAAAGCTTTCAAAACACAAAACAAGTTCAGGAGAGATTCTGCTTTTTAAAAAATGTAGTACTGAAGTACCTACCCATTGTTAAGATGCTGGAAAGAAACAGTGGAAGGAAAGTTATTTAGAATGAATCAGCAAGGGAAGTCAGATACTTTGAAGTTAGTGTGTGTGTGTGTGTGTGTGTGTGTGTGTGTGTGTGTGTGTGTGTACTCTCAGTTGTGTCTGACTCTTTGTGCTTTGTGACCTCATGGACTGTAGTCTGCCAGGCTCCTCTGTCCATGGGATTTTCTAGGCGAGAATACTGGAATGGGGGGCCATTTCCTACTGCAGGGGATCTTCCCGACTCAGGGATCGAATCTGTGTCTCCAGCACTGCAGGTGGATTCTCTACCACCAGGGCCACCTGGGAATGCTAATTACTTCCTTCCTTGCAGAGTGTTTTACATTTCACAAAGCATTTTGAAGTACCCCAGTTCATTTAGCTCTTACAATCATATGACAGGCTACATGGCATAAGTATTCCCATTATTCAAAACATGTAACTAAGATCTAAATATATGTATAAAGAGATAGGACCAATGGGGCTAGAATCAAACCCAGGAGTTTTTTCCATTAATGCTCATCCTGCTCCTAATCCCCTTCCTCTCTTTCTTTTACCTATTTCATGATTTTATGATGGATTTGGTGTTTTGCTGGGTGATATTATAGCTGAGGGGAGGAGAGCCCAGAAAGGTACCCTTTCCACACTGGTTAGGTCAGTTAAATATGATTTTGACTCACATGTGCATGCTGTACATTTGGACTGAAAACTAGGAGTGTCAATTTTTATACTTAGGTAAACCAACTTTTGGCTCAGACGGTAAAGGGCCTTGCTTACAATGCGGGAGACCTGGGTTCGATCCTGGGTCGGGAAGATCCTCTGGAGAAGGAAATGGCAACCTACTCCAGTACTCTTGCCTGTAAAATCCCATGGACAGAGGAGCATGGTGGGCTACAGTCCACTGGGTCGCAAAGAGTCGGACACAACTGAGTGACTTCACTTAAACCAGCTTTACAGTTGCAAAATGAATCTGTAGTTTTCTCCTTGGCAGGAAGAAATAGCCTTCAATTTTATGGGAAGGGGGTGAGTCAGACCAAGATGAACTCATTCATTCCTTGTCCACCCAATTTAAGGCTCTGATTCCTCATTTCACCTTCCAACATGCTCTGGATTCCTGGAGAGCTTAGCTGGAGCGGGGGTTTTAAAAGCATAGACAAAGCCAGCTCTTATCTTTTTTCTTCCAGCTGCTTCTGTTGCCCCTTCCTCTCCTTTTACTCCTCCTGATTCTCTACAGTGACTACCTATAATACCCAAATTTATGCTTTCTTAAATATTCAATATATAATTATTGATAGGTTTGCAGTAAAAGGAATTTATCAGCATCACTGGATACAGGTCAGTGAATACCCTGACAGAAATGGCATAAATATTTGTTCCAATTCTCCAGAAGCCTATGAGTTATAGCTCATAAGCAAGCCATGGCTTTTTTTTTTGTGACTCAGATAAATGGCACTGGACTAGCAACTCTGTCAGGCAATCATTGTATGAACCTCATTGATTTTCATCAGTTAAAAGAGCATGATACCACCCTCTCATTTGCAGGGATTAACTGAGATGCCAAACGTGAAGTATGTAGCCCAGTGTGTCCTAAAACATAGCAGCTTCAGCACGCGATCCTTACTACTCTCATCATTGTGACTTCCTCTAAGTCTGTGTGTGTGTGTACGCTCACTCGACTCCATGAACTGCAGCCCTCCAGGCAACTCTGTCCATGGGATTTCCGAGGCAAGAACACTGGAGAAGGTTGCTATTTCCTACTCCAGGGGATCTTCCCGACACAGGGATCAAACCCATGTGTCTTGCACATGGGCAGGTGGATTTTTTTTTACCATTGTGCCACCTGTGAAGCCCCTACTTTAGGTCTAGAAGGGACAAGACATAAAAGGGAAGGAAATGAGCAAAGAATGACTTTAGGATAGTGGAAGAATAGAGGATGGAAATGAGTTAATAATCTCTGGGAAGAATGAGAAGAAATGAATTGTAGGTATATTAATACAAGGAAATGTTAAAGAGGAAAATTTTTAGAGGGAAAAAAAGAGTTTGCACAAATCACAGCCAGAGAGAAATCAAAAGGAAAAAAATATGGGAGTAAACGGACACAGAAAGGAAAAGGATCAAGGTGAGAAGCGAAGGAAGATTTTGAAGAATGATACAGCTCCATCTCTGCTGCCTCGTCAGCCCCAGTTAGGAGGAAGGGACTGTATTTCACTCACGGTGGGTCACAGGATTTGAGGATGAACTTGGACATGCCCTGTGGACCACATGATGTATGAGAAAGATGCTGTGGAGGTCAGGATCGCCATCAGCTTGTTTCCCTTAGAAACCTGACTGCAAAGCAAACTCCCTTCAAAACAAAAGGCAGTTCTGATTGAAATGAGGATAAGACTTCAGCAGTGAGAAGAGGTGGAGTGGCTCTCCACCTATGCCAAGCAGGAAGAATGCAGCTCAAAGCCTCGGAACTTTGAGACTTTCCCAGAGAATGTCAAACAGCAAGTGCACAAGTCTTTGCCGCAGCAAGAACAGTTCCCACAGTGCGGTCCATGCTGAATAAAGAAATGCAATGGATGATATGTGAGGATGCAATGGGAAGAATCAACTGAAAAAAGTCAATTTCCCTTCATGGTAACGACATCTCATTTTTCACTCCCAAGTTTTATTCAGCTTCTGCTTTAAAATATGGTTTCCCTTTCCTGTGCCATTGCCCTTGGAAATATCTCAAAAGACAGTTGATTTTGTAAAAGCACCTTCCATGGATTTTTGCAGTAAAATCATAAAGCTGTCATCACCCAGGAGAGATAAATGTTCCCTGAGAAGGGGAAGGTTGCCTTTCTCCCATATTAGCATAATGCCTACTGTTCTTGGAGACTATAAATCCTCTAATCATCACAGTTTAAAAAATAAATTGCTTTGGTTGGCAAATTTGGCAAGTCTTAGAATGGCAAGATACAAGTCTGATGCTCTACCCTGGTCTACCACAGCAGAGTTAAATTCAGACAAATGCCACTTTGATGGCATTTGAAGGTAGTGACTGAGAATTCAACAGACAGTTCTGAAAGGGAGAGATGGTGCCTTGCTTCTCTGTATCACCCAGTGAGAAGTCCACTCTGCTTGGAATGTGGTCTATACCCTCAGGCTGCCTTGCATCATTTAACTTGTTAACCACGTACGGTGTTTAGTCGTTCAGCCGTGTCCAGCTCTTTGAGACCCCATGGACTGTTGTCTTCCAGGATTCTCTGTCCATGGAATTTTCTAAGCAAGAATACTGGAGTGGGTTGCCGTTTCCTTCTCCAGGGGATCTTCCTGATCCAGGGATCAAACCCATGTCTCTTGAGTCTCCTGCATGGGTTCTTTACCACTTTCAGATTTTATCTTAGTGGCTAAGACTAGAAAATTCATACTAAGGAAAAGAGTTGATCTTTAAGAATTTTGTCTATACTTAAATTCGACAGTGAAATGATCACAGTGAGGATGAGTAGAGAATTTGGTCTCCTCTTGAAATTCAAAACTCTTCGTATCATCTCCAGCTGATAAAAAAGGAAAATGTTTCCCAGGACTCTTACCGAATGTGGTGATACAACATGCTCTCTGGTAAATGTAATGTATGCCTTTTAAAAAGGATCTGGTAAACTGACTCATGTTTTTGAAAAGAGTGTGATGATGAAGATGGTTACCCTGTATTCTGTAAGTACTTTATTCTATTTCCCCCACTATATCCAAGTTAATAAGTGATAAAGCAAATATGTACCTAAGTTCACGGGCAGGATGTGCTTTAAAAAAAAGTGTTTTCTGAGTTTGCTGCCAAGTGTTAGGCTTTGTGTTTCAATAACATGCATGTGTGTGTGCTCAGCTGTGTCTGAGGACTGTAGCCCACCAAACTCCTCTGTCCATGGCATTTTCCAGGCGAGAATATTGGAGTGTGTCCTTTCCTCCTCCAGGTGATCTTCCCGACCCAGGGATCAAACCTTGTTTCCTATGACTCCTGCATTTGCAGGCGGTTTCTTTACGGCTGAGCCACCGGGGAAGCCCATTGTAATAAGAGATTACATCAAAATGGCTCAAGTAGAAAGGATACTTCACTGACCCCATCCTGTAAGGAAGGTAGTAAGACCTTATGTCCCTGTGCATTAGGATAATACAGCTTTCTACCCTGTTATACTATGAAGGAAGAGTCTGAAAATGTCTTCATGGTGTGATCTGAGGAACTTACTGTATTATTTTTTCTCAGGGATATTTGTATTATGAAGACAATGGGAAGAGCAGGGTCTGATTTAGCAGGAATCACAGTTTACATAGGGTGGATTTTAAGCTTCATTAGAGGACATAATTTCCTATGGGGCAGCTTCCCTGTGCCTCTCAACTAAACCTCAAATTAAAAGTTAGAGCTGACTACCCATGCCGTTCACATGTAGAGTGAGTCCTAGGACCCTCAGCTTTGTACTCTCAGAAAGCCTATACACTACTTATGGCTGCTAAGAAACAGATGACACCACTAAGTTGGACAGGGTGGTTAGCATGTAATTCACAGGCATGGAAGTGTTTTGGTTTTTTAAAATCTGTTTTATTTTTAAAAATCTTATATAGAGCTTATTTATTTGCCATACTATGTGGCATGTAGGCTCTTAATTCCCTGACCAAGGACTGAACCCAAGCCCCCTGAAGTGGAAGCGTGGAGTTTTAACCAGAAGTCCCTGTGGAAGTGCTCCGAACTGCTTTGCTGTGTGGTGTTTCAGTTCCTGTTGTATTTCTTGCTTAATGAGCTGTGTTAAATTTTTACATATTCTTGGCCATCAGTATGAAATAAGTTTCAAAATGATGATATCATGTGGTTCAGACTCATATTTTTCCTTTAACATATACTTAATAGTTATTAGTTTAATGAGAGAGAAACAAAACTTCATGGTTTCCACTTACCCTGGGAACTACAGATGATCTCAGTAACGTCAGACTGTCTAATTTCAAGGTGACTTGTCTTCATCCAAACCTAGACCTCTACAAAAATCTCACTTCACAGAAATGACCTGGGGTTTATCACTTTTGGAAATATCAAGGATTAGAAGGAAGAGGAAGAAAATCTGGTCTATTTCTATAGGACGAGAGAACCATAAAACACTGGGGCTGAAGTTTCCACTGCACCCACCCCTGGTCATCAGGTAGATCAGGGGGCAGGAGGTGCATCTGTCCTCATCCCAGGATGTTGCTGTTATTCAGCCGTTCAGTTGTGTCTGACTCTTTGTGACCCCATGGACTGCAGCATGCCAGGCTTCCCTGTTCTTCACCATTTCCTGGAGCTTGCTCAAACTCGTGTTCATTGAGTCGGTGATGCCATCCAACCATCTCATCCTCTGTCATTCCCTTCTCCTCCTGCCTTCAATCTTTCCCAGCATCAGGGTCTTTTCTAATGAGTCAGCTCTTCATATCAGGGGGCCAGAGTACTGGAGTTTCAGCTTCATCATCAGTCCTTCTAATGAATATTCAGGACTGATTTCCTTTAGGATTGACTAGTTTGATCTCCTTGCGGTCCAAGGGACTCTCAAGAGTCTTTTCCAACACCACAGCTCAAAAGCCATCAATTCTTCGGCGTTCAGCCTTCTTTATGGTCCAACTCTCACATTCATACATGACTACTGGAAAAGCCAGGATGAGCTCAGTGCATATTTGTAATCCCAGAATGAGTTCAGAGCATATTTGTTACCACAGACATGGAAGGTGCAGTATGCCAAGCATGGAAAAATCTAGATGATGTCTCTGGATAGCTTCCAGAATGCTGAGTTGAAATGCACAGAAGTGGACCAGTCACTCTTTATAGCACTCTGGGCACTACTCTTTTTAATCCCATTTGTGTAAGTAATGAAACCAATTAACTGTCACCTAGTAATGCAATTTATAAAATCTCATTATAGACACTCTTTTCCTTTAACACCGAAGGCTGCTTGGCAGGAAAAGTACACATTAGTGAGAAAGTACTGATTTCTCTGAGCCTAGAACCAGGGCTCAGTTACTGAACAGAAAACCTAGTCAATCTGCTGTTATCATGAAAGAAACCGGAAGGAATAAGTATCCTGATTCTTACTAGACACCATTCCATAATTGTCAGAGGCACTCTTTAGAAAAACTAAGCAATGCCAAGCGCATCTGTCTGCTTTATCCCAGCCTCTCTGTGGTGTCTTGGACAGAAGTGAAACAATCCGGTTCTAGCCCCAGCTCAACATACTTCAGGAGGCTCTGAAACACCATTCTTGACAGCAGGGACTTTGAGGTAAGTTCTGGGGCAAACTATCCAGCTTCTTGAAGCCTCAGTTTCCCCAGATACAAATAGGAACAACAGTGACTTGAGAAAACTAGCCTGATATTAAATGTGATACAATATGTTTTCTACACAATGCATGGCTCATATGTAGTAAGAGTCCAATAAAAGTTAGTTATTATTATATTACGTAGGATGGACAAACAACAAGGTGTTACTGTATAGCCCAGGGAACTATGTTCAATATCCTGTGATAAATCATAATTGAAAAGAATATAAACCATACATACATATACACACACGTACATATTTAGATATGTATAACTGAATTACTTTGCCATACAGTAAGAATTAACACAACAGTGTAAGTCAACTATATTTCAGTTAAAAAGCCACTTCCCTGGTGGCTTAGTTGGTAAAGAATCCGCCTGCAGTACAGGAGACTGGTGTTTGATCCCTGGGTTGGGAAGATCCCTGGGTTGGGAAGATCCCTTGGAGAAGGAAATGGCGACCCACTCCAGTATTCTTGCCTGGAGAATCCCATGGACAGAGGAGTCTGGCAGGCTACAGTCCATGAGTTGCAACAGTCAGATGTGACTTAGCCACTAAACCACCACCACCACCATGTATGTATAACTGAATGACTTTGCTGTACAATGAGAATTAACACAACATTGTAAATCAGCTATACTTCAGTTAAAAATAGATACAATTTATTATTATTCAACAAACTAGCTATTTGAACCTCCTTGGGGGCCTATTTCCCATTGGTATTATATTAGTGGTTCTCAAACTTTCCCACTAAAGTGCCCCTAAGAGCATCTGGTCAGAATGCATCCCCTGGAGGCTGGCTAGCAGTGTAAACTGAAGAGAGAATTCTCAAGTGAAAAAAAGTCCCTTCCATTTGTCTTACATTTTTGTAACAGCTTACATTTTTTTTTTCTTACAAATTTTCTTAATCACATTTTGCATTCTGCTCCATGTTAAATCTTTATCTATTTTTTTTTAAATGTCATAGTTCAAATTCTCTTCAACCACATTTTAGGAAGAAGAACTTTGATCATCTTGTGGCTCTGGGTCCCCTCAGCCCACCCACAGGAGTAGGTGGGCCCCATGGGAAATGCACTCCACGGATCCCTGCTATGCAAAGTGTGGTAGAAGCATCCCTAGAAGCTGCTGGGAAATGAAGAATCAGGGTTCACCACAGACCCACAGGAGCTGAGCTGCATGTTTGAAAGATCCTTGGGTGATTAGTATGCATGTTAAAGCTGAGAAGCATTGAACTTGATCATCTCCAAGGAACTGCAGGCTCTAACCTACTGTGATTAAGTAAGATGGAGAAATCAGCAAACAGTCATTGAACATCTAATGCAAGCTTGACATTGTGCTAAATGGTGTGAGGAACACAGAGATGACAGCGATATGTCCTCCCTCTCCTGAGGTTTTTCTCACTGGAAACCAGGGAGGAGTGAGCAGTGAGCTGGTCCTACAGGAAACTGCCAGCTGCTCCGTTAGAAATTTACTTAGCTAATCTTTAGAGATCATCCACTTGAAAGAGAAGTGAAAAATAGAGGAGACGGATGCTCTTTACCTGGAAATCTTGAAAAAATGACCTTAATTGTCTATCTATTCCCTTCTCTACTTCTCTACCTATCTCCAGCCCAATTAAAAATTTCTCAATTAAAAATTTGTTCTAATATATTATGCTTACATTCCTACACATATCATTAGTGTTGAAAAAAAATAAAAGACCTGGTGAGAACAAGAAATAAAAATCCATTTTCAGAAGACCAGTAATAAGCAATTTTCTTGTGGCAGCTCTTAGGGTGTGTAACGAGTTGTCTGTGCTCTGCAGACACCTGTGTGCGGCTTCATCTTCGATGTGCTCATTTGACTCTGTCGCTAATAATTCATGGGTTCGTTGGAAGCTGCCAGGCAATGAATACTGTTCTGTACTTTATAGAGCTCTTATTTTCTCTCTAGGACAGTGTCATGCTGAGCAGTATTCTCACCTGAATGCAATATGATATGCATTGTTAGGAAAGATGGTCAAGCAGAAAAGGCAAAAAGTCAATGTAAGTCCAATCGGACTGTTTCTCCAGATATCTACAAGGGGGCCTGTGTCACTAAAAGGGACAAAGGCGGTGGAGCATCTTCTATAGTATGGCCAGATAACAATAGAACTGGTGGGCTATCTAAGATGATGGACTAAGATATTCTTTTTCTTTTTGGGGGCCATATGGATGTGGGATCTTAGTTCCTTGATCAGGGATTGAAGCTGGGTCCCCTGCATTGGGAGTACAGTATCTTAACCACTGGACCGCCAGGGAAGTCCCAAGGGCTGAGGGATTCTGTGAGGAGGTTCCTCTGATCTGGGAACAGGCAAAGAAAGGTGGGTTTCTCTCCTGCGCCTCCTAAGAATAGTTCCCTCACTTCTTGATCATGTTTATAGCTCGGTCCTTTTCCTGCCTAAATTCCTGAGCCTGTTATCAGCACCAGCCACCCAGCTGTCCCATATGCTCACTTTGAAGCCCATCCCATCTAGCCTGCATCCCTTCCCATCACTTAAATGGCACACACAGTCTACCCATGGCCTTTTAAGCTTTAAGTCCAGTGGCCTTCCAAGAGTTCTGCTTCTATGAGGCTTTTCTTCAATATCTGAAATGGTTTTGTCTTTTAATGTCTTCTCTTCCTTTGGCACCTCATTATTTGGCTTCTTTTCAACATATCTCGCTTTCTCTTTTGTTTTGCCTTTCATGATTTAACCCCTCACCCTGTCTGTTGAACACAGCCACTTTCTGAGGCCCAGTTTCTGCCTTCTTTAGCTACACTCTCATTTTTATATACTCATCTACTCCCATAGCTTCAAATGAGGCTCCACTGAAAATACCTCCAGGATATAGACATAAGCATCTGTGGTTTCTATTCCTCAGAATCTCGTAACGAATCTCCCGCTGTCTCCCTGGCATTTGCAGATGATCGACAATCTCTCCACTGACTTGCATCTAACTCTTGCATCTACCTATTATCCTGGCCTGAGCCCTGGTCTTATCTGGGCCGTGAAGCCATCAGCGACTTCTAAGGCTGTAACAGTCCCCCTCTTCCTACTGATATTTGCCAGTTAGGATTTGCAAAGTTGTCTTTGCTCTTTGGTATTTTTTTATTTTTATTAAAATTTTTAATGTATGTATTTTTGGCCATGCCGCATGGCATGTGGGATCTTAGTTCCCCAATCAGGGATTGAACTCATGTCCCCTATGGTGGAAGTGTGAATTTCTATCCACTGGACCTCCAAGGAGGTTCCTGTTCTTTGGTATTTTACAGAGTTACTTTTCTCCCCAAGGAGGTACAGCATTGAGAAACATTTGACATTGTACAGAGTAAGATTTCTTTCTGCCTTGCATTACTCATTCTTTAACAATTATTTATGGAGTGTCTGCTGTGTGCCAGGCACTGTTCTATGTGCTAGGAACAGGAGTTGACAAACAGGGTTTGCCATCAAGAAGCTTCTATTCTGCAATAGGAGGGGGACCTGGCCAATAAAATGTATATTTATTTTATATATCTATTTGTGGTATCAATAAGCACCATGAAGGAAAATAAATAAAAGTCATGAGGAAGGAAATGACCTGTTTGTAGAGAAGAGCTACTTATTTAGCGGTTGCCCAAGGGGGCCTCTCCGAGAGCCTGATAGTGGACAGAGGTCCAAGGGAAGGGACGGCAAGGCATGACAACAACTGTAGGAACAGTATATCATGTGACCCACCAAAGAGCTTGTGTACCTTGTAGGAAAACAGAGATGAAGCCACTGTGGGCCAGGCAGGGAGGGGAGAGGATGGTTGTGAGAGGTGATATTGGAGAAGCATCAGGGGGCATATCACCTGGTGCTCAGGGGCCAGCAAAGCTTTTAGATTTTACTCTCATAAGAGAAGAGGCTGATGTAGAGGTTTGATTAAGAGTGTTGAGAATGTAACAGATGTAAGTGTAAGAATTGTGCTGGCTGCCACATTGAGAATATGGAAAAACCTGTGTATTCAAAGATGGAAGCAGGGAGTACAGGGAGATGATGATTAAAATGACTCAAATGAGAGCTGAGGGTGAACTGGACTGGGAAATAGGTGTGGGGCTGGTAGAATTGGCTTGATTTTTTTTTTTTAAAGAAAGAACCAACAACAACAGGAGAGAAAGGAGAAAGTAGGATAACCCCAAAGTTTTAGACCTGAGCAAATGGGAAAAAAAGAGGTGTCAAAAGATAGGAGCAGGTTTGGGGTTATGGGAATATGGAATTTGGGTCTGGACCTTTTAATTTTGAAGTGTGTGCATCAGGCATAGAGTCAAGGCAGCAATTTGTTATATGTGCCCTAGTTGCCCCTCTCTTAGTCGACTAGTGCACTGAACATAGAATTTTTAAAATGCTGTGTAGCAAAAGGAGATAGATCCCACAGGGGAAGAAATGAGGCATATCATACAAGCTGCTACTGCTGTTTTGCACACTACACACTGCAAACAGCCATCTACTATATAAAGAGGTTCCTATTATGTAATTGAGGTATTCCTTCCAACAGGCCTAACCATTTTCATATTTTTAAACCCAATTATTTAGGTAAAATTCAGGCCTCTTTGTCTTACTTTTATTGCAATAACTATTAGTGTAATGTGAGAGGAAATACTTATGTAGTTGATGAATTCATGAAATAGACTGCAGTATGAAGTGATGGATGCTGAGAAAGAAAAATGGGAGCATGCCTTTCATCAATGCAGCAATGGAGAGAAAGCCTCTGAGAGGTGGATCAGCTAAGTAATCTGACCACAGACCCCTGCCAGTAGACAAAAGAGCCTAAAGCAAATAGCTAAGTGCACCAAAATGTACGCGGAGTCCACACAACTGATTTCTAGTCTCTGTTCATTATTTATGGGATAACTGGAAAGTCACACTGAAAGCACTTCTTGTGATGCTTGTTCACTGTGAGACCCCTATCTCTGAAAAATGTGTCCTGACTTTCTTTCCCCTGTGACACACAGGTAAAATTGCTGTTTTCTACTCCCTCACACTTTTTTTCCCCTATGATCGCTTTCCTCTACTTCATCTTATTCTAGTTTATTTCTTCAATTCTAATAGAAAAAATAGAGTACAGAGGAAAGAGGAAAAACATCAAAACTTATATATATGTAACATTAGATGTTCTTCTAGAAAGATGAGGTTCCATCTGGGTACATATTTAATACATATTTGTTCAAAGCAATAGTAGTATTAACAAATGTCCTGAAACAAACTACAATAGCGGTAGGATTTTCAGCATTTGCATTTCTTTGATGAACTTAAAAAATATGCGTAACTAGAAGACTCTATTGAAAAGTCTCTTTTCTGCACCTCATGCCAGAACGCAAATATCACCAGTCAACATAAAAATATCAGCATAAACTCCCCTTACACCTTATCATGTGGAAATAATAGTTTATTTATACTCAGCTCAGACTAAGACAAATTGGTCAGATCTAATGTGCTGCCAGATAAATAAACAAACTTTTCAGTTCTTTCAAAATGCAATTCTTTTAAATCTGGAAAAGGAAAAAAAAAAAAAAAAAGAAAAGCTGCTGCTCTTGAAACCACAAGAAAGATCAACTTTTGGTAAAAACTGGGAATCTTTTCAATGTTTTCCCCATTTCTAGGTTACAGTAAACCCACTCAAGGAGTCCATTATTATCATACATTAATAAAGCACTTTACAGAGGGTGGAAATAAACAAAGAAATTAAGAGAAAGGCCTTTGTCTTTATTCTCCTGATTCTGCTGATTCTAATAAGCATGTACTTGGACAATTAACAAGGACTGGATGAGAGCCAACTCAGACAGCAGGCATGAGATCATGAGATCAGCCTCAGAAATGATTAATCAGAACACACCCTCTAAGAACCAAAGTGCGAACTCCCAACACAAGGGGCTAAAACCTCCAGTGCTTGTTCCAGTCACTCTTGGTGCAATTAAACTCCACTGGTGAAAAAAATTAAAGTCACCTAGTCAACAGTACATTTTCTCTTGGAGGATCTCAGGAAAAATGACTTTTAAGATTCTGCAATAAAAGTATTCATTAAACCCATTTACTTGAGTAAAATTATTCTTAAAGACTATCAATAAAAATATTCCTTATTTTCTACCTCTTTATGCCAGTTCATTTTCAAAATGCTGTTCATCAAATCAAAGAACTGTGGATAAGTTAAACATCAGGAAAGCTAATATTTACTTAATTTAGGGTTTTCCAAAAAAATGGTTGCTGCAGCAAGATATTAATTGTTTTTTATATAAAAAGTATAAAATAATTATTAAAGATGATTGTACACTCATGGATAATCAGTATAATACTGTAAAAGTTTGGAACATCAACAGTTAGTTTGCAAATGTGAGTTAATGAACAGATGAGTAATCTGTTCTCAGATAATGATAATATAAGCAACACTGGAAACCATCCAATATTAGTTATTTACTGAGATGTGATAACAAATTAAGTACTGTTATCTGGTAAACACAATGGCCATTCTGCTGTTTAATTTCATTGATATGAACAGAAACATCTTAAAAATATAGAATGGAAGACAAAAATGAAATGGAGACCCAGCAATGTATTATTATCAATTACTGATTCATCTTAGAAATGGCTTCATATCTTATAAAAGTGTGCAAATTAATAAACAGAAACACTACTGCTTGTTCAAAGGGTGGTAATTGTAACCACCAAGCTAGAGCTGAAAGAAACCTTCAGATTCGTAGAGTCCAACTCCCACATTTTACTAGTAGGACATTAAAAACACTTATAGAGATTAGTAGAGTAGAGAGATTAGGGATCAAGTGCCCAATAAACAGTAATTAAGACAAAACACAGATTGTATACAACATATTCTTGGTTACAACTCCCTTGGCCCTAAAATCTGAAACCTTGCATGTTACTGATACATCTGTTTGAGTTATATGATGGTCACACAATCAATCTAATACAAAGGACAGGTCAGCCCAAGGGGAAATGACAAAAAAGGAAGAAGCTATTAAGTAGGTGAGACAAAACTCAAATTTGTGCTAAAGTGTTTGCTACATTTGTAAGGTTTTCCCTCAACCATGTACACACCATCATTACAGCAAATATTTAGCCTACCATTTATTTTCCTGTGCATTCTGTATTGTCTCCTGTCAGAAATGTTAGAGCTAATAGCTCGAGTATCATTTATTTTACCGTAATCTCTATATTTTCCATGTAGAAATATTGGCTGCACAGAACAGAAAAATGTTCTGACCTAAACAACTGACAGCAGGTAATTGGAGGAGAAATTACATTTCATTTCTTGCAAGTTATACATTTGCTCACTCCTAACCTGGAAGGTGGTAATAAAGTAAGAACTCCCTAAACTCCTCAAAAAGCTAAGGGGATAAGCCCTTTCCACCATTCAGTTTCCTTTGCTTAATCCTAGTAGAGGAAATGTTTTTATGCTTAAAAGCTCAAAAGATAAGAGTGTTTATAGGAGTTTTCACTCCATGATTCCCAATCTGATATGTTTCACTTTTCTGCCCAGGGCGCAACACTCAGGTTTTAGACTTGACCCTGTGGCCCACAATGTGAATGTCCTTTTCTGTTAGGTAAAATTTTGGATGTCTCTTGGAATCATTTTGCTTCAGATTTTGGATCTGATTGCTTACCATCAGTTTTTAAAAAGTCCCTAATATGGGTAAGTTCCCTTTTACTCTTTTCTGGAATTGTGATAACCTGGTGGAAAATCTGAGAGGTGATTCTCATCAAAAGGAAGTCCACTGGTCTCACTAGAACCCTCCCCATGACTCCATCCTAGTAAAAGATGGTGAGATCATTATGATTTTATTAACCCCTCTTCCACAGGCAGACAAAATCTTAATCTCTTGAAACAGAACATAAAAACTACACTGAAACAAACAATCCTGATGTAATCCCTAGTGAATTAAGAAACCAGTGTTATAATATCTCTAAGAATGGAGATTGATTTTAACACAGAATTTAAAAAAAAATTCCGAGGCGAAATTTTTTTAAAAAACCCTGTTTTATGGAAGCTCAATAAGTCATATTCTAAAATTTCTAAAAATTCTAAAACACAGCCAAGCATAGGACACAGGAGAGAAATGACCAAAGCATACATGTAGTGTGTCTTGAAAAATAACTGTGAGCAAGTCAAAGTCTCCCTAGCTCAGAACAGCCAGCAAGTTCAGGATTCGAACTATAATACTTGCATTATGATTAATACTTGTATCATGAAAGACAGTCATTTTCTGTTTAATGACATCTGTAACATGGCTATTCACAAGCACAGGCTAAGTCTAGTTGTAGAATGCCAATCATAGCTGTGTCATTCAAGCATGTCATGATTTACTGAAGACTCTAGTAACACTGCAGCTTAATGAACAAACCTCAAGCCCAGGGCACAACACTCAGGTTTTAGACTTCACCCTGGGGCCCACAATGTGAGTGTCCTTGGAAAGAACTAGGTATTCTCTGTGAGCCATGAATTTCACCATCTCTAAAATTCATTCAAGTCCTAACATCCTGTAGCTTCATACAAATGCATTTTGGTTTTAACAAATTGCTATAAACAAGGGGAGAACAATGCATTTGGAAGTCATCTAATTTATAGATTTGAATAAGAGTAAAAAATAAAAAATGATCTTTTTAAATAAAAAAGTGAACATTAAAAGACACATTGCTAGTGAAAGTTCCTCAAGGTTTGTTTTGACTAGGATCTACGCAAGAGCAGGAAAGTGACTTTTATTTCTATCTTTTCGAAGGTTTTACTAGGAGAAGGTGGGAGGAGAAGGGGACGACAGAGGATGAGATGGCTGGATGGCATCACTGACTCAATGGACATGAGTATGAGTAAACTCCAGGAGTTGGTGATGGACAAGGAGGCCTGGTGTGCTACAGTCCATGGTGTCGCAAAGAGTTGGACATAACTGAGCGACTTAACTGAACTGAAGGCAGCAAGGCTTTCTTTGGCTGATGTCGGAATATTAATTCTGCATCTCAGAAGCTTTTTGCTGAATAAAATGAAAGCTCTCAATGGGCAGAGACTTCTGTTCATCATTATTTCTCTTGTGTCTGGTACAATGCCTGGTTTATAGCAGGTAGTCAGTAACACATAAACACATATATAAATAGCAGGTGTTGGTTTTTTTTTTCTTCCATGATCTTGGTAGGGAAAATCAGGGAGAAAAAAGAGCACAGGAAAAAAGTAGGATTTTTTTTCTACTAGCTTGATGACCCAGTGGCCAAGGAGCTCAGAGAGAGAGAGAGAGAGAGGCGGGAGGGTAGCCAGAGTTGTGGACAGCAGTGACAGTGAGATGCAAGGAAGGGGAAGTGAGAAAACCTCTTCTGTATTTTGACCACCCAAGAGCTTCTTCTTTACACTGGACCCTTCCTCTTCCTCTTCTTCAGACCACTATGTGGAGTAGGGTTTAAAAGACTAAATACATGGACATATACACACTACTACATAAAAAAGAGATAACTACAATGATAAGAATCTACTCTATAGCACAGGCGTCCCCGGTGGCGCTAGTGGTAAATAACCCTCCTGGCAGCGCAAGAGACATGAGAGATGCGAGTTTGATCCCTGGTTTGGGAAGATCTCCCAGGGGAAGAAATGGCAACTTACTCCAGTATTCTCACCGAGAAAATTCCATGGACATTGGAGGCTGGAGGGTTACAGCCAACGGAGTCGCAAAGAGCTGGACTCGTCTGAGTGTCTGAGCATGCGCTCACGCATATATCACAGGGAACTCTGCTAAACACTCTGCAATGACCTGCGTGGGAAAAGATGCTAAGCAGATGGATACCTGTGTATGTATACCTGATTCACCTTGCTGTATCCCTGAAACTAACACAACATGGTAAATCAACTACACTTCAATGATTTTTTTTAGAAGACTAAACACACACACACACACACACACACACACACATATTATTAAAGGTCTTCCTGTACCTGCCCACACACCCAGTGTGGTTCTGGCACCCCCATTACTTTCTCATCTTCATATCTGAATCCATAGACTTTAAATCCTGTCTCCTCACCCAACTTCACGAAGACCCATTCGCTCTTTTCCATACCATTTTAGCGTCTGTATTCTAATGAATTTTAATGGAATACTTTTTTTTTTTTTCTCCTCAAGTTCTCAGAACGAACAGAGATTACATTCAAGTTTCTATTTGGTTCAAGATCTCCAAGAGCAAAGCAAGCCTCAGGATGGTCAGCAAAATGTATCATGACCTTGAACCTCAAAAAACATAACTGATGAGAAAAACTGAAATACCCTCAATCACATTTCTACAGCTGCTAGAGATGCAGAGATTCTCAGAGGTGTTCAACACAATGCTCCTTGTCAGCAGATCTTTAATGATATTACTAAAATTGCTAAATGTGCCCCTTCTAAAGAAATGCTATTGATCTTGACAAGCCGTAGGACATGCTAGCTTTTCTTCAGGAGAGACTCCTGCACATATTTGTCTATTTTGTGTGTGTGTGCGCATGTGGAATTTTGCTAGTAAAAACTATACAAAGCAGTTTGTGAATAATTTTACTGCACATTTTCTTTTAAACTGTTCTTTTCAGAAAGTTACTCATTTTGTATAACTGCTGAATAGATGACTCTCTACCCTCCAACTGACTCTGATGTCAATAAAGTTGTATTTGGAGGTACAAGCCGGGTCTTGGCTCTGTCATGTTTATGCTCTAGGAGGTTAATGCGATTTAGGAACTAATATTCTGTGCAAGAGGTCAGAGAACTGATCTTCCCACTTTTAGTTCTGCTGCTAACAATTTTGTGTTTGCCTCTGTTTAAGTTGCACAATCACCAGGCTAGAGAAGAGATATTTATCTTAAGTAATCCTCAGAAGACTAATGAGGAATTATCTCAGGTAATCCTCAAAAGACTAAAATGGAACTAACTGCATATTTATTCAGTGTGGCTGGGAAAATGGTATTCTGGCTAATAACAGTAAAAAATTTGTGCATTATTTCTTATTGCTTACATACTAGGCATACACTGGCTAATTATTACCAAATTCATTCTCTCTCCTTCTGAGCATACAGCTAGATGACTTTCTCCAGTCTCTTTTGTAACAGGTAGGTCTGAGTGCTATCAGTGGGACATGGACGGAAGTAATATGCATCACTATAAGCCCAGCCCACAGCACTCCCTCCCATGCCCAGTCTTATATGTTCTTTTCCTTCTCCCAGAGGTTGTGATGGAGACATCCTTAGAGTGGTTGTGAAACCATAGCAGACAGGATAAACCCAGAGGATGCAATGATCCTCAAAGCACTGCTTAGGGAAGAGACTGCTGACCATAAAAATCCAAAGTGGATTCTTGCATAAATGTAATATAAGTTAACACTGTTGTAATTCACTGAGTTTTTGGAGTTTATCAGTTACATCACTTAGAATTGTCATAAAGAATACATATTTAATATCTCCTCAAATAATTAAAATAGCATGTGAATGAAATTTCATCCTTCTTTGGTGATTTAACACAGATTTTCATTTGGGGTCATTCAAATAAAACGTAAAAAATGTCTAGCTGCTGAAGCTCAGTGGTTGTCTGATTTTCTAATATTAAAATATTTTTTCCAACATGAGATTCAAAGGAAGAAAAACACTTAACTATTTCATGTAAGAATTACAGTTAAAAGTAACAACTATTCACATTAACAAATTAAATACATCTATGCAAACATAATATAGATATGTTATACATTTGTTATAAATATAAAATAAAGAAAATGTTATAAAATGTGTTACATATAGATAGATATATGACCTATATCACATACAACAGCTTTTATATGTAAAAGCCTTTTATTTGCATCGGCACATTTAATCCTCCAAGTATTCCCTGAGATGCATAGTATTAACTTCACATGTCAGAAAACTGCTGGAAAGGTGTGTTCTCACCTAAGACAGGACAACTTGTAAATGATGGGGCTATAGTGTGAACTCAGTTGTGCTGGTTATCATGTTCCTTCTCCTTAGAAGGAGGTGCTGTCCCCTTGTCCTCTGAGCATGGGCCAGCTGGCCCATACTGCAGTCTAGGACTGTTTGACTCTCACTGACCTGTCCTCGTGCCACAAAGACCTCTGAACTGCTGAATCTACTGATCTTTTGCCTACTCTTATTTTACTTATCTCTCAGGAATCCAGGTTATTGAGCATTCCTGCCACTGGAAACTCCTGTTCTAGCTTCTAAGATTTAATTCTCTCCTGGTTTTCTTTCCTCCTGGCAGGCTCCTTTCAAGCTACTGTACAGCTTCTGCTGTATTCTCTGCCTTGTGGGCTTCTCTCTCTGTATGGGGATGGCTTTATGCAACTGCCTGAGCTCCCTGCCTTTACCAGCTATCTCAAGGGGAACTCTGTTTCTTCAAATCAGACGTCCTCTGACTTTCAGACAGGGTTCTTCAGCTGCCTGGTAGATACCATGATTTGATGACTCTGGCACTTCAGATTCTAGAGATCCAAAATTGAGCTTGCCATCTCTCCTTTCCTGCCTGGTCTTCCCACATTTTCTATATGAATTAGTGCCATTCTCTTTACAAAAGCCAATACCCAAGGTTTGAACCTTTTCACTTTTCCTGTGGTTTATTGCAACTGCCCACTAATTAGTCATCCTGCCTTCTGTCTGGCCCCTCTGCATTTAAATGCAACCATCTCTGCATTTAAGCCAGAATGGTCTTTCTGAAAAATAAATCTGAATTATTGAATTTACTTGCATAATATCCTTTAATAGCACCTCCTACCCCAGGCCCTGCTATAACTTCAAATTGGTTTAGCTAAGAGATATTCCACAACCTGGCTTACTGCTCTCCAAACTCCTGTCCTGCATTCTGCTTACCCAGTTCCTACCTTGACTTCCACTGTGAAAATGATGCCCTAAGTTGTTTGATGTTATACTTCTGTCTCTCTTGCCTAATAACAGTTTCTGTCCCAGGGGAATGTGAGGATTAAATGAGGCAATACCTATAATGAACTTGAAATGACACTCAGCACACAGTATTTTATAAGCATTGGAAATAATTACAATTTGCTTTTGCCAAAACACAGCTTAGCAGAGTGGGCAGAAAATGTTAATATAATGAGCTATGCCTAAATGAAGGCGAGATGGCTCTTAGGATGTGTTTCAAAAATAAACTGAAATCAGACTTCATCTTGATGATAACAATGCGCAGTCCTCCTAAAATTAAATGGACATCAGGAGTAGTACAGGTTAAAGCTATCATAGAGGAAACAGAAGATGGATTAAAGGTGCAGGTGATGAATCCTTTCATGTATTTCAGTAACCTGAGATGATGTTTAAAATATCATTAATAGATCAGTTGATATCATGCAAGCCCATGGACCTACTATCTAAGATCACTTACCCATACGTACATACATACACAAATACACACACACATAATTTTTTAGTGCATTTTTACCCCCCCAAAATATTTGCACTCCCTTGCATAGGAAAGGCTCCTAAAGGCCAAAGTAGGAAGGATCTACAAACTAGACTCTTCCATGAAGATTAAAATAAAAATTATAGGCTCTTGGTGACAGTTGTTCCCATAATCAGTTTAGTCCCCATTTCTTCCTGAAGGAACTAACCCTTGTCAATCCCGGATAATACCTGTGGGATCAGGAGAAATCATCATCCAAGGCAAACATGAGATGAAAAATCCACAAATATCACAGAGATAATAAGAAATTACATAAACATTAAAAAGAGAGAGAGAAAGAAACCTCATGCGGAAAGAAGCACGGCAAACATCTCAAGGAACGTAGAGACAGGGTGAGACTGTAACAAAGAAAACAGCTAAGTGTCTCCATGCAGGCGGACAGAAAGCCAGGGGCTTAAGTGATTTATTTTTCTATTTTTACATCCTCAAATGCTCATCTCAACTAAATTCCAAAATCCATTTAAAATCATGCAGGCTTTATAACTTAAAATTTAACTAGAAGAAGTCACATAACTAGATTTTAGTTTTCCCAACTCATTAGGTTCTAAATAAGGTCACAGGGGGTTCATCTATAATCATGGGCCAAGAGGACACTGGACGTGTCCTACGCGGTTTACAGGGGAGCAATCACACCAGCAGGGGCTGGAAGGCTTCCCTCTGCCTCCCTGGTTCTATTTATACTGAGACCCTCATATCATGCATAAGGAGCGGCAAGCTTTGCTGAGAGGTTGCAAAGCTGGCACGAGAGTGGTAGAGATATTGCCAAGTCAGCAAACGGACAGATGGCAAATTGGAAAGAGAGCAAGGGAACTGAGGAGACAATGGGAACGCTTGACAACTGTGGGGTGCAATGCTGATCAGTTTTAATTAACAATTTGGTATGCAAATCTAGTAAGCAATAAAAGAAAAAGAGACTTAATGAAAATCACTGAAAAATAGAGCTGGAAGAGGTATTAGAGATAACTTAGCACCTCTTTCCCCTAGCCCCCACTCCAAATATTTACACAGCGAGGCTCAAATAATTTATATAAGGCATTGTTACTAGTAAGTTAATTCTGTCCCTAAAAATGTGAAAAAAAAAAACCAAACAAAACAAAACTCACAAATACTGATTAATAAGTGATCACTGTAAATAGAAAGAAAGGAAAAAACTGTCCACTTCTCCTTCTGATA
Organism: Capra hircus; assembly: GCF_001704415.2. Taxonomy (NCBI): domain Eukaryota; kingdom Metazoa; phylum Chordata; class Mammalia; order Artiodactyla; family Bovidae; genus Capra; species Capra hircus. Next base: position 32,855,015 of record NC_030835.1, read on the forward strand.
GGTGACAAGAAGTTATTGTTCGTCTACACTTTTTGAAGGAAGAAGGGTGGAAACGGAGCTGCACTCGGAGACATCACCTTTCTGAAACTATAAGTGAGTATCCTTTAAGGATAGGACTTTATATGGTCATGGCAAGTGTTTATAATCAGAGAAGAAAAAGTTGGACAAAAAAGGCCAAAATGAATGGGACCTGGCATCCCTTATAATTGTGGCTCTAAGGAGAGGAATTACAGGATTGCGTGTGGGTAACGTCCAAGTCATTTCTGAACCCAATCCAAATCCCCTCACTGCTATCAGGAAAACATTGTATGCAAACCAACAATTCACAACCATCCACCTCACCAGAAGGACTTGAGTTCCTCATTACTGCCCAGGGAGAATCCTATAAGGTTACTGGAGTGGGGCCAGAGCAAAGGAGTAGGAATAATCACAGTTGGGAGGGGGTTATTAAATCTGCATAAATTCTCATCTGCCAAGATGAATGTGGAAGAGGGAGCTGATGGAAGCCCACAGAATCAAAAGGAATGGAGAGGGTAAATATGGAACTTTAATAGCCAGATGCTATTAGAACTTGGAGATGGAGAGAGAGGGTGGTGAGATGATGTTTTGGAGATTTCAGAAGTTAATTTAGCCCAGGATAAATAAAAGTACTGCCTAATCAGTGTATAGCAAACTTTTGTCACTTATTACTTCAGGAATCGGTAAAGGTTGCAAATAGATAGAACTCTAAAAGACTTGCATAATGTCAAGTCTGATTGTGCAATTTTATGTTTTGAAGCTATTCCAGTAATGTTTAAGGATACAGTCTTTGCTTGCTGCACTGCTCTTAGGCAGAATACTGAGGCGGACGATCAAAAGCAGACTCAGTTCTGTGTTTCTTATGCTCCCCTGAAGAAAAGAAACTGGCCAAGGGCATATTATATAGGTATCTAGAAACACACCCTCCAACTATTTGAGGGATTTAACTTTGTTGCGAATGTCTTACATAAAAATCTAAAATACAGCTGGCTCTCTACAAGCTTGCTTTCTTTTTTTTTTTTTGCACTTCATTTGCATCTAAATAGCATAAATCATTAGTCAGCCTTATAACCTAGCTGCAGAATGAACAGGAGACGGTTGTGTTTTTTTCACCTCTATGTAGCTCTATCCCCCAATTTCCTTAACAAAAACTTTGTGCCTCACCCAAATTTGGGGCTTAAAGTTTACCAAATTAAACTGGATAGCGTAAATGTTCCATCTGCTTGAAGTTTTTTTGTTGCAGTTGATTATAATTATCTCACCCCATGAAGCACAATTTCCAGAAAAAGTTTTATGAAATAATGTTAGTTTTCTTTTTTATAATTATTGGTCTAATTAATCATCCATCTCTGTGTATTATTAAGCAATCCGTATTCTCTTCAAGCACTGAACCCAGAGAAACAGTATCAAATATCTTTCGGTAGTCAAGATATCCTCATCTGAAGTCAAGATGCCCACTGTTTAACTCTACTAATCTCTTCTAAAAAAAAATGACGATGTTGGTTTGGCATGACTTTCTTTAGGGGAATTCTTATTCATTCCTAGGGATGTCTTCTATTTGCCCACTGTGTACAATCATCTGTTTAACAAACCTTTTAGAATGCAAATAGTACGGTGTAGTATAGACTACATAGATAGTCAAAAAACTCTGGTTGAGAGAATTATTGTTCCAGCTCTGAGATGAAGGAGGTGCTGCTTTATACTTAGGTCTACAGTCAGTTCCCTGGCACGATCTTCATTTAGCATATCCTTTCCCAAGGGCAGAGTGTTGCTTTCTTCTCCTCCTCCTTTCCTTTTAAAAAATTTTGTGAAATTTTATCTATCTGACACCAGGTGAGAGCGATATGGAATTTGGCATCTAGTTTTGAGAGAAATTAGAATGTGTTGAACAATCTTTTATATTATTATCTTATTTAAAAACAGGTACTATGTTTTAAAAATTAATTTAGGACATACTTATATAGGTGTTTAGTATGCTTCAGACATGTTTTAAGGACTTTACAATCATTAATTCATGTAATCTTTATAACAACTTTGTAAGATAGGAATTAATATTATTCCTATTTTACAGATGAGAAAATTGAGGCACAATGCCGGTAACAATCAGAGCCTGGATTCAAACCCAAGGAGTCTGGCTCCACGGTCTGTGCTTTCAGCCCCTATACTACGCTGCTATGGAAATAACAGGAGAAACATCTCCAGACGTCAAATCATCATTTGATGCCCCTTTTAACAGAGAAGACAGTGCAAAGAAAACGAATGGAGAAACAATAAACAACAAACACAAAAGAAAGGAGGGATGCAAAAAACGTATCAGACTTTTCTTATTAAGACACGCATAAAACATGCTACGACTTCAGGTGTACCCCTGAGTGTACCAGGTAAAAGTCTCTTAAGGCTGAGACGTTTCACCAGGGCACTATAGCCAAACTAATCCTTCCCAGAAATCTCTCTTCTTATAAACTCACCTCTACTGAACTGAAACCCTTTTTGTTATCACTAGCAGTATCTCTAAACCTCAGGCTGCCTCTCCTCAAATTCTGCCCTAGGATAGTCTGTTTGACCTTTCCACTGATTATATAATGACAAAATGCAATACCCCAGACGTTTGTTTCTTCCAGCACGTGAAGATATGTTACAATTCATTTTGTACAATGCCTGGTGCTTTCTTTCACCAAGCAACCTAAAATGGAATCTTGATCAAACATACTACAGGAATTGTTGCATGTATACAGCCAGACAAAGGAAATAGCAGATGCTACTTTGAGAAATATTGGGAGTTCTCAAAGTACAAGTTAAAGCTGAACTGAATTTTCTATTGATGTTTCAGGAGACTAGGGACACTTTGTTCATATTACAAAAGATAATATATGTTTTTAAACCTTATTCACAGCAGGATTCTTTTAGGTAAGGTTTTGAAGACAGAAAATCCCTCCCATCTGGGTAGAAATTTAACATTTGTCTAAGACAGTCCTGCACTTTTAAAAAAGATGACTATATTAAATAAAAAGAGTACCTGGAGTTTCCCAAATAAGTACTTTTCAGAGAGCAATACTGAATTGTGCAGGGCTGCAGTTCAAATATTCCTGAAGAAGTAAGTAGGAAAACTTTCAAGCTTCAAACTATTTCTTTAATAATAAATAGAAGAGTGTGACTGGATTATTAATGTGGGTGTCAAAGATAAAGTTATTGTTTGATATTTTAGTAACTCTCAAAACTATTCTGAATTCTTTTTTAAAAAAACTTACCTAAAGCAATAAACTTTTTTCCAGAGCCATGACCCCAAATTAGAACAGATATGGAAGGCTGTCAGACAAGCAAGGGATATAAGACAGCACTTATTGCAAAGTTCAGTTCAGTAGAGCTCCAAAAAGACAGAATCCATATAATGAATACATGGGAGGTTTTTTGCTTTTGAAACTGGAAGATAATTGCTTTACAATGTTCTGCTAGTTTCTGCTCTACAACAATGTGTACCATCTATAAGTGATGCCTCCCTCTCAGGCCTCCCTGCCACCCCACCGCCCTCATCTCACCCCTCTAGGCCATCCCAGAGCTGAACTGGCTCCTTGTGCTATACAGCAGCTTCCCACTAGCTGTATTTTATACACGGTAGTGTATATATGTCAGTGCTACTCTGACAGTTCGCTCCACCCTCTCTTTCCCACCCTGTGTACACAGTCTATTCTCTACATGGGAGGCTTTCTGATTTTTGAATTTTTTCCAAAATCTTTTTCCTCCATGAAGTTGACTCTCTCTCTTTTTTTTTTTTTTTGGCAGGAAGCATTCCAGAACTATTGCACACTAAGCTTTAAGGAAGCTATTTCCCCTTCCCCAAATCCTTCTCTCTCAGCACCCTGCACCACGGCAGCTGTTGGGAAACGTCTGGGTGGTGCATGGTGTATTTTTCCTCTGTGAAGGGAAAAACCTTCCTGGTCCTTTTTATTAGTAAGGGTTTCTGACAAGGGCAGCGTGGGGCGGGTGGGCGGAAATCTGATAATTCTTGTTTCTAAATTGAGGGACTTTAGCCACATCCTTCTACAACGCAATGGATCCCCAGTGTTTGGAGAAGTTGCCAGAAGGAAAGGATGGGTGAAGAGTCCTGGATGGTTAAGACTATCTATTCTGAAGCGCAAAGCAATCCCTGAGACTCATTATTTTATTTAATGGAACAGCTGTCATTGCTGATGAATAAAACACTTTATTTAATCAAAGCTATGTCTTCTAAGGACTTCAGATTCAAAAGATACTTCATTTTGTGTTGGTTCCTAAATTAAATTTTTTTCTTTTCCATCCTGATTGTACAAATTTTTCTTCTCCCCATGTTGAAAGAGTATTTAACTTTCACGATTAAGTAACACAGGAACTGCTCTGTGTTGTGAGCACCTCATCACTCTCCTTAAATAAACAGATTGCCAAGGTATTCCTACTTTGACTATTTAAATACATACTTAGTGCTTTAAAAGCACCTAATTTATATCTAGCCTGACACAGTCATGACTATACAAAGAACAGCTACACCAGTGGCCTCAGATGGAGACTGAAACTCAAAGATAAAGAAGAGCCTACCAAGTTCAATCCCTGCGCCAAGACTAATAAAGGGATCTGGCATTGCTGGCATGACAGCCATGTGGTACACTGCATCAGGCTTTGAGGTAAGCCACCTTGATAGAGCCCTCACAATCATCCCATGAGACATATAGTATTCTCTCTTATTTTATATATAGAGCAAAAAGTCCAGAGAAGTGAAGTAATTATTTCAGGCTCCCCTAGCTGCTAAAGGTAGAATCCTACTGTATAACTGTAAATCCCACGACATTTTTTTCTAATATTTTTTTGAGTTCTGTCATCTACCAATCTGACAATGGCTAAGCAACACTAATGTAGTTCTTTGACTCGTCCTCCTGTCTTCCATTCTAACAAAATCCTCACATATTGAAGCCAAGACATAGAAGCATCCTAACTGTCCACCGACAAGATAAATGGATAAAGTTGTGGTACATATATGCAATGGAATACTATGCTGCCATGAAAAAAGAATGAAACAATGCCATTTGCAGCAGCATAGATGGACCTAGTGAGTGTCGTACTGAGTGAAGTGAGTCAGACAGAGAAGGAGAAATAGCATATGATATCCCTTATATGTGGGATCTACAATAACGATACAACTGAACTTATTTACAAAACAGAAAAAGACTCATAGACTTAGAGAATGAACTTATGGTTCCCTTGGGGGAAAGAAAGGGAGAAAGGATAATTTAGAAAGTTTGGGATTGACATGTACACACTCTATATTTAAAATGGATAACCAACAAGGATCGACTATGTTGCACAGGGAACTCTGCTCAATGTCATGTGGCAGCCTGGATGGGAGCGGAGTTTGAGGGAGAATGGGTACACATATATGTATGGCTGGGTTGCTTTGCTGTGCAGCTGAAACTACTACAACATTGCTAATCGGCTAATACTCCATGTTAATCAGCTAAACATGCTAATTGGCTACACTCCAATATTGTCACCCTGCTTACTTCCCTTATATACAGAGCACATCATGCAAAATGCTGGGCTGGATGAAGCACGAGCTGGAATCAAGATTGCAGGGAGAAATATCAATAACCTCAGATATGCAGATGACACTACCCTTAAGGAAGAAAGTGAAGAGGAAATAAAGAGCCTCTTGATAAAAGTGAAAGAGGAGAGTGAAAAAGCTGGCTTAAAACTCAACATTCAAAAAATGAAGATCATGACATCTGGTCCCATCACTTCACAGCAAATAGATAGGGAAACAATGGAAACAGTGACAGAACTTTTTTTACTTGAGCTCCAAAATCACTGCAGATGGTAGATGTAGCTGTGAAATTTAAAGATGCTTGCTCCCTGGAAGAAAAGCTATGACCAACCTAGACAGTATTTTAAAAAGCAGAGACATTACTTTGCCAACAAAGGTCCATCCAAAGGTATGGTTTTTCCAGTAGTCATGTATGGATGTGAGAATTTAACCATAAAGAAAGCTAAGTGCCAAAGAATTGATGCTTTTGAACTGTGGCATTGGAGAAAACTCTTGAGAGTTCCTTGGACTACAAGGAGATCAAACCAGTCCATCCTAAAGGAAATTAACCCTGAATATTCACTGGAAGGACTGATGTCAAAGCTGAAGCTCCAATACTTTGGCCACCTGATGTGAAGAACTGACTTCTTGGAAAAAACCCTGATGCTGGGAAAGACTGAAGGCAGGAGGGGATGGGAACAACAGTGGATGAGATAGTTGGATGGCATCACCAACTTGATGGACATGAGTTTGAGCAAGCTCTAGGAGTTGGTGATGGACAGGGAAGCTTGGCATGCTGCAGTCCATGGGGTCTCAAAGAGTCAGACACGACTGAGTGACAGAACTGAATTGATATAGCAATATAAAATAAAAGGTTTAAAATAGGTGGGAAGGGTTTGAGGGTTAAATCACGACTAATGCAAACTAATCATCTTCATCTCACATCCCTTGACTAGATTGATATGAATGGCCCTCAATAAGGGCCCAAATGAAATGAAAGGCAAACACTGTTAGTAAAGACTTCTCTTTCAGAATTAAAAGACAAAGAAGTGAAGGTCTTTTCTCTTATAGTTTAACTTCTTCTTGAATATGGATGTGATTCTTGGTGGTGGAGTAGCCACTCTGCAACCATGTATCAATAAGGATGGGGAACAAAACTGGTGTGGTAAGAAACAGCAGAAGATGGAAAGGGTGGCCAGCGCTGAGCAGTTAATTCAAGATCAACACGCCTGCCTTCCTCTAGACTATTCCATATTGGAGACTAGAAAGTTCTTAATATTCTGTCACTTGCTGCTGAATATGTTTACTATAAATATAGCCATAAAATTAACATTTTAGAATAAAGCATGCTGTTTGACTTATACTGCAAAAAGCTTCTGTTTATTTTGGTTGCTTAGATGATGCTGAAAACACCTAAGTACGTTAAGCCCTAAAGCACAGTTGAATGTGTACTTTTCTGTTACAGATTATTAACAAAGAACCCTTTTCTAGGTGGGGATATTTAAAAATTTTTGCCATATGAGTCTATGTTGTAGGCTTTTTGAAATATTTTACATTTCATTGAAAAATCTCCATATTATGTCACTAAGATACTCAAAACATTTCCTTAACTTGAAGTCTTCATCAGCATAGGTAATGAGTAAATACTGGGTGCTGAGCTCTGTGCTGAGTGTGCGGATTCAGAAATGATAATAGACTAATAGCAGATATGGGAAATGGGACCAAGTGTCCATTAACATGAAAGGTTGGGAGCAACTTCTGCCTGAAAAGACAGGAAAGCTGTGAAATCAGGGGACATCCAGGTGGGGCTGTGAAATATGAGTATGAGTTTGCCTGGAGGAGAAGCAAGACAGAAGTCATTTAGAGGAAGGGAAGTGGTCTTTGTAAAGAAAGGGAGTCATGGAGAGGCATGGCAGTTTTGGGAGTAGGGAGATTTTGCAGAGGAGGCAGGAGGATAGGAGATGAGACCAGAGCAGACAGCTGGGCGCAGCATGAACTGCCTTTGATGCTCTGATGAACTTCTTGGAGTTTATACTACAGATGAGGCAGAATAATAGAAGGTCTTTGAACACTGGAAGTATCGAATCAGATTTGGGAATAGAATTCATTATTTCAATGTTTTTCTATAACAAGAATATAATATATAAATCATGTAAAAGTTTAAATAATACAGACTATATTAAAATGTAAAATATATAAAAATGGAAAGTTTCCTTGCCTTCACATATATTCTATCTCAAAGGAATTTTTTAGTAATATCTGGTATGCATTTTCTGGATTTCTCTTTTTCACACATACTGTGTTATCTAGTTTATCTATTTATTTCTCTGTTGCGTGTATCTTCTTCTATCTGATATGTATCTATCTTTTTAACAAAAATAGAACCACAAACAGAGACAGGATAACAAAGAGAATGTATCTGTAGCGTGCTGAATTATGGGATTCCCTGGTGGATCAGATGGTAAAGAGTCTGCCTGCAATGCAGGAGACCCAAGTTCGATCCCTGTGTCTGGATGGTCCTCTGAAGAATGGAATGGCAACCCATTCCAGTATCCTTGCCTAGAAAATTCCATGGACAGAGGAGCCTGGCAGGCTACAGTCCATGGGTTGCAAAGAGTCAGACACAATTGAGCAACTAACACCACCACACCACACATACTGTGGATATCCTTTCCTGTTAGCACTTGCAAATTAATCTCATTGTCCTTAACATCTGCATGGTAATCTACAACAGGCTTGGCAGCCCATAGGTTAATGGGCCAAATTAGCACAGCTCTCTGTTTTCATAAATAAAGTTTTATTGGAACACAGACAGACTCATTTGTTCACATGTTGTCTATAGCTGTTTTCTTGATATAAAAGCAAAGTTTGGCCTGAGAAGCCCACAACATTACTATTGGCCCTTTACAAAAAGAGTTTGCTGCCGGCTAGTCTACAATGTATACGTACTAGAACAAATTTCATCATTTCCACATTGACAGTGAGGTCACCCAACTGTTCTGTTGCAAATAAAACTGAAATCAACATTTTGATACATATATGTTTATCTGTTTAAGTGAGTGTTTCTGTAGAAGTTCTCTAGAAGTAGATTTGCTATATTTTTTTCTTTTTTCTTTTTTTGGAGAGAATCCTGGTGGTAGTGTGAAGAGTCTGGAGTAAGTAGTTCTTACAGCAAATGGATCAACTAGAAGGCGGTTCCTATCATCTAGGCTAGAGATTAGGCAAGTCCAAAGGTGGGAATGGGCAGAGAAGTTGGAATTGAAGAGATTCAGGAGGGAATGCTGAGAATGCCACACTGGATAAAGTCAAGGTGAACAGGTGGTGTTAAATGCTTCTGAGGCTAAATGCTTCTGAAATCAAGAGGGTAGGTAACTCATCCATTGAAAAGAAGCACCGTTAGAAATGTGAATGTACAGAAATATATTTCACTTGAATATCACTATTATGACAAATTGATATAAAACTCACACAATTACTTTCATTTGGGGACAAGTGTGACTCTGAACAAAGGTTTGGATTCTTTATATTACTCACTTTGACAAAATTCAGTTTGTTTGTATTGAGGTCTAGTGGATTCACAGTATTTCATTAATTTCAGGTGTACAACCAACACTAGTTATTTTAAATCCAACAGTTTCTGGTGTGGTCATCACCCTGCTGTCCTTCCAATGTCCTTCACTAGCCTTCCCTTGGTCACCTAGGCAGCCACCTCCCCTGCAGTCCTGTCCCGTGTCCACCCAAACAGTGAAGAAAGCTTCCAAGGCAAACATCCTTGAATCCTTAAATTTGAAACCTCTGAAATGTTTATCCTGGCATCCAGTCCCATCACTTCATGGCAAATAGAAGGGGAAACAGTGGAAACAGTGGCTGACTTTATTTTGGGGGGCTCCAAAATCATTGCAGATGGTGATTGCAGCCATGAAATTAAAAGACGCTTACTCCTTGGAAGGAAAGTTATGACCAACCTAGACAGCATATTAAAAAGCAGAGACATTACTTTGTCAACAAAGGTCCGTCTAGTCAAGGCTATGTTTTTTCCAGTAGTCATGTATGGATGTGAGAGTTGGACTATAAAGAAAGCTGAGCACTGAAGAACTGATGCTTTTGAACTGTGGTTTTGGAGAAGGCTCGTAAGAGTTCCTTGGACTGCAAGGAGATCCAACCAGTCTATTCTAAAGGAGACCAGTCCTAGGTATTCATTGGAAGGACTGAAGTTGAAGCTGAAACTCCAATACTTTGGCGTTTGAAAAGACCATGATGCTGGGAAAGATTGAGGGCAGGAGGAGAAGGGGACAACAGAGGATGAGATGGCTGGATGGCAGCACCGACTCAATGGACATGGGTTTGGGTAGACTCTGGGAGTTGATGATGGACAGGGAGGCCTGGCGTGATGCGGTCCATGGGGTCACAAAGAGTCAGACATGACTGAGCGACTGAACTGAAATGTTTATCCAGGCGCCTAACTTTCTTCTGAATTGCATTTTCATAGGAAGTCACATATTTCCTGTTAATATCTTCACATTCCAAGTTAAAGATGTTTTTATACTTCACTGAGATTATGTCTTTCACTTGACTGATGAAGCTAAGATTGCCAGAAGGTCACAAAGTCACATGAACATATAATGCAGATGCTGCCTGGGAGCCCTCCCTAGTCCCACAGCCCGTTCAGATCTAGATGTGCAAAGTCATGCAGGACATATTCTGCAGAAAAATAAAATCACTGATATTCTAGCCTGGCCCCATGGAAAAGTAAAGCAAAGAAGAAACTTAGGATTCAGGAAAAGGCTAAACCTGAAAAAAAAATAGTAAGCCTTCTATATCTCTCTGTAAGCAATCCCTACCGTGTCTAGGATTTCAATAAAGGAAGCATTAGATAAAGAAAAAAAAAAGTAAAATTCCAAAGTACTAACGAAAGCTTAAAATTAACAATTCCTCCTATTATTTCTTACAGCATGTGTTTTTCTTTTTTCACCCTGCACTTAGAATTCATTTAATCCTGCCCTGCAGTTAATTTTTTATGCATTTATTTTCACCATGTTGATCTCTCCTTGAAGGCACAAGTCGTGCTTTATTCATCTTTGTATTCCCTATTCACCCCATCCCTTCCCAACTCTGGTAACTACCTGGCTTATATTAGGCATAATAATGGTTATATAATTTTACCTTCTCCTGACTACTGTTTTATTTCAATTTTTTCAGGAAAAAAAAATAAAGTTACCTTTAGGCAGTCAGCCTGATGGAATGCAATGCTTCAGAAGTAAACATTAATCCTGTGCTATGCTTTACAAGAAAAAATTCCTACTGCCAAAAAAGTCTGAAAAATGGAGTGTATACCATTCACTTCTGGAAGTCACATACACATTCAGTTCAGTTCAGTTCAGTCGCTCAGTCATGGCCGACTCTTTGCGACCCCATGAACTGCAGCACGCCAGGCCTCCCTGTCTATCACCAACTCCTGGAGTTCACTCAAACTCATGTCCATCGAGTCAGTGATGCCATCCAGCCATCTCATCCTCTGTCGTCCCCTTCTCCTCCTGACCCCAATCCCTCCCAGCATCAGAGCTTTTTTCAATGAGTCAGCTCTTTCCATCAGGCGGCCAAAGTATTGGAGTTTCAGCTTTAGCATCAGTCCTTCCAATGAACACCCAGGACTGGTCTCCTTTAGAATGGACTGGTTGGATCTCCTTGCAGTCCAAGGAACTCTCAAGAGTCTTCTCTAACACCACAGTTCAAAAGCATCAGTTCTTTGGCACTGAGCTTTCTTCACAGTCCAATTCTCACATCCATACATGACCACTGGAAAAAACATAGCCTTGACCAGATGGACCTTTGTTGGTAAAGTAATGTCTCTGCTTTTGAATATGCTATCTAGGTTGTTCATAATTTTCCTTCCAAGGAGTAAGTGTCTTTTAATTTTATGGCTGCAATCACCACCTGCAGTGATTTTGGAGCCCCCCAAAACAATGTCTGACACTGTTTCCACTGTTTCCCCATCTATTTCCCATGAAGTGATTAGTACTGAAAACTAAGGGCTCTGAAAAAACCTACATTGAAGTGATTGGTTCAGTCCTGGTAGCTCCAGCTCTCCTATTATGTTGAAAGGAGTACTTTTTGATTTAATCATTTATATTAACATACTCTGGAATGATCCCACTTTAGCAGCTTGCTACTTGAGGTGTGGCCCATGGACCAGCAGCATTGACATGGCCTGGGAGCTTGTCAGAAATGCAGAATCTCAGGTCTTTCACTCCAACCCTACTGAACCTGAGCCAAAATTTTAACAAGATACCCAGAGTGACTCACCTATACATCGATATTTGTAGGACACACTTAAGGAAATTCTGGTATAACTAAAAAAGGCTTTATCTTTGGAACCTGATGAATCTGATTACCATGCTACCTCCTGAAAGACAGTATGTATCTTGCACAGTCATTGTGAAGATACGGTAAATAAATCACCTGGCACATAGAAATAGTGAATTACAGTTATTAATACTATTATGATTATTATTCATACTCTATATACACTCCACTCTCTATATAATGTATAATTATTCATTTCAAATGACCATCAGAAGTGATCTGTTGATAGTTTTAATTCTATAAGGATAGCATAATGAATGTTTATTGCAATGAAAGAGGAATTTCATAACCTCAAAAGTTCTCTTTTACTTCTCCAAAGTAGTTGTTTTTATTTCAGGGACCTACATGTTCAGAGAAATAGGAAGTTGTTTTACATAAGTCTGAGATGATTCTCATTAGGTTGCTTTCCTTTTCCGGCAGGAGAAATGGAGGACACAGAATTGGAATTTAAGTCTCAGGTCTGAACTGTGTAGATTCCTGAAGACACGTTTTATGCCATTAGTTTTTAAAAACCTTCTATTTTATATTGGAGTATAACTGATTAACAATGTTGCCATAGTTTCAGGCCCACAGCAGAGCAACCAAGCCGTACATATACATGTATTCATTCTCCCCTAAACTCACCTCCCATCCAGGCTGCCATGCCATTAGTTTAATACCCTAATATTTAATCAGCAATGTGACTTCAATTTATCTTAGGAATGTACAGAAAATACTCATTTTTAAAATAATCACACTAGTTTGCTTTCCATGTTGCATGTAGTAGACTTTTATTGAGATTTTGTCAGAAGGAAAAGTCTACAAAAGTCAGTTGGTTAAGAGGTGAAACTTAACAACAGAAATCTGATCGGCAAGCTTAAATCCTTTCTGCCAACATTTACTATTTTTGATACATTATTTAATATATATCCTACGAACTCTATTTGTATTTTGTACCCACATGAACTTTAAATGGCCAACACTTCACACTTTTTCTTAGGATTAGAAAGTCCTAGGAATCATGTGTTTTGATTTCTCCATAATCTTCTCTTTCTCTCTCTCTCTCTCTGTACACAGACACACGCACACACATATGTATCATGTATCATATATAACATACACATAATATCTCCTTTTAAATGTTCAGAAGGTCCTTTCCCATTATCCCTCTTTACATCTCACAGTATTTTCCTAGAAGAGACAAAGTATTTCTTTCTTTTAATAGGATGCTTCAGACCCCTGAAGGAGTTAAGAAACTTAAAAAAATATCAATTTTTATTGGAGTATAGTTGCTTTACAGAGTTGTACTTGTTTCTGCTGTACAGCAAAGTGAATCTGCTATATGTATACATATATCCCCCTTTTTTGAATTTCCTTCCCATTTAGGTCACCACAGAGCATCGAGTAGAGTTCCCTGTGCTATACGTAGATTCTCATTAGTTATCTATTTTATACATGTATATATATATTCACAGTATATATATTTTAATCCCAATCTCCCAATTCATCCCCCGCTCAATTCCTTCCCCTTTGGTGTCCGTATGTTTGATGTCTACGCTGTGTCTCTATTTCTGCTTTGTAAATAAGATAACTTACACCATTTTTCTCAATTCCACATTTATGCACTAATATACAATATTTGTTTTTCTCTAACTTACTTCATTTGGTATGACAGTCTCTAGGTCCATCCACATGCCTACAAATGGCCCATTTTTTTTCTTCTCAATGACTGGGTAATAATCCATTGTATACCTATGTAACAGACTTCTTCATCCATTCCTCTGTTGATGGATATTCAGGTTGTTTCCATGTCTTGGCTATTGAAAACAGTGCTGCAATGAAACTGGGGTGAATGTGTCTTTTGAATTATACTTTTCTCTGGGCATATATGGGCTTCCCACATGGCGCCAGCGGTGGAGAATCTGTCTGCCAATGCAGGAGACATGAGAGATGCAGTTTCGATCCCTGGGTTGGGAAGATCTCCTGGAGGAGGGCATGGAAACCCACTCCAGTATTCTTGCTTGGAGAATCCCATGGACAGAGGGAGCCTGGAGGGCTCCAGATCATGGGGTCACTGAGAGTCGGACAGTACTGAAGTGACTTAGCATGCACACACGCACTGGGTATGTATAGCTTTCTATGTACAAGTCTTTTAAGGAACTGTTAAAGAACTTTTAAGGGATACAGGGTTTTATAGGCAGAACTAGAATAAGACACCAGGGTTTTTGTGAATTTGTTATTTTTGTTGGTTTGTATTCCATCTCTTTTCTAAATCTACTACTGAATCAATATTAAGCCTTCTAGAAGTTTCTGTCCTAAAGTGTAAGAGTCTGTATGTTCTTAAAGTAGTTTAGCTGGTTGAAAGCTTGACTGTTTTGCTTATGTAAGAACCACTTCCCCATCCACCTGGCCAGGAGGGTGAGTGAGATTCATGGTCTGAGGTGCGTGAATGTCCTTCCTTCTGGATTTTCCGTATCTGATATCATATGGAGAACACTTTGTAAGAGGACAGGTCAGATACTTCAGGAACTCTCTATAGCTCCCTATGCATGCTTACTAAAATCAAGAAAACAAGAAATGACATTAAGGCTTCATTACATTCTGAAGGGGAAGATTTTTAAAGTCTTTATCTATCGTATTGGTAAATAAATCTTTATTTATAATATTATGCTTAAAGGACCCTTTTTATTCATCCTGTATTTCAACAAGCCTTGGCAGGACAGTGCGCTGTGGCAGCTCTGCTGTTTTTCCTCTTGTTTTCCCTTCATTTTATTATTTTTTCTATATGACAGCATATCCATTTGTGGTAATTTGACAATACACTCTCAGAATTTCAGTTATTTATATATACCACTCCTTACTTATCTCTCCCACTTCTAGCATATATTTTTGTTAAGAAAATGCTCATTCATTTTATTAAATTTATTTTCTTTCCAGTTTAGCTTTTTTCCTCAGTTTGATTATGTACATGCATCCTGAATGTACTGACCTCTCGAGGGCCTTTCTAATATATTTTATACATTCATACATCAAATAAAATACATAAAAGTCAGAAGTTGGGCTCTAACCCAACAAAGCCACTTTTTGAGTAAGGAAAGAAGTAGACTTCTGCTTTTATGACCAACCTGACACCAGCAACATCAAGAGGAGAAACTACTGATCTTTTGTCCTAAAAATGTTGTTTTCAGCTTATTTCTGTCAAATGTCACAGATGGTCAAAATAAAGTCTGCATAAGTTCCTATTTTCTGTTGCTATAAGCAATTAGCATTACAAACCTCATAACCAGAAAATAATAGAGCATTAACCGGATTTTACCCTGAACAGGACTTATTGCCATAGTGATGAGAACTTAATAGTCAGCAGGGCCCAGGGGCCAACAGCAAAGGGATCTCCCTGCTTCCTAGGAGGCCATGAAGAGCAACAGGGGGACAGAGACAGATCCCAAGGCTCTCCGAATGGAGAGCAAGCAGTAGAGAGGTCGGCTGGCTCCCACTGTGAAAGATCAGCATCTTCTTGGAGAGGCCTGGGCAGTGGAATGACAGCACCACTAGTATCAACACCTCCTGGACCACTGAGTAAGGCACCCTGTGACTGGCAGAGTCTCCTCATCTCTAAAATGAGGGAATGAAATGATGAGCTAGGTCCCTTTCCATTCTAGCCTGTTTTAAGTCTATGATTCCAGAAGAGCCCTGAAAAAATTTTTTTTCTAGAGTATTCTGAGTTGAAGACTATGAAAAGAAGCAGAGGAGACTTTCTAGAGTCATATAATGTTACCTCAGTGGTAGCCAGTCAACTGCATGACTAAATTCCTTCATACGATCACACCTGTTATTCAATCAAAGGCAATTTCAGGCTCATCTGGACAAGACTCCCTTCAACAGTAACTATGTGGATATGTCTTTACCTGTTCAAAATTTGTCAACTTTAGAGGTAAATCTTGATGAGAAGTGTCTAGAGAGTCATCTCTTCTTACCAAAATTATTCTGCTGAGTTAATGTCACCTAATTTATTAACCCATTATGCTACGTTTGGACATACAGAAGGTACCAAAATTGCTTTCTCTTATGAAAAACTGCATGCACATAGAAGGGATATGAAAATATTTTGAGAAATTGGGTTTTCCAGGCAGCTATTTAAAACTCCTTCAAAGTCAGAAAGGAAAACAATTATCATATTTTAATACATATATGTGGAATCTAGAAAAATAGTATAGATGAACTTATTTGCAAAGAAGAAATAAAGACACAGATGTAGAGAACAAACATGACTACCAAGGGGGATAAGGAAAGTGGGATGAGTTGTAAGATTGGGATTAACATATATAAATCACTTTGTACAAAATAGATAACTAATGAGAAACTGTATAGCACAGGGAACTCAAGGAAGAGGGGATATATGTAGACATATAGCTGATTCACTTTTTGTACAGCAGAAACTAACATTATAAAGCAAATATATTCCAGTTTAAAAAAATAAAAAGGGTGAGCACATGAAGCTTGTCTTGAAGGCAGCTATGCTTACTGTTATACCACTAACACTACCTGAAGCTGGTCTGAAACTTTGGGTCAGCCTCAACCGGGATAGGCAGGAGACCTTGGTTCGATTCCTGGGTTGGGAAGATCTCCTGGAAAAAGGAATGGCAACCCACTCCAGTATTCTTAGCTGGAGAATTCCATGGACAGAGGAGCCATGGGGTTGCAAAATGTCAGACTGACTAACACTTCCATGGAGGAAATATAGTTTTAATAAAGCCCTAATGAGATAATGGCCAAATTCTGTCTTTATCCACCCCTGGTGTTTGTGTACACATCTGGATAAATCACACTCGACCTTTCCTCACACCCAGCTCTTCTCTAGTGTTCACATGTGGAGAGAGCACCTTGTTCCCATCAGCTGAATTGGTAAAGATGGCAACTTGAGTACCTATTTTAACTTCGATCTGAAAAGTAAAATAAACTGTGTGACATTATACTGACAGAAAAAAAAAACAAAAAACAAAAAACCTCCAATTCAAACTCCTATTCCACTTCCTCATCTCTCTTATACCCAAGTCTTAGGCCCAACACACACATCTAGGCATCTGATCTGCTCCAAAGAACTCACTGAGGAAGACCTGCCACACAGTCTCTGTGCTAATTCATCATTCTTTCATTTTTGTTCCAATGGAAGAGGAGTCTTCTCAAAGAAAAGGATAATTCTTTGGACTCAGCATCAATTTTACCCTTTTACATCCAAATTTTTGACATTCAGTTCAAGAGGCATTGTTATGAACTTAACATTTTTAAAGAGGAATACAAAATAACAATATAACAATAAAACAAATGAACAGAGGTGGTACAGTAACATAAATGACTATTTTTACACAGTGGGAAAGAAGCTGGCAACATCATCAGCTTGTGCTATTAATGGCCACCATACCCCAAAAAGGGTCAATGAAATCAAGCCTCTCTGAGGACACAGGTCTTAGGTTTTTTGTCCCTTCCATTTCTAGTGCCGGATATGGAAAATAATAAGATTTTTTTCTTTTGGAATGTTGGAGGGATTCACTGAAATTCACAGGAGTACTTTTTCAGGAGGGCATGATCTCCAGACCACAGACAATTATTAATAATATTTACCAGTTTAAAAAAAATACATATTAGTTGCAGCAAGTTGCAGCAAAATACATATTAGTGCAGCATTTTTTTTTTGTTTTTGTTTTTTTTAGTTCCAGCATGCAAACTCTCAGTTGCATTATGTGGGATCTAGCTCCTTGAGCAGGTATTGAACCCAGGCCTCCTACATTGGGAGAGCAGAGTATTAATCACCAGGGAAGCTCCCATTTTATACCACTTTGATGTGTTCAGAGTACTTCCACATATATTCAACCATTTGTTTGATACAGTACTGTAGAGACCTCTATATTTGTCTAGACTAGACTGATAGCTGCTACTAATACTGCTAAGTCACATTAGTCGTGTCTGACTCTGTGTGACCCCATAGACGGCAGCCCACCAGGCTCCTCCGTCCCTGGGATTCTCCAGGCAAGAATACTGGAGTGGGGTGCCATTTCCTTCTCCAATGCATGAAAGTGGAAAGTGAAAGGAAGTCGCTACCTGACTTGAAATACAATTCATTTCTCTGAAACTACTCAATTTTATTTTCTGTAAAATAGAAATATTTCACAGAATAGCTGTGGGGCTGAAGTGGGATTATACATTCATGACATGCTGAAAACACATCAGAAGAGCTACTGGATTGCTAGCTTGTGCTTTGCAATGCTTCAAAAGCAGTTAGTACAACAACCGAAAACCTAGAGAACGTTAATGAGAGTTTGCCATGTTTTCTTTACTGCCTAACTAACTAAGGCCATTGCTTTTGTTTCAGTTAAAGGCAGCGGTTGTTCTCTTTTGTGTGTGTTTTCTTTGTTACAACATGCTAATTTTCTTTACACACACCTTGGTCTTGCAGAAAAATGAAAAAGCAAAAGGGAAAAAGGTAGGTATCTTTTCTTCTTGGCATCTGCCAGCAGCATTTTAACAGCCCTCTTCTTAAAACCCTATATTTGTTAATGCTCTCAAGATAAAAATAGACCTCAAAAATGCCACCGAATCTTATAAGGGTTTCATAATTATGATTATAAAAGGATCTTTGCCACTCTTACATAGCATCTTAAAACAACAGGAAATTTCTTTTTTGATGCATTTTCAACTTGTGGTTCACTGTAGTTCTTATTATCTCACTAGGTTCCAATCATTTCTATCATATCATGCAGCTTAGTTTCTTTCTAAAATTTAATACCTGGTAGTTTCATTTTACATATTTATTTGTGATCATTCATCCTACTTGCCAAAGATATAGTTAGCTCTAATCTTATATCTAGAAATTTAATGAACATGCTTATTATTCTCTCATTCCCGTCACTGGTAAAACTGTGCAGAAAGACAAATGGGGAAGCAGAGAGAATGCAAATATAGGCAAATGGATTTCATTCATCTGCTATGTTAAACACAGGCCCAAATTCTCATATTTTAATTAATGTAAACATATTATCCAAGGGGGTGGGAGAAGGAGGAAGGCTGGATTGAGGGTTGGGGATTAGCAGATGCAAAATACTATCTATGGAATGGATAAACCACAAGGTCCTACTATATAGCACAAGGAACTAAATCCAGTATTCTGTGAAAAACCACAATGGAAAAGAATCTGAAAAAGAATATGTGTGTGTATAGATATATATAATGTATATATAATATATATATAATGATATATATATAATACACACATATATATAACAATCACTTTGCTATATAATAGAAATATATCATAAATGAACTATACTTCAATAAAATACATATGAAAACATATTACACCTACATTTGAGACAATTTATCAATCATTCGATTGACTTTTATTAAGCACTCTCTGTGTACAACACATTTTGCTATGTGCAATGGGAAATTTAAAAAAGAATGTGTCATGGATTCTGCTTTCAAGAAGCCTATAATTTACTGAAAGGTAATTTGTGAACCTTGAAGAATAATATAAAGTAGAACTGAGACATGCAGTAATGCTGGAAGAAGTAAAAAACTAGAAGCCTGTAGATGAAGTCACAATTATTTCTCTTAGGGATAAAAGGGATTCATAAACTTTCATCAGGGAGGTAATACAAAACTAGACAAAATATATGACATCATGGTGACATTGGACGATAGGGAGCAAAGGCAGGGATCCCCAGGAGAAGAGAAGTCCTGTTACAGTCCCTGTTTATGGCCTGGAGAACACTTTCCAGGCTGCAGTGCAGGAAAGAGAAACTCAGACAGAGGCAGGGTTTTCTCTGAGTTGGAGAAACCAAGCTGAGAATTCCTGAAGAGAAAAGTGAAAAGAGTCAGCAGTACAGTGAAGAAACAGCTGCAAAAAAAGACAGCTCCAGAAGTCTGACAGGCATGACTGATGGATGCAGGAGTGTGAACAAACTACCTGTGGCCCGAGAAAGGCCTGCCTGAAAGGAGCATCAAGATCTACCTCCAGAGCACAATAGGCCAGGAAGAGTCCATATTCCCTCCAGCCGGAGTGCAAAGGCCCCCTGACCCTCTGGACACCTGCAGAATACTTGGAATGGCATTGACTTGGCAGCCTTAGACTAAAGGAACTTTTGGTCCTTCTTAACAAATCTTAAAAACAAGCCTCATAAAGATGGAAATGTCTCCAATTTAAATGCATCCCAGGACAATGATAAAACATTTACAGGAATACAAAAATAACAGTACCAATGGTATAAAATTCACAATTCACAATATCTGCCATCCAATTTTTAAAAAAATCCTCAGACATGCAAACAAGTAGGATCGTACAATCTATAAATCAGAGAGAATGAAAAGAAATAAACTTAGCTATGACAAAGATATTAAAAGAGCACAGACATGCATGCACACACAAATGTATTCTCTCTCTCTGTTTCAAGAAGTTAAAGGAAAGTATCAACGTGATAAGAGAATCATACAAGATATGAAAAGAATCAAATCAAATCAAATATACAGTGTCTGGGACAAAAACAAAGAATGGAGTATATTGAGCAGTGGGACTTCATCAGATAACCATATAAATGGGTAACCGGAATGTCATGAAAGGAGAGAAAAGAGGGAAACGGATAAACAGTCTGAAAAAATACTTACTGAAATATGTCCCAATCTGTGAAAACTATATCCATCAAAAATGCCAAGCAAAAGAAATATGGAGAAAAACTACACTCAGGAACATTAAAATTCAAATTGCTTAAAACTGGTGATAAAAGAGAAAATCTTAGAAGCACTCAGAGAAAAAAGCTGAAATTATAGAGGAGTTAATGTAAGAACAACAGCTGACTTCTGGCTGGAAACAATGCAAACATAAGTAAGCAGAGGAATCCCTTGAACTCAAAGAACATCACCTGCCAACCTAAAGCTCAAAGTCAGAGAAACTATCTCACAAATACAAAGGTGGGATAAAGAGAAGAGAGAATGCACAGAGGGAGAAGGAGCTAGTGCAAGAGAAGGTGTGTGGGTGGAAGCAGTAGTGTGAATTCAGGAAACAGACAGGAAAGGGGTTGCACCAGGGTGGTAACAAGAGGCACAGGTGTGGACACGAAGAGGAAAAGACAGGTCATCTGCAGAGCTGAGAGATCTGTGACTTTCAAGCTACACTAAAAATACTGTTTTTTTTAAAGTAAAGTGGGGACTTCAGCGAAAATTTTTAAATGGAATAATACTAAAATGTGTCCTTTCATGTCTCTTTATTTTTGATAGTCATATTTAAAATAATCCTGTGTATCTTCTGTAATATGTAACACAGTTTTATAATATGTAGCTTTATATATTTACATCAGTCATCATCAACAACCCATGTTGTTCCGTTTTGGAGCCTAAGAACAACAGCACACCATTGTTCAGTATGTCAGAGACCTTGTTCTGGATAAAGACTGGAGAACCAACTGGTGAGGTGAAATTTTTAGAAATTTTATATATATGTGTGTACTTCCCTGGTGGCTCAGATGGTAAAGAATCTGCCTGTAAAGCAGAAGATCCCAGTTCGATACCTAGGTCGGGAAGATCCGCTGGAGAAGGGAATAGCAACCCACTCCAGTATTCTTGCCAGGAAAATTCCATGGACAGAGGAGCCTGGTGGGCAACAGTTCATGGGGTCGCAAAGAGTCGGACACAACTGAGTGAACACTTTTACTTTCACTAGATGAAAATATATAAAGTTACATATTATATAACAGTGTTATATATTACAGAAGATGCACAGGATTATTTTAACTATGGCTATGAAAAATAGACAGACATGAAAAGACAGATTTTAGAAACTGGTTAAAAATTATTCACCTACACTTTTCTAGGTATTTAGAAAGCGATGTCATATTTACTACTTATGTACTATTTACTATTACTGCGGGCTTCCCTGGTGACTCAGATGGTTAAGAGTCTGCCTGGAGTGAAGCAGACCCACTTTCCATCCCTTGGTTGGGAAGATGATCCCCTGAAGATGAAAATGGCAACCCACTCTAGTATTCTTGCCTAGAGAGTTCCATGAACAGAGGAGCCTTTCAGGCTACAGTCTGTGGGGTAGCAAAGAGTCAGACATAACTGAGTGACTAACACACACACACAGAGATTGAAATTACACTGTAATCAACTAAGTACTCAAAATTTTGTTAAACAAGGAATAGCAGGGGCCTGCACTCATTTATTCTGTTTCTTCCTGGCTGCGTAATAATGGGTGAAACATAGCACAGCCACACCTATTTTTAAGTTTCAAAATCTCTTAATTTTACAGTTTACTTCAAAACAAATTTAGAGGAACAATATGATTATTTTTTGCTATTTTATACAGACTGAAAAAACAAATTTAG
The DNA here is from genome assembly GCF_001704415.2 of Capra hircus. NCBI lineage: Eukaryota > Metazoa > Chordata > Mammalia > Artiodactyla > Bovidae > Capra > Capra hircus. Next base: position 32,877,293 of record NC_030835.1, read on the forward strand.
ATATCAACGAACAAACAAAAAGCCGCAGTCAATTTTATTTCATTTTGGATGCTACAAAGGCTAGAAAATGCTGTAGATTAAATCCCCTAGTCACTTTTGTTTTGTGGTTACAAGGCCAAGATTTATGCGGAATACCAAAAAGCCTATTATTTCTTTTGCTTGCAGCTCCTTTTTAAAAGTATGAATGGTATCCCTATTCATCCTCACTTCCTCTTTGATAAATTAATATGAAATGAAATCCCAGGTAAAATTAAACAGATATCAAAGAGCTTGCTGCAAAATAACGTATTTTTTATTGAGTTAAAATTCAGCCCAAACTGTGTATGCATATATTTTAAAATATGAGCTTCCTCTCTGCTAAAGCCCACAGACATTCTGGATAAGCCTCTTAAACTAAACATCGAGTTAGGAGGAAAACGTCCAAGTTTTGATTGGTCTTCCACTCCTGCTCTGATGATTTAGGTATGGAGCCGTAAATCTGATTGCTCGACCACAAACACTGTGGAAAAACCTACAAATTTAAGCATCAAGTACCTGACTGTGAGACAATCTGGACGGCTGATTCCCTGACTTCTCAGAAAAGATGCCTGAGGCTTAGAGTTTCCTGGCAGAGCTTAAATAGATGCATGAGAATGAGGAATCCTATTCATCAAGCCCAAACTCTATTACATGAATATTTACAAAACAAAGTTGTCCACTTATAAGCTCAATCAATAACCATAATAATTCACCACAAGAAACACAATGTCAGAGTTTTCTTAGGGAAAATGAAATCATATGAAATCATAAAATAGCCTTTCCTTTGAGCCAGTAATGTTCAGAAATGCTATTAATAGACAAGGCAATTTTTTTTTTAATTTTTAATTTTTTTTAGTTTTTTATTTTTTTAATTTTAAAATCTTTAATTCTTACATGTGTTCCCAAACATGAGCCCCCCTCCCACCTCCCTCCCCATAACATCTCTGTGGGTCATCCCCATGCACCAGCCCCAAGCAAGGCAATTTTTTAAAAAAGTTCAGGCATTTAACAATTTCTGTTACCTCAAAATGAGGAAGCACAGAGACAACTCCTAAAAAGTTGGGTAAATCTGGAATCACCTATATAAATGTTTTTAGATAGTCCTATCCCAATAAGCAATTGTCAGCCATTTTCACGTAAATTTGCTGCTTCTCCTATAGGGTCATTATAATCGTTACACACCGCCTTGTATGCTGGGGTGGTGGGGAAGACATCACGTAGTGCACCATTCAGTGACTCATTTAGCATTTACTTACCAAGAATGACTGTGTGCAGGAACAGAGCCAGAGGCCTGGGATAGCACTCAGAGGAACAAAAAAATATCTTTTCTCCTGTCTAGGACATAGTTATTAAGATACAGGCTATAAAAGCCTCTTTCCTAAGGATGATTTTGAGACACTAAGGTTTCATGAGCTACAATTCTTCATTTCAGTTCAGTTGCTCAGTTGTGTCCGACTCTTTGCGACCCCATGGACTGCAACACAACAGGCTCCCCTGTCCATCACCAACTCCCAGAGTTTACTTAAACTCATGTCTATTGAGTCAGGGATGCCAGCCAACCATCTCATCCTCTGTTGTCCCCTTCTCCTCCTGCCTTCAATCTTTCCCAGTATCAGGGTCTTTTCCAATGAGTCAGTTCTTCACATCAGGTGGCCAAAGTACTAGGGTTTCAGCTTCAGCATCAATCCTTACAATGAATATTCAGGACTGATTTCCTTTAGGGTGGACTGGTTGGATCTCCTTGCAGTCCAAGGGACTCTTAAGAGTCTTCTCCAACACCACGGTTCAAAAGCATCAATTCTTTGGTGTTCAGCTTTCTCTATGGTCCAACTCTCACATCCATACATGACTACTGGAAAAACCATATCTTTTTCATACAATCCTTGGAGACATATTATATAATGATTACTGGAAAAACTGTATCTTTTTCATACAATCCTTGGAAACATTATACTAGGTCATTGCAAGTTCTTACCCCTTGTTTTGAACTGTGGTCTTAAATCTGATGTTTAACTCACTGTATAAAAAAATATGCTATTAGCTAAATTTTTATATTAATTTTAAAATATTTTGGGGAACACAGCCAGAGTCTAACCTTATACTAGTGACAAGTGAAAGAAAAGGATTCCTCTGAAATCAATGATTCTATTATGTCCAGGGAGCCTGGGCAGTGTCAGGCATCCCTGTTAAGGTCAGGCGAGTTGTGTAAGGTACTCAGTGATATAAACCAATATCGATAATTATTATCTATGCAACAAACAGTTAAGATCTAGAACTACTTTGTGGGGGCACTGCTTGGAATTATTGAATTCTACAAACTAACTTAGATTTCTTAACCACACATAAGATGTTTGCAGTTGAACTGACTGCTTCTGACTTAGAGTCACTCAGGAAGAGTGAGTTGCATTTAAACATCTTCCTATCAACAGGATTATGTGCGTCAGTCACTGCTGCTTTTATTAAGGTACCTGCTTCCTTTTGTCTATTTCATGAGATGGGAAAACAAAATGCATTAACATTCAACATTCATTTACCAAATGTTTATTGAGCTTTAAAGTCAGAGCAGCAAAGGATTAAAATGGACTGCCTATATTGAACTTCTACTTCATAAAGCTGCTGGGCAAGTATACAAAAAGTACCTCCATACCTACCACTCAGACATTCTTAATAAAGAAGTCTTCCCTACAATTATTTTAAAAGAGGCTACATATAATGAAAGCTAAGGTTTTTTTCAGATGTCATGTACGGATGTGGGACCTGGACCATAAAGAAGGCTGAGAGCCTAAGAATTGATGCTTTTGAATTGTGGTGCTGGAGAAGACTCTTGAAAGTCCCTTGGAAATCAAACCAATCAATCCTAAAGGAAATCAACCCCGAGTATTCATTGGAAAGACTGATACTGAAGCTGGAAAGAGGGCAACAGAGATGAGATGGTTGGATGGCATCACTGACTCAATGGACATGAGTTTGAGCAAACTCTGGGAGATAGTAAAAGACAGGGAAGCCTGGCGTGCTGCAGTCCATGGGGTTACAGAGAGTTGGACGCAAATTAGCAACTGAACAACAATGTATGCTGAATGGAGACATAACATGCATTTATTAGCTAGACAGGAAGAGATAAAGACATATGAAGTTGATCTTTCAGTATCTCACTCCTTGAATTAACAACTAGATGAAGATTGGGATAAACAGGAATTTAAACTACTTCATGAATGAGGAAGATACATTAAGAACTGCAACAATGTTCATTTCTGTACTGAAAAACCTTTTAGCACTTTTGTCTTGAAATTCTCAAAGTCCTTTTCAAACAATATTCAGAATATGATCACGTAAGGAAAAGAAATGGTTATTTTATTCTTAAATGAGAAATATGAGGCTAAAGCATTGTATATGTTCTATTTTAGATTCCATTAACTAGATTATGTATAATTATACCACTTTTCAATGATTATAAGTCAGTTGTCTAATGCTTAAAAATGCATGTGATAACCTACATCTCAGGATTTCCTCATGAACAGTCTAAAAACTTACCTCTCTGTAGTAAGAGGTCAGAAATATTATGTCAGAAACTCAGGAAAGAATAAGACAAGTGTGGCAACATTTGGGAAGAACAACCATTTACCTATGCTGCCTACTTTGGACATCACAAGGTAACTGTAACTGGATGGTTTGATAATGAAAAACTTTACATGGAAAACAGGTCAGCCTTGCTCCCACCATTTTTTTCCCCCTAGAGCATTCTGTTCATTGTCTCAAAGCACTCCCACTGTTCATCATTTCAGTAACTATGGCATGTGCTCATGCTCCGTCACTAAGTTGTGTCAGACTCTTGCAGCCCTATGGACTGGAGTCCACCAGGCTTCTCTGCCTATGAAATTTTCCAGACAAGAATACTGGAGTCGGGTGACATTTCCTCCTCCAGGGGATCTTCCCAACTCAGGGACTGAACTTGCATCTCTTGTGACTCCTACTTTGGCAGGCAGATTCTTTACCACTAGTGCCACCTGGGAAGCCCAACTAAGACATTATCTTCCTTATTATACATTGGATAATAGAACAACAGTGATCGAGTATATACAAACATTTGATATCTATGCATTTTACTCTATCAACAATGATTAGTCTTTCTCAGAATTAAACTGATTTCACAGAAATCGTACTCCACAAATGCAAATGCAATTATATTAGTCTGAGTGTTATAAACAAAAATATAAAAGTAATGTAATATGCAAGCTTTAGTTATTATGTACCAGCTATCTTCTACTTTGGTAGCATCTAATTTCAGTCCAGTTCCTCAATCCTTTTTAACTATACTAGTGCAAACCCAAGAGGAGAAGCACTCTCCCTCCACTTTAATCAATGTTAGGAAAAGACCATCTCATGCGTGAACCAGCCTGACCATACCCATTCACATGAGAATGAGCTGCGACAAATCCGAGTGTGCATATCAAGTGAACTACACACAGTATTAGGACGTCTGTAAGTCAGAAACACATCTATTCTTTGAGGGACATAAGAAAATACAGAATTGGCTGTGTTTGGCTCTGAATCCTTTCAACTTCCAATGGTGGGTTTCTCAACTGAATTTCACTTGTAGCTGCCCCCTCCATCCAATTTTATTAAGAAATAAGACATTCTAAATAAGTATTTTTCCCCCAGATCACTAGGAAGGTGTGCAAGCGTTAGTTGCTCAGTTGTGTCCGACTCTCTGCGACCCCGTAGACTGTGGCCCACAAGGCTCCTCTATCCATGGACTTCTCCAGGCAAGAATACTGGGCTGGATGACATTCCCTTCTCCAGGGGATTTCCCCCACCCAGGGATTGAAGCCAGGTCTCCTGCATTGCAGGCAGATTCTTTACCATCTGAGCCACCAGGGAAGACTCTAGACCACTATAGCTTAGTCTTATAATTAACACAATGTAAAAAATTATAAATTTGAGGGGAACTTTAAAAAAATATGCTACAAACTTCTCTCATTTCTTATAACATGGTTACTATGATCATCAATGACTCTCCCTAGCTAGACACTAGCCACACTTCAGGAACCATCTGGATGGGATGGTTCCTCTGAACATAACAGCATGGTCCAGACTCATGTGCTTTTGAACGTCCTTTATTGTTTCCAAATGTTTGAAACCATTTTTTTTTCCCTACCTTTCCCTTCCTAGACTATAGGCAGTCTCTGGCTCCAGTCCCCAACTTGAACTAAAAACTACTCTGGCTATTCATTTTCTAGTCTGTTGTAAGGTAGAGAACCTTACAACCTTAGAGAGCTAAGTTTATCGGAACTACATGTAGACTGAAAATGAATTGACTCCCTGGAGAGGCCAAACGTTTTCCATTTGGGGCATAAAAATCAGGAACTTTGTTCCCTGAGTTAACCATGTCCTAGATATTTGAGGCTCACAGATAAGGCACTTCCTGATAAATGAGTTTTATTGTGTTACTGAAATAAAACACAATGGCTTGCAAAATTAAGCCTGGGGGCTGCCTGACATACTTAAGGTAAATGAAACCTTTTAGAATGTTGATCACAACATCCCCAGTGATTCTGAACAGATTTCCTTAAAAAAAAAAAAACAAGGAAGATAGAGTCCTCTGGAATATTTAACTTGTGTAGCAGAAGCACTGATAAGGACATGTTTTGGATTTAGTTTTAAGAGAACAAAGAAAGGATAAATCTCATTAAGATTAAAAGAATTCTACCTCAATAAAGTAGGAAAGTTCTTATAAGCTTTGATGGAACAGAAAAGTCCCTTAATCTGATCCATAATCCTTTTAAGACAGGGTAGGATAGCCTTGAGTCTGCACATTTAAAATTCATTAATGATCTTAACCTGAGAATTAGACTGGACATTTTTTTCCACAATCAGGAAAATTATTAAAGAAAATCTTCCTTTTTCCTTCTGCCTCTTTAAGCCTCTGGAGGACTAGCCCATAACTCATTGCTTTGATGGGCTTTGATGCTTTTTCTCCCTTACAGCCCTTTGGTTAGGGTTAACCCTGGGACCATAGCTCCCCTTATAAATAAAGCATTAGTCATCACAGATTCTGGTATGATTCTTTGTCCTGTGCCTAGTGTGGGAATAGACTGCCTTTTTATATGCTTAGCCTAGGACAGATATCTAGAGCAGGATCGTCAGACCACAGAAAGGGAGAAAGAATGACTTGATCTCTCCCAGTGCTTCTCAGCAGGGAACCAGTGACATTTCAGGTCCAACAATCCTCTGCGTTAATGAGTTGTAGGGAGTCTAGGCATCCTGGCCTCTGCCCAGTCTCCCCTTTCATTGTGAGAAATGGAAATGCCCCAACATATTTCCAAAGGGCTTCTGGAGAGGTCATACTGGCCTCAACTGAGAACCACATTAGTCTTTGTGCTGTGCTGAAATGTATGTAGAAACCACCACCACCACCATCTCAGCAAACAGATTAAAATTAGGCCAGCACTGATATTCCCATTAAACAGTTGCTAAATCAATATGCAGAAAATGTTTAGGTTCTAAATTATTTGTTCACATGGAACACAAATATTTGTACCTTGTAATTGTGGTTATCAGACATATTTCCTCCGTACAAACAACTGCTATTGGGGAACCAGACTGGAGCCATGGCAGGCTTGACAGGTTGCACTAGGCCTAGGTTTTGATTTCTTGTAAACCTGGGTCATGATTCTGGGAGACTACCCCCTAGGAGGGTCCCACTCACCCTAGGATGAACGGCCTGAGCTACTCCATCTTGTAAAAGAATTCCATCCCGCAAGGTCCCAAGCAAAAGAACTTTGGACGTTACCCAACCTGAGCCCACTACCCATAGTCAATCAACCCTTAGATTACCTAACCTAGCCCCACTGTACACAAGCCAATCGGCCCTTAGGCTAAACCTTCTGACTTTATGTTCAGGAGCTTGTGATTTACCTTGGAAGTAAAAACCAATCAAGAATCTACACACAAATCCTATGGATGGAAGTAACCAACCAGTTATCTGTCAACTTAAACACCCCCTAAAGTGGCCAATCAGTTGTTCTCTTGCCTGAACACCCCCTTTTGTACCCTATTACCTGAATAAATTCCCTATAAAAGCAGTGCAGCCCAAGACTCGGGGCTCCTTCCCTATAGCCGCTGCATCGGTGCCAGTGGGAGCCCTAGCTCGAGCTAGCAATAAACCCCTTTATGCTTTTGCATTGCCGTGGACGTCTTATTTCTCTCAGTTCTGGGGACTCGGACTTCAGGCATAACACTGCAAATGAAAGACGTTTGCTTGGACCACCCCAACCTCACCACCCTCACCTGGAACACATAGTCAGCATATACCTAATAGCCTGGTGACTTGGCTATGTTTACCTCTGAACTATAAACCCATTTAGAATAGGTTGTCATATCCCTCCTTGTTTGTAGCTGTAATCACAGTGCTAATAAACACAAGGTCTGGCATAAATACTAAAATAAATGAGTACATAAAATAAACAAATACTAAAAAGCAGTAGTAAATTAGAAAATGAATGAACACAGCAAAGTCTCCTCCAACCACTTCACACCTAAGCAGGAATGAGCTTAGTAACACATGATTTATGATGTTCAAAACATCAACAGAGGAAACTGCCTTCTTCCATTGAGTTAACTTTTTTTTTACTCTGTCAAAAAACATCTTTAAAATAATCTCTGGAGAAATATCCACTGTTGTGCTTGTAACAAGTGCAGTCACTTGGTAAACGACATCTTCCCAACCTGCAGTTTGCTTATACAAGCCCGGAGTCAGCTGGGGTCTCTTTGAAGCTCAGACTTCCATGATCATCCATTCATTCAAAAAAATATGAAGACTTACTGTCTCTATCATCTGTATATGCACCTATATCTGTATCCATATCTATATCTATCTCTACCATCATCTATGTGATAGATATAGATATAGGCACCCTTCTAGATCCTGGAGCTGTCCCCCTGGCTAATAAGACAGATATAACTCTCACCTTATAAAGAGGGACCTCTAGTGGCTAAGACTCTACTCTGTGAACACAGGGGGCCCAGGTTTGATCCCTGGTCAGAGAACTAGATTCCACAAGCCACAACTAAAAAGATTCTGCATGCTGCAATGAACATTGAAGATCTTGAGTACCCAACTGAGGCCTGGTGTAGCCAAATAAATAAATGTTGCTGTTGTTGTTTAGTCATGCAGTCGTGTCTGACTCTATTAGAAAATATATAGTTCATCAAGCTTAGTTTAAAAAAAAAAAGAAACTATAAAGAAATTTCTATCTTTTGATCTAAAGTCATTCCAAGTGCTAATATCTCTGGGAGAAGTTCATATGCTCACTCTAGATTTCAGAAAGAGAAAAAATGATTCTAATCTTACACACAGTAGTTCATGTCTTTGCAGCCTTGCCCTCTAGCTTAAGCAGCTTATCAAAGTATTTTTTCCAAACAAATACTCTGCTGCTTAAAAGAAGAATGAATTTAAAAAACATTATCCCAATGTTCATCGCAGCACTGTTTATTATAGCCAGGACATGGAAGCAACCTAGATGTCCATCAGCAGATGAATGGATAAGAAACCTGTGGTACATATACACAATGGAGTATTACTCAGCCATTAAAAAGAATACATTTGAATCAGTTCTAATGAGGTGGATGAAACTGGAGCCTATTATACAGAGTGAAGTAAGCCAGAGAGAAAAACACCAATATAGTATACAACGCATAGATATGGAATTTAGAAAGATGGTAACGATAACCCTGTATGTGAGACAGCAAAGAGACACAGGTGGATAGAACAGTCTTTTGGACTCTGGGAGAGGGAGAGGGTGGGATGATTTGGGAGAATGGCATTGAAACATGTATAATATATATGAAACAAATTGCCAGTCCAGGTTCGATGCATGATACTGGATGCTCGGGGCTGGTGCACTGGGACGACCCAGAGGGACGGTACAGGGAGGGAGGAGGAAGGGGGTTCAGGATGGGGAACACGTGTATACCTGTGGCAGATTCATGTTGATGTATGGCAAAACTAATACAATATTGTAAAGTAATTAATCTCCAATTAAAACAAATACATTTATATTAAAAAAATAAAAAATATTACCTACTAATATTGCACATAAATAGCAATAAAAATGATGCATATCGTAGACTTCACATTCTCTTTACCAAAATACAACGAGTCTAACCTTAAACCTGACCCTAATCCTTTTCTCCTCCTCTAATTTCGAGTCCCACAACAGGTGAAGCCTAGTGAAAGTGTATTTTAAAATATAATTATCACATCAAATAGATAGGAATTTCAGGATTTTCCAGTTCATGAAAGCACCTTAGAAAAACCAGCATGATTATACTATCCTATTTGTTTCTAAAATGTTTGAATTGCTAAACTGGCAGTTGTTTGTCATAACTTCATACTTAACGTTATTCACATGTGAGAATGGAAAAATAAATCCATATAGTACTTATCGTATATTTTTGGCAGCAATTTTTCAATTAGGAAAAATATTTAACCAAGGTGATATTTTGCTAAAAGTCAGTATTCTCTAAATCTGTAATACCAAGAACTGGAAACGATCCTGTAAACAAATTTATTTCCACTCCCTCATTTAATAAAAGGGAAATCACAAAACTATAAACAGTAGACAGGCTGGCTTATAAACTCTAAAGGTAGGCAGTTTCCTTAAGACTGGTGTGTGCCCTGCCAATCTTCCAAAAACTTCAATCCCCCACAGAAAACTAAGAGCTCAAGAAAACTTCCTCCTCTTCTTCTTCCATGGAAGCACATGGCTGCCCAGCTACATGTTTTTCCCATCCTCCTTTACAGTTGTGAATAACTTTGTGAATATTTATTCCCCCAGTGCAATCTGAGTGGACCTGAGAGCTGAAATTTCCCTGTCTGATCCCAAAGCTTCCACATTTGCTTTCCCATGTTCTTGTGTCCTTTCCGTGTGCCTTTGAAATGAGGCTAACCACAGAGACTTTGAAAATGATCATATAAAATAGCACCCACTGACTTTGAATACTTGTTAAGAAGGATTAAGTGAACAATCCATAAACTGCATTCCTTGAGCCCCTGGACTATCAGGGATCCTGTGTTAGGACAGTGTAGCATTCTCTAACTAATACATAGTCCTGATGGACTCTTTTTTTGGGAATTTTTTTATTGGAATATAATTACTTTACAGTGTTATGTTAATTTCTGTTGTACAACATCATGAATCAGTCATATGTATAAATATATCCCTTCCCTCTTGAGCTTTCTCCACCATTCCACCTGTCTAGGTCTTCACATGGCACTGAGCTGAGCTCTCTGGGTATATAGCATCTTCCCACTATCTATTTTACTCATGAGAATGTATATATGTCAATGCTACTCTCTAAATTTGTCCCCTCTTCTCCTCCCCAACCCCAGTGTCCACAAGCCCATTCTTTATGTCTGCATCTCTGTTCTTGCCATGCAAATAGGTTCATCAGTACCATTGTTCTAGATTCCATATACATGCTGGGCATATACCCTGAGAAAACCATAACTCAAAAAGACTCATGTACCTGAGTGTTCACTGCAGCACTGTTTACAACAGCCAGAACGTGGAAGCAACCTAGAAGTCCCCTGACAGATGAATGAATAAAGAAGACGTGGTACATATATAAATAGAATATTAAAGTGAAGTGAATTCGCTCAGTCGTGCCCGACTCTTTGCTACCCCATGGACAGTAGCCTGCGCCAAGCTCCTCCATCCATGGGATTTTCAAGGCAAGAGTACTGGAGTGGGTTGCCATTTCCTTCTCCAGGGAATCTTCCCAACCCAGGTCTCTCACATTGCAGACAGATGCTTTACCGTCTGAGCCACCAGGGAAGTACTCAGCCATAAAAGGAATAAAATTGAGTCAGTTGAAGTGAGGTGGATGAACCTAGAGCCTGTCATACAGAGTGAAATAAGTCAGAAAGAGACAAAAACATCATATATTAATGCATATATATGGAATCTGATGGACTCTTTAGCAAATTATCTTTTGTGTCTTCTTGCATCTTTTAAAACAACACATTAATATTATTATAGCACCTCTTTTTACAATGCTTAGTTTGTGGTTCACCCAGTGTTAAACACGTTACATGGATATTATTTATTACAAATTCTCAGGTAGATTCTATTTTCTCCATTCTGTAGTTGAGAATACTGAGGTTCCTTGAATAACTTGGTGGATCTGAGATCACAGTCCCAATGCATCTGACTATCTGTGCTCTTTCTTCTAACTTGACAATTCTTTGCTTCTCTGGAATTATGCTAGCTAGTTATGTACATGAACTGCGACCCATAGTCCATTTCCAAAAGAAACGTTGTTATGAGTAAAAGCATTTTAATAAGAAAGCTTATAAGAATCCCAACAATATGAATTTTATTTAGATGTCCAGTGTCTACTTGTTCTTATCTTAACAGCACAAGTTAGTTTAAAACGACCGCTGTAAATTGCAGATTTACATTGCAGAAACTGACGGGGAGGTTAGCACTTTTAGCACAGACACATTAGCTTTGTTTTCCCTTAGAGCAACACAAAAGATGCAAACACGAGGTGGCAATAATTATTCACTGAATATCCCTTCAAGGGATAATTATTTTACACAATTATTTCTGATGCAAGCAAGAAATCCCAAAAGGTTCCTTTATCCTTTGTTAAGGATAAGGTGTAACATTGGGAGATACTTGGCAAGAAGAACATTTTGGGGTGATGGCAACACAAAATCTTTGAATGAGAACTCCTCACGTGGAAAATGGAATCTGAAGTTAACTGAATGATGGCAGTAACACGTTATCAAAGAAAGAAATTTCTGTATAAATTGGAAATGTGCATTTGACTACAATAAATACATATCATTGGAGACTTCCTAGAAAATTCACTTAGCATAGGTATGATTTTTACAAATTCACTATTATAGCCTTTCATGTACTTTCTTTCAAACTTATATCTAACAATCTATCATTTTCCATTTATATCCTGCACTTACTTGCTAAATCTTGGGCCAGCCAACTAACCAAGTAAGCTGCAGATTCTAATGCTAAGTTGCAGGTAAAAGATGGAGATAAGTAAAAGTCAGGACAGTTAGGGAAAGGAAAGCTCCACAAGAAAGTAGTAAGAGAAGGTATTGCAGAATGGGTGATATTTAAGATAAAACCTGATGTAACAGGGTAGTTATTATCTGGATTGAAAAGAATTCAATCTATGAATAACTATTTCTTCAACAGCAGTCATGGAGTATTCTAACCTTAACAGAGACTCTATGTGACTTGTTACTATTTTGTATCATTCATGCAGATCCTTATAACTCAAAGTATCTACTTACCATTTGGGTAGGCCTGCTGCTGCTGCTGCGGCTGCTGCTAAGTCGCTTGAGTCGTGTCCGGCTCTGTGCAACCCCATAGACGGCAGCCCACCAGGCCAGTTCTTCCTAAATGGACTATTGAGTAATCTGAGGTCAGGATGTCCTAAATTTTAATTTGCTTACAAAAGAAATTCTTATTCAACCAAATGCAACCATTCTGGTTGGGCTTCCAGGTGGTGCAGTGGTAAAGAACCTGGCTGCCAATGCAAGAGTGATCCCTGGGTCATTCCCCTGGAGGAGGAAATGGCACCCCACTCCAGTGTTCTTGCCTGGAGAATCCCATGGACAGAGGAGCCTGGAGGGCTACAGTCCATGGGGTTGCAAAGAGTTGGATACAACTTTGTGACTAAGCACAGCAGTACAACCATTCTGGTTAGTGATTAAGTTGCTGTTGTTAAAATGGGTTTTCAGTACCCTGAAACTCAGCTCACACAATACGCAAAGCCATCCTTGAAACTTCATGTCCAGCTCTCAGAGTGTGGCGGGATAATGAAAACACATCTGCTTTCTCACTTCAGGGTTTATCTGTCCCATGAAGCCATATACAGTGGTCTGATCAAAACCAGTCCCCCAAAAGGAAAAAAAAAAAAAAAGAAAGATCCCGTTTCACTACTGCAAAGTTGTTACGGGTCAAAAGGTAAGGTTTCACCACTGCTAATGATTCCTTTCTCTAGCACATAGTGTCTAATCCAAATTTTACTACCAGAGAAAGCAAACATCAAGGGGTGAAGCATAAATGTGCCCATGGCCTTCTGAACGCGTGATAAGCATAGTCCATGGCCTTGGTAACAACCTGCTCATGGGCCAGGTACTCCTTCCCTACACCTTAATGAGGGGCCATCATTACTGTGCATTTCAGTACTGATGCTCGTTTCAGCTCTTGTTTTAAACTTCCTTCACAGAGCCACCAGTGCAGCCTTGGTGTTCCACACACACAATTTTCCCTCAAGAAAGCCATCCCCTAAGCAGGAAGGTCAAGTCATCTCGATGCTGCATACATCTGGAGAAGGGCTCACAAGAAGGACAGGGCACACCGAAATTTGCAGGCACCTTTGTTTTCTGCAAATTGTTCCCTGTTTAATGAAGTTGGTGATTTACGGCTAAATATATTTATCAAATGAATTCAATTCTTCCATTTTGGACTAATCACATATTCCCTGGCTGTTCCTTCTTGCCTTCCTGACACTGAGCTAACAATGAAGTGAGATATATGCAAATTGATTCCAGTTAATAACTTCATCGTTGAAATTTTTCTGACCTCAAAATCAACTTCTGCACAGAATTTACTACTTAGCTGTCCAGACATTCTATTAACTGAAAAACATGTATTTTTAAATTCTGTGAAATTAAAACGTGTCAAGGACTGGTGGGTATTATGATTTATCCTTTAAGAGAATTATGGCTGAGCAAAAGCACCCTAGAGGATGGGAGACTGATCAGGCTGAAAATTAGAAAGAAATGCCAATAAAACTCAGTCCTCGTAACAGGAGAGCACTGATATTTGGAAAACCAAAATAAGACAGAAATGAGGAATGTGACTTTCAAAATGAGAATTAACAATAAAAAGTAGTCAATACTCAATACAAATATTTTAGATTAGTGCCGATAATAGGTGAGTGTATGTACACTTTCTCCTGGATTATAGTCTTTTAAGATAACCCAAGAGCTGATAATCCAGAACAATTTTATGAAAGTGAGAGCTATAGGTGTCTGTTCAAATTAAAAAAAGATAATTTTCTATTCTTATTTTGATATTGTTCCTTTACACATCAATATTCCTCACGGATTAAAAACATTATCCTACTTGTAAAACTGATTTATAACATTTAATCAGTGCATTTAAAACCTCGAGCAAATCATACTTTCTCAAAACAAGAACTCTGTGCCTTGTATTTTCTTATATTCTCTCTCTGTTTGACCAAAGGGTGGAGATTTGATAAGAAAAGAGAAGCAAGAATGGTTTCAATGGAGGAAAAATGTGAGCATTGCCACTTTTGTCTACAAAAGTCTCTTAGTCTGAGGGACCTAATCAGAATCCTCTATGAATTTTTAAGACATGTGAACATCCTTGGATGTTCATGATGGTAGGTACTCTGCACCTTTAAACTGCTCTGTGGGTCATTTTGATGTACATCTTTCATTGAAAATAACACAAACTTAAGCTGGATGCCTGCTCCCAAAAGGCACAGATTGTTGTTTATTTTGTTTACTGTTCTACATTATTCAGTTTCCAGAACAATGCCTAGTAGGCAGTAGGTGCTCAAAAGTACTCAGACTGTGAATGATATTTATAGAGTTCCTCGATGAGAAAATGATCATAGAAATGGGTCTGTTTGAATGCAGGAAAATTCACAGAATTTATCTTTTTTTTTACATGACAGAAGAATACATTTTGATTTTTCTTTTAATTTCATCAAGTATTCATCCAAATTAGCCAAACATTTTGCTAATGGATTGACATATTTACAGCAATAAAGGCTAATCTTTTAGTAAGACTTTTAAGTCCTGGCAACCCACTCCAGTATTCTTGCCTGGAAAATCCCATGGATGGAGGAACCCGGTAGGTTACAGTCCATGGGGTCACAAAGAGTCAGACACGACTGAGTGACTTCACTTTTCCTTTAAGTCCTGAAGGGTAAACAGACAACAACAACAACAACAACAACAACAACAACAACAAACCCTCTAGATCGAATTTGTTTTAACCCTTCATACCTATACCTACATGATGACCAGGGACAGGAAGAAATACTTAGAAAGAAAGACAATCGAAATTTATTAATGAGATGGATGGATCTTTAAAACAGCACTCAAACCCTTCTCTACGGAAAATATTCATGGGACCCTTCTATCTCTCTGTGGATATTTTGCTTTAGACATCAAGTATATTTTCTCTTAACGAGGTATGCAGAGGTGAAATGGAAGTAACAATCACTTCAGATAAGAGTTGCAGCCCTTTTAGTCAAGTTATTTAAATCTCTGAGCCTCAATTTTGTCACTTGTAAAATTATACCTAATCACACTGTTTTAAAACTTATATGAAAATTCATGTAAAAGTTGCCAGGCACAGAATAGACATGCAAGAAATGTGACTTTGCTCTCAATCTCCATCAAGAGGGAGAATAGGCTCCTGTCTGATAATGCTGCTGCTGCTGCTGCTGCTAGGTCACTTCAGTCGTGTCCAACTCTGTGTGACCCCATGGACGGCAGCCCACCAGGCTCCGTCGACCCTGTTTGATAACGAGGAATCCCTTTTAGCAAGCTTCATGGGATACGTATTTCTGGCTCCTACAACTTTTATTTGGGCTAAATTGTTTAGCCCAAACAATTGGGCTCCATTGTTTTTCCAGAATGAAATACTGCAATTTGACCAGCATTACATGGCTAATGGGATCCTGGAATAGAAAGAATGGAGGCATTTCTCAGTTGCCATCTTTCTTTTTTTCACATATCCAATTGAAATGGGATTTAATCACAAGTCAGTTGGATAGGTTTCTTTAGGAACCAAGTAAAAATAATAAGCTAATTGTGACACCGGAGAGTCCAGCCCTGTGGTCAGAGATGTGAATACTTACAACGTACTCAATATAGATTATAAGTTTAGAAGGACAGTTGTCAAGATAAGCCTTTAGGACAAAGAAGTCAGTCACAGCATATTATCCTCTAACAAAAATTATAATAAAGTGTAACATCATTTTGCTCTAACCAGAAACTAACACAATATTGTAAATCAACTATATTCTAATATAAAATAAAAATTAAAAACTATAAAGCACCCAGGTTGATATTTTCCTGATGGGTGTAAAATAAACTGAAATAAATATATTTACATATTTTAATTGGAAGGCAACACAAATCAAAATGAAATGAAAAAGACTGATGCTGTAATTGTTATAGACAGAGGCCCCTTTAACTTGTGCTTGGAATCTGCTTTCTAAAGTTTATTTTAAATTAGACTGTAAGATGAAAAATATAAACTGAACTGACATAGAAAAAAAAAAGTAGCATCAAACACATTGTTTGTCCTTTCAGAAATATTTTTCAGCATGAAAGAGGTAAATATAATCTTTCCATAGCACTTAACGTATACATTGTGTGACCAGCACTTTCAATATCGACAGCTTTTATGTACATGAATTAAAGTTTTCTCGTTTCCAATTTAACTTTCATCAGTCTGACAGTTATTTTCCTCAACAATGCAGCTGATCATGTCACATTCCTGTTTAAAAGCCTTCAATGGCTCCCATCTTGTTGCAGAACAAATACTAAATTTCCTAGCAGGCCTTATAAAGATGCTAGCGATTTGGCTCCCCAGTCTGTTTCTCTAATCTCTTACCAGCCCCTCTCACATCCTTTCTTTCCTCTAGGTGTTGTGTCCTGCATGCGGCCACATCCGACATTGCTCCCCACACTCCAAACCTCCCCTTGTTCAACGTCCTCGTACAAAGCTGATCCCTTCCCCTGCCGGTCCTCTTCCTCAATTTCTGCTCCTTGATCTCATGTAACTACTTCAGGATCCTACCCAGAGAGCATGTCTTCATGGACAATTTACCACAAGTTTGCCATTTTTTTCCCTCTCTGAGTTGCCACAGATTCAAATGCTCTATCAATCCTTGATTTCCACAGGTAGGTACCAGCCCTACTGTCCTCCTGCCATTCTGGATTCTTTACCTATGGATCTCTTCAACATCTCCCCGTGGATGTTTAATAAGCATCCATGGAAATTAAAATACCTAAAACAAACCCTCCCCTCCCAACATGCCCTTCTTCCCAATCTCAGTTAATCGCCCTTTACTGGCGGCCTTCCAGCCATGCTGGCCTCCTGCTTCTTTCCTCAATAAGCCATCCATACTCCTGCCTCAGGACATTTGCAATTTTCTTTGCCTCTGCCAAGAACATCCTTCTCCCTAGCCACTGGGCCCCTCCCTCAAGTCCTCCAGGCTTTGACTCATCTACTCAGAAGGCTTTCCTTTTTCTGTTTAAGATGGATTCAATGACTCCTGCATCGCCACCCGTGCTCCACACATCTTTCCCTTTCCTATCTTCCCTACAGTTTTTTATCACTTACTTATAGGCTGTATGTTTTATTACAGGCATGATGGATGAGCTCTGCACCAAAGTTCAATTCAGTGATGTTGACTGAGGAAGCTTGTTAGAAGGTGTAATGCCTGCCCTTATTTATAGAAGTGAGTAGGAGTCAGGAATCCCAGTTTCCAAGCTCCTTTCTGTGTAACTCTGAGCACATTTCATAGATTTTCAAGATCCATCTTCTATAAATTAGCATTAAAGAGGATAACTGATTAAAAGTGCAATAGACACTCAAGGAACCTTAGTGCAATGGCAGCTGTTGTTACCATTTTCATCATTAGCTAATTTAATTTTTAGTTTTTTAAAATTATATTTTAAATTTATTTAGCTGTGCTGGGTCTTAGTTGTGGCATAAGGGATCTTCAATCTTTGCTGTGACATGAAGGATCTTTAGTTGCAGCATACAGGATCTATTTTTCTGACTAGGGATCAAACCTGGGCCCCCTGCATCGGGGGCTCACAGTCTTAGCCACTGGACTAAGGAAGTTCCTCTTTAGCTAATTTTATGGTAGCACGGGATTCAGGGGGTTACTCCCTAAATACTTCAAGCCTAGAAAGAAACTTGTTGCTAAATGTAAATATGTGTGTGTGTGTGTGTGTGTGTGTATCTTTTCTTTGAAAACCAATTTCAGTTTTGAATTCAAATTATAAGTAAAACAAGTAGTAAAATGAAGGCATCCTCATTATCTAAACAATTGATGGTTTCTGTTTAAATAGAAGTCATTTCTTTTTCTGACTGGTCTTACTTTTAGGCTCCAAGGCATGGCTTCATTAAATATAACTAGATGTTCAACATATCCCCATACTGCTTCTTCTTTCAATAGATTATAAAAATTTGTAGCTTTTTAACTTCTATATTCATTTGAGGTTTAGGTAGAGCTAGATGGTGGTAAGTATCAGTAAAATGGAAAGCAGCAATGATTTTTTAGTTTTCTTTCAACTATCACAGGGCCATAGTTTGTGAATGAACCTTATTAGAGATTTAAAAATGATACCAGATGCTTGTTTCTTGATATTCAGTCTTGCAGCATGAAAATCTTATTTCTCTTATTTGCATATTTACTACTAATTAAATGAAATGGATACAAATTAAGATGATGGTAGATTAAACATGGTCACAAATTATTTCCTGTTCTTCCCCTCATGGGAGTATACTTCCTTTCCTTCCTTGAATCCAGGCTGGCCTGTGGTTTGCCTAATATTCAGTCTTGGAACATTAAAATCTTATTTCTCTTATTTGCATATCTACTGCTAATTAAATGAATTGGATAAAAATTAAGAAGATGCTAGATTAAACGTGGTCACAAAGTACTTCCTGCTCTGTATTGCGGAAGTATATATCCTCTCTTTCTTTGAATCTAGACTGGCCCTGTGACTTGCCTTGACCAAGAGGATGTGAAGGTCTTGACCAAGTGTAACTTCCAAGTCTGTTGCTTCTGCTCTTCCCCTCCTGGACTGGCTAGACTGCCACAAGAAAACAGGATATCCTGCCACATCAGCCAAGTGAAGGAGGGCTGAATCACCTGCAGACGGCCCTGCCAGCTGTCCAGCCAGGTTAGTGAGACAATCTGGGACCACGTGATCCCAGCAGAGACTCCAGGTTCATGAGTGACCCTTGGGGGGACCAATCCAAAGTGCAGAAATGTCATCAATAAGGACTTCCCTGGTGGTCCAGTGCTTAAGACTTTGCCTTGCAACTCAGGGGGCGTGGGTTCATTCCCTGGTCGGGGAGGTAAGAGCACATAAGCCTTGCAGCCCAAACACCAAAACATAAACACAGAAACAATACTGCAACAAATTCAATAAAGACATTAAAAATGGTCCACACAAAATATCTTAAAATAACAAAAAAGAAATGTCATCAATAGATGCTTATGGCTTTAAGTCACTAAATCTTGGGGTGGTTATATAGCAACTGATAACTGAGGCAGCAGTTCGTAAAATAAGTTAAATCACAAACATATTTTCTTAAATATGTCACTTTAATGTAAAATTTCTCTTGTATCAAGTTTAGCCAAGGCCATATAAACAGAAAAGGACCAAAATATGTGTGCCTGCTGAAGCAGTAAGATGAAAATTGTAACATTCTGTTCAGGCAAACACACATGGCAATTGTTTTCATATATCTTTTCCTTTTTTCCCCTGAAAAAAACTGGATTCATCATATCATGGAAGAAATTTAAAAGCTGAGAGACATTACTCCAGAAGTGTATTATAAAACCAACTTTTACGTTAGTTCTTGACTAAGTGAAACTATGAAGTGCCTTTGGGTGCCTCACATTGTACTTTGATCTGTGACTCGTGAGACAGAACTCATACGTCCTTTTACACATGACATAATTCGGAGGCAGAAATATCAAATTACTTAAGGGATAAAGAATTCTAACCTCTAATACCTATAGGTCAAAACTGAAATGTAATAGATCTTTAGAAGAACAAGAGAGGCCTGGGATTTGGAGGAGAGTGAGAAGGTCTGGGACAGGGCAAAGGTGGCTGGAGAAGATGGTGATATGGTGAAGAGCTCAAGAGATGAGCAGAAGTCACAACTGTCACAGTGGATGGGGCTGGCTCTGCCCCATGCAGACACTATTTGAGGGGCAAGCAGAGAGGAGGCTGATAGGCAAAATGAAATTAGATTTAATTTTTAGAAAAGAAGTCTTACTTTTTTTCTCCTAATCTGCCACAACTCTATCTTGTGGAGCTAAATATATCTTTGACTATGTGGACATGCAAATATGAGATTGTGTGAGTGTGAGAATACAAGTATATGTGAGAGGGTGTGGGGGCTTATTTAATTGCAAACCACCATCACCACCACCAAGAAGACTTTAACTGATTGAATTCAGCCAATATTCCATTGGCTTCAGTGATGAAATTCTTGCATTTGTTCAAACTCTCATGTCTTACTAAAAGGATATGAGATGGCTTACAGAACACACACAAAGAACTGAGAAGAAAATATATGAATACAACAAGAAAGAATAAAAACAGGGAGTGGTAATAAGGTTAAGCTGGGGAAGTCGTTTTTAAAAACAACAACGATTTATTTAACTAAATTTAACCTTCACCGGCACCTCAGTGCATGTTGTCAAAACATCCTCAATGTCAACTTCCTTGAAAGCCAGCGGCACCTCAGAGCAAGCAGCACTCAGGTTTCCTGCCTGAGCGGCTCTGATGGAGCCTAGGACATCTTGTCAAAATTCCAAACTTTCAGCTTTGAAACTCAGTAAACAATTGTAAGGAAAAAAAGAAATATTATTTTTCCCCTTAAATCCTAGGCAAAACACTTCATGGTATTATTTTCAAGAGATTTCCAGTTGTTGTTTTAAAAGACAATAGTTTTCTTAACTTGAGTTTTAACCTCTAAAATTCCTGGCCTAGAGAGCATCCTATTTCCTGCCTGGAAGAAGAAGGATGTAGGATGCAAGGTGACCTTTGCAAGAGGCACCCATATATCTCCCAGCAGGATGATTTTGCCACTATTACTAACCATTAAAATGCTTGCTCCTTGGAAGAAAAGCTATGACAAACATAGACAGCATTTTAAAAAGCAGAGACATTACTTGCCAACAAAGGTCTATCTAGTCAAAGCTATGGTTCTTCCATTAGTCATGTATGGATGTGAGAGTTAGACCATAAAGAAAACTGAGTGCCAAAGAATTGATGCTTCTGAACCGTGGTGTTGGAGAAGACCTGCGGGAGACCCTTGGACTGCAAGGAGATCAAATCAGTTAATCCTGAAGGAAATCAGTCCTGAATACTCATTGGAAGGACTGATGCTGAAGCTGAAGCTCCAATAGTCTGGCCACCTGATGTGAAGACCTGATTCTTTATTAGAAAAGGCCCTGGTGCTGGGAAAGATTGAGGGCAGAAGGAGAAGGGGACCACAGAGGAAGAGATGGTTGGATGGCATCACTGACTTGGTGGACATGAGTTTGAGCAAGCCCCAGGAGTTGGTGATGGACAGGGAGGCCTGGCGTGCTGCAGTCCACGGGGAAGCAAAGAGTTGAATAAGACTGATCGACTGACCCAACAGCAGCTGACTCATTATTGTAATCATCATGTAGAATATTTCTACCATCCCAGAAAGTTCCCTTTTGCCAATTTGCAGTTAATTCCTTTCTTTTACCTTAACCTTTGGTGATCACTGACCTTTTGTTCATTATTTCAATTTTGCCTTTTCTAGAATTTCATACAAATGGAATTATTTATTCTGTACTCCTTGGTGTCTGACATCTTTTATTCAGTGTGGTGCTTTGGGGATTTATCCACATTGTTGCAAGAATTGATGGTTTGTTCCTTTTCCTGGCTGAGTAAAATTCCTTTTTGGGATATGGAACAATTTGTTTATCTATTCACCAGTTGACAGACACTCCTTCCTTTAACCCAAGTTTCAGATATAACAAATAAAAATGGTATGGAAAGTCAGGTAAAAAATAAAAATATTAGATTACTAAAAAAAAAAAAAATCAGACAGTAAGTTTGTTGACATCACTTTCAGTATTTTTCCCTGAGATAACTGGAACACACTCTGTTTTCTCCTGTTATAGTATTTAAAATAAGCCAAGAAAGTATCTATATCTACACTGATACCTATATCTCCTTCAGCACATGACTGTTGCTATCTGGGTATATAATATGGTATTGAGCTCTTCAGTAGAATCATCCAACACCATGGCATTGCCCCTGAACTGGCTATTTCCCTGGCTGGGTGGGGAAGTCTGGCATTCACCACCTTCATTCAGTGTGAATCCAGTAATATCTTCTGCACAGAGGACATATCTTGCCTGTTGGGAATGTGATTCAGCTCACCTGACTTCAGTTTTAAGAGTTATATGATGTTATGTGGAAAGATGGCCGCAGTTGGCTTGATTGGTACTCTTTTGGAAAAGAAAAGCTCTTGGAATTTTTTTTCAAAGACAAAAAGGGCAATACAAGCACAAGTCTTGAACTCCTATTAATAGTCCCTGCAAGCACAGCAGCAAAGCCAGTGCATGCCTGCTTCCAAGTGCTTCTGAAATGACAGGGCGCTTTCTAACAGCACTGAGCAGTGCATTTTCCCAATGCCAATGCGTGCTGGTGCTGCTGCGCCCTGTCAAATACGTAATGTTGAAAAGCCCAACTGGACACCTATTTCCTACAATGTTCTTGGCTGTTCTCCACCCATCGTATCCCGATATAGAATCTGCTTAGAGTAGCAAGTCTGTTCTTAGGTGCTTCTTGCAGTGAACATTAACTAAATGATTGGAAGGTATGAAAACAGGTAGGAATGGTGAGAGGATAATGGGGTGGAGGGGTGTGTAAAATCCCCCAGGAACAACCTCTGACAAGACAGGATACCTTTCCTTGCTTCAGCAGTGACCATGATGAGGATTTCTACCTGAAAAACAAGCCTTAAATGAAACCTACCCTTTCTGGAGCCCTTTATGGGTGGTCATTTTCAATCCTTTCTGAGTAATATCTATTTTGTACACAGTGATTTTCAAAGCACACTGCAAACCTTTTGAGAACAGAAAGAGTGCCCAAGTGGTTAATTTTCTTTCTCTGTTCCCAGCGCACAATAACTAGAAAAAGAAAGTATAGATTGGGCTTTTGCTTTCTCTTTCTCATTTTATTCCTCATGTCCAAACATCTGTTTACCAGGTTTCTAATAACAAACTGACCACATACCCCATTCCAAGACACTTTCACTTTTCTGGTGAAGAAACATTTTCTTCCCCACCCTAGTATTAGTGTATCCCCAATCTCCCATTTATACACAATCACTGGCTCCCCAAACCTTCCTGAGCCTGACCCTGGATGATAATCCCCATCATTAAGCCAGCTGGGATCACCCTCTTTCCCAACTATCAAGCCTCAGTGCTGACTACAAGCCAGGGCTCTCCATATGGGGTGTGGATACATACAAAACTAAGGAATTCAGCTCTTTTTCTAATTCTGTACAAAGAGAAGTAGATCCTACAATCACAGATGGCATCAGAGTGAGAAATGAAGAGCACGGTTCTCAGGGATGAGGATGGGACCAAAAGCTGATTTCCAAAATGCAGGTACAGAGTATGATTAAAGAGAACGTCCAGTCACATGGATGCTTTCCTCCAAAACTGTCATGAAACAAAACTTGTAACCCTCATCACTATTCGTTATTGAAAGCAGCTCTCTTAATTCCTGCTAGCAATTAAAGAAATGGGCAAACTAAAGAAGCTAAGTCACTTCAGTTGTGTCTGACTCTTTGCGACCCCATGGACTGTAGCCCACCAGGCTCCTCTGTCCATGGAATTCTCTAGGCAAGAATACTGGAGGGGCTGCCATGCTCTTCTCCAGAGGCTCTTCCTGACCCAGGGATCAAACTGGTGTCTCTTATGTCTCCTGAATTGGTAGGTGGGTTCTTTACCACTAGCGCCACCTGGGAAGGCCAAGGAAACTACAACCATGCGTAATTACTACCGTTTATAATTGACTATGAGAAATAAATACAGTTTTCACGTGTTCTGATCAGTTTACTTCATTTGTGGATTCTCAAAGATGCGATCTCAAAGGTATCTGGACAGGCATTTTTGTAATCCAACATGATTCTCTTCAAGTCAGGGTATCTTATGAAGAATTTCTAAGTTTTCTGTTACTTCAAACAAATCTAAACAGCAGAGACAGAAGTCTCATGTGATGAACAAAGCCAGCTCAACTCTGGAAAACACTTCCCTGCCCGAAGTCAACCAACAGTGCAGGTCTAAGCTGCAAAGAATAATGATGCAAATATGAGAGAAGAAAGTGGTTATACCTTCAGGGTGAGGAGCAGAGGATATATGAAAGAACAAGCAAGGTCAAAGCTATCTGGCAGAGCTCTAGCTTTGGACTATGTGCTTGGGACTTGTCTAAATGGTATTTGAATATTTAAATATCTGTACCTATGGTTAGTTGTATTTTGCTTTTTCCTTAGATAATCTGTGGCAATTGTCCCAAAAGTAACATTATCAGTTTCTTTGAGGAATCTTAGAACTAGAGATTAGATTTAAATTTGTTTACTCAGATTTTTTGTGGAAAATCTTTTTTCCAAAGAGATCATTACAAAGTAGCTATACCCCTTACATATGGTGAGAGAGGACAATAAAACTTAACAAAAGGAAAAAAAAAGTCAACAAAAGTTATTTCATCATTTTATTAAAATGTGGCTAAAAATACTGGTAAACAACATACTAACCTAAATGCTCCCTGGATGACCAATGATTGTAAATAGACTCAGGTTCATCATTCTCAACATTCAGAGTGCTATACTGCAGAGTGAATTAATATGTGGAAAATGCAGATATCAAGTCAAATATTTATTTAATTTCCCAGAAGTTAGTGCTGTAGGGAAAAAAAAAAATCCCTGAAAAAACTCCAAACAATAAACTATTTAAAAACACTTCAGCAGCAGTAATACAAATATACAAATACAAATATAAATGTGTTATATAAGTGTATTCACACACTTTTCAGCAAGACTGAACTTTCATGCAAAATTATGTTAAAAGCAGAAAATCGATTTGTGTGATTAGTCAATGGAATATTTTAAGTGGATTCCAAGTTGCAGCCATTTTAAAAGGCAATGTCTTTACAAGTTACTTTATTACACTTTGTTATGGTTAAAGAAAAGGAACGTTAAGGACTCAATGCTGCCAGTTCAATGCTGGAGATGTGAATTTTGTTGGCATCATCTGTTACGGAACTAACATCAGCAAGATCAGCAATTAATCTTGGAAAAATTCCCTAAACAAAAAAACTGACATGGAGTTTCAAATCTATGATAGAAAGCAATATCTGTAGCATTCTGTATTAACCTGACAGTCATTAGCTTCAACATCTGATAAGATACCCTGAAAGAAATCCTTTATTCCCACAGAATTAACTGTGGCACACTCATGTCCCTATGTATAATGCAATTGAAGCTGATGTCATTGGTGTTTACTGCTGCTACTGCTAAGTTGCTTCAGTAGTGTCCAACTCTGCACGACCCCATAGACAGCAGCCCACTAGGCTCCACCGTCCTTGGGATTCTCCAAGTAAGAACACTGGAGTGGGTTTCCATTTCCTTCTCCAATGCATGAAAGTGAAAATGAAGTCGCTCAGTTGTGTCCGACTCTTCACGACCCCATGGACTGCAGCCTACCAGGCTCCTCCATCCATGAGATTTTCCAGGCAAGAGTACTGGAGTGGGGTGCCATTGCCTTCTCCATGGGATCTTCCTGACCCAGGGATCGAACCCAGGTCTCCCACATTGTAGACAGATGCTTTATCTGAGCCACCAGGGAAGATAGATCTAAATAACGATATATCAAGTTTTACATTTTTCTTCCTCTCCTTCCCCTCCTCCCTTTCCTTTTTCTCCTCCTTCTTCTTGTTATATTACTTGGTGGTTGGTTATATCTTTAACTATACATTATTTGTTGTTGTTGTTGTCATTTATTTGCCAAGTCGTGTCCAACTCTTGCAACCCCATGGACCGCGGCCTGCCAGGAGCCTCTGTCCATGGGATTCTCCAGGCAAGAATACTGGAGTGGGTTGCCATTTCCTTCTCCAGGGGATCTTCCTGACCCAGGAATTGAATCTAAGTCTCCTGCATTGCAGGAGATTCTTTACTGGCTGAGCTACAAGGGAAGCCTGTATATTATTTTTTAGTAGATATTTTGGTTAAAATATAAAATAGTCATTCTCAAAGTAGATGTATTAATTAGATATTAAAAGTGCAGTGTTCAGAGCAAAATGCAGAGCTCAACTCCTTGTTTTCTAACCTGTTGGCTTCAGGGCAGTTTGTTTCCTGGACCTCAAGTTCCTCATAAGACATATATAATATATATTTATAATAATAAAGAATAACCTCCCTATGGGACTTCTGTGCCATACCAGCTTCCCTGGTAGCTCAGCTGGTAAAGAACCCACCTGCAGTGCAGGAGACCCCGGTTTGATTCCTGGGTTGGGAAGATCCCCTGGAGAAGGGAACAGCTACCCACTCCAGTATTCTTGCCTGGAGAATTCCATGCACAGAGGAGCCCGGTGGGATACAGTACATAGGCTTGCAGAGTCTGATATGACTGAGTGACTAACCACAGCATAGGGACTTCTGTGAAGATTAAAGGTCTTGATATACAAAAAGCACTAGAGCTATATATGCTACATGGAAAGAAAGCAGTTTCTAATAGTTGCTCTCATTTAGTGGAGAACATCACAACACTATATTGTGTTTAGTTCTTGTCCTCTCTCTCAAGAGGAAGTAGTAGAGATGGGGCTCAAGAGGTTATTAATTTGCCCACAGTGTTTACAGAAGGCGTTGATGCTGAAGGTGTAACCAGCAAACCATATGGCACATCCATGGATCTCCAAGGAAATCCTCCTGCATAGTCTCAGCAACTAAATTATTTCCACATAACTGCTTTTCTGATGTATTTTGCTTGTGTGAATTATGCAATAGTGTTAATTTGTCAGCATTCATCTTAGGGGAGGCAGTTTTCTCTTGTGGCACATTTCAGGGACAAAAGAAAAACTAATTGAATGAAACTCAGTCTTCCAGAGGTAACGATCAATCAAATGATGTACTATATATGGTCAGGAAAAAGAAATGTGGCAGTAACTTATGCCTTAAGCCAAAATACTGTGTCATTAATTATTTATTATTTGTATTCACTGCTTTTATTTTATTCAAAAGTAATAAACCCATGTCTGGGGAAAAATGTGACAGTGACTTGTTTTGATAAAAAACATTCAACACTACTCCATGATTTTTAAATTGGCTTATCATTTTTCGAAAATAATAAAAGCAGGGAAAATTTGTCTCTCATTTAAAACTTGTCAGCTACAGGAAACATGTTGTTGAAGCAGATAGACAGTGCTGAGCAGGATTATTTGGCAGTGCAGGAAACAGACACATGCCCTGTGCTCTGAATACCCAATTTACAAATCAACCAAATCAACAACATCTATAACATGATGGTAGAAACTATTTGACTTTTGCTTTGACAGAATACCCATATGGGGGCCTCTGGAGATTGAGATCAGTCACAGCAATCTCAGCCAGGGTGACATCAGAGATGATAAACTCATGTTACATTGATTTTATAGTAAAGATTTATGTTTCTGTATCAAAGGTCTTATATTCAGTCTGCTTTCTCTCCTAAAAAAAATAGGTAAATTAAAACTATGAAAATTCTTTTCCTATTCTAACATAACCACCATTTTGAAGAAAATGCAAATGTCGTGTATTTCAAATGAGTATACTCTTTAGAATAAGAAGTGTTTCTTTTTATGTTAAATAATGGAAAATTTCCAATATACACAAAAGTAGAGATAATGAACTCCATTACATAGCTTCAACAACTGCCAATGTAAGGCAATCTTATTTCATCTAAGTCTCCATCTACTCCTCTCTGTTTTGGACTGTTTTGGAGCAAATCCCAGTTTTGCTTAAATAACCACTTATATATAACCACTATATCAATATCACATCTAAACAGTTAACAAAGACTCCTAATGTTTGTTTATGACATTTCTCTGATTATATCATAACTGTTATTTTATGGTTGGTCTGTTCAAGTCAAACATGCATTTGTTTGACCTTTAAAAATGGGCTCTCCCTTTTCCCTGTTTTTTTTTTTTTTGTAGATCTTAATTTATTTATCACATGTAAATTTCTCATGAGCTTTTCTAGTAATGGCTTTGACAGTGATTGATGATCCCCACTCAAGTTCATTATTTCATTTACAGGTTAAAAAAGGAGAGATTCCAAATTTACCATTTTTTCTAAGTTAGCTGGATTTCTTCTAAAAAGAACATTTCTCTTATCAATTATGTGGTACAACCCAAGGTATAATTTGCAAAGGAAAGGCAGAAAAAAATTCTTTCCTTTATTTACCAGTTTTCATAATATTAAGTTGAGTACCTAGTATTCTTTGAAAAGTACTAATTTTTTAGTATTATCACAAATCCATAGAACTGTAACACATTTAATATATTTCAATTATATGTGAATATACTTTTTGATTTTCAAGTTGTGCTATCTCTAATTAGTGGAAGTCCATTCAAGTTGAATCCAAATCATTTTGACATGACCCGTCCCTGGATTCCTCAGCACAAGATACTCAAGGCTCATTCTGAACATTTCTGGTCCCATATCTGACGCCAGCCATTTCTATAGGCGTGATTCTGTTCCTTAAATGGCAGATGATTTTTGGAGATCAGAATCTGAACGCCTGAGATGCTCATTGCTATTACGTTAATTGTCATTCATGAATAAGTTCTGCTTTGTAGAGTCAGAGGTAATAGTAATGTCACCAATAAAAGTAACATTTGACTAGCACCTTCTATGCTGTGTAAATGTGTGAAAAGTCTGCAGAGTACAATAGTTTCTGTTATTTGAAAAAACTGCCTATATAAAAATAAAATTTGAATTCACATCTCAAGTCAAGTTCAGCGTAATTTAATAACACATGAAGAAGTATATGGAAATGCTTTATGTTAAATTTAATTAAATATGAAATAAGGTTTGCAAAGGAAAGGACCTAGCAATGCCTGAAATATGATAGATGTTTAATAATGTTGATTGTTTATCTCCTTTCACCTTTCCCTACATTTGGAAAATGTACTGGAGCCATACTTAGAGTAATATTTAATTCTTGATTTACCCCAATTTCCTATTTAATCCTCATCTTCAACTTCAGTTTTTATAATCTGTAAAAATACTGAATCATTATGCTGTACACCTGAAACTAATATAATACTGTAAATCAACTATACTGAAAAAAATGAAAAGTTAAATAAATGTGCTTTGTGATGATACTAAAGTACCTTTACGAGCACCTACAGAGAGAGTGGTAGCAAACCAGGAACTTATTGCTAATCTATAATGTGAGGTTATCTATCTTGAAGATGACTAAATGATAACACAAATGAGGAAATATTTCTTGGATGCTAACTATATATGTTGGGCACATATTGGGTTGGCCAAAATTTCATTCTGTTTTTCCATAACATCTTACAGAAAAACTCAAACAAACTTTTCTGCCAACCAAACATCTACACATAGCAACTTGCCCACTGTTCATAGAACCTTTTGCCTCAATTCTCTCCAATTGTTCCTAAGTCTTTGAGGCACCTAGAGAAACCTTTGGAGTCCTCATTATAGTTCTCCTTCGCATCCATCTTGCCCTTGGAGCCTCGTCCTAGCATGCACAGCTGGGGGAGCTGTCCAGATGCTGAAGCTGTCTCCACTTTGGCTCATGGCTGATTGAGGCAGTTGGTTTATGGTTTGAGATCAGAGACCACAGTAAGGTAATTAACCTGAAGAATTTGAGGAATAGAATAATTTGGTCAACAGGTTTAAATGATTAGGAAAACAGGATGAAAAGATACAGATGCCGTGAAATCTTAACTGAATAAAATAGCCTATAAACAATGGAGACATGGGGGGAGGGGACTATCACTTCTAAGAATGGCAGTAGTGTTAAAAAGACATTTGTTCCTTTTCTTGAATAAAGCTCACTCAATCAAGCAAGTAAAATGAGACATTGTGATTATTTAAATGTGACATGGTTTAATTAAATAACCATCTGAATCACTGAATTTCACCTGCATGTGGGTAGGGGCTAACCAAGTATAAATTTTTGGAAGAAAGGCCTCTGTTCAAGCAAGCTGTGTTCCATAGCTGAGCATTTTCTAGACTCAGAGATGCTTCTGAGTTAGAACTGAAATTTACAGGTTCCTAAACAATTGTACTTGAGCCTAATTGTTTATATTTGCTCTTTATAGTCTAGAAATACAATCTTTATAAACCAATCTAATAGACATTTAAAAATGCAAAACACAAGCACAAACGACTAATTATCGTTTTTTTTTTTTTTTTCAATTCTGGACCATCATTTCTGCCAAATCACTGAGGCCAGCAGTAAAGACTTTTGAATGTTTCTTAGAGAGAACAATCTTCAGCTATTTGTTATGGATCACAAATGATTGGCAAAAGATGTATTTGAATCTAGACCAAAACTGAAACATTTTCTATTATCTAAATGCTGCCAAATATTTAAATAGGGAAGATTTATACTAGAGAGTATTATAGTTTTCATACACATTCACTACACTCTAATCACCTCCTTTCTCTCTACTCTCTTATTCTTGCTCACACAAGAATGTATACAAATAGCAAAATATTAATGGCATATACAAACTAACTGTGGCAGAGAATCAATGGCTGAATTCCTCAATTACGAAAACATCACTAACTGAGATCTTCCTTAAACTTAACCTTAGGTTAACTCAAGTTGAAAACAAAACTATTAATATAGCCAGTGAGGCTAAATGAACTATTGATACAATAGCCAATATCACTGGTAGTATTAATTCCTTCTGCCTTGTTCATCTTTTCTATGTCGATGCCCCTCAGATTTCCTATGTTCTCATCCTATACCTACTGTCTGAGTGATCTCAGTCCGACCCATGGATTTGGCTGACACCTATATACTTCCCTTGTGGCTCAACTGGTAAAGAATATGCCTGTAATGTGGGAGACCTAGGTTTGATCCTAGGGTTGGGAAGATCCCCTGGAGAAGGGAAAGGCTACCCATTCCAGCATTCTGGCTTGGAGAATTCCATGAACTGTATAGTCCATGGGGTTGCAAAGAGTTGGATATGACTGAGTGACTTATATATATATACTGATGGATCCCACATCTTATTTTCAGTCTCTCTGTTTCTCTTAAGAGATGTGCACACTCAGCTGCTTATGGGCTTTTTCTGATTGATGATCCATAATCATATATAGCTCGAAGTATTAAATTATATTTACCAACAGCATCCTTACCCAACATTTTCCCTCCTTTGTTCTCTCACTCAAAGAACGACATTACTGTTGTCCAACCACCTAAGCCCCAAACTTAGCTATTGTTTTCACCTTCCTCATTCTCTTTGGTATTCGGCTGGCTCCCAAGTCCATAAATTCAGTCTCATTGGGTGAAGGGTGAAGTCGCTCAGTTGTGTCCGACTCTTTGCGACCCCGTGGACTGTAGCCTACCATGGGATTCTCCAGGCAAGAATACTGGAGTGGGTTACCATTTCCTTCTCCAGGGGATCTTCCCGACCCAGGGATCGAACCCGGGTCTCCCGCATTGGGGGCAGACGCTTTAACCTCTGAGCCACCAGGGAAACCTCATTAGCACTGCTCAAATCCACTCCTTCATTCTCTCAACCCCTGAGCCACCAGGGAAGCCTCATTAGCATGGCCCAAATCCACTCCTTCATTCTCTCCACCCCTACCACACTACTGCCTTAGTACAGGCTTTTATCAATCCTTCTTCAGACTGTTGCAACAGTCCTAAATTACTTCTCCCTTTCCCAGTCTTTCCTGAAACCCACATGAGCATCTATACTACTGTGGAGGTTTATCTTTCTACCAGAGGACCCTTTCAATTGCTTCCCACACAGTTAGAATCACATGCAAGTTCTATAGCTCCAGCTTCAGTACCCGTGGCTCACTCATGAAACATAAATGTGCAGAAAACTCTGCTATCAGGAGTTCCTCTGAACAGACTGTTCTTTCTACAAGAATGCCCACTCTCTCCTTACTGGCCTAATATGTACTTGAACTTCAAGATTCAGATGAACTTTTAAACTCAGATACAGTGATATTTATTTCAAGAAGCCTTTCCTGTCTCACCTGTGAGTTATAAGCCCTGCCCCCTCTTCATTGCATTCTTACAAATTTCTATTTTAATATCACATGAAATATAATAACTGCATTCCTTGTTCTGCTTCTCTATTAAACCACGAAGAGGGTGACTTTGTATCTTTGATTCTGCATTCCCATGTCTAAAAAACTCAAAATTTCTGGTCTCAATTCTTACTATTTCTGGTCTCAATTCCCTCAATTTCTACTATTAAAATTACTGAGTACACAGAAGATTATTTGTTTATGGGACTATATATTAACAATATTTACCATACTTAAAGTTAAAACGGATAAGTTAAAAATAATAAGCCAATCATATGCTAACACAGATAACATATTTTTCTTTTGCTGAAGAGTGGTTGCATTTTCTAAACAAAATCTTATTGATAGTAGTAGCATTGTTTTATATTTTTACAGATTGCATTAATGTTGGACAAGAAGACAGCTAGATACTTATCTCTGTTTCTGAATTCAACACATTAATGAGATATGTAGTTTTGCTTCATATATATGTAGAAAATATACCTCCATAAAGATATAATTAGGATAGTATTATTTTAATACCTTTTTTTTCCAGATAATTGTAGCTATTTTACTTTGAAACTATATCTAAACTCAACAGAAGTAGTTCCTTAAATATGAGATGCAATGTAAAATCTAAACTATAGTTTTATTACAATGTGATATCAAAACCCATGGTATTTTGAATGGTTCTTTTAACCAATGCATAATTCTGTACCATCCTGCACTAAAAAAAAAAAAATTGGTTCATTACCTTATGTAGATCTTCCACATTTAAACATTTTTTTTCAATACAAAATAGTTACACTAATATCACCACCAGTCTCATTATATCTGTCTCAAACCTTTAAAATATTACTAAGTTGTCAAAGTCATGTGATGGATATAATTCTTTAAAAATTTTAATTATAATTGAAAGCTTAAAATTACCACTAGCAACAGGTACTGTCAACTATTTTCCTTTAGATGACAGCTCATCTCATTCATTTTCAAGAAAATATCCATAAAATATTCAAGTCTGAGTAACCAAAGTTTGTCTGTTAGTCATTCCTTCAAGTACAAATGGTGATCCAAGAAAAAAGTAGTTTGTTCAGCTTGCATCTGAAACAAGCACCTGTTTTTTTTAAAGCCAAACATCATGCTTCAGTATGAGACAATTTTATGCATATTTCACACTGTACACACAGAATATTAAACTGATGTGTCCTCAAGGATGGAGATTTAACAAAATTATTTGGCTTTAGCTTTTTAACAGCTTCATTGCACTCAAGTGAAATCCGTGTGGGCAAGAGGTGGTAAAGTATACAATGACTGGTACAGTTTTGTGTCCCTGCCTTGATTCCTGCTAAGGAACCAATAGTTTTACTTACTATTGCTTTTATACCATCAAGGGCTACCAGGTGGCACTAGTGGTAAAGAATCCACCTGCCAATGCAGGAGACTTGGGCTCTATCCCTAGGTGGGGAAGATGATCTGGAGGAGGAAATGGCACCCCACTCCAGTATTCTTGCCTTGAGAATCACATGGACAGAGTAACCTGGTGGGCTATAGCCTGTGGGGTTGCAAAGAGTCAGATATGACTGAGCGTCTGAGCAGCAGCAGCTTACACCATCAATGTAAATGTCAACATAGTGTAATTATAATCTTGGTATCTTAAAAGAGTTCTGACCTGGTGTACTCTGTTCTGGGTGGAAAAAAAATACATCTCAACATGAGACCATACTTGGAGAACTGATCTAGACAACACCTTAAACATGATGAATACACAAAACATTTCAAATGAAGAACGGAATGAACGAACTTGTGCTGGCTTTATCTGTAACAGTGATAGTCTTTTTGGTGCCGCAAAGAATATAAATAAATATGTATGCATGTGTGTGTGTGTACAATGAAGACCTGTCTGCTTGATGAAAAGTAGAGCCTCAAGTCAAAATTAAAATGAAAAACAGACTGTGCCAAAATTTCCATTGTGATTTGGGCATATCCTAAAGTGAAATGATTAAGTGATTCCATTAATTGCACTACCATCAACTACAAGGGAATATAATATTTCTTCATTTCCTATAAAGACTTGTCAACTTATGCCATTTAAACTATTTTGAAAAAAATTATCTACGTAATACATAACTGAACTACTATTGCAAACTTATAAAATAGGGGACAAAGATGGAAAGATTTTAGACTTAAAACTGAGTCAGAAATATTGACAAATGGACACATTGCTTTCTAGGAGATGTAGTTTTCTACATTATATCCTTAACCAGAGAGTTGGTCATAAAATAGGTATGTCTTAATGTTACATAAATCAGAAACTCAGGATTTCTGGCAGAATCCCTAAAGTCTCACTGTCTTTGATTCCAATCTCATCCAAATGGCCTGTAATCCTGACCATCAGTGTTAAATTTCTGTCAGTAGAGGGGTTATGAGTGTGTACATATTCAGAGAAAGGCAAACTGTTAGTTTCACTTAAATGGGAAACCCTTATCAACAACAGGCAGAGAGGTGGTTAACTATAATTTTGCTGACATTGTGTGAAGAGGAAGTAAGTTATGTAAATGGATTTGGTTGGGGTATCTAACACCTTTTTAAGAAAGATATTTCTTTTCTTGTACTCTTCCAGAGTGACAAGTGTAATCTTGGAAAATTTTAATGAGGAAACTTCAAAGGCAGAAAGCGTTCCTGACAAGACAGTGAGTAAGTATATTAGGTGTAGCGTATATGAGGTGTCCTTGTCCCAGGATTTTCAAATTATGCAGACAGAAACTAAACAGATGTGGGGTGATTAGCTGTCCACTCTAGGAGCACAAATGTGGAGAGCTTGTCTGTCAGTGGAGCAGGTTTACAAATACATAACATGGGAGACTTACCAATGGCCTTAATGAAGCATAAGCAATTCAGTGCTGAAAGCAAGTAGGAAGACTATTTTTTTCCTTTTTTCCTCCTTATGTAATACTTCTCTCATGTACTCTTAAAAAGTCATTTGACCCTTGCTGATCTGTGGAGGCAGAGTGCCCAATTAAATTACTTCCATTATAAAAGCACATACAGCCAAATACTTTTTATAGCACACGATTCCAAACCTATAATAAGGATCAAGGAAAAGTAGCACAAAAGCTTTTTAAAATTTAATAGAGACTTTTAAACAATTGGTAATACCAAAAAAGGTCAGAGAAAGTGCCTCCCTGTCAAGGGCTCAATTGGCAAAGAAATTATGAAACTGACATTTTGAAATGAGAGAATATTTTAATATTCATTCTACTGGGGTCAGGGCCAGACTACTTAGAATAACAATTATATCCAAACAGAAGATGAAGACCTTCCAGGAAGAATTACCTTCAAGACAGGCTATATACCTCTTCCCTTGAGGTTCACACTAATACATGATAATAACATATATATACAGAGAGCTGTCCATGTACCAAGTACGTTGTTAGCTCTATATTTGGATTTTACCATTTGATCTTCACAATAATTCTATGAAATAGGTACTGTTATTATCCATATCATGCTGCTAAGCTGCTACTGCTGCTAAGTTGCTTCAGTCATGTCCAACTCTGTGTGACCCCATAGACAGCAGCCCAGCAGGCTCCCATGTCCCTGGGATTTTCTAGGCAAGAACACTGGAGTGGGTTGCCATTTCCTTCTCCAATGCATGAAAGTGAAAAGTGAAAGTGAAGTCGCTCAGTCGTGTCCAACTCTGTGCGACCCTAGGGACTGCAGCCTACCAGGCTCCTCAGCCCATGGGATTTTCCAGGCAAGAGTACTGGAGTGGGTTGTGGCTTATAGTTTAACTAATGTGTGTAAAGTGATTGAATGGTGCAGCCAATATCCAAATGCAGTGTTGCTAACTCTATATGCTACACTCTTAACTATTGTTCTGGTAGCCTTCTAGAACATCTGCAACTCCCTATATCATTGTTATTAATTTAGATAATAAATAACTAATAAGCACTGTTATCAGGCACTGTGAGATGCTGACATCATAATAGTAAATAAATCATTCTTATTTATTGAGAAAAGCATAGTTTCATCAGCAGATCATTTCTTGGAACTGGTTCCATAAGACATTTATTGTCACATCTGTTTTTCTAGAATGAAAACTAAAATAGAGATTGCCCAGGATTTTATACTCAATGGAAAGCAGAAGTACTGCCCATTGATTTCACACAAGTATTCTGTCCACTAAATATTACCATATATCTTTTAGATAATCAGAAAAGTAACTGTTGAGACCATAAAGATAAGCTATATCCCCCCAAACTTGACAAACCACTTGATAAATCTCTAGATATAATAGGAGCTACATTAATATTTTTTACTTTGAAGTCTATGGTAGTCATAGTTTTAAAAAGATAAACTGAAATCAGTGAAAACATAATAGAAAAGACTAAATGTCTAACAAATGGAGTCTAGTTTAGTAACAAAGGGCACATGAACTCCGTGGGTATTGTGAAATTACCATTTATTTATTTTGGCCATGTCTTGCAGCCTGTGGGATCCTAGTCCCCCTGCACCAACACCCCCCAGGGATTGAACCCAGACCCTTGGAAGCGAAAGCAATGAATCGTAACCACTAGACCACCAGGGAACTAGTTAACATTGTTTTTTCAAAAGTTCAGTGTCAAGATGAACATTATCATAATTCACAGATAAAACATAATCACTCACAAGGTATAAAAATTACATTTTAATATAATTAAATCTAAACAAAAAATTGAAGAACTAGTATGCTAGATCGAGTTAGGAAGCTTTTCATTAAAGGATCTGAGAGTTTCTATTCTATCTGTGCAAATGAGTGAGCATGGCTGTGTTCCAATAAAAATTTTACTTAAAAAACAGCCAGTGGGGCACATTTTACTTGAGGGCTATGGTTTGCTGACTCTGGTGCCAGACTATGGAAGTATGAAAGAGTTTAAAGACATTTACAGTAGTGTTTTTAGTCATATTTTATAATACTGCTTAATAAATTTTAAAAAGGGGAAATTGTGTACTCTTCCTCATTTGAATTCAAACTAGTAACCATTTATTATTTTAACCCAATTAACCTTTACTTCCTCAAAATAGTTTGCAAATCCAAGCTAGATTTTAGGGCAAGCGATCTTTATATTTATCAGATAGCAAAACTGTCCTAATTGTTGGGTAAAGTAATTGAAAATTCATGATCTGACCCTCAAGCTGGTCAACAATCATTTACAGACTGGTTACAAAGTGTTTTGTTTTTTCTAAGCATAGTGGGAAACACCTTTTAAGAGTTTCCCTATTGTCAAGAAGCTTAAAACCTAATAGATGAGGCAACTAACTACATCACCTTAATTTATGCTGTGGGGCATTTGGCATAAAAAGTATGAATATCCATAGAAACAACTGTCATGTCTAGTAACAAGAAACAAAAAGCACATCAGCTTGCAGAGGGTGGAATTACTCTAGTATATAAATGCACTCTTGTAGATTTTAAAAATTACTCTAATATATAATCTAGGTGGCTCAGTGGTAAAGAATCCACCTAGCAATGCAGAAAACGCAGGACGCACAGGTTCAATTCCTGGGTTGGGAAGATCCCCTGCAGTAGGAAATGGAAATCCAGTCCAGTACGCTTGCCTGGAAAATTCAATGGACAGAGGAGCCTGGTGGGCCACAGTCTATGGGGTCGCACGCACATGCATGCACACGCATGTATAATCCAGTATGTCAGTATCCATCTTAAGTAGACGTATATTCAATTTTAGTTTACATTTGAATATTTCTTGGAGAAGGAAGTGGCAACCCACTCCAGTACTCTTGCCTGGAGAATTCCATGGACCAAGGAGTCTGGCGGGTCATGGAGTCACAGAGAGTTGAACACGACTAAGGACTAAGCTACACACACATGTATATTTCTACCTTAATGTGGTGTGCATTTAATTTACAATATCTTAGAAACAAATGATCAATGCTTTAGGCTCTTACTTAAAATTCATTTTCCAAGCTTCAATTTAATGGTTACAATGGCAGAAAGATGGCCCCATTACTTGGTAAAGTATACTAGCATTATACCACAAAAGCAAAGAAAATATAGGGCCATTATTCTCCAGACAATGTTAAATCTGGACTTTTTCTAATAGCTAAATTATTAAAAAAACAATCATTTTGTAGGTAACTTCCAAAGTGCAAAGTATGTTGAGGAAGGAAATTATGTTAGAGAGGGAGGTAGGAACCAGATCAAAAAAGATGCTGTCCTAAAATGCTCAGGTTACAGTTACAGGTGATGGGAAGAGTGCCATAGTGAGCATGTACCGTAGAACAGCGCAGGGTAGGGTGCGATGGGGACATCTTAGGCAAAACTGAACGTGAGAATAAGTGATTGCTGCTTTAGTCATCAGGTCCAGAGAAGACAAGGGCCTGAAACAAGGAACTGGTATAAGAAAGCAGAAACTTTAGAAATATTTACATGGCAAAATAATCAGGCCTTGGTAACTGATCACATGTGGGAGACAGAGGAAAAAATTAGTAAGCAACTAGAATTTCTAGCTTACATGATTACGTGAAAAGCTGAAATATGGCACACTGAAAGAAGATAAAGGTGTTCTATTTGAGATAAGTTACATCCATGTGGAAAAAATGCCAGATTAGTGAATCATTATTAGATGATATTCTAACATTAGCATTTAATATATGTGTTCTTTGTATCAGGAACTGTGCTAAGCACTTGACTACACAAGTTCACGGAATTCTCATGATAGCCCCACTGTAATACACATTCTACAAGTAACGGACCTAAAGTTTAGTGAGGTTAATGACCTCCCAAAGCACACACAATTACATAAATGGTAAAACCTTGTTTTTAACCCATTAAATCATACTTATCACATTGACTCTTAGCCACTATCATATCTTGTACTAATAAAACATCTCAATTTGAAGAACACTCCACAAAATGATCCCTTTTTGCCAATGCTAGCCCCATAAGTGTCTCATCAACAAGTGACTTGATAAAGAGAGTCACACTTTACTACACTTCACTAAGAGACCAAGGACGGTTTCCCAGGTGGCTCAGCAGTAAAGAATCCACTTGCCAATGCAAGCAGATGCAGGAGATGAGAGTTTGATCCCTGAGTCAGGAAGCTCGGTTGGGTTGGCAACCTAACCTAGCATTTTTGCCTGGGAAATCCCATGGACAGAGGAGCCTGGCAAGCTATAGTCCATGGGGTTGCAAAAGAATTGGACACAACTTAGTGACTAAACAAGAGCTTAAGCTATTCTTCTGTTAACTGGGGAAGTTTATAAGAACTCAAACGTATCCATGCCCTCCTAAGACAACATTTTAGCCAGAGTGACCACTGTTCCAGCATCTAACAATATGGCCAGCAGAGGCATGGCTTCTGGCTTTGGTCAACACTGATCTGGATAGAGACACGGGCAGATTTGTGAGTTTTCAAGTTTTCAACTATATTTGAAAATAACAGAGATTGTACTGCTTGCCTTTAGTGACTATCATCATTATATATTTATTCATAAAATGAAGCTTGTTTCCTGATATTTTGTGGTGAAAGTCCCTGAATTTTTGGCAAGCTCTGCAGAAGATATTAAGAAGAGATGGTAAGAATACACAGAAGAACTGTACAAAGATGGGATCACTCACCTAGAACCAGACATTCTGGAGTGTGAAGTCAAGTGGACTTAGGGAGCATTTCTATGAACAAAGCTAGTGGAGGTGATGGAATTCCAGCTGAGCTATTTCAAATCCTAAAAGATGATGCTGTGAAAGTGCTGTACTCAAGATGCCAGCAAATTTGGAAGACTCAGCGGTGGCCACAGGGCTGGATAAAGTCAGTTTTTATTTCAATCCCAAAGAAGAGCAATGCCAAAGAATGTTCAAACAACTGCACAATTGCATTCATTTCACATGCTAGTAAGGTAATGCTCAAAATCCTTCAAGCTAGGCTTCAACAGTACATGAACTGAGAACTTCTAGATGTACAAGCTGGATTTAGAAAAGGCAGAGGAAACAGAGATCAAATTGCCAACATCCACTAGATCATAGAAAAAACAAAGGAATTCCAAAAATATACCTACTTCTGCTTCATTGACTATCCTAAAGCCTTTGACTGTGTGGATCACAACAAACTGTGGAAAATTCTTCAAGAGATGGGAATACCAGACCACCTTACCTGTCTCTTACAAAACCTATATGCAGGTCAAGAAGCAGACATGGAAAAATGAACTGGTTCAAAATTGGGAAATGCATACATGAAGGCTGTATATTGTCACTCTGCTTATATGCAGAGGACATCATATGAAATGCCAAGCTGGATGAATCACAAGCTGGAGTCAAGATTTCTGGGAGAAATATTATCAATAACCCCATATATGCAGATAACACCACCCTAACAGTAGAAAGTGAAGAGGAGCTAAAGGGGTGAAGTGAAGCTAAAGAAGCTAAACAGGAGCTTCTTGAAGGTGAAAGAGGAGACTGAAAAGGCTGACTTAAAACTCAATATTCAATAAACAAAGATCATGTCATCTGGTCCCTTTACCTCATGGCAAATAGATGGGGAGAAAATGGAAACAGTGACAGACTTTCTTTTCTTGGGCTCCAAAATCACTGTGGATGGCTACTGCAGCCATGAAGTTAAAAGATGCTTGGTCCTTGGAAGATAAGCTATGACAAACCTAGACAGCATATTGCAAAGCAGAGATACCACTTTGCCAACAAAGGTCTGTATAGTCAAAGCCATGATTTTTCCAGTAGTCATGTACAGATTTGAGATTTGGACCATAAAGAAGGCTGAGCACCAAAGAATTGATGCTTTGAATTGTGGTACTGGAGAAAACTTTCAAGGGTTCCTTGGACAGCAAGGAGATTAAAGCAGTCAATCCTAAAAGAAATCAACTCAGAATATTCATTAGAAGGACTGATGCTGAAGCAGATACTCCAGTTTTTGGTCACCTGATGTGATGAGCTGACTCATTGGAAAAGACCCTGATGTTGGGAAAGATTGAGGGCAGGAGGAGAAAGGGACAGCGGAGGATGAGATGGGTGGTGGCATCATTGACTCAATGGACATGAGTTTAAGCAAGCTCTGGGAGATAGTGAAGGACAGGGAAGCCTAGTGTGTTGCAGTTCATGGGGTTGCCAAGAGTTGGACACAACTGAGTGATGAACAACAACAATGTGGCACTCAATGGAACTGGGGCTGTAAAGATGAAAAATGCTACTGGTCTACATACTGTGGCCTCATATTTAAGTTGCAGAATTAGCAGAGGCTCAGTGGTAAGACCAGCTCCCCAAAAGAGCTGCAGTAGCGTTGGGTCAGTCACACTGACCACAATAATTTCCAGTCTAGTTCTGGAATCATCTCATACAATTTTTCCCAAAGGAAAAAGATCATATGTATTCACTTGACATCCTCTATGTAATTAGTGTAGTGAGATACAGCATATAAAGTAACAAACACTGGGCATGGGGCACACAAATTGTTCAATATATGTTAGCCATTATTGCAAGTCATAGCAGTATACTCTAGTAATAACAATAGGGAAGCTTAATAAACATTTGCTCAGTTGTTGAACTTGCTAGTCCTTATGATCCATAATGCACTTTAAAGATAAAGTTGAAAATATCAAATACAAAAAAGTAAACAATGTAATTCTGTTAATATCATTGCTATCAAAGGTAATATAAACTATCTTTCAAAGAAAGATTAACATTG
Organism: Capra hircus; assembly: GCF_001704415.2. Taxonomy (NCBI): domain Eukaryota; kingdom Metazoa; phylum Chordata; class Mammalia; order Artiodactyla; family Bovidae; genus Capra; species Capra hircus. The sequence continues at coordinate 32,919,150 of NC_030835.1, forward strand.
AAGATATTAACATGTAAAATGGTTAAAACTGTAATACTTTAGAAAACTATTTTATCCTTATAATAAAGTATCTAGAATTTACTTAGACCCTGTTTTATGCTTACTGAAGGGAACTGTTCCATGTGTTTGGTATTTCTGGTAAATAACTGAGGGATGTTGCTTTGTATGTGGCTATAAAAATTGAAGTAATGGTTCCTTTCTTATGAGAGATGGCTGGATGGCATCACTGACTCGATGGACGTGAGTCTGAGTGAACTCCAGGAGTTGGTGATGGACAGGGAGGCCTGGCATGCTGCGATTCACGAGGTCACAAAGAGTCGGACACGACTCAGCGACTGAACTGAACTGACATTGCAACTCAGCAATATTTTTCACATTACACAGAGCAAATAAGAGAAAGCAAAGGTATTGAGTTAATTCATACATTTCCATTGATTCCAAGTGCTCATCTAGGTTCTCTCTCGCTATCTTTCTCTCTCTCTCTCTCTATATATATATATCAATGAGGAATTGTTAAGCCTTAATCAGAATAAATTAATATAGTGATGATCAACCAAACCTAATCTGATTTTTATTACTTTTAAATTCTTATAACCTCTTAAGTGATATCTGCTCTATATCTACCCTGCTGCTGCTGCTGCTAAGTCGCTTCAGTCATGTCCAACTCTAGAACGTACTTAAGAAACCCACATTAAAAAAATATAGGATTCAATAAAACTCAATCGTGTTTATAAATGTTCTTAAATAAATGCATAGTTTTTCTAGACTTAGAAATAAGTCATTTGAATGGTCATCATAAATGCAACTCTTGCATATGTTGGTTTAGCTCTAAATGAAATCTATTACTTATACATTGGTTAGCTTAAATATTGAATGTTCTTAACTCCACTATACTTGCATTACAGACAAGGCATTTGTACTGCTCAGTGTGATTAATGAATAGTAACTCAATGAGGAACTTCCCTTGTGGTCCAATGGTTAAGAATCCGCCTTGCAATACAGGAGAAGCAGGTTTGGTCCCTGGTGGGAGAATTAAGATACTACATGCCTCCGGGCAACTAAGCCTGCAAGCTGCAACTATGGAGTCTGTATGCCTTCTCAAGAGAGAAGTCCACATTCCTCAACAAAAAGTCCCACATAACACATCAAAGATCCTGCTTGCTGCAGCTAAGACAAAATACAGCCAAATAAATAAATACTGAACCAAAAAATAATAACTCAATGAAAGAAAACTAAGATGAAAATAAGGTAAATGATTTTACCAAAGTCACAACTAAGAATAACTATAAGATAAGAATCTATATCTTCAGATTTTGTGTCCTTTTAACTATTAAACTGTGAGAGAAAAGATTTTGTAAGTTGGTAAACATAATACTTAAATGAGGAGGGGCAGAGAGCAATATCATTTGTTCATGCAACTAACTGGGTACCTGTGAGTGGTTAGCCCGATATGGCCAATGGGTGCTAAGAAACATACAGTGGGTTTTCTTGGTTTTCTCACCTATCAGGTCAACTTGACTGAAACAAAGGCACATTTCACAGGCATGGAAGACAATTGATTTTGGTCAATCTTTTTAGCATTTTCCAGGTGACTACGTCTTCATAAATTGCCAGCAAAATCAAGCAGTTAAACTGCCTCACAGACTTTGGCTAGAACATTAGAGAAATTGAATGATATATGCAGGAGAAGATCAAGTAAGTTGCACTGTTTCTAAATGCTTGTACCTTGAACCAAAAGCTCAATGTGAAGTAAGAAAATAATTATTTTTCATTTTCTTCTAGAATTTCATGGTCTGGAATACCCTTCCCTATCTTTTGTTGAGAGTACAAATTTCACTCATTTTTCAGGTCCTGGAAATTTCCCACATCAACTCCTTTGCCTTTCCTCACCTTCTGCAACATTTACTTTTTCATGCTACATCTTTATATTTTTTGGTCTTGTTTGTATTTTTTTCCAATTGGTTTATAGGTGCATATAATACAAATGAGTGCAAATAATCTCCTACCAGATTATATAACACTGCTTTTGTATTCTGCATACTGTACAAAAAGAATATTATGTATAGATTACCCCATGATAAATTATCGGTGTCGGAACCATTTCACTGAAATGTTCTTTATTTGAACTGGAATATGTAAAGACTTTTTTTTTCTATTCTTTGTAATCTGTTACGAAGGTACTTTTTCTGTCCTTCATTAAAATATAATCTCCCATTTTGACTTACACTTAGTTTGAAACTTTGTGCTACCTGTTAGTGAAATGCATTTATGTTGTTCATGGATGACACATTATTGTTTCAGAAGCCCTGAAAATGGGACTTTCCTGGTGGTCCAGTGGTTAAGACTTGGTGCTCCCAATGCAGGGGGCACAGGTTCGATCTCTGGTACTGGAACTCTGCACCAGAGATCTCTGTACAGGAATCTCTGGTAAGATCCCACATGCTGTGTGGTGTGGCCTCAAAACAAAACAAAGAACCCCAGGGCTTCTCTTGTGGCTCAGTACTAAAGAATCCACATGTCAACCCAAGAGATATGGGTTCAGTTCTTGACCTGGGGGATGACATGCCATGGAGCAGCTAAGCCTGTGCCTCCCAACTGCTGAGCTGTGTTCTAGAGCCCAGGAGAGGCAACTACTAAAGCCCACACACCCTAGAAGCTGTGCTCCACAAGAAGAAAAGCCCCCACAGTAAGAAGCCTGCCGTCACAACTAGAGAGTAGCCCCCACTCGCTGCAACTAGAAAAAAGCCCTGGCGGCAATGAAGGTCCAGAACAGTCAAAAAATAAAAATGCAAATATATAACAAAGGAGAAGCCCTGAGAAAATGAATGATTACTCAATAAACTGCCAACCGTAAGGTTTAATGCTAGGCCTATCATTTAAATGCGTTTCTTCCCACTTGATCCTGAAAACTACAGGATCATGATCTAAGGAGAGAGAGGAGAGCTGGGGGAAAGGTGGTCCTATTGTCAGGTGACGCTTTCTTACCTATCACTAACCTCATCTTTTGTATTCTGCATTCTCTTTGAAGAGAATTTCACTCACTGAATTACACAGGGACTCTTTCACAGCATCTGTTCTAAGAACTGAAACACACTGGGTTTTCTGAGAAATAGACATCCTTACACAGCACAGAGTTTGGGCTTTTGACATATTCCCACTTCTTCAAAAGAGTGCTCCTTTAATTGGACTGTGCGTGCGTGCTCAGTTGCCGCAGTCGTGTCCGACTCTGTGACCCTATGGATTGTAGCCTGCCAGGCTTCAGAGGCCAGGTTCCTCTGTCCATCACCTGAATACAATTATGATTATTTAAAATATCACAATACATAATTCCCATATTATAATAATTGATGGAAACCTTTCCTTAAATAAATATATATTCTTCTCAAATCTACTTCAGTTGAATGCAAATAAAACAAAAATAAAACTTAAAAATCCATACTGTCTCTCAACAAAATCACTCCCTGTCACAGATATTTCAAGAAGGAAATTTAACTCACAAAGAAAAAAAATGCATTCAAATAAATCTAAGGGGAAAGTATCTGTCTTTATTTTCATTATATACAAGGAGATGGCCACTTTGATGTAAGGATCAAATATAATATTCATGATTTCCAACATGAATTTCATTAGACTTTGTTTTCTCTTTAAATCATGCCTATTCTTGAACTTTATAGTAAAAGCTGTAGAGAATTATGTAAGAGAAAGATATAAAAAAGAAAAAAATACAAATTTCCATATCTCTACAGACAAAACCCTTGAAGACTTGGGAGTAAGCATCTGAAAATATCAGGTGCATTTAACATGTCACACTCTTGGTTTACTTGGCAACTGCTTGCAACATGGAAAAGTCCCAATTTTTGCCCTGAGAAAATGGGAGTCAAATAGCATTAGAGAAGTAACGTTTCATTTTAATAATCCAAGACTAATTTGTAATAAAACATTCAATTCTATTAAAAATCTTTTGATTGGGAATTCCTCTGTCTCTGAATAAATGACAAGATTGTTAATTGCCAATGGCTCTATGAAACACAACACAAAGAATATAAGCAAAGAAAATAGACAAAGCAAAGTTTCCAGTTTTAGCAAAATAGATGCTTGTATTCTATATATTCTGGATCACCTTCACTGAAACAACAAGCAGTAACTCACTTCGCTACGACAACATGGCTCATTAGTCTGCAGGCTGGATACACAGCCTGTCAAATCCCTTCCCCTGAACCATAATAATGAGAGTAATGACACACCTATAACATAGTTTGCAAGTCTTCATTCTGCTTCCAAAACTTAATGCTATCATAGGTCTCCTGTGTATGTATTTTTAGTACCCAGTTCCTAGTTCAATGTTTAAAAACCTTGCTGATCCTGGAGTTGGAACAAAGCTTTCGGAAGCAATCAACTGCTCTTGCCATCACAGGTGCCAAACACACACACAATGTCCTTTTATTTATGGAAATACACACAGATCTATTCTGCATGTGCTCAGAGCCTGACACAAACACCACCTCTTTCCCACAGGCAGCAGGAAGGATGTGGTTTGAAGGACACGGTTGCTTCATCCAAGCGTTCAGTTTTTCAAAGAACTCTTGTTTCATACAGAATTGCTGAATGACTACCTAAATCTAAGAAGATACAACTGGGCCATGCCTGACGTCCCACTTTTATTTAACTAAAATTGGCATTAAAGCAGATAATGAAATAGTTTTCCCCTTACCTTGAATGGACACATGCTCAAAGTGCGTTCATAATCAAAAGACATTTCTGTGAGCTGGTGACCCAGTAATTCCTTATGTCTAAACGTCTGCTGCAACAATACAGGACTAGAATTGCCAGATGAAATGGTCAGAATTACCCAGTGGCTCGATAAAATCAGCTTACTTTGAGTCTAATCCAAGGATAAATATATAGAAATCTCCAAGTAGTGGAAATTGTAAACATTGTACATCTGCCCCCAAAACAGTAACACAGGAAGGTCCGTCATCACCAGGAAAACAAACATTTGTTAAATTCTAGGGCATTATCTTGATTCTATCTGAATGCAAACAAGGACTAAATAATTACAAGCTACTGTCTAATGGAAATATGGTTTAGTGGAAAAATGTAACACGTAGTACAAGGGACTAATTTCATCCCTCCAAGCAGCAATAAACTCAGAACAAGCAATCCATCAAACCTGATTATCCCGCATTCCTGGAGCTCACCGACTTTATCATCTCACTTCCGATACTCTCGAACTCTATGAACCTTTAATTTACAGCCCCTCAGTCTTTTTCTTTTCTCCATTTTATGGAGGCAGCCCCCTTTTCCAGTGTATTAATCTACAGATGATCTCTCTTTTGAAGTTTAGCACCTTGCATTTCCCTGGAGCCTTCTCTGGAGCCTTAATTCACCTGGTATTTCTAAGCTCCTAAGAGAGATGCAGGTTTTTTTACTCCACAGATTAAGTCTTCTCATGACTTAAACTTACCTTCGAAAAAAAGATGTATTGTTAGTTACCAACTGCTTCTTCAGCTTTGCATACAAAGTCTGGTCTCCTTTACAATTCCCCCGCAGAGTTCTGAGCTCACGAGAATCTATAATTTGAGAAAACAGCTTTGGCAACAAAACAGGTAAATTGCTGCTAGTGGTTTCTCCTGAATTACTGGAAGTTAATTCTTTTTTTTTTTCCTCCAGCCACTTCTCCTTTTCTCTAACTAGTTTTTAATATATGTGATATATATTAAATATACTTAGAACTACTGGAGTAGACATCAAATAATAGAAAAATGAAAACTGGTTGAAAATATTTTATTGGTAACACAAAGCTAAAAATAGCACCTTCTGAGAAAGCATACACAATTCCATCCACCAGGTGGAATATTACTCCCACCCCAAGGTATTAGATAATCAGCTTCCATGTTTCTTCCCCAAGTAGAAACAAATAGTTCTGGACCAACTGTCTGTGCCCCAGTCCTGCAGAAATCCATATCTGGCTCTTCTAAGATGCCAGGAAAATTTCACCTTGTGTCATGTTTCATGCTGAGAAGTTTGTGTAGCTCTTGTATAAACCTTGGTCTCTAAGACACATTCCAAGCTGAATTTATTTCAAATTCCAAACCAAGTTTATTCCATTCCACTCACTTAAAATTCCAATTGTGATTGGAACATATACACTTCATTTACTTTCTGTGCAGTGTTCAATGAACCACTTGCCATGTTTTAACTTTGTAAGCTGCATTTCAATCCTGAGTGTGTCTGATTATCAGTTAATTAAAGCTTTGCCATTATTTGAAAAGAACGTTTTAACATGCAGTTATTTTTCTCAGCATTTTTTGCTGCCCTAACATAAGAATTCTGGCAAAATAATACGGTGGTTGCTATTCTTTCCCCTACACCTATGCCATTTACTTGTCAGTACACAAAATCATGCTTCTGATGAAGCAGAAATAAATGTAGAAAAATCAGCTTCCCCGTCCTATAGTGGCTATGTCAGTCAAGGCACTGACATGGCATACCATGAGCTTGTTTGATAAACTGCTGGAGTCAAGAACAAATTACTACCATTTAGCCAGAGCAGGACAAGTCGGTTCAGGACATTGCCTCAGGGGATGTCAGTTTTAGAGGAGGAAGGATAAAACTCAAGTTAGAGAGCTGATTCTTTGTTCAGTGTTGGTGAATTTCCTGGACAATGTTTAAGCTGGAAGTGACAGGTAGCATAGAAGAGTAAACCACACTTTGAGAAAGCAGACGGTGTATAAGCATCCGCAACTTCGTATTTTTGCCACAAAGGACATGACCACATAAGTCACTGCTCACATCTGAAGAGATGTCACTTCAAGCCCTAATCAATGGGTAATCATCAACAACTACATTTAGTTACTCTTTAGTAACATAACTATGGAACTGATAAACATGTGAACCTGTTCCTTCTTAAATTCTGTATTAGGGTTTTCCAGTGGTGATGAACCCCTTCATGGACCACAGCCTTGTCACGAAGAAGGCGCTTGGGTAACTCAATGAAGCCATGAGCCGTGCAGTGCACAGCTACCCAAGACGGACAGGTCATAGTGAAGAGTTCTCACAAAATGTGGTCCACTGGAGGAGGAAATGGCAACCCATTCCAGTATTCTTGCCGCGAGAACCCCACGAACAGTATGAAAAGGCAAAAAGATATATGACACCAGAAGATGAGCCCTCCAAGCCAGCAGGTGCCCAGTATGCTACTGGAAAGAGCAGAGGGCAATTACTAATAGCGCTAGAAAGAATGAAGCAGCTGGATCAAATTAGAAATGATGCACAGTTTTGGATGTGTCTGGTGGTGAAAGTAAACTGCGATGCTGAAAAGAACAATATTGCACAGGAATCTGGAATGTTAGGTCCACGAATCAAGGTAAATTGGACGTGGTCAAGCAGGAAATGGCAAGACTGAACACTGACATTTTAGGAATCAGTGAACTAAAATAAATGGAAATGGGCAAATTTAATTCAGATGACCATTATGTCTATTACTATGGGCTAGAATCCCTTAGAAGAAATGGAGTAATCTTCACAGTCATCAAGAGAGTCTGAAATTCAGTGCTTGGGTGCAACCTCAAAAACAAGAGAATAATCTTGATTCCTTCCCAAGGCAAACCATTCAATATCACAGTAATCCAAGTCTAGGCTGTATATTGTCACTTTGCTTATTTAACTTACATGCAGAGTACATCGTGCAAAATGCCAGGCTACATGAATCACAAACCAGAAACAAGAAAAATATCAACAACCTCAGATATGCAGATGATACCAATCTAAAGGCAGAAATTGAAGAGGAACTAAAGAGTATCTTGATGAGGGTAAAGAGGAAGGTGAATAAGCTTGCTTTAAATTCAACATTAACAAAATTAAAATAATGGCATCCAGTCTCATCGCTTCATAGCAAACACATGGGGAAAAAGCGGAAACAGTGAGAGACTTTATTTTCTTGGGCTCCAAAATCACTGCAGATGGTGACTGCAGCCATGAAATTAAAAGGCATTTGTTCTTTGCAAGAAAAGCTATGACAAACCTAGACAGCATTTTACAAAGCAGAGACATCACTTTGCCGACAAAGGTCAGTATAGTCAAAGCTATGGTTTTTCCAGTAGTTATGTACAGATGTGAGAGTTGGACCATAAAGAAGGTTGAGCCACCAAAGAATTGATGCTTTCAAATTGTGGTGCTGGAGAAGACTCTTGAGAGTCCCTTGAACAACAAGGAGATCAAACTAGTTAATCTTAAAGGAAATCAAAAGTGAACATTCATTGGAAGGACTGATGCTGAAGCTCCAATACTTGGGCCACCTGATGGGAAGAGCTGACCCATTGGAAAAGACCCTGATGCTGGGAAAGACTGAAGGAAAAGAGAAGGGTGGCAGAGGATGAAATGGTTAGATAGCATCAACCATTGGTTGGTTAGATAGCGACCAGCTCAATGGACATGAATTGGAGCAAACTGCCTGAGATGGAGGAGGACAGGTGAGCCTAGTCTGCTGCAGTCCATGAGTTTGCAGAGCCGGACACGACTTAGCAACTGAACAATAACAACAACAATGGTAATGAAATTGTCTGGTAAGAAAAATACTTCTATTTCTGCCAAAGAAACGGCCCCAACTCCCTTCTGTGATACTGAAATGTTCAGCAAGGCTTCTATCATTCAAAAGAGTTTGTTCCATGTTTTCTTGGTACCAGCATAACAAAGTCAATACAACTGGTTGCTTTTAAGGCGAGTAGCTACCTCCTCAGCGAGCATATAGGTCCAGAATAGGTATAAGACTTCCTGAGAGCCTCAATTCATCTCTGTTCTTACCCTTGAACTTTTTCTTTTTTGGAAGATGCAGTCATGACAGATTTATTCGTGCAAAAAAGTGAAGGTGATTAAGAATACCTATGTCTTTCTGGAACTGAAGACATTTCAATTATTATCCTGAAAAGATCATCTTAAAACTATCTTCAGAAACATAGTTTTTAAACATGTGTGTGTGTGAATAGTGAAAACCAAAGTAAAGTAACAAACCTAGACCAGGTCAAACAATCCAAACCCTCTTGGGCATTCTCATCTTAGAAGAGAGCTGCTTTTCCCTGATAACCACCTTGGCTGCACCTCGGCTTGTTGCTGTGCCTACTAATGTTTACTGAAGTGCAGGATCTTTTTTTTTTTTAATTTTTATTTTTACTTTATTTTACTTTACAATACTGTATTGGTTTTGCCATACATTGACATGAATCCACCACGGGTGTACATGCGTTCCCAAAGATGAACTCCCCTCCCACCTCCCTCCCCATAACATCTCTCTGGGTCATCCCTGTGCACCAGCCCCAAGCATGCTGTATCCTGCATCGGACATAGACTGGCGATTCAATTCTTACATGATAGTATACCTGTTATTTTTAAAAAAATGTTACCATCTCAGGACCCAATGGCTAGCTTTCTTCATTGTCCATGAAGCATGTTCTCTTTTGAGGCCTAAACTCTTTAACTATTCCCCATTTTTTCTTGCAACTGGCTGCTATCCCAGGGACCTCCTTATATCCATCAGAGACTTTGGCACATGGTTTAAGGTCTTAATATCTGATCCAAGATCCTCAGTGACTATAATGTCCTCTGGAATGAACATCCAATGCCCTCCCTTCCTCAGTGCAATGATCTTCACTTCCACTCGGCTTCAGTCACATGCATGGTCAACAAAACTCTGTTCCCTCTTTACTTGTTCACTCTGTGATATTCCCTCACCAGCATCCCCTCCCCCGCCGGCATCTTTTCAGCTCTCTCCATTTCATAGTCCAACAACCTCATTAAGACTTTGACTCTCTGAAAAGTACCATTTTCTTTGGGTTGAACAAACCCTTTCGGCTTTATCTTTTCTCTCTTCATTCTAGACATCATAGCCTATCTCTTTAAACATGCCGTTGTTAATACCCACCGCTCCCCTAAATCTTTGCCCACCCTCCACATTCTCCTGCAAAATTTTAACCCAAGAATAATGCAGTGGTTTTCATTTCTATGCTGCTATATACCTGTGCTAAACTGGGGAAATCCATGTGACTGCAGAATGGTGCGATACCAAGTTCTGGGATCAATATCATTGGCACCTCAACACTGTCCAACTCTCCTACCACATCCACTTTTCCTTCAAATATTACCTATTCTTTCCAATCCAATATTATATACCAACCACCACTTCCTTCCTCTCAGCAAAGCCCTCATTGCCTAATTTACATAGGCTTATGTTTAGCCTGTGGAGAAGGCGATGGCAACCCACTCCAGTACTCTCGCCTGGAGAATCCCATGGACGGAGGAGCTTGGTAGGCTGCAGTCCATGGTGTCTCAAAGAGTTGGACACGACTTAAGAGACTTCACTTTCACTTTTCACTTTCATGCATTGGAGAAGGAAATGGCAACCCACTTCAGTGTTCTTGCCTGGAGAATCCCAGGGATGGCGGAGCCTGGTGGGCTGCCATCAATGGGGTCACACAGAGTCGGACATGACTGAAGTGACTTAGCAGCAGCAGCAGCAGCATGCTTAGCCCATGAAGTGAGAACTCACTCAACATCACCTCCTCCACTATTAACTTATTCCAACCCAAATGTCTGCCCCCCAAATTATTACAAGTGGTATATTTTCTCTGTATTCTGAATTTCCCCTGTATTCTTGATTCTGCTCTCACCCTCCTTATATACTTTATTAGATATTTCATTTTGCTCACAAACCTTTAAGCTTTCCCATTCCATTGGCTTCTACGCAGTGGTACACTGGAGTTGGTGCCTGATTCTAGGTATCTATATCTTTTATCTGCATTTAGTACTATTATACTTACAGCTTGGCTTCAGTCATGGTGGGATTATGGTAACCAAGACAATGGCAAAAGGTACAAATCAGGGCTTCGGTTTCCCTTCCCTTCCCAATGGTGCTGGTACGTCAGGGCACCATTGCACACAAGCCTGCTCAAAACAAAACAAACCAAAATGCTGGCAAAAATCCTTGCATTGAGCATATCTCCTCTCCTAGTTATACTGCCCTCTCTCTCCTTTTATGTTCTAGCTACTTAAAAATGTGCAGTATACTCAATCATTCACTCCTAAGTGTCTTCAATTCTTGTCAGTTCTTCACTGAAGTTGATATTTTCAAGGCAATCAATAACCTCCTAGTTGATAAATCTAGTAGATATTTTTCAGAGTTTACTAACTTAATCTGTGGTATTTGACACTACTGGTCATTCCCTCCTTATAATTCTCTCTTGCCTTCAGTTCAGTTCAGTTCAGTCGCGCAGTCGTGTCCGACTCTTTGCGACCCCATGAATCGCAGCACACCAGGCCTCCCTGTCCATCACCATCTCCCAGAGTTCACTCAGACTCACGTCCATTGAGTCTGTGATGCCATCCAGCCATCTCATCCTGGGTCGTCCCCTTCTCCTCCTGCCCCCAATCCCTCCCAGCATCAGAGTCTTTTCCAATGAGTCAGATCTTCACATGAGGTGTCCAAAGTACTGGAACTTCAGCTTTAGCATCATTCCTTCCAAAGAAATCCCAGGGTTGATCTCCTTCAGAATGGACTGGTTGGATCTCCTTGCAGTCCAAGGGACTCTCAAGAGTCTTCTCCAACACCACAGTTCAAAAGCATCAATTCTTTGGTGCTCAGCCTTCTTCACAGTCCAACTCTCACATCCATACATGACCACAGAAAAAACCATAGCCTTGACTAGACGGACCTTAGTCGGCAAAGTAATATCATGATTTCCTAAATTGCCCCTTACCTCTATGGCCAAATTTTCCTTAGGTTTTATTTTCAGGGACCGTTCATTTGCCCACTTTAAATAAGTTCTTCTCCACTGTTCTTTCCTCAACCTTTCTTCTCCTTCATTTATTTAATACCTTACTCATTTGAGTCTTACTGTAACTACTGACAGAATTCTGATCACTCACAAAGTCATTTCTCCCCCACATCTACTTCATTTGTTGCATTTACCAGTGTACAATTGTCCATTTAGATGGTCCAATACACCAGGTACCTCTAACCCAAAACCCACCAAATTGAGCCCTTCAAGTTCCTAGCTCAACCTAACCCTTAATTCTGTGACAGGTAACAAAATGCTCTGGAAAATGATCCTATTTGATCCTTACAACTATCTAGTAAAGTAGGTGTCATCCTTCTCACTTTATAGATGAGGTGATTGAGATTTGAGATATTAAGCAATTTTCTCAGGTCACATATTTAATATACAGTAAACCAAGTCTGGAAACTAGATTTGGTGTCTGTAAAGCCTTGACTCTTAACTACTATGATGCATTGGCCTTTTGGCTAAAATCAAGTGGTGGCTCAGATGGCAAGCGTCTGTCTACAGTGTGGGAGACCTGGGTTCGATCTGTGGGTCGGGAAGTTCCCTGGAGAAGGAAACGGCAACCCACTCCAGTACTCTTGCCTAGAAAATCCCATGGATGGAGGAGCCTGGTGTCCATGGGGTCGCAAAGAGTTGGACACGACTGAGCGACTTCACTGTTAATGATTTCAGGCTTAATGCTTGTTTTTCCTTGTCGCTTCATCATCACTGTCACTACCTGGTTCAAATTCTCTCCTCATGTTGGCTTTGCTGCAGAAGTCTCTTTCTTACGTTCACACACCTGGTCTTGACTCTCTCTAGTCCATCTTCCACACTGCAGCCAAAGAAAGCTTATGAAATCTGCTCATAACACACACCACTCAAAAGTTTAACTATAGGAGGTAATTTAAGTCTGAATATCCCAGAATGTCCTGATTTTGTGTTCTCCTCTCATTGTCCTATTGAGATCATAAGCTAACAAGACACTCCTTTGCTGGGAGGTTGTTTGTTTTCCTGTTAGAAGGGTTATCTGCATAGTCAATTATGGGGAGAAGATCATCTCAGAAAAGGAAATAAGGGCCAAGAACTTTATAACTGGGGGAAGAAAGACATGATCTTACTGCAGAATTTTGGACCGACCTTCATTTCAAAAAGCATCTACATGGGTAAAATCACTCTTGTTGGTGAATATAAGCCAACCCTTGAAACCTGGTGGTATTTTCCAGTTAAGTAGTGATACACCTTGTTACAGACTCTGTGAGGATGAGTATGGGTTTTGGGGCTCCAAAAGTAGTTACTTTGGGGTAGTTTCAAGTTCAGTTCAGTCGCTTAGTTGTGTCCAACTCTTTGCAACCCCATGGAATGCAGCACTCCAGACTTCCTATCCATCACCAACTTAAATTACTCTCTGTTATAATTCTCTTTTCTTTCCCCTGAACTTCAGTATAGTCTTCTAAAAGAGAAAAAAATGTCTCAGTTATCCTTCTGGGGAATTAAGATTAAGGTCTCTGCCCACTCTTGAGGATAGCATCCCAGTCCTGGCAGTAGAATGAACACAAAATTGGTCAGATGGACAGTTAAAGTGGAAGATGAAAGGCAGTCAAGATGCCTTTGTGAACCATGAAGTTGCCCAAGCTAGAACTGGAAGTATTTTTTTTTCAATTTCTATTGGGGTATAACTGATTTACAATGTTGTGTTAACTTCTGCTGTACAGCAAAGTGAGTCAGCTTAACATATTCATATATCCCCTCTTCTCTGGATTTCCTTTCTATGTTACCACAGAGCAATAAGTAGAGTTCCCTGTACTGTTCAGTAGGTTCTCATTAGTTATCTATTTTATACATAGTATCAATAGTGTATACATATCAATCCCAATCTCCCAGTTCTACCTACCGTCTATTCCTGCCCTTGGCATCTATACCTTTGTTCTCTACATCTGTGTCCTATTTCTGCTTTCAAATAGGTTCATCTATACCATTTTTCTAGATTCCACATATATGTGTTAATATATGACATTTGTTTTTCTCTTTCTGAGAAAGAGAAAAGTTATTCTTGGTATGTGATCAGATTTGTGCTTGAAATATATCAGCTCAGCTAAATTGTGTAAAATAGCCTGAGAGGCAAGGGAACCAAAGTAGGCAAGATTACAAGGTAGGAGGTTTTGATAGTGGTCCTGGCTGGAGATGAAGTTTGGACAGATTACTAAAGGAGAGACATATGCTGGTTTGATATTCAGGAGGTAAAATCTGTAGGTCAAGGTGATAGGTAAGATATGGGAGTGTGACGATTAGGGTGGGACCAAGAATGACTTTCATATGGAATATCAAACCAGCATATTTCTATCTTTTTGTAATCTGTCTTTCTTCATCTCCAGCCAGGACTGCTATGAGAGTCTCTACCTTGGAATCTTGCCAGGACTGCTATGAAAGTGTTTACTCTTGTTCACTTGCCCCTCAATCTATCTTATATAACTTGACTGAGTTGATATATTCCAAGCACAAATCTGATCACATACCCTTGGTTTAAAACATTCCAGTTTCTTCCTATCTCTTGTGATACTGCTGCAGCTTCATTTCCCATGAGGCTTTACCTGACTTCTATATTGTGTTTGTGTAAGTTCTGGCCTTTTTTCCCCTCCTGTCTTGTGCCCATAGTCCCCTCCCACCCCAGGACCTTGGCACAAGCTTTCTTCCACATCTGCTTTTCTTTCTTCACCAAGGTAATGTAGACTTAATCATCCTGATCCCAAATCAAACGAAGCTTCCACAAAGAAATATTCCCTGAATATTCCTGATTACTCAAGTTCCCAGCTTTCAGAGCACGCTACTCCTCCACCTCTCTTTTGAACATTATAAAAAAATGCAGCTTTATGTTTGGGTAATTAGTAACATTTGTTTCTCTCTTTAGAAGGAGACCTCCATGAAGGATGGTCACCTTCTTGCTCACAATTACACTCCCGAGCTGCATATGGCATGCTAGCTGTTCTGGTCCTATAAATATTTACTGAATGAATGAATGCAGACCTTGGGAACTTCCAGTTTTTCAGGTAGGGAAACTGGTAGACTAGATTCTCTTCAGCAAGCAAAGGACACTTCTAAACCAGGAAATTAAGGCCTTGACAGAGCTACAGTTTGATTTAATAAACATTGCTGGTTAGATACAGCAGACAAGTTACTCAAGTGGTATAAAAGAAATCTGTTGTTTTAACAGTATGTATAGTCTCAACATCAAGAGTTAAAATCATAAAGAGCTGTATATATTTCTCCAGTTTTTTGCTTAGTCCATGTTCTATATAGAATATATCAGAACATCATCATTTACGCTTAAATAGAGTGACCCTATAGTTTATCATCCAAACTGGGGCATTTGTTGGTGAAAAGGGTAATATTAATAATTATATCAGGATAACACGGGTGGATTGTGGAGGTGCTTGGCAAACTAGGACACATGGTCATCCAAGTTTTAGCTGACAAAGAATAAAATAGGTAAATATTGAATTCTCTGAGTGTGCGGAACTATGTTTTGAGTCACAGAATGGACAAATCCATTACACAAGAAGGCTTCTTACAATATGGTGTTGGCAGCCATAGAAAGCAAACTCATGGTTACCAAGGTGCGGGTGAGGAGGAATAAATTGGGAATTTGGAATTAACAGATACACACTACCCTATATAAAATAAACAACAAGGACCTACTGTAAGAGAACTACATTTAATATCTTGTAATAAACTATAATGTAAAAGAATTAAAAAAAATATATATGTATATAACTGAATCTCTACTGTACATGTGAAACACTTAAATCAACTGTAGTTTAATGAAAAAAAAAACAGAAAAAATCATGTAGTGTGGGTGTTCATGCAAACTACTGAATAAGTAATGTATTTCCAATAATGCATTGCTGATAACATAATTGCATTAATCATTCTATATTTTATCTGGATCTTGTCCTTTTATTTGATCACCACAACAAACCAGTTCCTCAAAAGGCATTTAACGGAGTACTGGACCAGGCACAACTGCAGATGTGAAGGAAGCACTAGATACTGATCACTCTGCAGCGTGGACACTTTAACGATAAGGCAAGCGGCACTGCCCGCATTTACTGATGGAGAAAGTAGCACCCAGGACTCAGAAATGACTTCGGTAGAGTTATGCAGACAGTAAATCACAGAGCTGGGATTGTAATTCAATCTCTGACTTCCAGTTCAGAGTTCAGTTTATTCTGCTAAACTACAGAAATAGAGACAGCACCCTTAAATGTGTTTTATGCTTTTGTCCACTACCACACAGAAATGCCCATGAAGAATGTTTACACAATCTCTGCAGAAGCAGTCTGTGCCCAGGCTCGGCAGGCAGAGTTTGTATTGCCTGTGTAGACTTCCTTTCTAGGCACTGGGAACTGGCCCTGTGACAAGGATTTAAAGGGGCTTTAGAATGCCAAACACATTTCTGATTGGCTCGTCATGTATCATAATCATGTTTAAATCCTGGGTAAATTAAAAGGCCAAAAATATGCCCTTTTATTTTATGGTCAAATTCCACTTCAGGGGAGTAATGAAATAGTCCAGATTTAGCTACCCTTGGGGATCAAACCATGTCTACCACAAAAAACAAGGTTATCTGTCCATGATGGAACATTTTACTTTATCATTAACAGATGAATTCTAATTTACTGGTGCTTTGGGGGTATCCTCAGTCTTTACAAAATAGATTTATCACTGTTGTCAGGTTCTTAAAGGAAACTGCTTTTGAGATTGTGATTGTGGCGAGAGACGCAATATGCCATCATGCTTATATTCGATATGTTGGCAAGAGGAGCTCATTAAAATGCTAAGTATTTTTTAATAATCAGACATATCCTCCCACTTACAAAGACCTTTAGGTTTTTATTCATTCTAACCATAGAGTGCTATTAGTATATGATCCTACTGATCAACTTAAAGGTGAATTTTGATATTTTTCGTTTTTTAAAATCATGTATTTCACTTATTTTACACAAGTATTTCCAAGTAAGAGATGACTTTCAGACAATCTAGTTTTCTTATCTGAGGAGAATTTTGTAAAGGGCAAAGGGAAAATTAAAATAGCTCACAAATCAATTAAGTCATTCAAATCACAACCAAGGATGCCCAAAATAGACTTCTAAAGTTGCCTGAAATTGATCAGGGACCAAGTTAACTGAGACAACAGAGTCGATTAAAGTATTTTCTGCTTAGCATCTACAAAAATTTTGGTCCTGTGCTCGTGACAAAGATAAATAAGACTTGAGATAAAGGCAATTGCTCCCTTTCTGGATAGTCTGAGAGTTTCTCTTAAAGGGAGACCTTTGTTGGGAATATTTCTGAATAAGCTTGCTAGCAATAAAAACTGAGATCCTGAGGAGCCCAAGTCTAGCAGAAACTGCCCTGAGTGAGCTCCGGGGAAGGATCCAGCTGTAGCTTTAAAGGGGGATAGGGACAAACAGGGAGGGTGGCAGGGCACTGAGGATTTGTTGTGTTTTGCGACCCTTTCCTCATAATGCCTCAAATCTTTGATGAGTCATTAACTAAGCTCATCCAATTCTGAAGAAAGTCAAATTTTTTTTTTTTTCCCCCTGGAAAATTGAGAAGGCGCTGAGTGGTGAGTCTGGTAGGGAATTACTAAGACACACTGAGCTTGGAATGAAGACATTGGTGACTGAACAGAAATTAACTCGAATAATTCTCAGGACTTGTGGGGAGAACTCTGGACTCTAGCACAATGCAAAGCTAGATATGAGTGAATCAAGTTTACCAAATCTCAGAGCAGCAGAAAAATTTCAACTTGTTACAGATACAATCTACACATGGTTCCAAAGCCTCATGGAGTAGAGGGAAAGACAGACAGATGGGGAAGCAATGAACTAAACTGAAATAATCTCACCTGTGCCAAAGTGATCACTTTTACACAGTGCAATGGGGGTCCCCAACAGGCAGCCGTTTATCTCACCTGAGGAGTCAGATGGCATTTTTGGAGCATGAGTGGTTAAATAATCGTGAAAACTGAGACCAGTATTACTTCCATCCCCTAAAATAAAGTCAAACGAAACCAGAAAAGAAAAGGATGGGCTTTCCTAGCAGAGGATAGAGCGTGAATGAGGCTGAACAGGAAGACAAATAGGTTGTCCGGGGAATAGTGAAAAATGCTGCTTATATGAATGAGAAATGCTCAGAGACAGGCTGTATTTTTTGTCTTTATGCATAGAAAGGAGTGATTTCTCAAGAATGAGACACAAGAACATTTTATTAAATTACTTTATCTAAGTGTGATATTCAGTTATAGTTATCAAATTCACTGCACTATACCTGGCTAAATAATTAAATAATATGCAGTAAATTATTTGAATTCACATGCTTAATAGAGGCCTGTTTTGGAAGTGAACCTCAGGACACCCCCTTCCCATCTCCTTTCCCATATGTCACATAAGACCCACAACACATCTATCTCTGTCGTGTTAACAATCGTAATCATTCACAATGTTATGGTATTTCTTAGTTGTGGATGTATTTTCTTTCATTATCTGCCTAGGACATGGACATGAAATTGCTAAGACTTTATAAAATCTCTGTCCAACTTAGATCAGGGAATTTTGCAATGATTGATCTTCAGTGATTTGAATACAGTTATACATGATATATAGATACAGACAGAAAGAGTGTTTACCTTTTAGCATTTAATTGGGCTATTAAATTGTTTCATTCACAAACTTGTCCTGAGTTCCCATGACAAGTTCAACAACATTAACTAGCCTTCAAGGTCGATGATGATGAAAAGTAATTGCCATTATAAGAAACATCATCAGCTTCCTTTTCATCTGGCCACGGTATAGAAGGACTGCATGGTTTGTTTTATTTGCACCTCATGGTTCAATGGCATTTCATGCCAAATGCCAGTTAACATCATTTTTTTTTTCAGTTAACATCATTTTAAACTTGATATGAATATTGTTTCGACTTATGGTATTGACTTTTTAAAACAATTATGTTTTTAAATTTCTCTTTTTGAAAATTTATTTATTTTTAATTGGGGGATTATTGCTTTACAATGTTGCATTGGTTTCTGCCATATATCAACATTAATCAGTCATAGGTATACTTTTGAACTTCCACCCACCTCTCATCCCATCCCACTCCTCTAGGTTGGTACAGAGCAATGGGTTGAGCTCCCTGCATCAAAAGCAAATTCCCTCTGGCTATCTCCTTTATGGGCTTCATTTTACATATAGTAATAAACACTTAGGCGTTAAAAATAAAATTAAACAAATGACTTTGCTACCAGGCAATCATTTGTCAATAATAAGGAATTTAGATGCACCATTGGTTATCTTTTTAAACTTATTTGAAATAGAGTTACTTATCTAGAACTTCACAACAAATTTTTTTTTAAATGCCAGAAATTGCCTCTTAAGTTAGAAAATTCTTAAAAGCCTGTCCTTGTCAACAATTATTCCCAATAGCAGTCAATACAGTTTAAAGGGTTCCTTAAATGGAGGAGCCTGGTGGGCTGCAGTCCATGGAGTCGCTATGAGTCGGACACAACTAAGCGACTTCACTTTCACTTTTCACTTTCATGCATTGGAGAAGGAAATGGCAACCCACTGCCTGGAGAATCCCAGGGACGGCGGAGCCTGGTGGGCTGCAGTCTATCGGGTTGCACAGAGTTGGACACAACTGAAGTCACTTAGCAGCAGCAGCAAACCCCTCTTAGCAGCTCCAGGTCTATAAGATGGATTTCATTCATTCATTTATTCACTTATTCACTCATTCATCATTATTTCAATAAATATGAAGTCCCAATCACACAGCAAGGATTGTTCTGTCTTGGACTATAGGGATAAAATAATGGATTAAAAGGAACTGTATTCTAGAGGGGAACACAAAATTGCAGCAAAATTAATACAATAACATTAGCTGCTTTACTGAAAAAATAAAGCAGGGAATGTGTGTAAAAGGAGCAACTGTCTGGAGCATGACTATTTTAGACCTAGTTGCCAGTGAAAGCTGCCTGAGGGTGCAGACATTTGAGCAGACCTTTATTCACCAGGGGGCAGTCTGTAAAAGCATTCCAGACAGTGGGACCTGAGAGAGCAAAGTCCTGGGGTGAGAATCAGCTTCACAGATTCAAGAAGCTGCAAGGTCAGTGTGACTGTACTAGGTTTGAGTGTTAAAACTTTTGATGAATATTGGATTTAGTTGCAGAAAAACAGAATGCAAGAAGAAGCATTATATTCTTAAAGATATAAAAATAACTAGGCAGGACTAGATAGAAAGGAGTTTTGGAAACTTTATTATTTTTTTAAGTTGGAAATTTCTTTCTGGCAACGTGGACCTTGAAGGCTGGTTGATGTTACTGAACTTGTCGTGGGATCACAGGAATGAACTATTATGAATGGAACAATTTAACAGCCCAACAAAAGATAAGGATAAATAAGCTCAAGTCTGTCTTTAGTCTTCAGGCTCAGAAACCACTTCTATACCCAAGGTGGAAGACAAACTAGGAGACTCTAAAAGTTATTTTATTAACTACTCTAGCGCTTTTGCCTCTGAGGAGTAGTAGCTACCTACTTAAGTTACCTTGCATATTTCATAAAAGGAACTCAAATATGTATCTTACAAGTTCATAAACACCACTTCCAAGAAGCAGGAAAAACTTTTTTTGTCTATTTTTTTCTTAAATCCTCAAAGTAATATTCATTTGGATATCCTAATTTCTCATAAAATTAATTTTATCCTTTCTTTATAGAATATTTAAGCTAACATTGTAGGTTTATTTTCTTAAGAAATCCAGACACAGTCTTATTAACTCTGCTAAAATGTCTTTCTAATTTGAAATATATTTTCTTTTTTGGTTCCAGGAAGTGGAAACCTGAACAATCAAACCTCAGGAATTATATTCTCAGGCAAGACACAGAACATGAAATCTTAGTGAAGATAAGAAAGAACCTGCTGCATGGTTATTTATAATTTTGAAAATACAGAAACATTGAGATTACTATAAATGCCTAAAAATAGAGAAAATTTAATAAGATGAAAGACTATTTTCTGAAATATAACTAATAAAAGAATTATAAATTTAATTAAGCAATGTAAAAGTCCACACCATAATGGGAAATTTAAGGTTTCCAAATACAATGTCTGTAAACGTTTACACATACTCTGATTATAAATAGGAAAAAGGATAAAAATGTCAACAGTGAGGGAAATCATGATTTCTTTCCTATTTTCTAAAAAAAATTATATAGTGTTATATTGCTAGGATTGTTTTTTTGTTTTGTCTCCTGGTTATTTTTTTAGTCCATAAAGAAAGGAATTATTACATAGACTCACACACCCTGCAGGCCACATTCTTTCCCACATTCCAGAATTACTACATTCAGATGCTGCTATGGTACATATTCTTCAAGATGAGTATTTCATTTAACAAAATATTCTAGAGCATTTATTTACCAAGTTAGAGACAGATCAAAAGAAAAAACTAAAGTTGTACATATAAAAGCACTTACTGTCTATAATTGTATGAAAGATTATTTCAAGGGCAAGGTTACCCAATACTTTCTATATTAAGTTATCCCAAGGTATGTTTATCTATCTATGAGTAAGTTTAGCTTCAGAGTCAGGGATAAAGTGGGATAAGTGAAGGTATTTAATTACTGTTTTGTTTTCTACACTCTCAACAGCATAATTGCTGACAAACTCTGCTGCCCAGAAAATGTCTGTTGGAACTCTGGTGTACAAAAAAATTCAAAAGCAATGAAAAAAGGAGGATGTTTTATTTCCGTCTTATTTCAAAACCACTGCTTCCTTGTTAGTCTGTCTTTGCAGGCCCAATACATCTGCATTAAAAGTTTAGGATCATTTCTTAAGTTCTTCCAACAAACAATACTGGTATATGCATTTGAAAATGTCGACTTTATTTACAACTAAAACAAGTATTAAGAACTCATTGTTCAGAACTTCTGGGTTTGCAAAGCTAAACAAAACTGAAGGAAACTTTGCACAAGCAATAGTTACCATTTCTGCTAAGAATCATCACAGTGCCACAAAAGCTATGGGTTTTTCTATCCACAGATTCAGATGAAATCTTTTATTATCTAGTTAAATTTTTTCAGCTTAAGATGGCACGTCGGTCTAGGCACATGTTTAAATCTACGGGGAATAACATCTAGAATCCTTTTGCTTATGAAAATTAGAATTCATAATAATGAAAGAGTTATGTAACGCTGTGCTCTTTATATAGCTTATTCCACCTAATCCTCCAAATAACTAGTTGACATATTTATCCCCACCTTACAAAGCACATTAACCCAAGCATGTAGGATTAGTTCATTTGTCCAAATTCACCTAGAAAATCGCTTGTGGAGCTCTGTGTAAGGCTGCCTGCCAGACTCCAAACTCTTTCCTCCTTCAACTTCTTTATGCTGCCTTCACTTTCCTCATGTATGCTTAAAAATATCATTTGGTTTTTATAAATTTTTACAAATTACTTATGATAATAAATTTAGTTTCTGTATGTATCCCCTTAAGTGAAAGTTGCTCAGACATGTCCAACTCTTTGTGGCCCCATGGAATAGTCCATGGAATTCTCCAGGCCAGAATACTGGAGTGGGTAGCTGTTTCCTTTTCCAGAGGATCTTCCCAACACAGGGATGGAACCCAGGGCTCCCGCATTGCAGGCGGATTCTTTACCAGCTGAGCCACAAAAGAAGTCCAAGAATACTAGAGTGGGTAGCCTATACCTCCTCCAGGGGATCTTCCTAACCCAGGAATCGAACCAGGGTCTCCTGCATTGCAGGTGGATTCTTTTATCAGCTGAGCTACCAGAGAAGCCCCCTTAGCATTTTTCTATATCTGGCATATGAGTGCTAGCATGCCTGTTGGTGCCTATGTGTGCGTGTATGTATGGGGCAGAGAAGTAATTACTTTTTTCTTAGATGCTAAGTTTCAAGGAGTTAGTGTAAATCCCACCCAATCTGCTTCATGGCTAGGAAATCCTACTCCTTCTAGCCTTTCAAGAAGACAGCCCATCTAACCCAGGAGATGGTATCAGATATTAGCCTAATATGCACTGGGGAAACAGTCCATACACTGGGTCATGGATGGCCTTGCTGTGTTCAATGTCTTGTCCATCTCTTGGAAGTTGAAAGAAGGCATTATTTTCCTCAATGAAATTTCCATCCATCTTATGATAAACTGACCATTTTCCCTATCCAAATTCCTCATCTCAAGAGTTAAGTTTTAAAAAATCTTTATTTCTTGTTGCCTTAAAAATCATTTACATCTATTCTTTTTTTTACAATTTTGCATCCCAATTACATATATTAGCTTATTAGCTATTCTATCCCAAGGTAATTAAACATATTCACCCTGAACATATTGGTCACAGAGCTTCCCTCTGAGAATAATGTCTATGAATATCAAGGCCTCTTAATACATAAAGAGAATCTCTTTTCAGCCCAAACTGTCATTTTTAACTTCTTTACATACTGTCATGGTATATAAAGGACAAGGATTTGCATCCCTTCCAAAAGATATGTTCAAGTCCTAGCGTGTCATAATCTGACTTTATTTGGAGACAGAGACTTAACAGAGGTAATCAAGTGAAAAATAGGGTCATCTGGGTGGGCCCACATCCAGCGACTAAGGTCCTCATAAAAAGCGAAAATCTAGACACACAGACATGGGAGAATACCATCCTAAAGATGAAGGCAGGGACTGAAAGGATGTACCTACAAGCACAAGAACATCAAAGGTTGTTGGCAGACCTAAGAAGCCAAGAGCAGGCAAAGCAGACGATCCCTTCCAGTACTCAGAGCCATCAACCCTGCTGACACTCTGATGTTGGACTTCTGGCCACCAGTATTCTGACACCATCAATCTCTGTAGTTTAAGTCCTTCAGTCTGTGGTTAGTTTTTACAGCAGTCTAGGAAACTAAGACAAATATTGTTTGTTACTTAAGTTGCTAAGTTGTGTCTGACTCTTTGCAACCCCATGGATTCTTGGCCTCCAGGCTCCTCTGTCCATGGGGTTTCCCAGACAAGAATACTGGAGTGGGTTTCCATTTCCTTCTCCATGTGATTTTCCCAATGGAAGGATCAAACCCAAGCACAATCACTGCAGGCGAATTCTTTACCATTGAGCGGCCTGTGGGAAGCCCTACCTTGAACTATATTCATAGATGGTCATTTGCTTTTCCTCATACATGTTCCATTCTTTTCTCTCTTCCATTTTTATTTGGAGAGCCTTTTCTTTTCATATATGTGTAAAGAATTTCTCATTAATGTTTATAATGAGCACGAAGATGATCTCCACATAAATTCTGTAAAACTCTAGCTGGAGTTAAGTTTATTTCCTCTATGTTCTCTCTAGCACTTTATTTGTATCTTTATAATAAATATTATTAAATTCTCTCTTGCATTGTGGCTACTTGTATACATATCTCATCTCCCTGTAATAAATAAACCATGTATTTTGAGACAAGGGCTACCTCTTCCTCCTTCTGGTATTGCTCATGATGTTGATCAAAGTGCTCTGTAGAGAGATGGTGCTTCATATTTATTTTGCCACTTCAGTTGCACAAGAGAGATTTGGCTACTTGGGAAAAGGTTGCAGAGAACCATTTTCCTGCTTCTGTGATAAGAAGTTAACATATAATTTTGATTATTCATTGTCTTTTCAACATTCTTTCAAATTATGTCTTCTTCTTGGATCTGGTTTACTAAAATTTCCCTTTCTGTAATCCATTCAGTTCAGTCGCTCAGTCATGTCTGACTCTCTGTGACCCCATGAATCGCAGCACGCCAGGCCTCCCTGTCCGTCACCAACTCCTGGATTTCACTCAGACTCGCGTCCATTGAGTCAGTGATGCCATCCAGCCGTCTCATCCTCTGTCGTCCCCTTCTCTTCCTGCCCCCAGTCCATCCCAGCATCAGTCTTTTCCAATGAGTCAACTCTTCACATGAGGTGGCCAAAGTACTGGAGTTTCAGCTTTAGCATAAGACAATTCAAATCACCATTCTGCAAAAAGTTATTCTCTGACTGATTCATCAGTTAAATGGAAGAAAGAATTGCCTCATTTATGTATAACTTCCATGGCTAGCTCTTCATTGCTTGTTTTACCCCAGACTTCCCCACTGGCACAAGATGCAGAACCACTCTTGAGTCTGTACATTCTTCTGATGTGTATGTGCAGCTCTTTCTGCTTTTTGTGTTATCTTCAAAGTTACTTGTGCAGAAATCACAGCTGATAGGGACTATTTCCAAAAAAGCTGTGAAATGGTGTTTCAAAAACATTATCTACAATCCTTCTTTAGGATGAACAAAGCTAGATAAAGCCTTTGAAACCTTCATAAAATGTCTAAAGGACAAATGTTTATTACCGTTCTGAAGAACTATTTTCCCAAAGTTCTTCCACTTCTTTCCAGCTGAAATGTCAAATTTACACAAAAGAGTTGCTCCTGCATTAATTAATTAATAACTAAATTCTGAACAGAGGTAAATCTAACACATTTCAAGTGGATTCACCAATTAATTCTTACAAGATGACATTGTTACTTATTAAAGTGATATATACTTATACACATACATATCAATTTGTGTTATAATTTGATTAAACTATTTTCAGCCTAAATATTTGGACACGGGTATACTAAAATTTAAATTTAATTATTATGTTTCCTTCTCAAAAAAGTAAGAAGACTTTGCTTTCTTTACCTGGAATAAGAGGACATATAATTAGGAAAAAAAAGAGAAAACAAAAGATT
Source organism: Capra hircus (assembly GCF_001704415.2). Lineage (NCBI taxonomy): Eukaryota > Metazoa > Chordata > Mammalia > Artiodactyla > Bovidae > Capra > Capra hircus. The sequence goes on from NC_030835.1 coordinate 32,944,742, forward strand.
AATAGGTAATAGCCATCAACTGGCAGCCCTGATGAATTTCTTGATTTGTACTGTAGTAATTTCTCACATCTCTACCAAAAACAATAAAATCAAATTACATTAGTAAATATTACTGTTTTTATGTTTTCCTTAACCTGACACCTCCTAAATGTGACTGGGTCTGGAATTTCCTCACACTTTGCTTTTTGCCCACAGGCACAGCAGCAGAGAAAGCTAAATCATCCAGTTAAGAGGATTTCAGTGTGTGGGAATATGTAATCTCCAGACAATTTAGATACTTCCTCTGTCATCCTAGGAACCAGAAACGGATGTAAATTTGCAAGAGAATCAAGCAACAATGAGTTTCCCAAGGGAATAAAAAATATGGCTTATCTATATTGCTCTTTTTATGTAAGATGGAACCTGATGTTGTGGCTAATTAGGGGCCTAATCAATATATCAATATTTTGGGGAAGGCGATACAACTTTGAATTATTTATAACAATATAAAACAGAGGTAAGTGGTATAAGACTCTGGAATTTTGAAAGCATTTTAAGATTTTATCAATTCAATAACAACATGATAACTATTCAACAGTGTAAATGTTGTTGAAATAAAAATATTGTAAATCAGGACAAACAAATAAGTTACAGACTGCATGCTACTTTTTGGGTGGAGACTCAGGTCTCCATAGCAATATATAACTCAAGTGTTGTTGCTGTTCAGTTGCTAAGCTGTGTCCGACTCTTTGTGACCCCATGGACTGCAGCAAGCCAGGTGTCCCTGTCCTTCACCATCTCCCAGAGTTGCTCAAACTCATGTCCATTGAGTTGGTGATGCCATCCAACTATCTCATCCTCTGTTGCCCCCTTCTCCTCCTGCTCTCAATTTTTCCCAGCATCAGGTTCTTTTCCAGTGAGTTGGCTCTTCACATCAGGAGGCCAAAGTATTGGGGTTTCAGCATGAGTCCTTGCAGTGAATATTCAGGGTTGATTTCCTTTAGGACTGACTGGTATGATCTACCTGCAGTCCAACGGACTCTCAAGAATCTTCTCCAGTGCTTTGAAGTCAAATCTTAAAAATGTTACTGTGCGGCAAATGAGGAGACTTTTGTTTTTGTAAATGTTAGATATTGATTTAGTATGTGATAGAAGTAAAAAAAAAAACAGAAAAAGTCACTGTTTACTTTTCTAGACTTAAACTGAACACACACACAATGTGTTGTGAGTGAACATTTGTGAAAGCTCAGAGAAGTGACTGTTATTCAGCAAAGGGAAGAATTTACATGCAGTTTTTAAAAGAAGAACTACACCCAGTGTGGGTTTCAGTAGTAACGAATCTGAACCCAGGCGGTTCAGCAGTAAAGAATCTGCCTGCTATGCAGGAGATGTAGGAGACACAGGTTCGATCCCTGGGTGGGAAGATATCCTGGAAAAGGAAATGGCAACCCACTCCAGTATTCTTGCCTGGGAAATCCCATGGACAGAGGAGCTTGGCAGGAAGCAGTCCATGGGGTTGCAAACAGTCAGACATAATACAGTGACTAAGCAACAATAACAACTCACAGTGTCCTCCTTTGATAGGAATGCCAGAATTGAATCAAGATAGCCATGCTTGCAGAACAAGTAGGCAGCTCTTCAGAAATATTGTTAGAAGAGTGGCAAATAAATCGATGACTCCCAAATATTGTCCTCAGCTTGAAATTTCACAATCAATACATTAATCAAATTAATTCCACATTTAATCAGTGATTCATTTAAGCACTGCATTCCCTTGCAAGATAATTGTATCAACCCAAGAGCAACATTTACCAAGCATCAACTAGAGGTTTAATGTTATTTCAGGAAAAGTAGTTTAAACCCAAAGTATTAATTGACATGGCCCCTTCATGTCATGGCTGAAGCCCCTTGCTTCAGCCCAGAAGCAAGGAATATAACAGACGTAGAACTATTAAGAAAGTGATAACAGAATAATCATGACCTAGACATCAGGAGTTGACTTAGAGTTGGCCAGTGCGGACCAGGGTAGATAAATTATAGAGGAAAAGGGATTAAATCTGTCCTTTAAAGAATAGGTAAGAACTGGATGGTCAATAAGGAGAATAAAGAATATTCTAAGCAAAAGAAAGAGCATGAACAAGAAAAGAGTAAGCATGAGCAAACATATTTAATGATACAGAAGTCTAGGCTGCTTAGGACAATGGGTGAGTTTGAAAGAAAGGGGACCATGGAGGCCATGAACCCCACAGAGAAGACTCTGCACTGCTAACTAGAGCCCCTTAAAAGATCAGAAGGTTTCCCTGGTAGTCCAGTGGTTAAGAATACTCCTTGTATGCAGGGGATGCGGGGTTCAGTCTTTCGTGTGGGCACTAAGATCCCACATGCCTTGGAGCAACTAAGCACAGACACCATAACTGGAGAGTCTAGGCACTGAAACTAAAGATCCCACATGACTCAATGAAAATCCCATCTGCTGCAACCAAGACCCAGTGGAGATCCAAATAAATAAATAAACAAATAAAAGCAATTTTTAAAAAGATCAGGAGTAGAGCAGACATGATGAGAGTGGTATTTTAGGAACATGGCTGGGTAATGATATGAAAAATGGACTAAAAGAGAAACAGCCAGCTAGCCAAACCAGTTCATTACAAACAAGATATAGGCTTAATTAGATGAGGGACCACTCCTTCCCAACCATGAGAATGAGGAGAAGAGCCAGATAGCCATTTGAAAGTCAGACGTCCCACACCTCAGTGTCAATTTTTGGTAACGGAGGAAAGACTCAAAGATGAGAAGGGAGAGCTGAATTTGGGGGAGAAAAGAACATTTGCAGATCGCTGTTTCTAGGTACTGGCTTCAGTTTGGTCCTGTTCACCAGCTTATCAGCACATGACAGAGACAGCTTTCTCACAGATAAAACAACCCTATATAGGACGGACAGAACCAGGACCAAAACATTCTCCAATTTTGCCCTGGTGGACTGAACTGAGGAAGAGATGAGCAGCTGTAATAAATGCACAGTCTTCAGCTTAGGTTCAGAATCCTAACTGAACAAGTAAAAGACAGCAGAGACCAGAAGAAGAACATATGAATGCATAGACATGGAATCTAGAAAGATGGCACTGATGACCCTGTTTGCAGGGCAGGGATAGAAATTCAGACATAGAAAGTGGACTTGCGGACACACCGGTGGAAGGGAAGGGCGGGATGAACTAAGAGAGAAGAACTGACATATTTTACACTACGATGTGTAAAATAGCTGGCGGGAAGCTGCTGTATAGCACACGGAGCTCAGCTTGGTGCTCTGTGATGACCGACAGAAGTAGGATGGGGGTGGTGGGAGGGAGGCTCAGAAGGGAGGGGATACATGTATAATTATAGTTGATTCAAGATGTTGTACGGCAGAAACAAACACAACATTGTAAAGCAACTATCCTTCCTTTAAAAATAAATTCAAAGGCTTCCCTGGTGGCTCAGTGGTAAAGACTATGCCTGCCAATGCAGGAGACACGAGTTCGATCCCTGGTCTGGGAAGATCCCACATGCTGTGAAGCAACTAAGTCCATAAACTGAGAAGAGCAACTACTGAGCCCTCATGTTGCAACTACTGAAGACTGTGTGCTCTAGAGCCCATGTTCCGCAATAAGAGAAGCCCCACAGTAAGAAGCCCACACACCACAATGAAGGAAAAAAAAAAAAAAAGCTCATGCAGGAACCAAGACCCAGCACAGCTACTTAAAAAAAAAAAAGACAGCAGATAACTTACTCAAGAGGAATGTAAAAAGTGGAAAAAGGTCTTAGGAATTTAAGCTATTATTAAGAAGACAAATGAAGAGTAAACAAAAGCTGAGAGAATAAATGGCTGATGAAAGTTCTACACTGATTTTAACCCACTAGTGACATGTAAAAATGAAACGCAGGAGGTGACAACTCTCTTTCCCCCCAACTGTTCAGATCACCTAACAATACTGAGGTGAGTTGAGGAATCTACTCTTGAAGATAGAGGCCACAGAAATGTTTCCAAAAGTTGGCAGGTAACTTAGATGACTCATGACATCTAGGCATAAGGAAATAGGGGAGAACATGCCAAATTAATGAAATAATGCCATTTGTATCTTTCCTTTTTTCCTTTCAAATGCGCAAGGATCAAAAACTAGGCTGCAGGTTGTGGGTTTATGACATCTACTTTCATAGGAACAGGCCCACAGTTGAGAGCTGAGGGTGACAGGATTGCTAATGGGACTCAAAGTCATATCCCACAGGGAGAGGGGATGGACTGATAACATTTATCCATGACAAGGTGGATTCTATAGCTGTTTTCAAATTTCTGAAGGTTTTAAAGTCAAAGTGGAATTAGATTTGCTCTTCATGATTCCTCCAGAAGGTAATACCAGTATTAATAGGAAAGGTGTCAGGGTTTGGGGCTTGTTCTTTGGGGCAATTTTCCAACAGTCAGAGATGAATATCAATAAATGAGACTGGCTGTGAGATGGTGAGCTTCCTATCACTGAAGGTTATTTAAGATTAACTGAACACTTGCTAAAGATGTTACAGAAGGAACAACATATATTAGATGGGATATTAGGTTAATAGCCTCGGAAATCCTCTGCACATCTAAGATTCCAGCATTATATAACATCAAGTCTCAGGTAGGAGAGAATGGAAAAGAACATTGGTACCCTGATAAAAAGGTACAGAATAAATTAAAAAAACTGAAGGCGTATGGATCCAAGATTCTTTTTCCTTCTAGAGTGAAGTGAAATACAAGCCTGCTGAATGGGAAGAAAATTAAGAAAAGGGAAAGGAAAGATAACATAATTAAATGTCTTCCCTATTTTCCTAAGGCTGGTTTCAAATTTAGCTGTGATATTCTAACTAATATTTAAAGAGTTGTGATCATGTTTTTCTGTGCAGTGCTGTAGGTTGGATATTCTTTTTTTTTCACAGTCTGTTTGGCTATATCAGGCAGGTAGTCGCTCAGTCATGTCCAACCCCATGGACTGCAGCATGCCAGGCTTCCCTGTCCATCACTAACTCCCGGAGTTTACTCAAACTCATGTTCATTGAGTCAGGGATGCAAGTCAACCATCTCATCTTCTGTTGTCTCCTTCTCCTCCTGCCTTCAATCTTTCCCAGCATCAGGGTCTTTCAAATGAATCAGTTCTTCACATCAGGTGGGCAAAGTATTGGGTTTCAGCCTCAGCATCAGTCCTTCCAGTGAATATTTAGGACTGATTTCCTTTAGGATGGACTGGTTGGATCTCCTTGCAGTCCAAGGGACTCTCAAGAGTCTACTCCAACACCGCAGTTCAAATGCATCAATTCTTTGGCACTCAGCTTTCTTTATAGTCCAACTCTCACATCCATACATGACTATTAGAAACACCATATCCTTGACTAGACGGATCTTTGTTGGAAAAGTAATGTCTCTGCTTTTTAACACGTTGTCTAGGTTGGTCATAGCTTTTCTTTCAAGGAGTAAGCATCTTTAATTTCATGGCTACAGTCACCATCTGCAGTGATTTCGGAACCCCAAAAGATAAAGTCTGTCACTGTTTCCATTGTTTCCCCATCTATTTCCCATGAAGTGATGGGACTAGATGCCACGATCTTCGTTTTCTGAATGTTAAGCTTTAAGCCAACTTTTTCCCTCTCCTCTTTCACTTTCATTAAGAGGCTTTTTAGTTCCTCTTCACTTTCTGCCATAAGGGTGGTGTCATCTGCATATCTGAGGTTATTGATATTTCTCCCAGCAATCTTGATTCCAGCTTGTGCTTCTTCCAGCCCAGAGTTTCTCATGATTTACTCTGCAAATAAGTTACGTAAACAGGGTGACAATATACAGCCTTGACATACCCTTTTCCCAGTTTGGAACCAGTATGTTGCTCTGTGTCCAGTTTTAACTGTTGATTTGTGACCTGCATCTATATTTCTCAGGAGGCAGGTAAGGCGGTCTGGTGTTCCCATCTCTTTCAGAATTTTCCACAGTTTGTTGTGATCCACACAGTCAAAGGCTTTGGCATAGTCAATAAAGCAGAAATAGATGTTTTTCTGGAACTCTCTTGCTTTTTTTGATGATACAGTGGATGTTGGCAATTTGATCTCTGGTTTGTCTACCTTTCCTAAATCCAGGTTTAACATCTGGACGTTCATACAGCTCTAGTGGCTGTGAAGTCCAAGAACAAGGTATCAGCCAATTCAGGCTAATGAACGCTCTATCATCTTGGATTGTAGATGGACACCTTCTCATTAAGTCTTCCCAGGAGATCAGTCCTGGGTGTTCATTGGAAGGACTGATGATAAAGCTGAAACTCCAGTACTTTGGCCCCCTGATGTGAAGAGTTGACTCATTGGTAAAGACCCTGATGCTGGGAGGGATTGGGGACAAGAGGAGAAGGGGACGGCAGAGGATGAGATGGCTGGATGGCATTACTGACTCGATGGACATGAGTTTGAGTGAACTCCGGGAGTTGGTGATGGACAGGGAAGCCTGGCGTGCTGTGATTCATGGGGTCGCAAAGAGTCGGACACGACTGAGTGACTGAACTGAACTGAATGTTATGAGACCAGAGCCCCACTCTCAGGACTTCATCTAACCCTAATACCTCCCCAGAGACCTTATCTCAAAATACCACTAGGGTATGGAATTCGCTATAGGAATTTGGGGGGAAACAAACATTCAGCCCACAACACTATTCAACTATGTGTTTTATAAAACTATATAATGAACAAACTCTTGATATATTAAGCCAAAAAGAGGATTAAGCTAGAGATTGTCATACAGAGTGAAGTCAGAAAGAGATAAACATATATCACATATTAACACATATGAGGGATCTAGAAAAATGGTATAGATGATTATTTGCAAAACAGAAATAGACACAGACATAGAGAACAAATGGATAGACACCAAGGGGGGACAGAAGGGGTGGGATGAATTGGGAGACTGGGATTGACGTATATACACTACTGATACTGTGCATAAAACAGACAGATAGGAAGCTGCTGTATTGCACAAAGAACTCGACTCAGTGCTCTGTGGTGACCCAAATGGGAAGGACATCCAAAACAGGGGATATACATATGCACAGGGCTGATTCACTTTGCTGTACAGTAGAAACTAAAACAAAATTGTAACTATACTTTAATAAAAATTAATTTTTAAAAGGACACAGAAATTATACGTGTACTATTATTAAAGTCATGCGGATAAAAAGTTAGAAAAAGAACTCTTTCAGGAAAAATACCAATATGCTAGTTGTGATTGTGTTGTGTGATAGGACTCAGTTGAAAAAATTTTTATTTCCCAGGCTTTAATAAATAAGTATGTACAGCTTTAAAATTATGCTAGAAGAATTAAGTTTGTGAGAATACATCTGCTAATTAACTCTCAAGAATTAAGTCTCTACAACCTGTGTAATACAGAGACTCCCAGGAGCAAGAGAGACACGAACAAGCAAGATCCTGGCCATGTGGAAGTGGCACCCATACACTGCAGTCACAGCCCAGAAAACATATGGTCCACCCTCAGTAACTGGTTATTTAACTTACTGTTTCTGCAATAAGACAGTCTGAACACAATAGCGGCAATGGGAGACTCACTGGGGTTCTTCCCCAAGCAAGTGTGTGTATTCTAGTTAACTAACCTTTTTGTTTGGAAGAATTAACTTTTGCCAAATGCATATATACTTGGTTGGAAATACGTTATATTTATTATGATTTAATTTATGGGCTTCCCTGATGGCTCAGCTGGTAAAGAATCAGCCTGCAATGCGGGAGACCTGGGTTCGATCTCTGGGTTGGGAAACTCTCCTGGAGAACAGAACAGCTACCCACTCCAGTATTCTGGCCTGGATAATTCCAGGGACTGTACAGTCCATGGGGTCGTAAAGAGTCTCACATGACTGAATAACTTTCACTTTTTACAATCTTATGTACTGCTGAACAACTGAATGGCCTCATAGAAATGTATAATTTATTCCCCCCCACAAAATGCAACCAATTCACTTCATTCTTTGTCAGTGAAGTACTGAATAGAATTCCAGAATTTCAGGCATTTCAGGTAGGCATGATTCTATCTTTTTGGGGTTAACAGGTGTAAACTAAATTACTGCCCCATGTAAAGAATAAATCTGCTTTAAACTTTTAAGTTGTCTTTCATACATGCTACTAAAGCACTGTAATAGTTCAGATTAATGGTTTAGGAGTAATGACCTTTAAGGAGGAAACAGGAGTGATTTCTCAGGATTTGAAATGATCTATTCTTAATTGTGTAGTAATGTCAAGTACTGACATTGTAGTGTTCGTACAGCTGTCACTGTGCATAGTTTTACAAAATAGTAATTACCGCTTAATGCCTGTTTTTAGAAAATGAATTTGACAAACTTGGTTTGTCATTTCTTTCTTAGAATCTTTTTTAAAAGTTGTTCCTGTGTATGAATAATTTGCTAATCCATCTGCATAAATTCAGGAATGTCAAATTTCCTTCTCGTCCTTGTTTTTAGTTCTTCCAGTTCTCACCCACCATCCATCCACCAGGACAATGGCTTTGGACACCATAAGGATTTAGTGATCTTTCCTCTTCCTATTTCATTTTTCTTGGGAAAGGACTAGAAAGTGGTTTATATTCCTGACCCATCTCCCTCTGTCTATGTGGATAACTCTATAAACCAGCTTTGGAGACTTCCCTGATAGTAGGGCTGTCAAATACTATAGAAGTGCGAAAGTGTTACTTGCTCAGTTGTATCCGACTCTTTGCGACCCCATGTACTGCAGCCCTCCAAGCCCCTCTGTCCATAGAATTCTCCAGGCAGGAATACTGGAGTGGATTGTCATTCCCTTCTTCAGGGGATTTTCCTGACCCAGGGATTGAATCAGAATTTCTTGTATCTCTTGCACTGCAGGCAGATTCTTCACTATCTGAGCCACGAGGGAAGCTCAAAGTATTATGGAGGCAAGAGTGAAATCAGTGAAATCAAAGCAAGGGCAAGCGCTTTACTTATTTAGTCTCTGGCATATTGGAGTGATTAACAGTCCTTGTAAAAACTACTACAGTTTTAAAAGTCTTTCTTTTTTCAGAATACTATAATTAAAAAAATTCTTATTGGAATATAGTTGCTTTACAATATTGTGTTAGTTTCTACTGTACAGCAAAGTGAATCAGCTATATGTATACATATACACTCCTTTTTTTGGATTTCTTTCCAATCTAGGTCACCGCAGAGCACTGAGTAGAGTTCTCTGTGCTATACAGTAGGTTCTCATTAGTTATTTGTTTTATACATAGTATCCATAGTGTATATATGTCAATCCTGATCATTGCCGACGAAGGTCAATATAGTCAAAGCTACGGTTTTTCTAGTAATCATGCACATATGTTAGAGTTGCACCATAAAGAAGGTTGAACACTGAAAAATTGATGCTTTCAAATTATGGTGCTGGGGAAGACTCTTGAGAGTCCCTTGGACTGCAAGCAGATCAAACCAGTCAATCCTAAAGGAAATTAACCCAGAATATTCATTGGAAGAATTGATGCTGAAATTGAAGCTCCAATACTTTGGCCATCCAATACTGATATCAAGAACCAACTCATTGGAAAAGACCCTGATGCTCAGAAAGATTGACAGCAAAAGGAGAAGGGGGCAGCAGAGGATGAGATGGTTAGACAGTATCACTAACTCAATGGACAATGAATTTGAACAAACTCTGGGTGATTTTGGAGAAGGCAGTGGCACCCCACTCCAGTACTCTTGCCTGGCAAATCCCATGGACGGAGGAGCCTGGTGGGCTGCAGTCCATGGGGTCGCTACCAGTCGGAAACGACTGAGCAACTTCACTTTCACTTTTCACTTTCATGCATTGGAGAAGGAAATGGCAACCCAGTCCAGTGTTCCTGCCTGGAGAATCCCAGGGATGGGGGAGCCTGGTGAGCTGCCGTCTATGGGGTCACACAAAGTCAGACACGACTGAAGCGACTTAGCAGCAGCAGCAGCAGCAGCTGGGTGATTTTTGAAGGACAGGGAAGCTTGGTGTGCTGCAGTCCATGGGGTGGCAAAGAGTCCAATATGACTTAGCAATTGAACAACAACAACGTCAGTACAAATCTTCCAGTGCATCCCCCTATCCACCCCTCTCCAGCAAAGTCTTTTGCTTCTTTTTTTCTTATACTTCCTGAATATCTGCCTCCCACCCTGTCCTCATGCCACTGGTTTCCATTCTAGGGACTGGTTTGTCTGCAACCCAAATTCATCCCCTTTCTATTGCTGTCACCTATTTACCTTGGTTTTCCCTGAAATCACATTTGCTCAAGTATTTTTCCTTCTGAAACATGCTAAACAGTGATTATATTTTGATGGCTGGATTGCTAGTGGCTTTTGTTTGCTCTTGATGCTTTTCTGTATATTCTGAGCTTTTACTGTACATATGTATTATCTACCGCAGAAAAAGAAATAGTACAAAAAATCATTTTTTCTTCTAAACATAGACTACACTGAGCATGTACTACAAATGCCAAATACAAAAATGTGTCATTATGCTGTCAAATATGTGCATTTTAAAAGAAGATAATAATGATTATGATTTATTTTATACTCAGAAACTGTTAGGCTCTTCTATAAGTGCTTTACATACAGTCGCTTGTTTTAAACTTCATTTTGACCAGGGAGGGGAATGTTTCCATAATTGCTGTTTGGAAGATGAAGAAACTGAAACTCAGGAAAGTGAAGGATCTTATCCTAAGTCAGTAGGCTGGAAAGAGTGAAAGGAATGAGGTGAACTGTACAAGGAGCTCATGAGTATTTATGTTTCCGTCAAGACACCTACTCTGTTTCCCCAATGAGAGTTTACATTTAAAAAAAATTTAATAATATATTTTATTTAACCCTATATGAAGTTGAAAGTTGTTAAGAGAATACACCTGAAATTTTATCACCATGAAAAGAAATGTAGTTATATATGAGGATGGAGGTGCTAGCTAACCTTATTGTGTTAATTGTTTTGCAATAGATACATGAATCAAATCATCACATTGTACACCTGAAGCTTATGTAGTTACATGGCCATGTCTCAATAAATCTGGGATATTTTTAAGTGAGAAGGAACAAATAGCAAAAACGACATTACAGTAAATAATATAAAATTATGACTAGAAAATTATCATCTGTGGCTAGAATATTCACTAAGGGAGCCACTTGCCACCTGTGGCCATTCAGTGCTTAAAATATGCTGTAAGTGGGAAGTCAACCATGTTATGCAGACTTACTGTGAAAAAAAATGTATAAAATCATATTAGCAATTTTATTTGACTACATGTTGAAATTAGAATTTCAAAAAATTGGTACCTCATTGTGGTTTTGATTTGCATTTCTCTAATAATGAGTGATGTTGAGTATCTTTTCATGTGTTTGTTAGCCATCTGTATGTCTTCTTTGGAGAAATGTCTATTTAGTTCTTTGGCCCATTTTTTGATTGGGTCGTTTATTTTTCTGGAGTTGAGCTGCAGAAGTTGCTTGTATATTTTTGAGATTAGTTGTTTGTCAGTTGCTTCATTTGCTATTATTTTCTCCCATTCAGAAGGCTGTCTTTTCACCTTGCTTATATTTTCCTTTGTTGTGCAGAAGCTTTTAATTTTAATTAGATCCCATTTGTTTATTTTTGCTTTTATTTCCAGAATTCTGGGAGGTGGATCATAGAGTATCCTGCTGTGATTTATGTCTGAGAGTGTTTTGCCTATGTTCTCCTCTAGGAGTTTTATAGTTTCTGATCTTACATTTAGATCTTTAATCCATTTTGAGTTTATTTTTGTGTACGGTGTTAGAAAGTGATCTAGTTTCATTCTTTTACAAGTGGTTGACCAGTTTTCCCAGCACCACTTGTTAAAGAGATTGTCTTTACTCCATTGTATATTCTTGCCTCCTTTGTCAAAGATAAGGTGTCCATATGTGTGTGGATTTATCTCTGGGCTTTCTATTTTGTTCCATTGATTTATATGTCTGTCTTTGTGCCAGTACCATACTGTCTTGATGACTGTGGCTTTGTAGTAGAGCCTGAAGTCAGGCAAGTTGATTCTTCCAGTTCCATTCTTCTTTCTCAAGATTGCTTTGGCTATTCGAGGTTTTTTGTATTTCCATACAAATCTTGAAATTATTTGTTCTAGTTCTGTGAAAAATGTGGCTGGTAGCTTGACAGGGATTGCATTGAATTTGTAAGCTGCTTTGGGTAGTATACTCATTTTCACTATATTGATTCTTCCGATCCATGAACATGGTATATTTCTCCATCTATTAGTGTCCTCTTTGATTTCTTTCATCAGTGTTTTATAGTTCTCTATATATAGGTCTTTAGTTTCTTTAGGTAGATATATTCCTAAGTATTTTATTCTTTTCGTTGCAATGGTGAATGGAATTGTTTCCTTAATTTCTTTTTCTACTTTCTCATTATTCGTGTATAGGAATGCAAGGGATTTCTGTGTGTTGATTTTATATCCTGCAACTTTACTATATTCATTGATTAGCTCTAGTAATTTTCTGGTGGAGTCTTTAGGGTTTTCCATGTAGAGGATCATGTCACCAGTCAGAATGGCTGCGATCCAAAAATCTGCAAGCAATAAATGCTGGAGAGGGTGTGGAGAAAAGGGAACCCTCCTACACTGTTGGTGGGAATGCAAACTAGTACAGCCACTATGGAGAACAGTGTGGAGATTCCTTAAAAAATTGCAAATAGAACTACCTTATGACCCAGCAATCCCACTGCTGGGCATACACACCGAGGAAACCAGAATTGAAAGAGACACATGTACCCCAATGTTCATCGCAGCACTGTTTATAATAGCTAGGACATGGAAACAACCTAGATGTCCATCAGCAGATGAATGGATAAGAAAGCAGTGGTACATATACACAATGGAGTATTACTCAGCCGTTAAAAAGAATTCATTTGAATCAGTTCTGATGAGATGGATGAAACTGGAGCCAATTATACAGAGTGAAGTAAGCCAGAAAGAAAAACACCAATACAGTATACTAACACATATATATGGAATTTAGGAAGATGGCAATGACGACCCTGTATGCAAGACAGGAAAAAAGACACAGATGTGTATAACGGATTTTTGGACTCAGAGGGAGAGGGAGAGGGTGGGATGATTTGGTAGAATGGGAATTCTAACATGTATACTGTCATGTAAGAATTGAATTCCAGTCCATGTCTGACGTAGGGTGCAGCATGCTTGGGGCTGGTGCATGGGGATGACCCAGAGAGATGTTGTGGGGAGGGAGGTGGGAGGGGGGTTCATGTTTGGGAACGCATGTAAGAATTAAAGATTTTAAAATTAAAAAAAAAAAAGAATTCATTTTGAAGGAACAATTAAGGAGGAATGAGAATGAACTGGAAGTCACGTCAAGGTTTCCTGGGAAAAATAAAACTTGACTGTAAGAAAAAAAAAAAAAAAAAAGTCTATTTTAGGTAGTTAGATTGGAAAAAAAATTGAAAATTAAATTTAAACATTTATATAGAAATACATTTACAAAAATAATAATTTCAAAATGTAACTAATATTACTAATATGATTTTATAATTTTTTTTCCACAGTAAGCCCTCATAACAAGATTGGCTTCACACTTAGAGCTCATGTTAAGTGCTGAATGGCCATAGGTGGCAAGTGGCTCCCTTAGTGAATATTCAAGCCACAGATGATAATTTGCTTTTCATAATTTTATATTATTTATTGTAATGTCTTTTTTGGTATTTGTTCCTTTTCATTAAAAAATAATCCCAGATTTATTGAGACATGGACATGTAACTACATCAGCTTCAGGTGTAAAATGTGATGATTTGATTCATGTATCTATTGCAAAATGATTACCACAATAAGGTTAGCTAGCACCTCTGTCCTCATATACAATTACATTTCTTTTTGTGGTGATAAAATTTCATATCGACTCCCTTAACAACTATCAACTTCTACAAAGTGGGAGCATACAGGAGCTTGCCTTTCTATTGCATGTTACAGTTTACAAAAGATAGGCTCATATTTTTGACCTGAGATGTTCATTCAAGTCACAGAGTGGATACTATTATTTTTATCTTAATGATGCAGGGAGCTTAGGGAGGTTAAGTGGCTTACCCACAGCCAGAATTTTTGCAAGTAACAAAGATACTTGGCAAGTAACAAAGATACATACTTGGCATCTGGTCCCATCACTTCATGGGAAATAGATGGCGAAACAGTGGAAACAGCATCAGACTTAATTATTTTGGGTTCCAAAATCACTGCAGATAGTGATCACAGCCATGAAATTAAAAGATGCTTACTCCTTGGAAGGAAAGTTATGACCAACCTAGATAGCATATTCAAAAGCAGAGACCTTACTTTGCCAACAAAGGTCCATCTAGTCAAGGCTATGGTTTTTCCAGTAGTCATGTATGGATGTGAAAGTTGGACTGTGAAGAAAGCTGAGCATTGAAGAATTGATGCTTTTGAACTGTGGTGTTGGAGAAGGGACTGCAAGGAGATCCAACCAGTCCATTGTGAAGGAGATCAGCCCTGGGTGTTCTTTGGAAGGACTGATTCTAAAGCTGAAACTCTAATACTTTGGCCACCTGACGCGAAGAGTTGACTCATTGGAAAAGAGCCTGATGCTGGGAGGGATGGGGGGGCAGGAGGAGAAGGGGACGACAGAGGATGAGATGGCTGGATGGCATCACTGACTCGATGGACGTGAATCTGAGTGAACTCCGGGAGTTGGTGATGGACAGGGAGGCCTGGCGTGCTGCAGTTCATGGGGTCGCAAAGAGTTGGACACGACTGAGCGACTGAACTGAACTGAACAAAGATAGGGCCAGAAAGCATCCGAAGTGTGCTTTCCACTATTTACTTGATAAAGATGGTTTACACACTTTCTGTGTTGTAAATAATATTCTTAAGAGATAATCTGTTAGTGCAAAGATGGAAAGGTTGAAAAGGATGTTGAAGTTAGAGGTAACACTTTATGCTTCTGGATGTAATACATGCATTAACATGAAAAAAGATAAACGATTTTGTGTTAATTAGGTCACTTCAATTGTAGATATCTTCTAGTGTATTTTCCAAGTAAGTGAAATTAAATAACTGTGTAAGTCTAGTTCAAAATCCAGTTAAAGAACAGTGAATCTGAACTATTTCAAAGATAATGAAAATTCTTTCCCTGGTTCTCAAAAGTAAAAATGAGTTTCCTTTCCTTTTCATTTTATCTAAATATGCCTACCCTGAGGCATATGAAGGAAAAATTTCCTTTTTCCTAACTACAAAAATAGTTTAAAAATTTTATAGCATACTTTGAATTTTCATCATTTGAGCTCACAGCAGGAACTTCAACCTTTATCATATTATATGTAATAACTGTAGTTGACTACACAGAGTTCAGGTAATGGTTTTAGGCACTGGGTCCTCAAGATCTCCCACATTTCTTGTTAAAGTAAGAAAAAAGTAAATTTATGAATAATATAAAAGTACCAACATGTCAAAGCAGTAAACTAAATTTCCCTAAATAAAAATAACCTACAAAATACTATTTTATTTTGTTAGTGCTGTATATAGAAACATACTTCGAAAATTTATCAGAAAAATTCCAAAAATAAAATATCCTTTAATAATCAATTCCGATTTTATCTGTGTTGTCATTTCTATGGTTCCTTTTGTTTATTTGTTTTTGCTTGCAGCATAGAGGTCAATGAAAAATACACTTATACCTCTAAAAGGTAAATAAAAGTAAAAACGAAAGCAGTTTTTATTAAAATTACCTGTTCATTATTAATAAAATTGAGGACTTTTTTTTTTGCATTGATGATGCAGATTAAGATTAGTTTGATAATTTTAGGATATTAAGTTTATGTTAAAAGACAAATGATGACAATTTTTTCTTCAGTTAGTTCCATTTTTATGTGTTCATTAATGTGTAAGAGAATGGAACATTTTAATTCCTTTGATTTTTAAGCCCAGTTTCAAAGTAAAAATGAAATAAAATAGTTTTAAAACAGAGGGAGGGAAATCTCTAATGCTCTAACACCAGTCAGAAAAAAAATGAATTTATCACTATGCAAGAGCGAAATTACATTATATAAAGCACTTTACTCAATTGTGCCAGAGACCTTTTCTTATTTCTTGGAACATCTAATCTCATTTCAAAGATTCAGAACTTAGATGGCTCATTTACACAAGGCCACCATGTGGGAGTGCAGAGATAATCATATGCCTAGTTTGGCTGAGGTCCCTATAACCTGTGACATGATTTATACCTTGTTCTTTTTGAACTCAGGGAAGCTCTCATGTGCCCTAGTGGTAAATGAGGCAAAAGCTCTTGCCTGTATTATGCGACATCATATCTTGAGATAATCTAAAGTTACCTTGGGACTTCCCTGGTGGTCCAGTGGTTAACAGTCTGCCTGCCAATGCAGGGGACACAGGTTCAATCCCTGGTCCGAGGGGATCCCACATGCTGCGGAGCGATAGTGCCAGCGGGCCAGACCTACTGAAGTCTACGCGTTCTAGAGTCCATGCTCCACAACCAGGGAAGACACTGCCATCAGAAGCTGTACAGCAGCTTCCGCTTGCCGGAACTAGAAAAAGCCCAAGAGCAGCAATGAAGACCCAGAAGAGCCAAACACAATGTTTTTAAAAAAGAGTAATAACCTTTAAAAAAGATGTCTTCATTGTGACCATAAGTTTTGGTTACATATTGATCTAAATTTTAAAACAAGTTAAAGGGGCAGAGAAGCTCAAGGTGAGGCAGTATGGACTCTACGGAGAACAGAACTGAAGAGCAGTATATAGACCAGTGGAGGTATGAACACAGACTGCTTAGTTCAGCTGCCATTCCTGAGACCTGCACGAACAACATCCTTTAGCCTTAATTTCCTCAACTGAGAAGTGGGCACAATATTCACAGAGCCTACCTCAAAGAAGGGCTGCTATGAGGAAGAGAGAAATTAGTAAGTGCAGAATTCTTAGAAATTTCTATGGCTCAAGATCTTCTAGGTCTGAGGATTGTATAAATTTGCCAGGTCATACTGAATCCAAACAATATCATGAGAGGTTTCTACACTCAATTATAAGCTTCTGTAGGGCATCACCTATCTTTGAGACAGTTCTTAGATTAATATCTATTACTGGTTTCAGTCTTTCATTCTGGATGTTCATTCTTTCAAGAGCAATTCTTATCACTTATATGAATACATGAATATAAGAACGAAACAGTTTTTGTTCAGTGACATTTTAAACAATAATTATCTAAGAGAAAACATGACTAAGTTCAAGCCTTCCTAAGCTGAGTATAGGTATCAGATCACTTGGTCTTCAATTGGCAACCATAAGTCTTCAACTGTTTTTCATATAGGGCTCTCCTCTACATTTTACATTTTTGAATGTTGCCTAATGTCCTTAAAGGTATTTTTTTTTTAAATTTTTACTTTATTTTACTTTACAATACTGTATTGGTTTTGCCATCAGTTCAGTTCAGTTCAGTCGCTCAGTCGTGTCCGGCTCTTTGTGACCCCATGAATCGCAGCACGCCAGGCCTCCCTGTCCATCACCAGCTCCCGGAGTTCACTCAGACTCACATCCATCGAGTCCATGATGCCATCCAGCCATCTCAGCCTCTGTCGTCCCCTTCTCCTCCTGCCCCCAATCCCTCCCAGCATCAGAGTCTTTTCCAATGAGTCAACTCTTCGCATGAGGTGGCCAAAGTACTGGAGTTTCAGCTTCAGCATCATTCCTTCCAAAGAAATCCCAGGGCTGATCTCCTTCAGAATGGACTGGTTGGATCTCCTTGAAGTCCAAGGGACTCTCAAGAGTCTTCTCCAACACCACAGTTCAAAAGCATCAATTCTTCGGTGCTCAGCCTTCTCCACAGTCCAACATCAACATGAATCTGCCACGGGTGTATATGAGTTCCCAATCCTGAACTTAAGATCTGAAACAGATGCCTAAAGATCTGAAACCTGCATGCCACACATAACATAAAGCTTGTGGCATCTCAATACACAGATTATATATATATATATATGAAAAGAAAACTACCACTATGTGATAAGGATCTAAATATCATCCTTCTGAAATACAGCTTTCTGTTATTCATATATTCATCATAGGCCAAGCCATCTTGTAATGATCCTGTAATCCAAGCCTCTGTTTTCACCTTAATAAAAATTGGTTGAAGATACACCTGCCTCAAACTTTTCTCACCATCCTCATTTTACCTGATACCTTGAGTTTCCCTGCCTCTCACCTCTCATCATTTGAAACAAATGAAATGACAGTGAAGCAGGAAACATTCTTCTGTATATCAGTGTGTGCAGGCTGCCATAACCGAATGCTATACACTAGGAGGCTAGATAATATAAACATTCATTTCTGACAGCTCCGGACATCAAAGATGAGGGTTCTGGTGGATTTGGTTTCTGGTGTGGGGACAGAGGCCACCAATCCTATGCTATTAGGACCTGTATTTGTGAGATCACTTAACCTTAATTGTCTCCTGAAAGTCCTGTCTCCAAATAAAATTGCCTTCGGGGTTAGGGTTTCAACATGGGAATCTGAGTATAGACAATTCAACCCAAAGCACCCTGAAAAGTCAAAGAACTATTGTAGCTTTGTGAACAAAAAGGAGGTGAAAGTGTGTTAGCTGCTCAGTCATGTCTGACTCTGCAACCCCACGGACTGTAGCCTGCCAGGTTTCTCTGTCCATGGGTCTTCAGGCAAGAATACCGGAGTGGGTTGTCATTCCCTCCTCCACGGGGTATTCCGGACCCGGGGATTTAACCCAGGTCTCCTGCATTGCAGGTGGATTCTTTATGATTTGAGCCGCTAGGGAAGCCCCCAAAAGGAGATGGTGTGAGTTTATTTTGAACTATGTGGCCATGATTTTGTAGAGTGCTGAGGGCAGCAATCATTATACTTTTCTTACAAAGCCATGTGAGGAAATACAGAGGAGACATAGGTATGTATGAATGCAGAGCAAGAACATAGATACTAGGCATGATTTGATGATCTGATCTCCTACTCCTCAATTTTCCACTTCAGATAAATTTCTCTGAAGTATATGAATAAACTCACAGAAACAGAAAAGACAAGAGAATCAATCTGGGTCAGAATTTACTGAAGCCAAAAAACAGATGAAAATGTATCCTCTCCTCACTCTAATCCTTCCAACATCTCAACTTTATGATCACTTTTGGTTCCCACTCCTGCTAGCTCCCAAGTTTTACCATCAGGGAAGTGTTCTCTTCCTGCAGTGGGAAGCCCTCCAGCCAGGAAGAGAGCAAATATGAACACCATCTTCCTTCAAGGAGCTGCTCGTGAGTTTCAAGATTGTTGATGTTCTTGACGAGTTCTTCAGTTTCCCTAACTTATCCTACCTTTTCTTCTGTTGCTCATCTTTGCGATTATCCTTCAAACCCTCTTCAAATTCACCTCACTTCTCTTGAGTTATGGAACCAATATACTCATTTGGGTCTTATCAGTAGTGAGCATAACAGCAGGATAACCTTACTCTTTTTGAAAATAGCTGGCAAAATTTCAAAACAGAGAGGCACAACACTTCCTCACATCATCTCAGCTGCTATTTCTTATTCCAGGAGAGCCTGTCTCTCAAAACTACAACCACAAGCCTTCAATTATTTTTGACATACAAATCATCTTGAACTCGAGTTTAAATCCCAGAGTGTTGCTTCTCGAAACTTTAGTTCTCTTAAACGCCACAGATTTACTGCACCCCTCGCAATTGCTGGGCCCAGGCATATGCAAAATTCTCTGCAGGATGAATGGCACCACCATCACAGAGCCAATTTCTTCAAAAGAAAGATGCATCATTTTTTCCCCTGCTCGACAAATTCCAGTCTCTAAATATTAATCTAAGAGATATTAAATGTTTTGCTCCAGATGCCTAAAAGTTTGGTCATCTTTCAGATTCAAGAGCAAGAACCTGGAACAGCTTCCAGGGAACTAGCCTAGAGGAAACTGACATAAGATACTGGTGACATTTGAAACTCGTAATACATTTTGAGATAGTTGCATCCCCTGGGGTCTCTTGCCTCAGGATCCTTGTCAAAACACTGGAATAAGTACCCTTTGATTTCATTACTTCACAATTGATCTTTCCAGACACTTGGTCTTGAGGGAAAATCTTCAAATGGTGTGCCTTAGCGGGCTGTAAGCCCTGAGTCTAAAAGGGGACCTTTCATTTCTCATCAAAATATGGAGAGAGCCAATTCTTCCACTGCTTATATGCACCTCCAAATTAGGAGACATCATCATGACTGAATATAAAACATTTAGAGTCCTTTTAAAATTATGACTATTTTCTTCATAGAAGCAATATTTAAAACTTAAAATGTTTAAATTACTATATGATGAGATCCCCAGGTAGACAGAAGGAACATGGCTTAATGTCACTCTAATCTATCTTCAGATAATTGCTTAGTAGTTACACCCTCAAGCTGACATTTAAATTAAACTGAATACATGGACCATATTATCTATGTCTCTTGGCTAAATGATGAAAAGCTTGTAGCCTCTGACCTTTAAAATATTTTCTTTTTTGGGGGGTAAGACTCAGGAAATGTTCAAACAACATGTTGAATAACAAAAAAATTCTCTGAGCAAACACAAATCATATTCATAATATTTTCAAAAATTACTCATAATTAAAACCTTTCAATGTCCTTAATCGCACTTACCAATGCCTTTCTTTACTAGGATATGGGCTCCTAGAAGGACTTCCTGGGTGGCTTAGTGGTAAAGAATCTGGATGTGATGCAAGAGACGCTGGTTCAATCCCTGGGTCTGAAAGATCCCCTGGGAGAGGGCATGGCAACCCCTCCAGAATTCTTGCCTGGAGAATCCCATGGACAGAGGAGACTGGCAGGTTACACTACATAGGGTCACAAAGAGTAAGACATGACTGAAGCGACTTAGCATGCATACATGCGTACATGGGCTCCTACACATTTACAATGAAATCCAACAGCTTCCTGGATATCTTGAAGTGGCCCTTCAAGCCCCTGTGCCCATCTCTGTGACCTTGGATGATTCCTCACCTGAATGGGATTACTTCCTGGCTTTTCCTACCCCAGAGTGGCTTCCTGTAGCCCTTGACAACTCCCAACTGAGTCTGATATATTTTCCTGAGTGATGCTGGTTCCTTAATTCTTTAAGTCCCCTGGAGGAGGAATGGCAATCCACTCCAGTATTCTTGAATACTGGAAAATTCTGTGGACAGAGAACCCTGGAAGGCTACAGTCCATGGGCTTGCAGAGAGCTGGACATGACTGAGCACAGCACAGGGACCAAGAAACCACTTGCTAACAGAGGGCGTCTGCTTTTATGGCTGTTCTCAGCTGAGGTCTGAGCATCTTAATGACTTCATCCTCTGCAGCTTTCCATCAACTCTCTGGATTCCTTTCACTTGTATTTGTATATATTTTAGTATTTTGTTATGAACAGATAAATTAGTAATAAATACATACTAAAAAGTTTCAGCCACTCACTACGTGTCACACAAACATTTTGAATTTTTAGGAATACTAGTAAAAACAACAATATGCAACTCTTTTCAATGATGGTACTTTTCCAAAGCAGGAACAAATTATTTACTGTGAATTTCCATATAAGGGGTAATTTTTGAGAAACACAGTCCTATTTTAGGTGCTTTTTTTAAAGATGAGAAAGTAATTTTGCATGAAACCTGCTCAATTTATGTTGAAGGAGCCCCCCCCCCCACCTTTTTTGGGTAATCATTTTGCCAAGCTGGGATCAATTTAGGAATTTCAACTATTATATCTCCTAAAACTAGCTTTCATGTTAAGTTGGAGAAACAAACTGGGATGCAAATCCATGGGATGCTGGGTGTTATGTAAAAGGTAATGTACAGACTTTGAAGAAAAAGAGAAGTTCACCCAGCAGCCCCTCTTCTCCCTCTGAGGGGTTGTCAGGTGAACTTCTCTTTTTCTTCAAAGTCACATGACCCTCTGAGCATTTTTTAGAACCAAATGAGCTTAGAAGCACCAGCAGATTCTTATCTTTTCTCCCTTTACATGCTCTCATTTCCAGAACTTGAACTGCTTTAAAATAATACGAAATGCCACCAAATCTTCACCAGACAACTCCTGAAATCCAGACTACCTCAGACCTTCTAGAGACCCCTCCCAATCATTTCCCTTGGAGACCATCTAAGAACCTTAGATTCTTCATGTTCAAATCCTATTCATGACTTCCCTTCCATTACCAAGTAGAGGTAGTGGAGGTAACCCCACTACCCCAAGTCCTACTTCTAGGAGCAATACCAAAACTGCTCTTTACATACGTAGATCCATTCTTCCTTTTCCTGGAATAATAAATCCCTCAGATATCTAGCTGGCCACACGGTTACCTTCCCTGTAGTGAGGTGTGATTATGCAAGAAAGAGAAATGTTCCCTTCTATGCTCATTCTTTCCCATTCTGTTGACAAAATGTAATCCTTTCCCTATCTATTCCTTTTCACAGAAAAGCCAAATTCATCCTTCTAAAAAAACCCTCAGATTAGGTCACTCTGTTGCTCTGATAGGGTTCAGGGGAGGCTGCCCCAGAATGTGCCACTTTGGCACATAGATTATGTTCATTTGAAGACAATTAAGGCCTAACAGTCTCACGAAGACTTTTTTACCTCCCACTTAATCACCTAAAAGAATTTAGATGGACGACTCGGTCCAGGAAACGAACCATCACCGGGATAGTGATAAGAGTGTGTGCTGGTATAAGAAGCTGGGGGGAGCCTGGGAGGGCTTATTTGTTCAAAATTATTGCCTCCACTTGGCATGTTAAACACTTGTTTACCAGACATTTGCTCTTTCCACCCTCCTGTGAATAATCTTCCTTCCCTTTGAAGCCCTAGACCGCTCCTCTCTTCTACTGAGCTCAGGGTGGCACACAAGTATCAGCTGCCTGTCTGAGAGCTTCTCACATCTACATGAGATTTCTATACATATAAAGTTAAATTTGTTTTTCTCCAGTTAACCCATGTTATGTCAATTTAATTACTAAACTAATCAAAAGAACCTAGAAGGGGAGAAGACAAATCTTCCTCCCTTCCAGTTCAAGGTCTTACAATGGCTTCCCAGGTCCATTAGTAAAACATCCAAAGTTCTTACCATGGTCTACTTGGCCTCACTAATTAGCACTAGGGCCTTTTTGATGCTGGTTCCCATGGCTGGGCTTCTTCTGATTTCTCTTCCAATATGACCTTAACAGACCTTACTAAAAAGGACTTTCTTGAAAACACTCTATAGAAGAACACTGCCCCTTGCCACGATTCTCTGTTTCCTTAATACATTTAATAAGACTGATTTCCCTTGACATTGTATATTTACATATTTTCCTTCTGTCTGCCCCTTAACTAGGATATAACCTTTAAGAAGGCACAGACTTTTCTATTTGCTGTCATAACCTCAGCACCTAAAAGACTGTCTGGCACAGAGAATGTAGTCAATAAATATTCCAGCTTTAGGATCTCTCAGAAAGAGGAAGCATATTCTTTTTGAAGACATAGTACATGTTTGGTAAAGTGTGAAAGTGAAAGTCACTCAGTCATGTCCGATTCTTTGCAACCCCATGGACTATACAATCCATGGAATTCTCCAGGCCAGAAAACTGGAGTGGGTAGCCTTTCCCTTCTCCAGGGGAATCTTCCCAACCCAGGGATCGAACCAAGGTCACCTGCATTGCAGGCTGATTCTTTACCAGCTGAGTCACAAGGAAAGTCCAAGAATACTGGAGTGGGTAACCTATCCCTTCACCAGCGGATCTTCCTGACCCAGGAATTGAACCCAGGTGTCCTGCATTGCAGGTAGGTTCTTTACTGAGCTATCAGGGAAGTACTTGGTGAAGTGCAAGAGATTCCAAATACAAAATAATGTCTCTATATTTGCAGAGTGAGTTGAGGTTTTTTGTTTGATTTTTATACCCTTTTTATTTTCTCTCAAATGTTTTTTTCTCTTTTTGGCAGCACGATCTTAGTCCTCTGACCAGGGATCAAACCCATGCCCATTGCATTGGAAGGGCAGAGTCTTAACCACTGGACTGCCAGGGAAGTCCCAAGTTTCTGTTTTTTTTAATGTAGCATTTTCAAAAGTCTAATTCATGAATGCTGCTATTTCACAATTTTTTTTCCACTAACTGAAACCACTCTAACCAGAGATATTTATTTACATTTTTATTCATGTTCTTATCACTGTTTTATACAAATGTTTACTTAACCTAAACTTGAATGCAAACCTCTCTGTACAACAGAAGTGCTCAAAGTCAAGGCAACAATTGGCTCTAGAAATATTTTATTACTCATCATTCCTCTTGCGACTAAAATTTATGACACTTCAATACAGAATCCTCCCTTGGTGGGGGGGGGTGGTGATACTGAGAAAATCTCATTTTTTTATTTTTCAACAAGGCAAATTAGTGACATTCAAACAAATCACATTTTTATTCTAATTGTTATTAAAAACTCCCATGCAGAGAACTGGTGAGGTCTACATTATTTTGAAACAAATAGAAAAGTATCATCTAAATATATCTTCAGCCTTTATTCTTTGAGCTAAATTTTTAATTATGACTTAATCAATGGTGGATTTAACATAATAGTGGGACCACAGTCGTAGGGTCTTTAATTATCAAAAACATGAGAGTAAATAAGATTTCAGGGCAAGATTAACTGTCCTAAGAACACACAACGACTTAAACGACTTTAGTCTGTGTTATTGCAACTTATTATGCTCAGTGAGTATCATCCCTTTTTCACCTTGTAACACAAATCCCTCAGAATACCATCAATACTTTGCCACCTGAATGTTAGTTATATACCATGTATAAATCAAAACCAATAAATATCTACAAGTCATGACTTTCTATTAATTTAGAACACATGAGTAGTTTTATATTATTTTAGTGAAAGAATCTTATGAAAAGGGATTAATATTTTTTAAATATTGAGAAAAGAAAGATCACTTGTTGATTAAAAAAAAATGACAAAGAGAAGACTTAAAGTAACAGCAGAATTTTAAACTGAATGTAGAAAAGACTACAGTAAGGCAGACCTCTAAGGCAAAACACACTGAAAGACGTACCTTCTTTCCAAAATGTAGTGGCAAAATAAGAAAAATAACAGCTTTTTACAATTAAAAACATATAAATTAAAAGCGAATTCTCAGCTTTTTGAGTTCATCTATTTACTTATTCAGTAATTAAACAAAGATGTATTAAGTGTCTACTTGAGGCCCCCGCTTAAGTATTGGCAGCAAAAAAAACAAATATTATAAGA
The DNA here is from genome assembly GCF_001704415.2 of Capra hircus. NCBI lineage: Eukaryota > Metazoa > Chordata > Mammalia > Artiodactyla > Bovidae > Capra > Capra hircus. The sequence continues at coordinate 32,970,041 of NC_030835.1, forward strand.
TTCTTGCCCATGGGCTGTGTAAACAACACAGCCTCAGCAAAAAGATTATCATGTGGTACACAAGTGTAGCTCACTCTCCATGCACTCATCTATGACTTTAGTTCTCTGCAGGAATTCTTAAAACTCACTTACTCATTGTTTCCGGAATGCTTCCTGTGTGTCAGAATGTGGAGTATGTAAAGATGAGTCAGGTCTCCTGTTGGCCTGTAGGTGGGGAGCCCTCACTCTGGCATATCAAAGCTGTGTGACCTGAAGTTAGACATTTCCAAGTTTCTGGGGACATCACTTTTTTTCATTTTTCCATTTTATGTCCCTTTCTTTGATGTAAATTTGAACCAGTAAGGGCCTTGGTGAGGTCTGAACTAAAATCACCATTCTCCAAACTCTTACCATACCCAGACATTCCACTTATATCTCATTGACTCCTTTAAGCAGAGTCTGTTCATAAAGTGGGCCTGATGACCCTTATTGGCAGAATGAATGGGGAAGCAGAAGCTAAGATAAGTCAAGAGACAGGGAAACACAATTTGTAGGTTTTAATCCAGGTCTTGAATCCAGAGCTGCTGAGTGCAAAACTTATGCTTACATCAACTGTACTACTTACTATGTGGAAGTACTGCTAAACCATAGATACACCAACATAGAACACTGTAAGTCTTAAAGGATAACCTTAGAATTCAAATAGACAGCAAATAAAACATTTAATATTGTCATGAGAATGGAGTTTCAATAAAATTGAATAAAAGGTCTTTGGATCTTTGTATGGTAAAATATTTTAGGGAAAAACCCAAGACAATATATTTGAGTTAATGGGAAATACACATACATATACACACAGAGAGAGTTATGCACTAATTATATACATTATTACTTACTAGTTATACTAGTCCCTTCTGCAAATTGCTCTGTGAAAAAGCATTGCAATATATATATATTTTTAAGTAAAAGAAGGTATAAAAACTTTTTTTTCCAGACTGGCAACCACTTTAGAAGCAGAGAATTTATGGGTTACTGTAAAGTACTAAGTATGGCATGATGCTCTAACAGTAGTATCTGATGGTGGGAAGAATATAAGGTGGCACTAGTAGTAAAGAACCCATCTGCCAATGCAGGAGACATTAAGAGATGCGAGATCCCAGGGTCGAAAAGACCTGCTGGAGGAGGGCATGGCAACCCACTCCAGTATTCTTCCCTGGAGAATCCCACGGACAGAGGAGCCTGGCGTGCTATGGTCCACAGAGTCACAAAGAGTCAAACACGACTGAAGTGATTTAGCATGCAAGTATTTATATTTCTTGAGTGCAATTGATTAAAAGAGGTCACATTTACATTACTAAAGACAGGTTTTTATAACTTTGTGATATGAAGACCACAGATTTGTTTCCTGTTCCATACGAAACAGTTTGAAACTTAGAATGGATTTAACTATGTAGTGAAATTTTTTAAAAAGTATATCTATTATAAATATCAATATGTTCTAATTTACTCATAAGGATGATGTTCTGACATTACCACATGATGTTATTGTTCTGGAACATTCCCTCTCATAACAATACTGATGAATAACCTCTGAAGGCAGTATCAGGGGTACACAGGTAATATTAGCTTCCATTAAAAAATTATTAACAAATAGAGTCAGAGATCAAATATAAAACATGTAGGTACTTTCTTAGCAAAAGCAAACCAATTATTTATTCTAGGGCATTAGAAAACACATCTTACAACTCATTGATTTTCCTCCAAATTACTATAATTATTAAAATACAGTATTGGTAACAAAAAAAATCCAAAATAATGTTCCTGGTAACCCAGCACATATCAGGCAATCAATACAAATTTATTTAATGAATGGACAATATTTGACCTTAAGTGATTCCAACCAGTCCATTCTGAAGGAGATCAGCCCTGGGATTTCTTTGGCAGGAACGATGCTAAAGCTGAAACTCCAGTATTTTGGCCACCTCATGCGAAGAGCTGACTCATTGGAAAAGACTCTGATGCTGGGAGGGTTTGAGGGCAGGAGGAGAAGGGGATGACAGAGGATGAGATGGCTGGATGGCATCACTGACTCGATGGACGCGACTCTGAGTGAACTCTGGGAGTTGGTGATGGACAGGGAGGCCTGGCATGCTGTGATTCATGGGGTTGCAAAGAGTCGGACACGACTGAGCAACTGAACTGAACTGAACTGAACTGACAGCTTTTTTCTTAATACCTTAAATTTTTCCAAGTTCCTATATTAATAAGTAAAGTGGAATGTGAATGACACTACATCTTTTAAAAGTATTAAAGTTTTTGGAGTCACCTTCTGAAACACTACATTTTTCTCTATTTGGACTTTTTCCTAACTAAAAAGGGTGAGAGTGTGAAAGCTCAAGTAAATGAAACTCATTCCTAATCTTTTTGGATGCTCCAGAATACTGGGCAAATTAATTTACTGCATCATTTCCCTAGCTGCTAGGAAATGATAAATCAGGAGGGATTCATGGATCACTTAGTGTTTATTCAACATACAATAAAGCATTTGCTTAGTGACTCTTTGTACTGCCATTAGGAAATACTATGATGAATATGATGTTAGTGCCAGTACTCAAGGAATTCAGTCTCAGGGGAAAACAATCAAGAAAATCAATAAGTTGCAATACAGAGCTATAAGTGCTGGGTAACCATGAAGCTAGCAGGGGTTTGGGGAAGAACATGGTGAACTTTGCCTGGGGAGAAGATGAGCAGGGCATGGGGGAAGGTATCAATGAACCATGGAGATTTCATTTGGATCTTGAAAATGAATACACATTTGGCAGGAAAGGGGGTTCAGTGTACTCCAGGCAGAATGATGAGTAAATGCAAGCAATTTCCTGTATAATTTTAGGAAACAAACAGTGGAGTGTGGAGTATATACAGGAGTCATGGAAGAGAGTAGTCTATATGACCTTTCATAGAAACTCAGCTGTGAAACCAGTTGAGTTTCCTCCTCTGTTATGAGCAACAAACACGGTTTCAGACATTGCCCAATATCCTCCTAGGGAACAAAATCATTCTCAAAATCATTGAGAAGCACTGGTTAGGAGGAAAAGGATTATGCTTTAAGTAAGAAAAATTTCTGGTATCACAGTTTACCCTTCTTATTAGTAAGCAGATAGGAATGATTCATGACATTATTTTTCTCTAATACATTTTTCTTTGTTATATGCAAAGAAAGGCTATTACTTATCTCACAGGGCAACTTTGAAGATTAAATAAGATATTCTGAAGAGATGATATGTGTTAGGGGACTCAAAGAGGGACTGGCCCATGACAGTGCCTTGTAAAATGTGAGATGGGCCAGCAGATTAAAGAGGAGACTCAACTGTGTCAATTGCTTTGCAGTGTACAGATAATCAGATTAGTTTGAGACAGTTTTTGTTAGTTGAAAAATGTCCCAGAAAGATAGCTTTCAGCACCACCAGGATCATGTTTTGTTCACAACTCTTTTTAAATCTCTTTTTCCCTAAATAGGAACTAAATGTATTACAACCAGAAGTTAATTCAGAATAACCTCAAAGTCATAAGTAACTCATGGAAGTATAACATAAGTTGAGATTTTGGCCACTCATTACTTGGTTCTATTTGCCATCATTGTTTTTTTTTTTTACTACTGTGTGTAGTTTATAATGCAGTATTTGGAAATAAGCTATATGTTAATATAATTATATAAGTCATCTACCAGGAAGATAGAGCTTTATTTTTTAAATGACATTTTAAAATAGATCTATATCAGCTGGTTTTTCAAACTGAAAATGTCTTCAATCTTTTAAGACCAGAATTCATGCTACTAGGCATTCTTAACTTGCAAAATATGACTCCTTTTAAAATAATTAAATTGTGTGCCATGCTTTTAGAAGATCAATCATGACAACTTTTATTATTGCAAAGGATTTGATAGAAGATTTAAAATGGGGAAGATTTCAAGAATAGGACGATATAAAGCTTGTGCCATGAATCCACAAAGTTGCTGTCTCGGAAAATAAGCAGCACTTAAATGGCAACCCACTCCCGTATTCTTGCCTGGAGTAGTCCATGGACAGAGAAGCCTAGTGGGCTACAGTCCATGGGGTCACAGGAGAGTCAGACACAACTGAGTGACTAACACACTTATTCTCTTAGTTCAGTGGTCTCAAAGAAAATATGGACTTATTTTTTCCCCAAAGCTCAAAGAGTAAGAAATTAAAGATACACCTATAAAGCAGTAGCTAATCTAATAAATAAAAACAGTGAAGACAAACACATAATTTTATGCCAAAGGAAAAAACTACCAAAATTTAAATCAATAAAACCTTCTCAACTTTTACGAGTCAACAATTTTGCAACTATAGCTTCTACTTGATTTCATAAAATAGCGTTTAAAATTCAGTGTGGATAGTGGTAAAGAACAAAAAATAAAATCAAGCTCTCTGAGCACGCTGAGGTTCAAAGGCCAGTGGAATTCACTATATAAATTCCGACTTCAATGGTTTTGTTTCAATCGTCTGTGAAGCACAACCATAAATAGAAATAAAAAGAGGCTGATGATAAATACACATAGTTCAGGACAGCTGTATCTCATTCCTACATCCATGATCTCAAATGTGAGTCCAATGGTCCCACAGTATGATAAGTACTCTTTTCCCTTCCATTCCTGTCAGGTATGTAATTTCTCTGTTTACAGAATGAGTATTTAAAGGTTAGGCAAATATATCTTTTTTCAGATAAGAGAACTGTTCAACAAAATTTGGCTTTAGCCCTCAATAAACCTAGAGTCAAGTCTGATGATCATCACAGCAACTGTTGTTCTGCCTAATTGTGATTGATATTTATTTCTCTTGATTCTGCAGTTTTATTTATATTTGTTGTTTCTTAATTTTCTATTTCATTCATAATTATTCTGCCATAATTTTCTATTTCACTCATCTTTTCATAACCTATCTAAAATATTTTAATGTATAAAAAAGCAGAGTACAGATACATTAATCACATTAATCACAAACAAGTGAATAGTGGAGAATGAAAATGTTTAAAGGAAAAACAACTAATAATATAAAGAAAGACATGTTTGAACATTAAAGTGGCTAAGTTAAATATGGGGATGTTTCCAATTTAAGAATACTTATAATCAAAGTTATCATTGATCATATTATTAATATTCAGATAAAGTAAAATAATGTAAGTATCTCTCCAATATGGGAATATAATTGAAGGATCCTAAATATATGAAATTACTTATCCTTGAGGCACAGTATGTTGTGATACTAAGAAAACAACTTAATTTCAAAGTGAAATTTCATATCCTTCTGAGAAAAATAATTTTATGTATGAAGGGCTTATATTACTGTTGGCTAATATGGTCATCACCTCCATTTGGACTATCAGTTTCTAAAATGCTAAAGTGAAGCAATGTAAAGCATATGGACTTTAACTGGGTTTGAGCTTTGCCAAGAAAAGTCGAAGATTGAATAGATAAGTAGATGGAGGCATAGGAATAATTCAAGCACTTCCTAGAGAGTTTACTTGGGCAGCATATTGCATGATCAGACAACATTAGACTCTGTTCAGTTATAAGTGCAGCTGTTTCTGTACTAGACTAGTATTTATCAAAATACTGTAGTATTTTACCTTAATGTCCCACATGCCCCTAGCAAAGTTTTTAAAGATAAGGTACCTGAACCAGGAGTCTTTAGACTAGAACACCCTCTTAACATGGCAGTTAAAAAAGATTTTAAAGATGAAAACTTCAGTGAAGGAGAAAGGGAAGTGAACAGCCATGCCTTAATGAAATCAGGATGAGCTGCTCACCAAAATATTAGATTTACTGGCCCTTTGACTTTGTCCAAATCCTTTAAAAATGATGCCCATCTCTCTCTGCTTCCACAGAGCATATCAGATATAATATCAACTCTGATGAATTACCATTTTTATTTGTCATTATTTTATATATCTAGTTCACTGGCTAAGTCAGTTCCTAGCTTCAGCACAATTTCATCTGCTTGTATCTAAAATTAAAACACATTTGCATTATTCATCGTTCATTTCACAAACATTTACTAAAGTCTAATATGGTTCAAGCATGCAGGATCCTGGAAGAATATATCTTTCTTTCCAAAATGTTCATTCTCAAAAGTCAACACAAAGTGCTAGAGGAATGATAGAATAAGAAAAAGTCTGATATAACAGTAAATATCTAAGACAAACATGCATATTTTTGAAGCCATTTGATGTATACATATAACACAATACATATCTTCACAATCAGTTCAGCATCCATATTGTTCCTGCCTTAAAGTAAATATAGGATACATTTACCTTTTACTTTAGATTTTTAAAAATGAATCCTAATTAGTTTAGGGAACTTCTCTGATTAAAGTGAATTAATGGCAAGTGAAAAATAATAGTAGAAATACAACATGAGCTACACTTAACCCAAGGTTCATTTCAGACACTATTAATTTCCTTCTCGATAGCTGTTTCATGTGGTGACAATAAGATTTTAATCTTCCTCTGTCCATATCCCAGGCACTCAGTGATACAAAGAATTTAGAAAAATGGATTTATCTTATTAGAAAAGCTTTGCATGTCCTAATGTAAAACCTTAAAACCTAATGGTCATCACTGCCTGAATCCTTTCAAGCGATTTCTAAAATGGCATGAAAAGAATCTGTGGCCCCATTACAAACCTACTCACCACAAAGAAAAATTATACACATGGCCAGTTCATCTTGATTTCCAAAGGAAAAACAAAGGCATCTCATTAACAAAAACTATTTCCCTGATGGCTCGGACAGTAAAGAACACATTTGCATTACACATCGTTCATTTCACAAACATTTACTAAAGTCTATGTTCAGTCCCTGCAGGAGGGAGGAGGCCTGGGTTCAGTCCCTGGGTCAGGAAGATCCCCTGGAGAAGGGATTGGTTACCCACTCCAGTGTTCTTGCCTGGAGAATTCTGTGGACAGAGGAGTTTAACTCTAGGGATGCTCAGTGAGTATGTGGTTGCGCCTCTCTCTGTATTTTGTTTTCCACTTGTCCTCCAAAATAAACATTTAGGAAAGAAGTGAGAATGTCAATTGTTTCTTTAGATGTAAGACAGCTCTGCCCAGATATATATTTGGGTAAGCTAGGACCCTAAGGTAAAGTGGATAACTGTGTCTCAGGCATTAATTCAACACCTCAGGCTATAACATCTTTATTGGTCTCCATTACCTGAATGTCATAGGCACATTTTTGTCTTAACACAACTCCTTGAACTTTCTATAATGTCAGTAGTGAAGCACTGATGGTTTTATACTCAAGAAAATAACTGTCACCGTATGAAGTAAAACTCGATCACAGTGCGCACAAAGGGTACTGACATGGACACAAGCTCCACTCAGCTTCAGAGCAGTTGGCATTTATTGGTTTATTTTTAAACTCTGAATAAAATAACATCGCTATATGCCAGAAAGTGTCTTTTATGAAAAGTTTCTGATGCCACCTTATCTTCTTCCCTCGCAATGGGAAGCATATCCTCTCCAGTTATGGGGTGGGTGGAGTCTAAAGGAAAGTCTCCAGTAGCTACCTCTATGGCCCACACCACCTCTACACAGTCATTTTGAAAAAGAAAAGTCTCCACTGCAGCTCACATAAATAACTGGATTTATGTTATTTGCTGGTGACAAGGAGGAACTGTGTGTCACAGCAGCAAGAGAGACGATTCCATGTATAACTACTAACCCTGACAAACACACACCCCTAGTTCAGTCAGTCCGCCTAAAAATTTGCTAGCATCAGCTTACTTTGCTGGGTGGATCATGCAACTAGGAAGAAGTGACATTTAATAAACACTGATGGCTGTGCACTAACATTAATCTTATAATAATGTCACTTCCAGGCTATAACCCCCCTTTGCTCCTGACAGCAGTGTGACATCAGGACACTGACTGGGTGGCAATTTGTAGAAGTCAGGGATGCTTTTGGCCCATGGGTCACTGCCTGTAGGAGTAGGCAGGCAGAAGATACTGTCAGATTAGGCAATAGGCCTCATGTGGGCCTCCCCCATTTGCTTCTGATATTTAATGCTCCAATGACTTAATCCTTCAACAAAGCCTCAACTCAGATTCTTCATTCAATGGTATCAATGATCATCATCAGCTGTTATCATTATTGTTGTTATTATTGAAGAGGTTCAAGCATGCATTTAACTAGGTATGTTCAATTCTGAAACAGTGACTCTGGCTGTTGGGTGGGGATGGAACTGAACAAAGATGAGAACAGAAATGAGAAGGTGATTTAGCGATGATGGTACAAAACTGTTAAGACCAGAAAGTGGTGAGTGTGACTTGGACTCGGGGCATGGCCATTGCCATATAGGGACAGAGGAAGATGTCAGGGCAGTGGTTCTAAACCTTGGTTGCATATCAGGATCATCTGAAGAACTTTCTACAGTTTTGAAGCCCAGCTCTACACTCAGAACTATTGGCTTAATTTTCTGGGTACAGCCTGAGACCCAGGAAATTGTCTTTTCACACTGAGGCTGAGAACCACTGGGTGGTCACAGCAAGGCTTTGGAGGACTTGATGGGTTCGATGTGGAGAGGTTAAGATGAGGGAGGTAATTTGTATGACAGCTAGAATTTGGGCACAAGCAACTAATTTAATTCATTTCCAGAGAAAGAATATGGGAAGCCCAGATTTTTATGTGAACTCTTCTGATTTTTTGATTTGGCATTTAAAAAAATACATGTATTGATATATTAATTTTGTGTTAAGCAAAAAAGTAAAAATAAAAAAAACTCTATATAGTAAACAACCTAAGAGAGCTGGAACATGCAGATGACTAGCTGCAAATTCTGCCTTAAATCAGGAAGGTTAAACTCTAATTATAGATTTAAGACTTTCAGAGAATGTAGAAGATAAATTCTCTGGAGACTCAGGGAAACATGTCGATTAATTACTTGATACCTTATTAAGAATAAAGGTGACCTAGAGTATTTGGCACATGGCAACTGTGAATTTATTTTCTCCCTCCTTACCTCTCTTCCTCCCTCCTTCTCTCTCTTCCCCTCCCTCTTTCTAAGGAAGCAAAACATTTTTTTTCAAGGCCATGGGTTAAGGAGTACAGCATAACATTTTTTCCCCAAGGTCATAGGTTATATCTGATTAAGTCTCAAGGCTATGCTACTTCCCAAATGTGGTTTTCAGCAGACATTTTGGGAAGGAGGATTGGGCCGGGCAGCTTTACTTTTGAAAATACAATTTATATAGGCTGGACGCTTTTCTAAATATAAACCAAAATTTCAAAAAGTCTACAATAGTCCCCAAAATATTTTGAAAATTGAATACAACAAAGCAATGAATCTTATAATCAAGTATCTCTTAGAGCTAACATACCACTCCCCGCTCCCCGCACACACAGAGCACTCATCAAAGTAGACTGAACTGAATTAAATCAGGAGCTACACAGCTTATATCCCATGAGAATCTAATTTCAGAATGTCCCCTTCAAGATAACTCATAAAACAATAACACCTTCAAATACTGTATTTTTTGCCTTTATGTCATATTTATGTCATTTTACACCATGGGAATACTTGTCGCAAAAACTAAGAGGATCAAATAATCATTAATTAATTCCCATGTGCAGTCATTTAGTTTAAAATTTGGTACTTAGGTTTGTCTAAGACTGAACTATTTGGGAAAAAAAAGTTACATCTTTCTGTTAGATCTTAGACTTTTGGATACTATATTTATAAACATACCAGGGGATCTGTCATATTTCATATACGTGAGTTCCAAAGATTTATATATTAAATTCCATTATTTTCAGAGCCATATGAACATGGAATTTCCATTCTCTACTGGCATGAATGTATTCTTAATTTGTATTAATCACACAACAAAGGAAATGAAGGGTGTTGGGAAGTCTTGTAGGTCATATTATAAACACATGCTCTAAGCAGAAAAGACAAAGATCACCTCTAATACATGAACTTTACTCTTCAGAACAAATTCCACTCTTAATCAACAACAAGAAAAGTGGAAATGGATATAACATCCATGGGTACTCAAAGGATGAGAAAGCAAACACTGGAAGTCTTACATACCTATTCCAGGTAGGATCCTCAAACCAATCCAATGTATCAAAGACTGTGCTGCGTGCTGAACTTTCCTTGTAGAAAGAAACCAGATGCCATGTCACCATGAAAGCTGAAAACCAGAGAAAGGAGGAGTAATCAAATCTAAAACAAGATAAAAGAAGCAGCAGGAAACTTGGGACCACTGAATTGTGAGATGGCATTTTAATGAAATCACAGGTTTCATAAATGGAGATTTATTCCAGTGTTTCCCCAAATGAATTTCTCCAGAAACCTTTTCATCCTACAGTACCTGTTAGTATCCTGCCACAGGAGTGATCCTCAGCAGTTACCGGGGCAACGACTTGTGTACCGTACTTCTCCACAAGTGACACATCTTGTAGACTGTCATATGGTCACATGTTCTCAGTGTGAAACTTTCAATAATTAGGAGTACTTTATAAGCTTCCCCATTAAAATATGCACATAGGGCACATGTATTTATATCACATACCGAGTGCTGAGTGTCGTTTCTTTCACAAGTTTCATAGCAAAGTAGTGAAGAATCATGAACCCGACTAGTACAATTTCTTTCATGGTGGTCAGTATCTGACATTCACTCATCATTCTGATCAATATTTACCGAGGAAATAACAAGAACCAGATATTGGGTTGAGAAAATGAATAAGATTTGGTCCTGCCCTCAAAAATCCAAGTCCACTCAAGTAGGAAAGGCCACGCTTGGACCCACAGCAACCCTGACGATGAAGTCATTGTGTTCACGGTGCAGACAGGCCCACGGGTGTGACACAAAGCAGCGGGTCGGTAAGCCAAGCCTTGAATGGTGAGTAGGAGAGGAACAGACAGACAGAGGGAGACGGGGGCGAGGTGGGGGGAGGAGGGTGTTCTTCAGGCATGTTCAAACACAGGAAGCTGTGAGGGAGAATGGCATGTTCTGAAAGCTGCCTTATATCGGGTCTACAATAATGTGAGGGAACAGAACATGCGCAAAGGAAGTGGCAGAACATCCTTTTAGAGATTTAAATAACCATAAATCAGCCCAACAGTACAGACACAAGCACCCACCCAAATAACTGTATGCAATTGGAAACTATTCCCTAACTCCTGTACACATGTCATCTCATCCTGGACTCACAAGGTTGAGGGGCCCACCCAAGACCAGAAAGTGATTTGTATAAATAAGCTCACTTTTTTAGATTCTGAATGTAAGTGATATCATATGATATTCGTCTTTCTCTGTCTGACTTACTTTACTTAATATGACAATTTCTGGGTCTACCCATTGCTGCAAGTGGCACTATTTCATTCTTTTTAATGACTGAGTAATACTGCTGGTGTTTAGATGCTAAGTCGTTTCTGACTCTTTTGCAACCCCATGGACTGTAGCCTACCAGGCTCCTCTGTCCATGAGATATCCCAGGAAAGAATATTTGAGTGGGTTGTCATTTCCTTCTCCAGGGGATCTTCCCGACCCAGGGATCAAACTTGCCTCTTCTACACTGGCAGGCAGGTTCTTCACCACTGAGCCATCAGGAAAGCCCATGACTAATATACTCATTTACAAAACAGAAATAAGACTCATAGACATAGGCAACAAACTTATGGCTACCAAAAAGGAATAAAGGGGAGGGATAAATTGGGAACTTGCAATTAACAGATATGAACTACTATATAAATTAGATAAACAAGGACATACTGTGTAGGACAGGGAACTTTACTCAATACCTTGTAATAACCTATCATGGAAAAGAATCTGAAAAATTTCATATATATATATGTTTTATATATATATATAATGTGTGTTTACATATATATATAAATAAAACATAATCACTGCTGTACACTGAAACACTACAAATCAACTATATTCAACATAAAATAATAATAAAAGAAACTAAAAGAAAACTTCATATAATTGGGGAAAAAATTGATTCACGTAGACAAGTCTAGTCCCCCTCTGTGTAGGGAGAGGGGTGTGTAGCATGTGGTATGACATCCTGTTTCGTGACATTTGTTTTCCTGATTGCACTGCAGTTCAGACTCCAGGCACAACCAAAGTGCTGCCACCATCACCTTTTCTGTTTCCAGTTTTAGGAAAGCAAGGATGGGGTAGAAAGATTATGATTAGTTCATGTATTTTCACCCCCTGGGTTTTGATATGTTTAAAAAAGACTTCTCGGTGCAGCCATATTGAAGGCAAGACTGGCGACTGTGTACCGTTCAGCAACCGTGGAGAATCTGGTGGTTGTCTACACTCAGCTCTGATCCTCAGATGCCCTCTGTGTAACTGTCACATACGTGCCTTGCTCAGGCCTCCTGGATTTTGCTTCTGACTTCATCAGCACTTTAATAACTTTGCTGATGTAGCGTGGGGATAAAAGGGCTTTGCACTGTGGTCAGAGGTTGGATTAGTGCATCTATTCAGAGAGGAAGAGAGGCCAGCACTCATTTGTAACATATGAAAATGGGGAGAGCCAGCACAAGATGGGGGAAATGCAGGTTTAGTAATATAAAAATGGAGAAACCTTGTCTATGACACATAGCTTATGTAAGAAAAAAATCTAAAGAGGGCCTGTGATGTTCTCCAAGGGACAAGAAATATAGTTGCTGAGGTCAGAAAGACTGGAGAGGGATTTTTTCCTTCCTCTTCTTCCTCCTCCTCCTACTTTTCCTCTTCTAAACCCCTAAAGTGACACTGGTTAGAATACATCTTATTCAGTTCAATTTCTCATCATGAGAGTGAGACTGGAAAATCTTGTGGTAGCCCCCAAATCTCCTCGCCCTCATGAAATAGGCCATAAGCTTTTATTTTCAATGCTTCTCCAATTGAGAAACTGTATGCCTGTTATAGGCTTCCTGAGACCTTATAACATATTAGGAATTATTTTAGCTTTAAAGAAGCGTGGTTGCTTAAAAAGGCAGCTTCTGCTACAGAGGCTTTCGAGACAGAAACCAATTCCAGGCAACAGATGAGCAATAATGCCTAGAAAACGGACAAGCATTAGATGTAAGACAGACAAAATCCAAGTGACACTACCACCCAGATATGCAGCTTGCAGCTATGCTCTTGTGTTGCAGTTGCTTGACAAACCACACTCGTTATCACAGAAGTAAGCTTGTTCTTGGGCACTGGCAGTAGAGAGCAGATGAAGCAGAGACATCACCCGAAACCAAAGCAAAGAAGCAAATAAACAAATCAAAATATCTCTGAGCAACCCAAAGGAAGAAAACTTGGACAAGTCATGTAAAGAGAAATTGAACTATGCACAAAATGCTAAAATGAGCAATTTACAGAACAATTTTATTCTGAGTATATTTGCCACTTGTTTGTATGGACGCTTAAATTCAAGGGGTCTGATAGATTTGACCTCCGTGATTTGTGGTATAATTCAGCACTTGCTGGCATGGTAGAGACTGGTTCTCTGCAGAAACCTGACAATTAGCTCCTGTAAACTCTGGAATGAGAAATCAGGTTCTATGGAAATTTGTACAAAAAGAACTTGAATGTTTAATCCATTGAAGAAGGAGTCAGGAGCAGGAGGGTTTATGGACGAAATGAAGGAGCCACAGACAAGAGGGAAGGAAGATTAATAATTTCCTTTGTGGCGCAAACACACGAGGCATTGATGAATTCATCTGATCATTTCAACAGCTTTGTGAAGAAAATATCACTGTCACTAGTTTACAAATAGAGAAATTATAATTTTTTGATAGGCTAACCTACTTAATACACAATAAGAAGTGGCCTTCTTATTGCATTAACTAGATTGCATTAAATACAATTTTAAATAATAAAATGCAGCTGAGATTATTGGGAAAACAACTGATAGACTCACATATTTCAGTTGTATTATACATATGTAGAGCCCACTGAATCACTGCCTCACCCATACCTATATTTAGAGTCCTTAAATATATTCATATCTTTGGGCCTAGTAATCCACTCACAAATTATCTCCAGCAAACAATTCAAAATAGGAAAATGTCATTGCAGCATTATTCATAATAGTGACTAATAGAAGCTATTTGTATATCCCACAGCAGGGCATCTAAGAAAATATGGGCATGTTAACGCCATAGTATATTCAGTTGCCATTAAAGTGACAATTAAGTCACAATACAGAGAAAGTGGTATATCAAATTGTATGTTCTGATTATAAATAGGTACAAAATATATATGTGAATAAATACTAGCCACAGGACCAGAATAAAGAAAATAGTGGTACTAGGGTAGAGTAGTTATGAATACGTTAAAAAATCTTAACACCATTGTCATAATATATTTTAAAGCTTTACTCATTTGAAATACCCACTCAATAGAAATACAGACTCACAAACATGATATATTTAGAATATATGTTTACAAGGCTAAATGGTTTCCAGCACACACAATATTATTTTGTTACATTGTTAACTATTTGATAGTGGAGGAAAGAGTTTGGAGATGGAGATATACTTAGGATGATGCTGAGATAAAATACATTTATATTTTAGCAGAAGGTGGAATTCAGTTTCTTATAATGACAGTCCATGGAAAAATTAGGTAAGATTACAAAAACAAGACTTGTTAACATGATCACTAATGTACGTGATTTTAAACAGATCTATGATCAACAGTCTTTTCCCGTTGTGCCATAGCTTTCATCTTCTTACATTCCCTCTGTCCCATTTCCTAAAATAAAAAAAAAAAAGCTAAGGAAAATTGGCTAGCTGCAGAAATCTCCCATTTCTTCATTTTCTTCATTAAGACATCACCCATCTCCCCAACAGGATCTCCTCCACCCTGGGAAGCCGTTTAGTCTTACCAGGGCAGGGAAATGCTTTTGAAGAAGCAACAGCTAATCTTCGCTTGCTGACCTCTATCTAAGAATAAGGGTGAGCCAGCAAGTGTTCATCATTTGTCTCACGTGGTAACATATTCATCTCTCTTTAGTCTTGGTCTCACTCCTGGCTTTAGGCAGTAAATTTCTAGCATTTGCTGCTCCAAAACATCTCCTACCCTCTAGAAGTAAGATTAAGGGGTAAAAGCTACAGTGCCTATCTCCTCCTGGCTCTGTAGCTCTTAGAAAGCAAACAAACTTCCTACCTTCCTATGTCTGTAAATCTCACAAATCGTTAGAAGTTCACAAACCACATTCTCTGCCCCTCCTCCCTCAGTTGTTTATACATTTGTACATAAAGAGAAATGCAAAATTCAATGTAATTCAAGTACTGTTCAATCTCTTTTGGATAAGCCAGCCTTTCTATTACCTTTTCTCTCCCACTCTTTCTCTCAACATGCGTGCACGTGCACACACACACACACAGAAGTGTGGCTTTAATAAATGGAGAAGAGAAGAACACCGTTTACATTTCCACACGTGACTTTGTCTGTTTCCTTTGACTTGTGGGGTAGATCTCCTTATTTATCTGGGTGCTCCTAACCCTGTTGACATAGTAAAGTTTACCTCTGGCATGCATGTCATCTGTTATTTCTTGACCAATTCAAGTTGGGTAGACATTTCTGTTTAAGACCTCATCTTACCTCCTGCTGACAGTGTATCTATCTCAGAGGTCTGACCGTGATGCACCTTCAGCCTTTAGGTGTTGCAGCCCTCAGATCAGAATCGTCTTCTCCTATGGGACGGCACCCCAGCCCCAGTGACACATTCTCCAGCTATTTCAGGGTCCTATCCATGCCACACTAGAACTTAAGGTCCAAGCCATTCTTTCCATTGACCTTGTTACACTGCTAAGTTCACTATGATGCTGGCAAAGGGCTGCGTATGAATTAGCTGCCTGTCTTAGACACACCTTCTTCTCACGAATACAAACCTCATTCTCTGGACTGAAACTCCAAAAAGGAAAGTTGGGAGGCACCTATCAGATTGTGTCACTTTCCTTTCACAGTCATTCTTATTTTGCAGAATTCCCTGGACTCAGTAAGGGGGCATATCTTCCTTTTCTTTCTTGGTATCATAATCTCAATATCAGAGAGTGAGCCTACATGTAATAAGTTGAAGTGTTTCCCCCCTATACAATAGGACTTCAGTTTTTGAGGCTGGCGCTTGATAATCTAATCTTTATCAATCTACCCTTGATAAATCTAGAGGGTGTTTTCTCAAAAAGTAATGGGGATTTCCCCTCGTAACCATGACAAAATACAAGGATGGAGTGTAACTTACAGCCTAGCACTCTCCTATTTCCCCCCAAACCCTAGAAAACTATGAAAAATAAATGAAGTAACTATTATGAGGAACTGGAATAGGTAGTACAGGGCTGTGATGACAGAGAAAGGAAACCAATAAGAGAAGAAAAACCTATATCTGGGTTCTTTGTTTGGAAGAGGTTTCTGGAAAGTGGGCACAGGAAAGGGAAAGTCAAACACATCCTGATTGCCTCACTGAACTGAAGAAGTGGTGATCACTAAGGATTCCAGGAATATGATGAAGAAGATGCTCAACAGCATTAGTTACTAGGAACATATAAATTAAAACCACAATAAGAGGCCACAATACCACTAAAACAACTGATTATAGAATGTTGGCAAGGATGTGTGGCAACTACAGTGCTCTTACCCTGCTGGTGGGAATGTAAAATGATACAACCACTTTTGAAGACAGTTTCACAGTTTATTATGTAGGTAAACATATATTTAATATGCAGCTGAGCAATTTTACTCCTAGCTATTTACCCAAGAGAGATAAAAATATATGTCTACACATAAACTTATACATCAATGTTCATAGCAACTTCATTCATAATTGCCTCAAACTTGAAAAAAAATGCCCATCAGATGGACTGGAGAAAGCAAAATCTTGATACTGTAAAACAATGGAATTAAAAAATGCAAGAGAAAGGGAAGAATCACTGAAACCATTACAACACCATGGAAAAATATTATGCAGAGCAAAAGGAGCCAGACACAAACGTGAATATTGAGGGATTTCATTATTAAAACTCTAGGGAAAAAAAATCTAAGGGTCAGAAAGCAGAACAGTATTTGCCTGGGTTAGGGTAGGGCAAGGGGGTGTCAGCCGACTAGGAAGGGCAATAGGCGAACTTTGTGCAGTGAGGGAAATGTACCAGGACTTGGTTTAGTGGTAATAACACAGCAGATAAATTTGTTTAACCTCATCCAAACATGTAGTTAAAGTGAGTGCTTGTTATTGTATATACATTATATCTCAATATAATATTGAGATTAAAATGAAATTTTAATTGGTGGCTTATTCTTTTATTAATATCAGAACTTATCTCTTAAAAATATTTTGTCATTAAAATTTTTTTTAAGCAGGACATTAGGTACATTAGGGAATGTGCAGATCTTGCATTTTTAAAATAATAAAAAAAAAAAATCCAGTATTGGGACTTCCCCAGTGGTCCAGTGGCTGACACTCCCAATGCAGGGGGCACAGGTTTGATCCCTGGTCAGGGAACAAAGATCCCACATGCAGCAAGTAAGAGTTTGCACATTGCAACTAAGACCCAGCTCAGCCAAATAAATTAATTTAAAAACAAATCCAGTGTCTTTGGGAAAAGGGTGTCCTAGAAAGTAATACGCTGCCCATGTGCTGCTAATTCCTGAAGGCAGGTGGTGAGCACAGGGGGTTGATTATGCTTTTCTGCTTTTGAATATGTCTGTAATTTTTTAATGTAAAATGTTTTCAACATCTAGTGGATTGCATTTCTTTAAGACATTATTAACATATTAGTTAGCATTAGATGTCTACTTTACTTACTCTCCACATCCTTATCCCTTGATTATGTGTAAAGTCTTTCTGTGTCTTTGTTACACTTTTCATGTTGTCCTTTACTTTTCTCCCTTCATCTCTTAGCCAACAACAACTTTCACAGAATCAGCCTGCATGGCACATTTAAGCCAAGACCTGAGTAATTTGAGAAAATTAGTTAAACTTCTGAGTCTGGTCCTTTTCATTCAACAATCATGAATTTCAGTAAGCCTGGCTTGCAGAAGAAGAGAG
Organism: Capra hircus; assembly: GCF_001704415.2. Taxonomy (NCBI): domain Eukaryota; kingdom Metazoa; phylum Chordata; class Mammalia; order Artiodactyla; family Bovidae; genus Capra; species Capra hircus. The sequence goes on from NC_030835.1 coordinate 32,988,088, forward strand.
GCCCCTTCAGGAACAAATGAAACAGCCAGGTATGGAGAAATGCCATTTTGTTAAGAAGTCTGCTTAAGAGAATGATTGAAACAAATGGAACAAAGAAACCAATTCAACACAGTGAACACAAAGAGACAGTTTGAAACATTTAAAAGGGAAAGGAAACTGGACTTATTTTCATCCTACCTTTTTTCCCTTTTAGGACATTCGGATTCTTGCCAACTTCAGGGAAAGTTGGCTCCAGGCTCCTAGTCACAGTAGTGGGATTCTGGTCCACAGGTGCTGAGCCTGGTTCTGGCTAACACAGAGTGTGCACAGGCTCCATGCTGACATTATTTTTATAGATTTTATGGATCATTTTATAGATTTTCCAGTGAAAATGAAGCCCAAGATGAAGTCAGTCAAAGTGGAAATTGATTAAGGATGTAGACGGCAGTGTTCAACTATGTAGGCAAGAATGCTCTTTAGAGAAATTAATGTCCCCTTCAGTTTCTTAGTGATGTATTAAATGGAATATAGCGTTTCCCCCTGTTCCTATTACATCTAGAACTACCCGTTCTTTCTATGAATAAGACCCCATACTGATTTTCTAATGAGCAAGAGTGGACCAAAAACATGTGTTAATTACCAACAAAGAACATAAGCTCTGTAATCACACTCTGATGGGATAAATTAGAACTTTGTTCTCCAGAACCCAGCCTACTATGGACAAACTGAGAATTGTTCTTAATGTTAAACTGGAACAATAAGGTATCAGGGTAAGAGTACATGCTGTACAGGGTTGACACGCAATCCTACTATTATAGAACCCTCATTTTCCTTTAGACACGTTCCTTTTCCAAATATATCTTCTTGGGGACTTTTCTGATGCTCCAGTGTTCAGGACCCTGTGCTTCCAATGCAAAGGGCACAGGTTCAATCCTGGCTTGGGGAACTAAGATCCCACATGCTGTGTGACATGATAAAAAAGTAAAAATAAAAAAAAAATGCATCCTCTTATAAAACGTTTTACCTTAGAATTAACGAATAAAAATTTTAAAGAGTCTGACTACAGATAAAGGGACGGAAAAATTCCTAACATAGAAACACATTACACTCGTTTCTTTACCAAGATGCTTTCTATTTATTTATTCCACAGGAAATAACAGGTAAAGAGCACAATACACAGTATACTAACATATATATATGGAATTTAGAAAGATGATAATGATAAGCCTGTGTGCAAGACAACAAAAGAGACAGATGTATAGAACAGTCTTTCGGACTCTGTGGGAGATGGACAGGGTGGGATGATTTGGGAGAATGGCACTGAAACATATATAATATCATATATGAAATGAATCACCAGTCCAGATTTGATGCAGGATGCAGGATACTTGGGGCTGGTGCACTGGGATGATCCAGAGGGATGGTATGGGGAGGGAGGTGGGAGCGGGGTTCAGGATAGGGAACACGTGTACACCCGTGGTGGATTCATGTTGATGTTTGGCAAAACCAATACAATATTGTAAAGTAATTAGCCTCCAATTAAAATAAATAAATCTATATTTTAAAAAATAAAGAAAAAATAAAAAAGAGCATAATACATACACTAGTGTGTTTCTGGGATGTGGAGAAATATAATTATCTTCTTTGCTTTGGGGAAGTTTATTATTTATGCAAAAAGATAATCATGTCATAAATAAAATGATATAAAGTTTTTTTATATATGTATGTATATTATATACATAGTGTGAGTCTATCTATCTATCCATCCATCCATTCATCCATTTATCTAAAGTGGTGCTCAAGTTCTTGGCAGTGAGGACCATAGTTCTGTGGGACATGCATAAATTTATAAAGGATAAATTGAGAAAGAGGAAATGCTTTGTGAGAGCTAAGCCAGATCTCAAAATATGAATACAATTCATAAAGTAACAGGAGGTAAATGCTTCTGGGATAGGGAACAATAAAAACAAAGGTTAAAAATTGAGATGATCTACTGTGGGACTACGGGAGAAAAACACTGGGCTAAGTCAGGGGAAATTAGGGCGGAGCCTGATTTGGGAAAGCCCTGAATGCTGGTCCTCAGGAACTTACACTTTATCCTGAGAGCAAGGCAGCCTCAGAAATGTTCTGAATAGAAGGTGGACACGATGGAGATGGTTTTTACATAAAGGAGATATAGAAGCGATGCTGACTAGACAGAGGCCAAGAGACTAAAGAAACAGAGGGTAAATCAAATTTTAAAAGTGTATTGACCTCAGGACTTCCCTGGTGGTCCAGCAGTTAGGACTCTGTGCTCCCAGTTCAGGGGGCACTGGTTCCATCCCTGATTGGGGAACTAAGATCCTTCATGCCATGTGGTGTGGTCAAAAGCAAATAAATAAAATAAGCCGATGTTTAAAAAAACAAAACAAAACAAAAAACAGTATACTGACCTTAAGTGGTGAATAAAGAACATGTCTAAGTAGTAGGAAACTCTTAATAAGATTAAGTGCTTAGAGTCTACATACATTGGTGAATTTGGAAGCAGTTCAACATGAAACATTGACTGCATATGGCTTTAAGTTGTCTGAGAAAGACAGCAAGTTTTATCACAGGGTTGCAAAGCTACAGGCATCAGAGCAGGATGAGTTTGGTGTCCACCAGGCCCTGGAAGACACTGAAAGAAGACACAGAAGAAGTTCATTCATGCTAGACCCTGTGGAGTGGGGTTGGGTTTTGACAGGAAGACACTGAATACAAATAGATTCAGGTGAAGAGAAATACAGGACAACGTTAGAGGAGGCCAGCAGCAGAGAACACATCAGGGGACTCCGCGTGTGCCTGTCCCTGCGTTTATAGAAAGTGGCACGTGCAGAAGCAGAGAATGAAGGAATGGTTTCTTTGAGAAAATTACTTCTACCCTTTTGGCTTCAGTTTCTTCATGGGACTGTTGGGGAGCTGCTGACAGAAAATGCCTGCCTTAGCCAGGAATGACAATAACCACTTGCCTGAGTTGCCTCACAACAAGGGGTCTAGATAAAAAAAATTACAGTGCCGCCAAAGAAAAATAACTGGGAGAATGTGAGACTGGCTGAGAGGAGGGAAGACATGCCAGCCCATAATATGTCTGCTAGTCTCCCAGAAGCCTTCACACTGGAATCCATCTTGGCTGAGAGATGTCTGCACCACCAGGAAGGACTCCAGTCAGACTAAATATGAGACAAGCAAGATGATTGGCTAGAGACAACCCGGAAACTCACCCCATTACCGTAAAACCCGAGACTGTGAGCAGAGCAGTTCTCCTGAGTCCCCTTATCCTTCTGCTCTCCACCCAGGCATCCCTTCCCAATAAACTCTCTTGCTTTGTCAGCAAGCGTGTCTCCTTGGACAGTTTATTTCTAGGTGATAGACAGGAGCTTGCTTTTGTGCTGTGGAAGAAGTCCCCCTTTCTGCAATAGAACGTTATACTTTTATAGTTAAAATTCACACTGAAGACCTGTCCCAAAGTTGAATGATGAATCACTCTGTAACTGAGAACATTGAAACAGAGAAACTGTGGGGAGCAGTTACTGTGGGAACCATGAGAAAAGGTCTTGACAGCACTTTAGAGATGACTGCAAAGTACCCAGCACAGAACAACAGACAGGATGCTCAGTGAGGGTGGAATGAAAGGGACACATGCTGAAGAAAATGTGTCACCAGACTTCTGACTGTAAGTGCATGACTTTGAGCTTTTTGATTGTAGTATAAATGCCTGGAATCAAGCTTTTGATTGCCAAGACATCCATCTCAAAGACATCCATCTCAGTAAACATTGCCAGGAGACTTTCCTGGTGGTCCAGTGGCTGAGACTCCATGCTCCCAACACAGAGGGCCTGGGTTTGATCCCCTGTCAGGAAACTAGATCACATATGCTGCAACTAAGACTCAGCAGAGTCAAATAAATATGTATATTTAAATATATATATATATGTTGCCAGCTGTGTGCTTGCTAAGTCACTTCAGGCGTGTTCGAGTCTTTGTGACCTATGGATTCTACCCCTTCAGGCTCCTCTATCCACAGGACTCTCCAGGTAAGAATACTGGAGTCAGTTGTCATGCCCTTCCCCTCCCTCCAGGGGATCTTCCCGACTCAAGGATTGAACCCAAGTCTCTTATGTCTCCTGCATTGGCAGGTGGGTTCTTTACTATTAGTGTCACCTGGGAGGCTGTAGCTGTGTGACATAGCTCCTGAAAAAGCAAATAGATAAGAAACTACACTGTCCCACTCATGAAGGTTCCCTTCTAGAAAGCACTGGGTGACGTAGATAACTACAAGCTTGAGTGATCCTGCTTTTCCTTTCTCCATCCTGCATCCTAATTCTGGCTTTTATGCTATAAATTTGCTAATAAAGAATAAACCTGTGAAACCCTAATCACCTCTGCCCCCCTTGAACCCCACAAGGATGGAGTCTCAAGGTCCATACTTTTTCTCCCTCTATCTACCCTTGACCTCAGTGTCTGGTTCTCAGGAGTGCCATGTGCCTGCCAGGACCTGTGAATAATAAATCGATTCTTCAAAGTTTCCTGATGGTTTTTGCTAAGATGTATCTTGTGATCATAACAGGTCAAGCCACAACTCTGGGTCCAGTTGGAGTAATGTCTGTGGGGGCTCAATACAAGTAATTATACAGGTCCAGACATTCTTAGCCTATCAATTCACTATTAATCACTATAAGTCAGCTGAGACCAAACAAGACAAATCCCCAGAAGACTGGACAGAAAAGTAAAAGGTGATTATTCTCATATTTTTATATGGTCAAGGAATCAGGAGAATAGTACTTCCTTTGAGATAAAAAGGGAAAGGTGTGTGTATATTTCAGGAAATACTGTAAATAGATCTGTGTTTCAGAGATGCTGAATTTTGTGTGAGTGGGACTCATTCAGCAACAGAAACAATAAGTTACATAGAAATTAAGGTTTGGAGAGAATTTAAAGATTAAAATATAAAGATGACCTATCTGTGCAACAGCTGGGGGAGTGACTTGAGAAGAAAGATGTAGAAAAGGAAGCTAAGACAGTATAAGAGAGGAGTTGAAGACTCAATTTTAGGGAATAACTATTTCAGGAGGCAGGAGGTAGGAAAAAAGATTCCAGCCCAAACCTAGGAACCAGCAAGAGAGAGCAGAAGAACTCAAGGATGCTGAGATATTGACAGCAATGTTAAGAAACTGCCTCAAATTCTAAGATGCTTTCAGGTAGAAAAACTAGGAAAAAAAAAAAAGCTCAGGTTAGGAAAAAGAGGGGTTCATTGATAACGTTTAAGACCAATGTTTCAGGATAATGAAAAAGAAGGAGATGCTAATGATAGTGAATCAGGGATGAGAGGAGATGGAAGGTAAGGGCAGAGATGCTGATGAATCTAAGAAAGAAGAGGAAGCAGGAAAACACATGGGAGCTGGAGGAGACAATGCCAGGCATACAGCACACAGATGGCACTGGAACCTTTCTGAATGAGTAAAAGGAGACAGGCAGGTGAGCTCAAGAAAATATTTTATACTTCTTAAGAAAACAAATTTAATTAAAAATTTTTATTGAGGTACAATTAACATATAACACTATGTGAGTTTCAAGTGCACAACATACTGATGCAATATTTGTAACCACTGCAAAATGACCACCGCAATATGTCCAGTTAACATCTGTCACTATACATACAAACTATTTTGTTTTGGGCCGCACCATGAGGCTCCTGGGATCTTAGTTCCTTGACCTGGGTTGGACTCAGGCCCTCAGCAGTGAAAACACAAAATCCTAACCACTGGACTGCCAGGGAAATACTCCCCTCTAATTTTTTTTTTCCTGTGGTAAGAAAAAATTAAGTTTTAATGCTTAAAATACTAGGATTAGAAGTCAGGAAATAGGCTAAAAGGGCAGATGTCAAAGACCAGAAATAGGATGGGAGTCCAGATGGAAATGTGAATGTGTTAGCTGAAGGGGCATTTCTTCTCCAGAGACAGAGAGAGGGGTGAGAAAAGGGGCAGAATAAGGATAGATGTGTTAAAGAGACCCGAGGAAAGATGTGTGGGCTCTAGGTTTCTCAGAGAAGCAAAGGATATTCACCTTTGATCAGAAAGACCATGTACAGGATTAGGGGTGGAAAGTGAAGGCAATCTTCTGGGAAAGCTTCGGTGAAGAGTGGACTAAGCAGTGATGAAAGACAGACAGGAAGCGTGCTGAGGAGCCAGGAAGAGCCACAGTTTTGTCTACAAGCCTCGAGGGTTTGTCCAGTGGTGTCTCATGACACTGAAACGTGAGAAGAGGAGGGCTTCAAGGAGGGTGAGGGGGCATATCCACATGGAGGGGCAAGAGTGCCTGGGGCATCAGAGAAGGTGGGTGGCAAAGAGGGGTCTGGACAAAATGCCTGGTGCGGCCAGAAGGAACCCACAGCAAGGACTCCATGGGAGACAGAGAAGAAAAAGAGTTCAGAATCCACGAGGAGAGATTTTGAAGATGAGGGGTGTGGGAGAACAAAATCTCTCTGCCCGGTACAGGTGCCTCTGCCAAAGGAGCAAGGATGGTTTTGCTCCCTGCGTTGCAGAATAAAAATGAAAATGTTTGGAAAATATTTTGGATATATATAAAAGGCCCCATTTAGTTCTAAGAGGCAAGACCAGTGTGCTCGTAACTTTCATTGTAGACCACAAAGAACAGGGCCACACAAGCAGGAATTTAAAAAATGCTTTTGATACTGTTGAATCAGTGATAAATCAAACACGGAATAAAAGCTACTTTCCTTTCCAGGCTGTGTACATGAACTAATAGAGCGGATTGAACAGAATGATTTAAGTGAAGATACTGCTTTATGCTCGGAAAGAAAGGGCTCTGTAAATATTTACAGGCAAAGAGCATTCTCAGATCAGTGAATACTTATCTATTGCTTCCTGATACCATAAAAAAATTTTTTTTTTAAATGGAGACAACATTAGGATTTTGGTAGCTTTCAGTCCTTCATGGAACTCACAAGCAAGACCCGGAGGATAAATTTGAGCATCACATTTGTGAAACTTGGTTTCATGACTACGAAGAAAATGTTATCTTTATAAGTGTTTCATGTATATATATACACACACACATTAGAAAATTGTTCTGATATGTAAATGACTTGAACATATCACCAAAAATTCTACTAAGATTTTATCCCACTGGTTCTCTAAGCTGATGAACTTACTGAAATTCTCCAGAAATTTCTTCAAAGGGAAAGAAAGATATTTGGTATATCTCCAAAGATTCTAATTCTAGAGGCCTAAGACTGAGCACAAGAATCTGTATTTTTACAAAAAGTCTCTAAAGGAATACTGAAAGAGTCATCTGCTGGTAAGGATTCACTATAATTAACAAACTGCTGAATAAATATATTTTGATTGACATTGTACAAAATTTAAGGGTAAACTGGCATTGCTCAACTCCAGTCCCAGATATAAAACTAGCTTGTTATTTCATTTGGAAACCTAACATACATGGCTTTGGTTCTATTTATTCCTCTTTAAGAATATAAATAGGACTAAAGATAATTAGACCATAAACTAGAAATTAATTTACTACTTTATAGTCTTCCTTTCTCATATGATTCCATTCCATTGACCACGATTGCATTGATATGTGCTGAGATCACCTTCAGTATATTTGCCACAGGAAAGAATTCACATTTCCCTCTCTTGGAATGGGCAGCAAGGGAAACAAATGCGAGAAAAGAAGTGTGAATTAAATGGGATCTGGGAGTTTAGCAAACTGTGGACAAAATTCTTTGTGTTAGTTCTTTTGATATTCTTGTAAGTTTGCTGAGATGAAAGTGAAAGCTCTCAGGGTGACCTGTATTTTTAAAAGGGGCAAGAAAGAGGAAGAACAAAAGAGGTGAGGTTGAAAAGCTTGAAGAGGCAGAGCAGACAGGACAGCGGGCCCTTTCAGCTCATTTCAGCGTTGCCTCAGCACCAGCTCCATGCTGGCTCCCAAACTACGACCTTCTGCTTCTCAGACATGAGAATCCACGTGAGATACAAAAAAATTAAAAAGAAAGAACACCATAAAAACCCAGAAAGAAAGAAAAACCATAATGAAAAAATCCAGCCAACCTATAACAAAAAACAAAATAATGAAATAAACACTCCTAGCAGTTTTTGACGACAATTGCCAAAAACTGCTAACTTGAATCAATCTACTTGTATTTATTGGGTACCTATCCTGAGCAGCGCTTCCCAGGTGGCTTAGTGGTGAAGAATCTGCCTGCCAATGCAGGAGATGCCGGAGACACCAGTTTGATCCCTGGATTGGGAAGATTCCCTGGAGAAGGAAACAGCAGCCCACTCCAGTATTCCTGCCTGAAAAGTTCCATGGACAGAGGAACCTGGTGGGCTACATTTTATGGGTTTGCAAATGTGTTCACGGGACACAACTGGGCACACACACATGCAGCGTTCTGAGCAATGTTAGGGGACAACAGGGGGAACCGAATAAATACAGTCTCTATGCTCATAGGTTACTTCAGATATTTTGTAAAAAAGTATGCCCGATATTGTTTCGAGGTTATAATTCAGTTCTGGCATATTGAAAAGAAAAACCAAGAAAAGACAATCTACATACTGGGAGAAAATATTTGCAAATGATGCAAACGTCAAGGGCTTAATCTTCAAACTATACAAATAGCTCATACAGCTCAATAACAAACAACACCAACAATAACAAAAATCAAAGAATAGGCAGGAGATCTAAACAGACATTTCTCCAAACAAGACATATAGGTGGCCAGTAGGCCATGAAAAGATGCTCAACATTGCTAATTATTAGAGAAATGTAAATCAAAACTACAGTGAGGGTACAACTTCACAACAGTCACAATGGCCATCATCAAAAGTCTGTAAATAATAAATGTTAGACAGGGTGTGGAGAAAAAGGAACCTTCCTACACTGTTGGTGGGAATGTAAACTGGTATAGCCACTATGGCAAGCAGTATGGAAGTTCCTTAAAAAACCAAAACTAGAGTTACCATATGATCCTACAATCCTACTCTTGGGTATCAGTTCAGTTCAGTTCAGTTGCTCAGTCGTGTCCGACTCTTTGCGACCCCATGAATCGCAGCACGTCAGACCTCCCTGTCCATCACCAACTCCCGGAGTTCACTCAGACTCACATCCATCCAGTCAGTGATGCCATCCAGCCATCCCATCCTCGGTCATCCCCTTGTCCTCCTGCCCCCAATCCCTCCCAGCATCAGAGTCTTTTCCAATGAGTCATCTCTTCGTATGAGGTGGCCAAAGTACTGGAGTTTCAGCTTTAGCATCATTCCTTCCAAAGAATTCCCAGGGCTGATCTCCTTTAGAATGGACTGGTTGGATAGATCTACACAAAAATCTAAATAAAAAAGACACATGCAACCCTATGTTCACGGTAGCAGTATTTACACTTGCCAAGGCATGGAAGCAACCCAAATGTCTACCAACAGATGAATGGATAAAGAAGATATGGTACATATACACAATGGAATATTATTCAGCCATAAAAAGGAATGAAATAATGCCATTTGCAGAAACATGGATGGACCTGGAGATTATCATACTAAATGAAGTATGTCAGACATAGAGAGTCAAACACATGATATCACTTAGGTGTCAAATCTAAAACATGATACAAGGGAATTCACTGGTGGTCCAGTTGTTACAATTTAGTTCTTTCACTGTTATTGGCCTGGGTTCAATCCCTGGTCAGGGAACTAAGATTCTGCAAATTGTATGGGGTTGCCAAAAAAAAAAAAAGATACAGATGAACTTATTTATGAAAGAGAAACAGACAGACCCACAGACATAGAAAACAAATGTATGGGTATCAAGGAGAAAGAAAGGAGAGGGGTTAATTAGGAGGCTGAGATTTACAGATACAAATGACTACATATGAAATGGATAAACAACAGTGTCCTACTATATGGTACAAGGAACTATATTCAATACCTTGTAATAACCTATAATGGGAAAGAATCTGAAAAAGAACACACACACACACATATATGCATAACTGAATCACTTTGCTGTACACCATAAACTAACACAACACAGTAAATCAACTATACTTCACTGAAAATAATCAAGATACTCCCAATATTTTGGGCTTCCCTGGTGGCTCAGAGGTTAAAGCATCTGCCTCCAATGTGGGAGACCTGGGTTCGATCCCTGGGTCGGGAAGATCCCCTGGAGAAGGAAATGGCAACCCACTCCAGTATTCTTGCCTGGAGAATCCCATGGACAGAGGAGCCTGGTAGGTGCTAGTCCACGGGGTCGCAAAGAGTCAGACACGACTCAGCGACTTCACCTTCACCTTCACCCAATATTTTACTAAAACCTGAATAAGTAGTTATCATACCCAACTGGAAAGGCTGAAAAGAGTCGGACACGATTGAGTGACTTCACTTTCACTCTTTACTTTCATGCATTGGAGAAGGAAATGGCAACCCACACCAGTGTTCTTGCCTTGAGAATCCCAGGGATGAGGGAGCTTGGCTGGCTGCCATCTATGGGGTTGCACAGAGTGGGACATGACTGAAGCGACTTAGCAGCAGCAATCAGCAGATGGGGGATGGTACTTTTAGACACCTCAAGTTTCCCCATCTGTAAAATTTATATATTAGTAACATCTATTATATTAGTAACATTATATTAGTTGTATAAATATCAGAATATATATATTAGTAATATATATTATTACTAAATACCAATAACAACATATTAGTAATATATATTTATAGAAAATATTACTAATATATATTTTTATATAAATATTAGTTATATATATAATTCATAATATTATATTAGTAATATCAGAGAAGTAATATCTTCTCCGATGGCTTAGCTGGTAAAGAACCCGCCTGCAGATACAGGAGATGCAAGAGACATGAGTTTTATCCCTGGGTCAGAAAGTTCCTCTGGAGAAGGAAATGGCAACCCACTCCACTATACTTTCCTGGAGAATCCCATGGACAGAGGAGCCTGCCAGGCTACAGTCCATGGGGCCGCAGAGAGTCAGACATGACTGAGTGTGCATGTGCGCGCACACACACACACACAATCTATTGCACTGAGTACTTATGAGAAATAAATGAATCCTGCACACACAGAGCTAAGAAGAGGATCTGGCACATAAGACTTCAACAAACATTAATCTATTACTATTATCAGCCACTCTATCTTTGCTGGAATACAGAAAAACCTCAATACTTGACATCAGTTCAGTTCAGTTCAGTTCAGTCGCTCAGTCGTGTCCGACTCTCTGCGACCCCATGAATCGCAGCACACCAGGCCTCCCTGTCCATCACCATCTCCCGGAGTTCACTCAGACTCACGTCCATCGAGTCTGTGATAGCATCCAGCCATCTCATCCTCTGTCGTCCCCTTCTCCTCCTACCCTCAATCCCTCCCAGCATCAGAGTCTTTTCCAATGAGTCAACTCTTCTCAGGAGGTGGCCAAGTACTGGAGTTTCAGCTTTAGCATCATTCCTTCCAAAGAAATCCCAGAGTTGATCTCCTTCAGAATGGACTGGTTGGATCTCCTTGCAGTTCAAGGGACTCTCAAGAGTCTTCTCCAACACCACAGTTCAAAAGCATCAATTCTTTGGCGCTCAGCCTTCTTCACAGTCCAACTCTCACATCCATACATGACCACAGGAAAAACCATAGCCTTGACTAGATGGACCTTAGTTGGCAAAGTAATGTCTCTGCTTTTGAATATGCTATCTAGGTTGGTCATAACTTTTCTTCCAAGGAGTAAGTGTCTTTTAATTTCATGGCTGCAGACACCATCTGCAGTGATTTTGGAGCCCCCCAAAATAAAGTCTGACACTGTTTCCACTGTTTCCCCACCTATTTCCCAAGAAGTGATGGGCCTGGATGCTATGATCTTCATTTTCTGAATGTTGAGCTTTAAGCCAACTTTTTCACTCTCCTCTTTCACTTTCATCAAGAGGCTTTTTAGTTCCTCTTCACTTTCTGCCATAAAGGTGGTGTCATCTGCATATCTGAGGTGATTGATATTTCTCCCGGCAATCTTGATTCCAGCTTGTGTTTCTTCCAGTCCAGTGTTTCTCATGATGTACTCTGCATATAAGTTAAATAAGCAGGGTGACAATATACAGCCTTGATGTACTATTTTTCCTATTTGGAACCAGTCTGTTGTTCCATGTCCACATCTAACTGTTGCTTCCTGACCTGCATACAGATTTCTCAAGAGGCAGGTTAGGTGGTCTGGTATTCCCATCTCTTTCAGAATTTTCCATAGTTTCTTGTGATCCACACAGTCAAAGGCTTTGACATAGTCAATAAAGCAGAAATAGATGTTTTTCTGGAACTCTCTTGCTTTTTCCATGATCCAGCGGATATTGGCAATTTGATCTCTGGTTCCTCTGCCTTTTCTAAAACCAGCTTGAACATCAGGGAGTTCACGGTTCACGTATTGTATTGCTAAAGCCTGGCTTGGAGAATTTTTGAGCATTACTTTACTAGCATGTGAGATGAGTGCAATTGTGTGGTAGTTTGAGCATTCTTTTGCATTGCCTTTCTTTGGAATTGGAATGAAAACTGATCTTTTCCAGTCCTGTGGCCACTGCTGAGTTTTCCAGATTTGCTGGCAAATTGAGTGCAGCACTTTCACAGCATCATCTTTCAGGATTTGAAACAGCTCAACTGGAATTCTATCACCTCCACTAGCTTTGTTCGTGACATACATTTTTTAAAAGCTGGAGGATTCCACTTTTCATAGGCTTAATTTGGTTTGTGGAAGCTTCTGAGAAAATCCAAGATGTGAACCTTGAAGAACATACATAGTTTGAAGAGAGGAATAAAGACAGGAAAAATTGAGGATATAGCACAATACTGGGCTGAGAAGTAGAAAAGTAAAAGGAACATTTGGAGGACAGTAATTAATTTGATTCAAGTAGAGAGTTAGGAGGCAGGAATGAGAAATGGAAGCTGACTGCCTTTTAGAGATGCTGGTGACCTTTGCAAATGACAGATACTTCAACTTCTTCTTCCAATGGGCAGGAAAGGAAGACTTCTGTTACCTAAGCAGAAAGAATAAAGTTCTAATACCCTCAAGCATCTACTGTATGTAATGACTTAACTTCTCTTCCACGTATTTTGGAACAGTACCAGTTACACTTGGAGAACTGAGACAATAGATTCAAATAAAATTCTGTGTTCTGTGGGTAAGAAAGTTAACCCATTGTCTACTAGTGTAGTCATCTTCCACATAGGAATGGTTTAATTTTAAATGTAAAGAATTAAAAAATAGTTTCTTCTAGTCATATTAGTTAAATTTCAAGTGTTTAATTACCACAAGGGCTTAATGGCTACTGCACTGATGTAGAACATTTCCATCATCATATAAAGTCTCTTGAGGGACTTCCCTGGTTGTCCAGTGGTTAAATCAGTGCAGGGCGTGTAGCTTACAGCCCCGGTTGGGGAACTAAGATTCCACATGTCGCATGGCTGGCAAAAAAACAAATAAAGGCTCTTGGGAGAAAGAAGGTTTAGAGGCTAGCAAAGCACCTATAAGAGGGGAAAAATAGGATGAAAGGTGGAGGTAAGACACAGAGCCAGTAAGATGAAGTGCAGTTTATACTGAAATAGGAGAGACTGGTAGATGTATACGAACAGCAGAAGGCTCCAGACAAGAGGTCGAGAAAGGCTTCAGAGGATGAGAAAGGGTCCAGACAAGAGGAAGAGAAAGAGAGCAGTTATAAGAAATCTTGGGAACAACTGAGCTACAAGAGCCCAGGAGGGACACAGGATAGTGGCAGAACAAATGCTGATTTGGATACATAAGCAGCAGAGGACAAGTACAAAGCTAAGAATTTGAAACAGAAGATGAAGGCACACCTGTGAAGCGACGATAAGCTTGAGCAGAATCAAAAAACAGCCATGCAGAAAAAAGAAGTTAGACTGGACTAGTGTTTTCACACAGTGGATTGAGAATAAATGTACTTAACTGAAAATCAAAGTCAGTAAAATTATTTTGAGGAAGCCAACTTGACCATTTCTATGTGCCAAAACATTTGATAACTTTCACATCCATTAATCAAATAGCTATTATTTATTGGATATTAATACACCAGGTTTTCTGAGCAAACATAATGAAATTGAAGGTCTCAATTTGTAGAAAGAACCTAGAGAATACCACAAATACATGCTTAGTTATGGAGTGCGCTTAAACATGTTATCTCAAATTAGGAGTGGCAACCCTCTGGCATTCAGGCTGATACCTACAAGTTGGAGTAGATACCAGGAATCAATCTTGACATTCTTTCTGGTTCAGCCCAAAGAAGCCTCAGGATGCCTTTCAACACAAGACCCATTATTCAATCGACTAGTTAGTATGAAAAATAAAAACTATTTATAAATCCAGCACAGACGGTATTAGAATTGTATAGTGAAAGAGGAAGCCCGTGGTAAAGCTGCAGATTTATTTTACTATAATATATTCATCTCACTGTTTGAAAACTAGAGTTAATCACTCATCTGAAAAAAAGAGTAGACTGCAATAGGTGGTCTCAGCACTTTTAAATATTTAACTCCTAATCCAGGAAGTTTTCCTTATTTGAGCAACCCATAAACAAAGCATATTAAGAACTGCAAATTAAGATTAACTAAGAAGCACATACTAGACCCCTTAAAATAACCCCAATAAAGTATATTCCATTGTTCTCAGCTTTTCAGTAAGTATGCAATAACAAAGCTGTCAGAGTAAGGAGATAAATCTTGCAATTTCTCTCCAAGGAATGTAGGAGGAAGAAAATAGATATATTAGTTATTTAAAGGACACATTAAGCCCACAAAGCAACCAAGAGTAGTGGAGACAGATGATATTTTTCATGTAATTTTGCTTTATTTTAATAAAAGGCAACCTACCACTGTGAACATTTTCTGAGGTCCAGTGTCCATACTTTAAATCACAGAACCAAATGGGAGTTAAAATGGTTTTATCATGAAATTTAGTACCTAATACATATTTCTGATCAAGAAAAAATATTGGAGTATAAAAGGCAATTAAAGAAGAAAAGGGATTCTTAAATGCCTATTCTGGTAGCAATCTTGAGGAACAGTTCATATAAGCTGCTGACCTCTCTGTGTTGAATCATCAGGGCCCATAACTGCTAAGCCCACCTTGTTAGTTAGTCATCTCAGTTCTTAATTCAAGGCTCTGCAGTGGAAAAATTTTGGCAGGGTGGTTGGTGCACCTTGGTTTCTCTCAATTTACTGGAAACATTCCAACGCATGTAAGAATTAAAGATTTTAAAATTTAAAAAATAAAAAAATAAATAAAATTAAAATTAAAAAAAAAACAAACAAATTGAATGTAATAGTATAAGAGTCTATTGTTTCCATTTTCTCAACATCCTGTATAAATTTGGATAATTTTATGGCAATAAAATTATAGAAAGAACATAATAGAAAGAGACTTTTAGGTATTCCAGCTCCTCTTCATGTTCCACTGTTGGTTGGTTTCAAAATAATTTATCTGGTATAATGTCATTAAATAGAAGTTTAATGGATTTGGAATAGTATTTTGTTGTTCAGTTGCCCAGCTGTATTTGACTTGTTGTGACCCCAATGAACTGCAGTATACCAGGCCTCCCTATTCCTCACTATCTCCCGAAATTTGCCCAAGTTCATGTCCACTGCATTGGTGGTGCCATTCAGCCATCTCATATTCTAATGCCCTCTTCTCCATCTGCCCTCAATCTTTCCCAGCATCAAGGACTTTCCCAATGAATTGGCTGTTTGCATCAGATGACCAAAATACTGGAGCTTCAGTTTCAGCCTGAGTCCTTCCAATGAGTGTTCAGGATTGATTTCCCTTAAGATTGACTGATTTGATCTCCTTGCTGTCCAAAGGGCTTTCAGGAGTCTTCTATAGCACCACAGTTCAAAGGCATCAGTTCTTTAGCACTTAACCTTCTTTATGGTACAACAATTATGTGTGATATGTTTATACATGTATATACTTGAAGTTGATATACTTGAAATAGTATATACATATATAAATACATCATGCATAAATGTTGGTTCAAATATACCTATGGCATTTCTTGTGAAAGGGCCCATTTTATTCTTAAATCCTTTAAAATATAAAAAGTATAGTATTATAATATCCTTCCCTTGCAAATGTTGTCAGCAAAGGTTAGCAGCTTTAAGGGATTGCCATTTTCAAAACTGCAAATTCATAATTCTCTCTCAGGTTCCTAAGTTATTTTGAAATCCTAAAATTTGAGAACCATTGCTATAGAAGAAAATAACTCTGATGTAGGCAATCATCAAAAAACATTTCAAGGATATGTCTTTTAGAAATAAAGCAAAGAAGTTATAAAAATGAAGTAGAATGACTACAATTAGAAAAAGCATTTTAGTAATAGTTTTTTTTTAATTCAGGTAAGTAATAATTGTTCATTATAGATTCTAAAATTTAAAAAAAATCACTTATAATCCCAACATCAATATTTTTATGCATCAGTTCTTTTTCTTTACAATTTTTACTATTTATTTTTCCCTAAAAGGGGTGGCATTAAATCAATTGTTTCATTTCATATTACTCAGGAAGCCTTTAGAAAGACTGTCTATACAGAGAAGATATTTCAAGATGATGGAGATATCATGCCTGATTTTGCAAATTAATGAATTAACTTTAGAGATGAGAAGGCAGCCAGGTACAAAATTCTGAGAGTAAAGTGAGATGAAGGCAGACATCCTCACTCTAAAGCATTACACCAAGGCTGAAACTGGCCCATGGCCATGTGTATGAGTACATCCGAAGTATATTTAATCTTTGACTCTACAAAAACATCTTGAAACCAAGGAGCTCTCAAAAAAAGAGTCTCTTAGAAAGGCAGGAAGAGATGAAAGTATGATTATCCCTCCTTCAACAGATGGGAAATAACCAGGCTCAGCCAACAGTCCAGGAGGTTAAAGGGATCAGAGTTTCTGAAGCTGACTTGAACTCTATTGTTAGATCCTGCAAATTTTCAAGAGAAACAAGAAACAATTTGACTTGACTTTGCTTGGCCTTTTGGCCTGCAAAAATACTAAGGCAGTCTGACATTTCGGCTACAAATTTTGCAGCTGGGTAATAAGTGGGGTCTGGGAGACCTTACTATACTTGGTTCAGCTCTTGAGTGCCTTTTGAGATCAAGACAATAGAACTTATAATTAGCAAACCACCATAAGTCTCAAGAGTATGACACATGAATAGAATTCTTCCTTTTTCTTTTTCCCTGCACAGGAACATAAAAATAGAACAAGTAACTAGTATATTTGCACATCTACTCACACTAACTTAAAAAAAAATACACCGAGAGATGGAACTTGGCAAGAACAACGCCTACTATGAGATGAATCATTTTTGTTTTTCTCCTAATATTGAAGTTTCTTGCTGACATGAAAGAGTCAACCTAAACCTGTAAGAAAGGCATTGGTTGCCAACTGTTCTTTCCTTTTCATTCCCAGTGTAAAAAATCCAGCTAGGGTCTTATTACTTCTCCTGGGCCACAAGAAAACTGCTCTGAGTTACTCTCCCTACTCATTCCTGATTTAAATCAACTCATCCTTGGATTCCAGGTAAACATTCTGAGACACCTCCCTGGTCATGTCAATTCCCACCTCCAAAATAATATATGACTTACCATGAAAAGAGAAATTGGGAATTGAGCAATCAAGGTCCTTCAAAATCTGACCCACACCTACCTTCACCATTCATTTTTCCTTTCCAATCCTTTGTAATCTGGACTTCCCAAAGTAGATATTTTTACCCTTCCTTTATGTGCTTCAGGCTTTTCTGGTTCTGTTTGTTCTCATGCTACTCCCTCCAAGCAAACTGTACTGCAACTGCCTTTCAAGATTCTATCTCCACCAAGGCCAGCCATAAAAGTCTGTCTCAGAAGCCCTGCTGACATCCAACCAGATGCAACAGTTCCCTTCTCTGATCCTCCTTTGAAACCTTCCTTGACGCCTGGTTGTTAAAGTTTGGCTTACTCTTTAAGTAAATGTGTCTCATTTTCTGCTGCTATGAAGGTAAAGCACAAAATGCTTAAGTGTACCAGTTATAAATCCAGATCATTTTTTGGCAATAGATTTTCTGGGATCTATATACAGAGGCCACTGTCTCTAATGAGGGAATCAATTTCATCTCCTCCTCATCTGCAACCAGAGTCCACCTCTTTACCTATCAAAGAGGGAATGGCCTCTATCAATCACTGATACCAAGCATTATTATAAATGATCTAATTCAGCATCATATGCTACTTAGCCTCTCATCTTCAGATGAATCTGTGAGGTGTACTATGGCAATTTCTACAATGAACAAATGCTGTCTTATGAATCACGTCAGTTGATTTTCACAAGTCTGATAGAGGATGATGTGGCTATCCCATACTACTGAGGAGAAAAATGAGGCTCAATGAAAGTAAGTGCTTTGTCTGTAGTAATGCAAGTAGAAAAAACTTTTAGTAGTGGAAGGGAAAACAGAAAGATGATCACATATATCTGCAAGTTTATGCTGAGGATAAGACTGAGAAAGCAGAGGGAAATAAAGAAAAATATCTAAAATGTATTGAATGCTTACTAAAGGCCTGGCACTACATAAAGACTTTGTATGTAACAATCTAATTAACTTTACATAATAGTATTTATGGGGTGCTTCTAACTACAGAGTACAAATGATGAAACAAGATCAGAAAATTAGCTTGCCCATGGTGGAATGGGGATTTGAATTCAGATCTTATAGCATTAAACCACATTTCAAATGTCTATACGGAGAAGGCAATGGCAACCTGCTCCAGTACTCTTGCCAGAAAATCCCATGGATGGAGGAGCCTGGTAGGCTGCAGTCCATGGGGTTGTAAAGAGTAGGACACGACTCACTGACTTCACTTTCACTTTTCACTTTCATGCATTGGAGAAAGAAATGGCAATCCACTGCAGTGTTTTTGCCTGGAGAATCCCAGGGACGGCAGAGGCTGATGGGCTACCATCTACGGGGTTGCACAGAGTCGGACATGAATGAAGTGACTTAGCAGCAGCGGCAGCAGCAAATGTCTATGCCAATACTTTCCAAAATTTAATTTGTGATTTAATGTGAATTACCTGCAGAATTTGTTATCTACCAATTGTGATTCAGTAGGGATGATAGGCAGGGGATCTGAGATGCTGCACATACAAGCCCCCAGGTGATGGTGATGAACAATGGACCACAGTTTGAGTACTAGTATCTCTACTCCTCTCAGAAAGTGCTGGAGTTAGCAACTCGAGTCTCTGATGTTCCAGTTCTGGGGACCAGCTGAGGGACAGAGGAAGAAGGACGGATAGAGGCTCTTGCCTCTGTCTTAGCCAAACCTACTGCTGAAGCTTCTCTGAATGTCCCTCCCTGTATCTTGTGCTATGCTCCTTGGCTTCCAGCTTTAACTCCTCCCTTCCTTGGTTTCTCATAAGAGTATTCTCATCTTGAAGCACATTACACATGGCTGCAGGTGATACTTAATGATATTCAGTACCACAATATTTTCTTGTCTGGAACACAATTCTATCTACACTTACCTTACCAAGGCATTTTATAATGCCTTGCCTTTATTCTTTGATTAGATACACTAACTCATATGAAAGTCCCTATCTATATTTCCATCATGAAGCACCATTTTGTATTACACTTGTTTGTAAGGAAATAAACAGAATGTGTTAGCTACTTTTTTATAGGAGGAAGATCTCCAACATAAGTCACACAACACAAGTTGTAAACATGGTATTTATTCATCCATTTGTCCACCCATCATTTCCAGCAGCTATAGTGCACCAGGCACTATGCTAGGTTTACCCTCATGATTCTTGTGTTTCATTTGGAAATCAAAACCTAATGGATATATATTTTAATACATTATTTTTAAATTGCATGCATGATGCTACAAAACACAGTAATTTAATTAAATTAATTTAGCTTACTTATTTTTAACTGTTCTAGTGTACTTGTTCAGATACTCTGATATAATGTGGTAATTAATGTCACTTCCCAATATAAAAACTCATTACAATAACTGAGCCTCTGCAGATATTTGTTTTATAATGTGCCCATGCACACACACAATCTCCCCTCACCTTTAGTGAAGTGAAAATGAATCACTTTTTATTAAACTTATCAGCCTCAATGGGAAGGCTGGCTCTGGCCAATAATCAGCCTTTAATTGAGTTCCATTCTGTTACAAAATAAATCCTAAAAACTGCCTTCTAATCGCAAGTCTATTTCTCTCTCCCAATCTTCATTTGAAAATTCCCTATCTCTGAAAATTTTCAGTTGTGGATGTGTCTGGTGGTGGAAGTAAAGTCCAATGCTATAAAGGACAGTAGTGCATAGGAACATGGAATGTTAGGTCCATGAATCAAGGTAAATTGGAAATGGTCAAACGAGATGGCAAGAGTGAACATCAACATTTTAGGAATCAGTGAACTAAATTGACTGGAATGGGTGAATTTAATTCACATGACCACTATATCTACTACTGCGGGCAAGATCCCTTAGAAGAAAAGGAGTGGCCCTCATAGTCAACAAGAGAGTCAGAAATGCAATAAAAGTGAAAGCTAGTCACACAGTCGTGTCTGACTGTTTGTGATCCTTTGGACTGTAGCTTGCCTGGCTCCTCTGTCCATGGAATTCTCTAGGCAAGAGTACTGGAGTGCGTTGCATTTCCCAGTCCTTGGGTGAAATCTCAAAAACAACATAACGATCTCTTTTCCTTTCCAAGGCAAATCATTCAATATCAGTAATCCGAGTCTATGCTGCAACTACCAATGCTGAAGAACCTGAAGTTGAAGGGATCGATGAAGACCTACAAGACCTTTTAGAACCAACATCAAAAAATTATGTCTTTCTCATCACAGGGGACTAGAATGCAAAAGTAGGACATCAAGAGATACATGGAATAACAGGAATATTTGGCCTTGGAGTACAAATGAAGCAGGGCAAAGAATAACAAAGTTTTGCCAAGAGAACCCACTGGTCATAGCAAACACCCTCTTCCAACAACACAAAAGAAGACTCTACACATGGACATAACCAGATGATCAATACTGAAACCAGACTGATCATGTTCTTTGCAGGTGAAAATACAGAAATTCTATGCAGTCAGCAAAAACAAGACCTGCGGCTGACTGTGGCTCAGACGATGAACTCCTTATTGCAAAATTCAGACTTAAATTGAAGAAAGTACAGAAAAACACAAGGCCATTCAGGTGTGACCTAAATCAAATCCCTTATGATTATACAGTGGAAGTGACAAATAGATTCAAGGGGTTAGATCTGATAGACAGAGTGCCTGAAGAACTATGGATGCAGGTTCATAGCGTTGTACACGAGGTAGTGATCAAAATCTTCCCCAAGAAAAAGAACTGCAGAAAGGCAAAATGGTTGTCCGAGGAGGCCTTACAAATAGCTGAGAAAAGAAGAGAAGCAGAAGACAAATGAGAAAAAGAAAGATATACCCATCTGAATGTAGAGTTCCAAACAATAGCAAGAGGGTGGGATGATTTGGGAGAATGGGAATTCTAACATGTATACTGTCATGTAAGAATTGAATCGCCAGTCCATGGCTGATGTAGGGTGCAGCTTGCTTGGGGCTGGTGCATGGGGATGACCCAGAGAGATGTTGTGGGGAGGGAGGTGGGAGGGGGGTTCATGTTTGGGAACGCATGTAAGAATTAAAGATTTTAAAATTAAAAAAAAAAAATTAAAAAAAAAAAGAAGATATGAGAAAGCCTTTCTAAGGGAATAATGAAAAGAAATAGAGAAAAACAATAGAATGGAAATGACTGGACATCTCTTCAGGAAAATTAGAGATACCAAGGGCACATTTCATGCAAAGATGGGTTTGATAAAGGAGAGAAATGATCTGGACCTAACAGAAGCAGAAGATATTAAGAAGAGGTGGCAAGAATACACAGAAGAACTGTACAAAAAAGACCTTCACGACCATGATAATCATGATGGTGTGATCACCCACCTAGAGCCAGACATCCTGGGATGTGAAGTCAAGGGGCCTTAGAAAGCATGACTATGAACAAAGCTGGTGGAGGTGATGGAATTCCAGTTGAGCTATTTGAAATCCTGAAAGATGATGCTGTTAAAGTGCTGCACTCAATATGCCAGCAAATTTGGAAAACTCAGCAGTGGCCACAGGACTGGAAAAGGTCAGTTTTCATTCCAATCCCAAAGAAAGGCAATGCCAAAGAATGCTCAAACTACCGCACGATTGCACTCATCTCACACACTAGTAAAGTAATGCTCAAAATTCTCCAAGCCAGGCTTCAGCAATACATGAACCGAGAACTTCCAGATGTACAACGTGGATTTAGAGAAAGCAGAGGAACCAGAGATCAAATCGCCAATGTCCACTGGATCATAGAAAAAGCAAGAGAATTCCAGGAAAACATCTACTTCTTTTTCATTGACTACACTAAAGCCTTTGACTGTGTGGATCACACAAACTGTGGAAAATTCTTCATGGGAGTACCAGATCACTTTACCTCCCTCCTGAAAAACCTGTATGCAGGTCAAGAAGCAACAGAACTGGACATGGAACAATGGACTGGTTCCAAATTGGGAAAGAAGTCTGTCAAGGCTGTATATTGTCACCTTGTTTACTTAACTTATATTCAGAATACATCATGTGAAATGCCAGACTGGGCGAAGCACAAGCTAGAATTGCCAGGAGAAATGTCAATAACCTCAAATATGCAGCGGAGAAGGCAATGGCACTCCACTCCAGTACTCTTGCTTGGAAAATCCCATGGACGGAGGAGCCTGGTAGACTGCAGTCTGTGGTGTCACACACAACTAGGCAACTTCACTTTCACTTTTCACCTTCATGCACTGGAGAAGGAAACGGCAACCCACTTCAGTGTTCTTGCCTGGAGAATCCCAGGGACGGGGGAGCCTGGTGGGCTTCTGTCTATGGGGTCTCACAGAGTCGGACACGACTGAAGCGACTTAGCAGCAGCAGCAGCAGATATGCAGATGACACCACTCTTATGGTAGAAAGCGAAGTGGAACTAAGGGGCTTCTTGATGAAGGTGAAAGAGGAGAGTGAAAAAGCTGGCTTAAAATTCAACATTCAAAAAATGAACATCATGGCATCCAGTCCCATCACTTCAGGGCAAATAAATGGGAAAACAATGGAAACAGTGATAGACTTTATCTTTTTGGGCTCCAAAATCACTGCAGATAGTGACTGAAGCCATGAAATTAAAAGACGCTTGTTCCTTGGAAGAAAAGCTATGACAAACCTAGACAGTAGATTAGAAAGCAGAGACATTACTTTGCCGACAAAGATCTGTCTAGTCAAAGCTATGGTTTTTCCAGTAGTCATGTATGGATGTAAGACTTGGACTATAAAGAAAGCTGAGCTCTGAAGAATTGATGCTTTTGAACTGTGGTGTTGGAGAAGACTCTTGAGAGTCCCTTGGGCTGCAAGTAGATCAAATCAGTCAATCCTAAAGCAAATCGACCCTGATTACTTATTGGAAGGACTGATGCTGAAGCTGAAGCTCGAATACTTTGGACACCTGATGCAAAGAGCTGAGTCCCAAGAAAAGACTCTGATGCTGGAAAAGATTGAAGGTAGGAGGAGAAGGGGACCACAGAGGGCTAAATGGTTGGATGGCATCACTGACTTGATCCACATGAGTTTTAGCAAGCTCTGGGAGATGGTGAACGATAGGGAAGCCTGGCATGATGCAGTCCACGGGGCTGCAAGGAGTCGGATGGACAGAGTGAACAACAACAAATCTCTGGTATCCTGATCTTCACTCACGTTTCATTTTTCTCTTACACTTGCTTGCTGTAATGCTGAGACCTTGTATGGCACATCTTTTCTATTCTCACAACAATCCCATATTACAGATGGAAATGAAAGTGTAGAGTGAAACAATAACCAACACTGTGTAGGCAAAAATATATATTCTACACAATTTGCAGTGTCTCAGTTATTCCTTATCCTGCCTATGAGTAGGGTCATCTTTAATCTCCATGTTGCACAAGAAGTACTTGGGCAGAAAGGGCCAAGTGCCTGATCCAAGTTGATACAGCCAGTTGGTGACGGAGCCTGGGTCCCAGCATCAGAGTCCAGTCTGGAGCCTGTGCTCTTACCCACCATCAGCTAACCCTATGGGGGTCCCAGAGCTGATAGAAAGTTTCAGATTCAGAACATAAACATCTGTCTGAAAATAAAGCCCCTAAAGTTGGTCACTGTGCACATGGCTTACTTTCTTCAGAACCATCCTTCTCAATCTAAAGGACAGACTTAAATCTGGAATTTACCTGAACTCAAGGGCACACAGGAAAGGAATAATTATTTGAGAACTGCTTCCTTTTCTGACCATCATCATCTGTACACTCCCTGGCGTCTGTGCTCATGCATCTACCCAGGGCCAGCCCAGTTCACTGTTCTCATTCACACAAGGTCTCTACCCCTGAAGTGTCCCCCCTTTCCCATCTATTGTCAGTTTATCCTTCCTTCCTTTCCTTCCTCAATTATTTGCATCGTGTTATAAGTGGGCTGTAAAATCTCTCATATTTAGAAAGTCCTCATTTAGTTTCAGGTCCTGCCCTCCTCTCTCTGGATGACAATCACTACCTCACAATGCTTCCTCTTACAAAGCCTACAAAGTCGACTATACCATCTACCTCCACTTCCTCACCTCCAACTCTGTTTTTAACCTCATTTCATATCAGACTTATGTTTCTCTGACTCCTAATATTTATATAATAAACATTGTGCTACTCTTATTATCAAAATACATTAAAATGTATATACAGCATGCTTTCATATAGAGCACCACACACACACACACACACACACACACCTTAAACCAAAAGACACTGTGACTCATTAAGACTGTGTATATTGATACCACGTATAAAATAGAAAACCAAGGAGAGCCTACCCTATAGCACAGAACTCTGCTCAGTGCTCTGTGGTGACTTAATCGAACAGAGGAGATGTATGTATGCCTATGGTTGACTCACTTTGCTGTACAGCAGAAACACAATATTGTAAAGAACATACTCCAATAAAAAGAAAACTGTGTATATATGCCAATTCTACAGCTCAATTTTCTATATATCACAAATTTATGTGTCAGTATTATCCTTTCCTCATGCTTGACACTGAAATCTTGCCCCAGAAGATTTTGTACAAATTTATCAGCAGGTTAATATGAACTCTCCTCTTTTGCCAGCCACCCCGGTGTTGGTCCCTCCACTATGGTTCATGAAATCTCTCGTCTATTGTGAATTGTCTACTAACTGGCTTCCATTTTCCCCCTCACACCTTGGTTTTTGCTCTACCTTGATAGCCCCAGGTTGCCTTTTGCCTTCTCCTTTTCAAAGTTGCCCCTTTCCTGTTATCTCAGGCTTAAATGTTGGAGGGGAGAAGGCTGGCTCTATTCAGGGCCAATTCTAAGTGTACAATTGATGCATCCTACTGTTTATTCTTTTGTGGTCCACACGCTAGGGTTAGAAGGTCTCTCAAAACCACTTGCACATAAATGGTGCATCCTCTCAGAGAAGGCAATGGCACCCCACTCCAGTACTCTTGCCTGGAAAATCCTATGAACGAAGGAGCCTCGTAGGCTGAAGTCCATGGGGTCGCTAAGAGTCGGATATGACTGAGCGACTTCCCTTTCACTTTTCACCTTCATGCATTGGAGAAGGAAATGGCAACCCACTCCAGTGTTCTTGCCTGGAGAATCCCAGGGACGGGGGAGCCTGGTGGGCTGCCGTCTATGGGGTCGCACAGAGTCGGACACGACTGAAGTGACTTAGCAGCTACCACAAAGAAGCTGCACACACAATGGCCACGCAGAATGAACCACCTCTAAGATCATGGCTCTCTAGGAGAAGAGTGTTTCTCCTCTCATGGAGGAAAAACTAATTTAGACTTGAGGAGAAGAGGCCAAGAAGAGGTCTCCCCCACATACTCTGAAGGTCAGTGGAAATTATGGCTAACTCATGATCCAGTAAAGGGAAGAGACACAAGTGAGCTCAGAGGAGGGGAGGAACTGACAAGAAATGAAGCTTGAAAATTAAGCAACAAAACAAATCATATGTTATGAAATCTAGGGGTTTTCTCCCTTTCTTTTTAAGTCAGTGAGGAATCTGCTCACGTCAAACAATCAAATAGTTATTATTTACTGAGAACTTACAATGTGCCATTTATTATTTTTACAACACCCCTGTGAGGCAGATGCTATTATTTTTTCCATTATACAAATAAGAAAACTGAGAGACACAGAAGTTAAGTAATGCTGAAGGTCAGACAGCTAGGAAGTGGCTCAATTTGAATTATAATGAGATTTTCATTTCAGAAAGGGAGAGGGATGCATTTAGTGTCTGGGTAGATCCTGCATAATACCCAGAAGGCTTGGACAGAGACGTGGAGAAGTGGAATGGGGCAGAGGAGTTAGGTTCTGCCATCCTGACTGGGGTCGAGGGTGAAAGCCCATAGAGTAGAGTAGTCCAGTTGGATGTACAGATGCGGACTAGGGAAAGATGTCTAGGCTCGAGGCAGAAGAGATCTGAGTCACTGGGCTGAAGACTGTATCTTAATCCTGGAAATTAAGTAAATTAAAAAGAAAAGAACTCTGAACAGAATTTTGGTGGAGGGAGGGTAGGGGGTTTGTACCTAAACAACAGACAGAAGGAAAAAAAAAAAAAAAGAAAGCAGGAAAGGAGGGAGGGAGAAAGAGAGAAAGACAAGGAGGAGAAAAGGGTACCAGGAGATTTAATCAGATTGAAGTTCCTTGGAAGGTAAGCAAAGAGAGAATTTCAAAAAGGTCAGTGGGAATAAAATTGGCAGAGAAGTCAAGAGAGTTAAGGCTCAAAAGTTCTTGGGGTTTACCAGCCAGAGGATATCTGCTAATTTTGGCAACTGTAGTGCCAGTCAAGTGGCCAATCAGAGGCCAAACTGCAGCTCTTTGAGGAGTGCTAGACACATGAGGAAACGGAAAGAAAGAACATGGTCAAAGAAGGTGAGAGACAGAGAAGGAGGGAGCCATAAAAATCAAAGGAAAACTTAGGCAGGGGTGCTGTTTATTTTCCCTTTGCGACTTGAGCCCACTTTCCACTTACATATGAAAGACAATCTTCCAAAGAATTTCAAATCTTCATGAAAAAGTATGAAGACCCGAGACAGCCAACATAAAACTGACATAGGGAAGGAGTAAGGTGCAGACTTCATGCTGTCTTCTTAAATTTTTTCGATGCGGACCATCTTTAAAGTCTTTATTGAGTTTGTTACAACATTGCTTCTTTGCGTGCTCTTGTTTTTTTGCCCAGGAGGCACGTGGGATCTTAGTTCCCTGAACAGGAATTGAACCCACACCCCTTGCATTCGAAGGCGAAGTCTTAACCACTGGACTGCCAGGAAAGTCCTCCTGCTGTTTTTTGAATCTATTCTTTCCTCCTGCTGACAGTTTCCTTTTCTGTCTCATATCACCCTCTTCTTGTAGAAGGGTCTCTATGCCCTTAAAGCCATATAAATATGCTACCTTTTCTTCCACCTTGGAATGTCATTATTCCACATCATAAACATTGTATCACTGTAAAAAAGTGATAGACCGTAAAAAAAAAAAAAAATCAAGAATGTCAACAGGCTAAAGATATAGCCCATGCCAACTAACAAGTCATAATCTGGTATTTAAACTACTTGGTCTCATTACTTAAATCTGGCCTTACCTGTAACATGCACTAAAAAAATGCATGTAGCTTGTCATCAAAACTGGACTGCAAGCTCTTCATGAGAGAAAGCTGTGTATTAAAGTATTAGTACAGAAGATGTGAAATGTCATCTCAGGAACATACAGCAGGAATTGAATAAGTATTCTGCTGAAAGGAAAACTGGACAGAGTTTGCAATCTTAGAATAATAAGAAACTGTGTAAATTGAATCTTCTTTTTTCTCCCCTAGGATATGCTGGAATGTAAATATAGCATGTCCACAGCTTTTGCCTTTTATCACATTATGAGATCTGTTTTTTTTTCCCAAAGCATTCTTATATGTGCTTTGAATTTCTCTCTTATACTTGCAGCATGGTGCATGTTGTTTGATGTGAAGATTGAGCCTCTCCTTTTCACATTACTTTATACAATTTTCACTATAAGCCTATGAGTTTCCTCATTTCTCTCCAAATGTAATTTAACCTAGCCATGTTATGGAACAGTGTCTAAAACACTCTTTCTTTAAAAAGTATAAACTACTAACTTCAAATTTGGATTTTTACAAATCATCTCTATTACTTTACCTGATCACTCCTAGTTTTCTATAACTACTCTTTTGTTACAATTTTTATAATTATCCCATAAGATTTATTTTATTTTTAGGTCCATATTCTGATACTCTTTCTGTGAATTTTATGTTCTGTGTCTTAAATGCTACTTTGTGATATATTTTTGATCATTTGATCAATTTACTTTGATTTTTTTTGCATTTTACTTCTTTTGTGTATAGAGTAACACCTAAATGCTCTTTTTATTTAAAAATATTATCTGTGATTTTCTGCTTTATTTTGCTCCTGATTTGGATTTTCTATTTCTTTTAGTTCAAATGTTCCACTGAGGATTTAAATATTTTTGTTTGTTTGCTTTAAGAAAAGGGGATTGTTTTCATTTTGGGTCATTTCTGAAAATGAAATTGCTTTTTCATCTATTGCCAGGTAATATATTAAAATCTTGCTAGAGAACTATTAGATTTTCTACCTTCACTTAAAGTGCCTTTTTAAACCTAACTGTGGAGCATTCCATGTGTTGGGCAGTAGTACCCCAGTGTATAAGATCCACACTGGAGCCCTGAGACCCCTGTGTGGCTAGCAGGGTCTGAGTAGGGGGCCCCAGTCCTCAGGAGTCTGATAATGAGCCTCCAGTCTCAAGGCTGCAAGGATAATGGGGACTCCCAGTACCTGCTGCTCCTCTGAGATGCCCTAAGCACAGCTGGGATAGCTTCTGCCACCCAAACATCAAACTGAGTGTCTCGCCAAAGAGTGAGCTGTTGGCTTGCCCAGACCAGGGGCTGTGAATGGATGAAGGAACAGGGACACGTTGCCAAGGGATCTGGTGCAGAATAGGGAGGAGTACCAGGAGTAGATCCAGGCTGGGGGGCTCCGGGGAGGACAGCTCTCCACAGCAGGCCCACATCTTTGTCTTCACCTAAAGCTGGTACTTGTGTTCAGTACCCACCCTGAGATCCAAGCAGGGACCCCTTGGCTTGTGCATTGCAGTCTTGCTTCTCAGAGTGCAGTCAGCAACAGCAGCAGCTGGGTATGCGGCCGAAATGCAGAAGGGTAAGTTCACCTTAGCCCTTATGAACCAGAATCTGTATTTGAACAGGAGATTGCACACACGTTTGTGCTTGAGAAGCACTGAGTAAGAGGAGCCATTCTGGCTTTTCTCTCGACATCATCCTTTGTAAGGGACATGGCCAAGGCAAACTGGCTTCATTTTTGAGCAGGCTTCATATGCTCAGGTCCCCAGAATCCTTTGTCCAAAGGCCCGAGTCTACTCACTTCTAGGGTACACAGGGGGTCTTCACCAGATACATCCTCCCCTGCATCCAGGACCGAGCAGGTGGTCAAGGAAGCACTGTGACACAGTGGGAGCAGGTGGGTAGGGCTTCCAGGCTGAATGTTCATGTAAGGCACGGAAGGAGCAGAAAAGAGGCAGGGGTTGTGGCGGGGAGTGGATCCAGGGCCTCCAATTATACTTTAGCTCCTGGTCCCTTAGACAGGATTGAGGCTACTTCTGTTCATTTATACCTTCTAGTGGGGTCCAAGCAATGGGCAGGGTGAGGCTATAAAAGAATATATGATTTCTACAAAAATTTTAAATATTTGATATGAAATGTTAGGTTGGATTCCAGAATCATTTGCCTTATCCTAGGAAATTTCATCATTACAGTTTTCAGTGGAAGAATGTAATAGCTGTCATATTCTTTAGGTATAATTTCAATCCAAGGAACCTTCTGAATGGCTATAAAAATCAGTTTTAGAATTTTTATCATCTCCTTTTTATTACAAAGCATCCCACAAAAAGCAACTATCAAGACTTTGGAGAGAAAATTGATTTAAAATTATAAATACAAGTCATCATGTCTAACAGTAGCTTATAAGGAAAAGTTACTTGTGAATTTATGGTTTTCATTAAAATGTTTGACAATATTCCATTTGGAAATTCAATACTTATTCTTATTTCCAATACTTTTTATTTTTTATTCTCTTTAAAATTTATTTTTCTGAAATATAGTTGATTTATAAGATGTTAATTTCTGCTGTACAGCAAAGTGATTCAGTTATACATATACATACATTCTTTTTCATATTCTTTTCTACTATGGTTTATCACAGGATTTTGAATATAGTTCCCTGTGGTATATAGTAGGACCTTATTGTTTATCTATTCTTTACATAATAGTTTGTATCCATTAACCCCAAATTGCCATTCCATCCCTCCCCCACTGACCTTGGTACTCATAAGTATGTTCTCTATGTCCTTGAGTCTGTTTCTGTTTCATTAATTTCTCTTCACTTAATACCAAGTATATGTATTGAATTTTTTTCACAAAAGTCCATACGGATGTCCTCAAATCCTAACTAATTTACCCATGTACCTATCATAAAAATATCACATTAGCATAATTAAGTGGAAAAAGGCGAGAAGCATGTATACTCAGCTAGACAAAAGCAAAGGGACCCAAAACAGGCAAAGCGGAGAAGGATACTCCTTCCCATCACATACAGTGTCCCTGGGTCCCAAATGTCTATCATTTCTGACTTTTATTAAAAGTTCATCATTTTATAAAGTGGATTTCCTTCCTTCATAAAATTTTTCAAAGATTTTTCCCCCTCAACAGATCAGCTTCAAACTTTTTAAAACACTTTCCTAACATACAATTAACATCTTCCAAAGATCCAAAAGTACTGTCAATGTGACTGAAATCAGAATGTAAATATTTTATAAACAGCTGTCAAATCTCAATCAGCAGAAAACAAAAAGCCCCCAAATTGCTGTAATCTAACCACAAGGCTATATCATTTAATTGACAGATAAGACATTTATCAAGCTTCCGTTTTCCCATCAGCATTTTAACACATTTCCATAGCGTGTCATCCTGGATTGTCCCTGTGACAAATGACTGGAAGGTGGAATAACTGAAGCTCTCTAAGAGAGAAGCTTAGCACAGTAATTGAACTCAGTTTCATGGAACATTTTTCATACTCACTGTATTTGGAATTTCAGTTACTAACAGGGACTAAATATTGGCATCAAGGGAATACTATCACGGCTATTAAAAAAAAAGCAAACTCTTGCTTTTAGCAGTTTGATAATTTATTATTTCATTCTTTTGGGTCTTCATTCAACAAAGATTTCTAATCATCTATGTGCCAGGCTTAACTAATACATCTATGCAAGATCCAAAGGACTGGGCTCTTTCACCCATTACAACTGATAAGAAATGCCACTAGTGGGCTTCCCTGGGGGCTCAGTGGTAAAGAATCCACCTGCCAACGCATGACATACAGGTTTGATCCCTGATCTGGGAAGATCCCACATGCCACAGAGCAGCTAAGCCTGCGCGCCGCAATTACTGAGCCTGTGCTCAGCATGTGAGCCACAACTAGGAAGCCCAAGTGCTGCAGCTCCCTACAGCCTGTGCTCCATGAGAAGCCACTGCAATAAGCCCAGGCACTGCAACTGGAGAGGAGCCCCTACTCGCCAAAACTAGAGAAAAGCCCACACGGAAAGGAAGACCGA
This sequence comes from Capra hircus, assembly GCF_001704415.2. Classification (NCBI taxonomy): domain Eukaryota; kingdom Metazoa; phylum Chordata; class Mammalia; order Artiodactyla; family Bovidae; genus Capra; species Capra hircus. Next base: position 33,019,897 of record NC_030835.1, read on the forward strand.
GCGTGGCCAAAGTAAATAAATAAAATTAAAAAAAAAAAAAAGAAATGTCACTAGTGAAAATACCACAAGTGGTCCCTCCAAACGATTGACTGTTCTTTTCTGTGTGCAATGCTCTCTGTCCTCTTTCCCAGAATTTGTTTTTCATCTTTTCCTCTACTTTTCTCTCTCCACTCCAACCGCCATCTAAAGCAATAAGCCTTTCAGGGACATCTATAAGCACTGCTTTTTTTTTTTTTTTAAGATATTTTACCTAAGGCATTTTCTGACTCTATATTCATTCATTCAATAAATATTTACTAAGTTTCTTGCAGGGAACTGGCTTCTTTAGAGGTACTGTAGTTCACACAGCGAGGAAGAGACTAGGGAATCCCTGCCCTCAAGGAGCTTAGACCATAAAATAAACCATAAACACATGTGAGAATTATTCATATATTTCCTAAATCCCTCAAGCTACACAAATAAGTATTTTTTCCATATGGGAATATTTGAATGTGCCTTAAAAATAAAACTTCTCATTTTTAAAAGGAATTAAATTTGGGTAGCTGGAACAGTGCTCATTTACAGAGAATAGTTAGTTGGATTCTTATGGTGGCTTGGCGGTAAAGAATCTGCCTGCAATTCAGGAGACAATGCAGGAGCCTAGGGTTGAATGCCTGGGTCAAGAAGATCTCATGGAGAAGGAAATAGCAACCCACTTCAGTATTCTTGTGTGGGAAATCCCATGGGCAGAGGAGCCTGGCGGACCCCAGTCTTTATGGTTGCAAAGAGCCCCACATGACTGAGCATGCACAAGCATGAGCGCACAGAATAACAAGCTCTAATCCACGTTCCCCCAGACACTAGTCTTGCACACTGAACGGATTTTGGTGCGGGAAGAATAGAAGCCAGGAGACCATCAGGAAGCTTACACAGTTGTCCCAGCAAGACTGAATGATAATCAGGGTGGTAACAGAACAAAAAGAAATTAAGACTTTCAGGATGTATTTAAAATAAAGAACAGGAACAGGAAAATAGCTGATAACTCTTTAGTTCAATGGCCATAAAGAAAAAAGTTGACTTTAGTAGACATAGCACTTCCGTACATTAGCAATGGACATCCAAAAGGCAAGTTATTATTTTATATTAAGAGAGTACCAGTACAGTCTCCATTTACAAATAAAGAACAAAGGTCCAGAGAGAGGTAAAATAGCTTTTTTAAGCCTTCAAGAGCTGCTGTCACCTGCATTTCCCGTTTCCTATTTTCCAGCCCAGGGACTTTTCCATTAACCAGCACCTCCTTCCCCCGACTCAGCTCAGTACCTTATTCAATATCTTGCATGACTTTCTTTGGAAAGGAATTTTATTATATAATTTATCTTTAACCTGTATTTTTTTCTGAGCCTAATGAGTGTAAAGTATTTAATGTCAGGACTATAGTCTAATAGCTTAGTTTTGGTAGCCATACTTGCACCATTACTCCTAAACCTTTATTTTAAAATAACAAAGAGCAAAAGAAGAAACTTGGAATTAGTATTTCCTTTATCTGCTTTTACAAGAAATTTCAATTCATCCTGAGTCCCCCAAACCAGATTCTTCTCTTTTCTATATATGAAATAGCCTCGGTTCACTTTGTTTTATAAATGGATAATTTGGTGGAATGTCTGTATTACTGAAGAACATTCAATGGATTAGTGTATTAACAATCCCACAGCAACAGTACAGGCTCCTGGCATCATAATGTGAGGACTAGCATTAAGGGAGCAGCGTACAGGGAAGGGCATCTGACATGCCCAAGATCAAACCTTGCCTTTGACAGTAAAGTTCTTAACATCTCAAAGCATCAGTTTCCTCATTTGTAAAATGGGGATCATAACACTTAACCCTGATGGCACTCTTTGTGAATACTAAATAAGGTATAGGAATACGTCCAGCAACTTGACCAGATATGAATACTAGAACCAGCTAATTCTCCATTTAGATTTGAGTATCACAAGACCTAACAACCTTATTGAAGTTCAATATTTGTCTCATGCAATAATAAATCTAATGGCATTTTAAAAACCCTTATGTTACTACAGTTAAGATACAAACAAGCTTTTGAAATAAAATCAACTTATCTCATATTTCAACAGATGCCTTCATTGTAATTTTGAATCTGATGAGCAAATAAGTAAAAAAAAAAGCATCTTTATTAAGATACACAAAATTGAGCATGATTGTATATTTACATTAAGATATATACAGTAATGATTATAAATTGTATTAAAAAGCATCAAACAGAATTCTTATTCCTTCTTAATTTCTTCTCATAAATCAAGCCCTAAGCCCCCCTTTTAAAGCAAAGATTTCAACTCATGAAAGGATCTTACCTTATAGTACCTTAGTGGAAGTTCTGAATGTCATTTATTTCGCCTCTAATTAGAACACAGGTGCTAGAAGAAAATAAGAAAATGGAGCTTACACAAAGCCAGGATCCTGGAACAGGGAAAGTCAACTATTACACACAATGATTTGAAGAAACATAAGAAAATTACAAAATTTTGTAGAAAGTGATTTCATGTATCATGACACAGGTGGTCAGAGAGTTAAGGAACCTGTTATTGACAAAGGAAACCTACCTATTGACTTTGGATGATGAAAGGCTTTTTACAGTTTCACCTCTCATACCTGCCAAAGCTCCAGACACAAAGAAAGGCATCAAGTAAGAAGGAAACAAAAGAAGTTGTTTATCCCTTATTTTACGTGTTAGTGATGGTATCTTACTTTTTCAGTAAATGAGTCAGCACTGTCTAGTTAGAAGTTCTAGTCCATTATCTTCTTCCAGACACTATTGGGAGTATATACATACTATTATCTTATGACTAGCTAAATTCTAACACAGAGATAGAACCATATCTTTATAAACTGAACTATAATTGACATACAATATCCTATTAGTTTCAGGTGTACAACAGTGATTCACTATTTGTACACATTATTTGTACATTATCTATGCCATTAAGTATAGATACCATCTGTCATGGTATCTAGAATTGATGCTTTTAAACTGCGGTGTTGGAGAAGACTCTTGAGAGTCCCTTATACTGAAAGGAGATCCAATCAGTTCATCCTAAAGGAAATCAGTCCTGAACACTCAGTGGAAGGGGATGCTGGGAAAGATTGAAGGTGGGAGGAGAAGGGGACAGAGGATGAGACGGTTGGATGGCATCATCGACTCAATGGACATGAGTTTGAGTAAACTCTAGGAGTTGGTGATGGACAGGGAGGCCTGGTGTGCAGCGGTCCATGGGGTCACAAAAAGTCTGACAGGGCTGAGCGACTGGACTGAACTGAACTGAAACTGAACTGAACTGAACCATCTGTCATGGTACAAAGTTGTTACAATATTATTGGTTGTATTCTCTATGCTGTACATTGTATCAATGTGACTTACTTATTTTACAATTGGAATTTTTAACCTCTTTATCTCCTTCACTTATTTCATCTGTTTTCCCATCTCTCTCCCCTCTTGTGGCCATCAATTTGTCTTCTGTATCTATAAGTCTATTTTATTTTGTCTGTTTACTTGTTTTTTATACTCCACATGTAAGTGAAATCATATGGTATTTATTATATTCTCTGTGGCTTATTTCCCTTAGCATAATACCCTCTAGGTCTACACATGTTGTGACAAATGACAAGATTTCATTCCTTTTTACAGCTGAGTAACATTCCAGAATACTGCATCTTCTTTATGTACTCTTTCATCAACACAGAGTTCAATTGCATCTATATCTTGGCTATTGCAAATAATAGGGGTGCATATATCTTTTAAAATTAGTGTTTTTGTTTTCTCTGGATAAATATCCAGAAATGCAATTGCTGGATCATATGGTAGTTCTATCTTTAATTTTTTGAGGAACCTCCATATTGTTTTCCATAGTGGCTGCAATTTATATTCCAAGCAATAAGGTACTAGGGTTCCTTTTTCTACTCATTCTTGCCAACACTTGTTATTTCTTGTCTTTTCGATAACAGCTGTTCTGACAGGCATTAGGTTGTATCTTAGTTTTTGTTTTTCTTTTTAACGTGGACTATTTATTTACTTTTGACTGTGCTGGGTCTTTGATGCTGTGTGTGGGCTCTCTCTAGCTGGGGTGAGCAGGGGCTACTCCCTAGTACAGTACACACACAGACTTCTCATTGCAGTGGCTTCTCTTGTTGCGGAACACAGGCTCTAGAATGCACAGGCTTCACTAGTTGTGGCACACAGCCTCAGTAGATGCAGCTTGCAGGCTCCTGAGCATGGGCTCAGCAGCTGTGGCACACAGCCTCAGTAGATGCAGCTTGCAGGCTCCTGAGCATGGGCTCAGCAGTTGTGGCACACAGCCTCAGTAGATGCAGCTTGCAGGCTCCTGAGCATGGGCTCAGCAGTTGTGGCACACAGTCTTTGTTGTCCCACAGCATGGGAGATCTTCTCAGACCAGGGATTGAACTGGTGGCCTCTGCATTGCAAGGTAGATTCTTAACCACGGAACCAACAGGGAAGTGCCTCACTGTAGTTTTGATTTGCACATTTACCTGATAACTAGTCATGCTGAGCATCTTTTCATGAGCCAGGTGGCTACCTGTATATCTTTGGGAAAATGTCTCTTCAGGTCTTCTGTCCATTTCCTAATCAGATTGCTTTTTTGGGTTGACATTTAGTGGTATGAGTTTTTAAAACATATTTTGGATTTCAGTCCCTTATCAGATATACTGTTTGTAAATATCTTGGGATATAATCACATCTGAAAGAAAATCCCATAACTCCATTTTAGACATGGATATTCATAATTTTAAAGAGCACAGAGCCTAAGAATTGGGCCCTGAATCTTAGAAAAGCATCTCTCTTGGAAAGTTGGCTGAGAGAAAGAAAAAGGCACCAAGTTTCACGAGAGCAAAAGAAGGGAAATGCGTTCTTGTAAGGGATGTCCTTGAGGATAGAGCATCCATCCGGAAGGAATAAGTAAGCACCAGAGGAGAACTTGAGGATGAAACCTGACAAGATATTATTGGATTTTTAAAAGGAGGACCTTGCAGTTTCCTGAGGGGTGAAGGTTAAGTCAGATGACCAGAGGATGAGAAGAGGCTGCAAGGTGAGAAGTAGAGGGATTCTAGGGGCATGTGTGGAGGGATTTCCTCAGCAAGGATGAGAGAAGCTCTTCTGAGACTGTGCAACAGGATAATCTGAGAGATGGAGGAAGCCTGATTAATAATGTAGAGAGAGGTTTGTATCTTACATGTCTTTTTTGAAAGGATCAGTTTGCAAAGGACTGGGGAGAAAGAAGAGAAGAAGAGCCACTGGTCCTTCATAGTTTGAGAAGCACTGTTGTAAAGAACGTCAGCCACTCTGCCCGCTTAGCACCCCTCCCCCTCTAGGGCCTCTCCCTCTGCTGAGGCTCCCAGGGCTGAAACTGTCCATCAAGGGGCCCTCTCCTACTTGCAGCAAAAGGAGGGCACCTGACCCAAGGGAGGCCTCTTAGATTGCTCTCCTCTTGGGAGCCCCAATCAGAGGAACGTGTCTGAAGGAAGGCAATGGTAGAAGCTAATCTTTAATGAGACCCATTCACTTTATGCATGGGGAGACTGAGGCTAGTGAGTCAGTGAGCAGAGGTCACTTGAGTCCAGGCTATCTTTCCCACTAATGGCTCTGCTCTATTTAGATTCTAGCATCTCTTTAGGAAACAGTATCTCTACAATGGGAACTTCATGAGGAAATTCAGTAGTATAGTAACATGCTCATTCCTACTAGAGGAAGTGACGGGTAAGTCATCAAACAAGGAAAACCAATCTTGCTGCCAAAAATACAATCCATAAGAGTCTAAATTAAAGAAAGTATAATCAAGGAATATAGAGGCCTCTTTAATACTGCTTTCTGTCTCTCCTCTGAAAACAGACATTTTTCTGCTGTACGGGACATATCAGTGAGCCTGGAATTCATTTTTCATCATAGATTCTTCTTTGAATCTAATGGGCCAAAAGGCAAGTACTCTGTGAATTCCACCGAGGCATAGGCCAGTCTTCTCACAGTAACTTACTAAGTGTCTTGCACACAGTAGTTTCTCAGTAAGTCTTTGTTATATGGGTTTTATCATTAAAGCTAATAAATATCCAGAACAGACTTGCCTAATTTACAATTAGGGGTCCCAACACACCTACATATTGAGATTCACATCATTTAAAGTATGTAAATACATATCTCTCAAAAATTAAGTTGCATGATTAATAACCAAAAGAAACAAACATCATTCAATCATTAAGGTATCTGCTAACAAAAAGACCTTCTGTGCTAAATGAACCAGAGAACAATAAATAAGATTGAACATCCTGAAGTTTATCTAAGTTCCTCTAGTATTAGAATGAGCAAAGTATTCATTTTGAAAACCAGCAAGGGAACTGGCTTTCACCCTGGCTTCACATTCACTCTATTGCAAATTAATTGTATATGACATTCATTAAGGAATAAGCTTCACATCTCTTAGTATAAATGACAGGCTCTTTCGAATTCTGGCAAACATGGCTTAAAAGGTTTCATAATCAAAATATGATTGGTGATTCCAGAGACTGTCGTAGTTATGCAGTGAGCTAAATAATTTGGAAAACAAAGAAAGAGACAGAATAATAATTATGGAAGACCAGGTGTCAGGCTCTTTTAATAGGTCAACAAAACATGACTTTGATTTAGGATGTATATAGAGAATGGTAGGCTATTTTGATAGTATCTTTAAAGAAGCAGTTTCTTTCTATCAGCTTATCAGGTGTTTCTGGAACACAGACTCTGAGAAGACCACTCAATGAAGTAGTAGTTTTGGAGGCTTAATATGATAATTTGAGCTGTTCCATTTCCTTAAAATTTCAAATTTCCCTATTTTCTAATTATTTTGAATGTGTATGTTCTCCCATGCCTAGGAAGATGCAAAGCATTTTAATGGATGTTTTGCAGTCTAAGTGGATGATAAATGAATCTGTAGCCCTCTAATTTGGACAGCATTATACAGAATTCTTGCCTGGAGAATCCCAGGGACAGCGGAGCCTGATGGGCTGACATCTGTGGGGTCGCACAGAGTTGGACATGACTGAAGTGACTTAGCAGCAGCATACCTGCTCACAGTTTTGAAACAAATAAGTGAAGAGCAATTAAAAAGCCTCTTGATGAAAGTGAAAGAGGAGAGTGAAAAAGTTAGCTTAAAGCTCAACATTCAGAAAACGAAGATCATGGCATCTGGTCCCATCACTTCATGGGGAATAGATGGGGAAACAGTGGAAACAGTGTCAGACTTTATTTTTTTGGACTCCAAAATCACTGCAGACGGTGACTGCAGCCATGAAATTAAAAGACACTTACTCCTTGGAAGAAAAGTTATGACCAACCTAGATAGCATATTCAAAAGCAGAGATATTACTTTGCCGACTAAGGTCTGTCTAGTCAAGGCTATGGTTTTTCCTGTGGTCATGTATGGATGTGAGAGTTGGACTGTGAAGAAGGCTGAGCGCCAAAGAATTGGTGCTTTTGAACTGTGGTGTTGGAGAAGACTCTTGAGAGTCCCTTGGACTGCAAGGAGATCCAACCAGTCCATTCTAAAGGAGATCAGCCCTGGGATTTCTTTGGAAGGAATGATACTAAAGCTGAAACTCCAGTATTTTGGCCACCTCATGTGAACAGTTGACTCATTGGAAAATACTCTGATGCTGGGAGGGATTGAGGGCAGGAGGAGAAGGGGATGACCAAGGATGAGATGGCTGGATGGCATCACTGACTCGATGGACGTGAGTCTGAGTGAACTCCGGGAGTTGGTGATGGACAGGGAGGTCTGGCATGCTGCGATTCATGGGGTCGCAGAGTCGGACAGGACTGAGTGACTGAACTGAACTGAAGCTTAACTAATTAACTTCTAGTACTTGGATGAAATTAGAGCCCAAACTCTCAGAGAAGACCTAGAATATTTCCCCACTTAATCACAATGTCTTTATTTGAAGACCAAATAACAAGCGCTTTGACAAAATTGAGCCTGACAATTTGTTTCATGGGAATGGGATAAATATAGTTTCAAAATGTAGATATTATGCTAGGTCTGGTTTGCATTCAGTATTTATGAAAAAACAGCATTCACTAAATATCATTGTTCATTCAGATTTGTATTCTGATTTGTTTCCTTCAGAGCCCTTCTCACTTTAGCCAGCCCATCCCATCCAGAGAGAGAGAGAGAGGACTAATGAAAACATGCAACAGTTCTTACGAATAAAATTATTCCTTCCTTTGTAACTGAAGGAAAACAAAAATAACAGCAGGTGAAAGAGGTTAAGAGAACAAGTTGTTTCTTGTGCACCAGATTCGTTATGTTTCCCATTTGCAGAGGAGGTTCAGGGATCAAATAACTGTCTCCAAATTGACCAGTATGAAACCGGTAAAACTGATATACAAAAGCTTGGATCTTTTCCATTTTAAATTCCACTTAACAATAGAATCAATACTAACAACAAGAGCAACAACAAATATTTACTGAATGCTTGCCATATTCCAGGTGCTATTCCAAGGCCTTGACATACATCTAATCATTTCATCTTCATAGCCCTATTGTTACTTGCATTTTATAGATTAAGAAACAAATGTCTGCTCACTTACTCTGTGTAGAACCACAGCTCTACAGAGATTATTGAGACAAAAACTTGGTGCTGAGTCATCTTTTGCCATCTACATTTCTTCGCCTTTGTCCATCTTTATTTTAGCCATCCAAGTAAATTAATGTTTCACACATTAATATAACACATTAGCACAGCTCCTGGTTTGAACAGTAGAGGTTCCCTTGGCCCATTATTCTCTACAAGGATTGTGAGAAGAGGTTTAGCTGTTTTGATTAATGGGCGTTGGAGCAGCACAGCAAGAGTTTTTGGTGGATATCAAGTGCTCTAAAATAGGCTCTACCTGGGTATTCCAGGCAGCACAACACTGTGGAAGGGAAGAGACAGCAAATGAGAATGGCATTGCAGAGAAAGAAAATCACTCACTTTGGCAGTTTTTTTTTTTTTTTTAAATCAATGAGTGCTGTGTCACCCTTGACTGAAGCTTGTGAATGAAGACTGTTCCTGCCACATTAGTAAACAAAGGATGTTGTGGCCATCAGGCCATCAGCCACTGCAGCTGCCCCTTAACAGTGTACCCTGAGGGGATTCAGGAAGAAGAAAAGCAGAACACTAGCGTGAAATAGTTAAGGTGCATATCAAAGGAATGACTTTAATAAGCTCAGACTCTTACAACTTCCTATACATAGAAGAGTGCTAGATTCATTAACTAGAGATGTGTATTTCTCTTTAATTAACAATAATCATTTGATGTTCTGAGTATTGAGTTACTTTTCAAAAATGCCTTTGTATCCTGGCTCCTCCGTTACCTCTTCAGAGTAGTCCAACAGAGGCTGTCTCCTGGGCTGAAGTCCTCAGTATTTCTGCCCAAGAAAACACAATTCTCAGCTTTTAGACAGTGCATTGTTTTCAGCTGACAAATGTCTGAGGAGACGCTACAAACCCAGAAGAATGGCCACTGCGCTAGGGTGGGCTGATGGAGAGCACAGTATCAGAAGTCTTCTGGGTAGGTTCCATATTTGTTATCAAGATGGTAGCCAACTTGTTGGCTCATATAAGCTGATAAGCCCTCAGCCAGTGATTGGAAACATGGGCAAAGTTCAGTATTCTGGGGTAAGTGGACTGGTTAATAGTGTAGCAGGTAAGATTATTACATCTCTTACCTTCGGAGGAGGTGTGCTGGGGTGGGGGTGGGTGGCATCTACGTTTAAGAATGAGGAGAGCAAAATAGGATCTGAAGAAGTTAAACTAAAGACTGTCTCTTGCCAAGACTACTCCAGATCTCTTGAGTGTTCTCCCAGAAGCCACTAACAGAGGAATGAGTCCCATTTACTGCACAGAGACAGGGTAGGCCTGGGACTTGCAAAGTGATAGTTTTAAATTCTTACAAGTCCCTGAGCCTCAGGCCTACAGGAGTGGATACTGAGACTCTTATAAAGTCTCATTACACCAAGAGTTCAAGAAATTCAAGGCAGTATCAAATGACAATTAAGTGGGAAGTATTATTTTCCATTTCAGTTTTGGCAGAGAGTCGTAATGGGAAAAGAAAATGTTACCCTCCTTTGTAGAAAAGGACCACTTGTCAATCCAATTTCAGCAAACCTAATCTCATACTGCTGAGATAAAAGTTGGAGGCTGAATTCAACTTGATACACAAAACAGGGTGAAGAGTATTACTCAAACTTCGTAATTTCACTTTTTGTTCTATGGACATAGAAAAGTGACTAAAAGGAATTTCACCAATAATATTAATGTTTATTTGTTGGTTCTTTCTGTAATTAGATGTGATTTTTGTGTTCTTCTATATTTTGATTTTTTTTTATAAATCAGAAAAAAGTATTTAACAACCAACGAATACTTCTATAGTGGCAGTTAAATAATAGAAACTGATGACTTCTAACATCTAACTGAGATTTAAACAGTTCTTTCCACACTAAAGCTATTTTAAAAGGAAAAGTTTTTTAAAGACATATTTTTAAACATAACTCTTTACAAAGATATATGCATATATTCTGCATAAAATGTTAAAGACATTTTAACAATTTAACAAAATAATGCATGCCTTTATAAAATTAGACTTTAAAGATTATGACTGCTGGCTGGAAAAGGCAGTTAAATGTCACTTAAATTTACTGCTTTTACTAAAAGATGGAATGAAAACTTAGAAAGCAGAAACTTAGCATAAAATGAAACATATATAACTTTAGTATCCTATAGTATCCCAGGCCTATTTTTCTCCCTGTTATGGACTGAACTGTGTCTTCCTCAAAGTAATAGGTTAAAGCTATAAGTCCCAATGTGATTTAAATAGGAACTTAAGGTTGTGACTGTAATTCAACAAGAATGGTGTCCTTATAAGAAGTACCTGAGTGCACTTGAGAACATGTGCTCTCCCTTCCCCTCCTACCCCAAACCCCATGCATACAAAAAAGGCCACAGGAGGACACACTGACAAGGCACTGTCTGCAAGCCAAGGACAGAGGCCTCCCCAGAAACTGACCCTGATGGCACCTTGATCTTGACCCATCAAGCTCCAGAACTAGGAAAGAAGAAATGTATGTAAGTTAAGCTACCTAGTCTGGTATTTTGTTATACCAACCCTAGACTAGTACAATTCCAGTGTTATATTCAATTCTACAGTGAACAAAAGCCTACAGATTATGTTGAGCTTCATCTGTAGTTTTGGCTTCTACCTTTCCTTAAAACTCACAAATTTATAGAATGTTTAAGCTGAAAAGAATTAAAGAATCACTTAGCCCAAGTCCTACCATTTCTGAATTTTGTCCTTGGTTTCCAAGTGGTGAATTTAAAATGAAATATGACCTTTGAGTAAAACATGTATGATGCCAAAAGAGAAATATCCCTCTTTGCTAACTAACACCTTTCAGTATAAGGATAAAAATCAAATGAGGACATTCCAAAACCATAGCTCCTTTCATAATACAATTAATTTGAAGGCAACTCATACTACTGGATATAGTGTAGGAACTATTATATCTTTAATTCAAAGAATGAAGGTTATTTATTACATATGATTCACCACAATATTAAATTGGTAAGATAGGGGGATCAAAAAGTAGTTAATCTGTATAACTGGTAGAAATGAGGTAGGAAGAAAAGCCATAGGTTACAAACTTACACTTTTTCTTTTATCCAGAGAAATTATTAATTTTTACCTTTTTATTCAGGCTCCAAAATAACTGAAGATGGCGATTGCAGCCATGAAATTAAAAGACGCTTACTCCTTGGAAGAAAAGTTATGAGCAACCTAGATAGCATATTCAAAAGCAGAGATATTACTTTGCTGACTAAGGTCCATCTAGTCAAAGCTATGGTTTTTCCTGTGGTCATGTATGGATGTGAGAGTTGGACTGTGAAGAAGGCTGAGCGCCGAAGAATTGATGCTTTTGAACTGTGGTGTTGGAGAAGACTCTTTTTTTTTTTTTTAATTTTTTTAAATTTTTTAAATTTTAAAATCTTTAATTCTTACATGCGTTCCCAAACATGAACCCCCCTCCCACCTCCCTCCCCACAACATCTCTCTGGGTCATCCCCATGCACCAGCCCCAAGCATGCTGCACCCTACGTCAGACATGGACTGGCGATTCAATTCTTACATGACAGTATACATGTTAGAATTCCCATTCTCCCAAATCATCCCACCCTCTCCCTCTCCCTCTGAGTCCAAAAGTCCGTTATACACATCTGTGTCTTTTTTCCTGTCTTGCATACAGGGTTGTCATTGCCATCTTCCTAAATTCCATATATATGTGTTAGTATACTGTATTGGTGTTTTTCTTTCTGGCTTACTTCACTCTGTATAATTGGCTCCAGTTTCATCCATCTCATCAGACTGCAAGGAGATCCAACCAGTCCATTCTAAAGGAGATCAGCCCTGGGATTTCTTTGGAAGGAATGATGCTAAAGCTGAAACTCCAGTACTTTGGCCACCTCATGCGAAGAGTTAACTCATTGGAGAAGACTTTGATGCTGGGAGGGATTGGGGGCAGGAGGAGAAGGGGACGGCAGAGGATGAGATGGCTAGATGGCATCACTGACTCAATGGACGTGAGTCTGAGTGAACTCCGGGAGTTGGTGATGGACAGGGAGGCCTGCCTGGCGGGCTGTGATTCATGGGGTTGCAAAGAGTCGGACACAACTGAGTGACTGAACTGAACTGAACTGATTCATAGTGGAGACAGGGTTATATATGAGTTGATATATGCATTTGTGGATATGCTTAGAGATCAACTTATTTCTAATGCTAAAGTACCTATGTTAACAGAGTGGGAAGAATACTAAAGAGAAGGAAGCTGCTTTGCTCACCCTGGTTCCGTCATTAGTTTTTTGTTCTTACATCTCAATCTCTGTCAGCCTGAATTCTAGGCTGCCTAGCAACTTAGAAACAGAATTAAATGACTATCCCTGTATAACAATACATAATAAAATAGTTTCTTTCTAAGTAATAAAGCTCATTTAATAAATGAAATAATACTCAAGTTACATAAAAGGAAAAAAATGATTTTATTTCCTCTCATTCTCACTCCCAAATTCAGTCCCATAAATGTTAAATTTGATGTTTATCATTCCATGTGTTTTCTCTTTTCATTCAAAATTACCATTTCCTTTACTGTTCTCTTTCGCTATATTATAATGCATATTCTCTTCTCAGTAAACAATGCAGCACAACTTCCTCATCCATCCCGGTAGATCTAACACATGCTTTTTAAAATTTTTTATCTGTTTATTTTAATTGGGGGCTAAATACTTTACAATATTGTAGTGGTTTTTGCCATACATTGACATGAATCAGCCATGGGTGTACATGTATCCCCCATTCTGAACCCCCCTCCCACCTCCCTCCCCATCCCATCCCTCAGGGTCATCCCAGTGCACCAGCCCTGAACACCCTGCCTCATGCATCAAACCTGGACTGGTGATCTATTTCACATATGGTAATATACATGTTTCAATGCTATTATCTCAAATCATCCCATCCTCGCCCTCTCCCAGAGTCTGTTCTTTACATCTGTGTCTCTTTTGCTGTCTCGCATATAGGATCATCATTACCATCTTTCTAAATTCCATATATATGCATAAATATATATTTTGGTGTTTTTCTTTCTGACTTACTTCACTCTGTATAATAGGCTCCAGTTTCACCCGCCTCATTAGGGCTGATTCAAATGCATTCTCTTTAATGGCTGAGTAATATTCCATTGTGTATATGTAGCACAGCTTTCTTATCCATTCGTCTGCCAATGGACATCTAGGTTGCTTCCATGTCCTAACTATTGTAAACAGTGCTGTGATGAACATTGCGGTACATGTGTCTCTTTCAATTAGTGTTTCCTTGGTGTGTATGCCCAGCAGTGGGATTGCTGGGTCGTATGGGAGGTGCATTTCCAGTTTTTTAAGGAATCTCCACACTGTACTCCATAGTGGCTGTACTTGCTTCCATTCCCACCAACAGTGTAAGAGAGTTCCCTTTTCTCCACACCCTCTCCAGCATTTATTGTTTGGAGACTTTGATAGCAGCCATTCTGACTGGTGTGAAATGGTACCTCATTGTGGTTTTAATTTGCATATCTCTGATAATGAGTGATGTTGAGCATCTTTTCGTGTGTTTGCTAGCCATCTGTATGTTGTCTTTGGAGAAATGACTGTTTAGTTCTTTGGCCCACTTTTTGATTAGGTCATTTATTTTTCTGGAATTGAGCTGCAGGAGCTGCTTGTATATTTTTGAGATTAATTCTTTGTCAGTTACTTTGTTTGCTATTATTTTTTCCCATTCTGAAGGCTGTCTTTTCACCTTGCTTATAGTTTCCTTCATTGTGCAAAAGCCATTAAGTTTAATTAGGTGTCATTTGTTTATTTTTGCTTTTATTTCCATTACTCTGGGAGGTGGGTCACAGAGGATCCTGCTATGATTTATGTCAGAGAGTGTTTTGCCTACATTTTCTTCTAGGAGTTTTATAGTTTCTGGTCTTACATTTAGATCTTCAATCCATTTTGAGTTTATTTTTGTGCATGGTGTTAGAAAGTGTTCTAGTTTCATTCTTTTACATGTGGTTGGCCAGTTTTCCCAGCACCACTTGTTAGAGAGATTGTCTTTTCTCCATTGTAAATTCTTGCCTTTGTCAAAGGTAAGGTGTCCACAGGTGCATGGATTTGTCTCTGGGCTTTCTGTTTTGTTTCACTGATCTGCCAGTACCATACTGTCCTGATGACTGTAGCTTTGTAGTATAGTCTGAAGTCAGATAGGTTGGTTCCTCCAGTTCCATTCTTCTTTCTCAAGATTGCTTTGGCTATTCGAAGTTTTTTGTATTTCCATACAAATTGTGAAATTAGGGATTGCACTGAATCTATAGATTGCTTTAGGTAGTATACTCATTTTCACTATATTGATTCTTCCAATCCATGAACATAGTATATTCCTCCATTTGTGTCATCTTTGATTTCTTTCATAACTGTTTTATAGTTTTCTATATATAGGTCTTTTGTTTCTTTAGGTAGATTTATTTTTAAGTATTTTGTTCTTTTCATCACAATGGTGAATGTAATTGTTTCCTTAATTTCTCTTTCTGTTTTCTCATTGTTAGTGTATAGGAATGCAAGGGATTTCTGTGAGTTAATTTTATATCCTGCAACTTTACTATATTCATTGATTAGCTCTAGTAATTTTCTGGTGGTGTCTTTAGGGTTTTCTATGTAGAGGATCAGGTCACCTGCAAACAGTGGAGTTTTATTTCTTCTTTCCCAATCTGGATTTCTTTTATTTCTTTTTCTTTTCTGATTGCTGCGACTGAAACTTCCAAAACTATGTTGAATAGTAGTGGTGAGAGTGGGCACCCTTGTCTTGTTCCTGACTTTAGGGGAAATGCTTTTAATTTTTCACCATTCAGGATAATGTTTGCTGTGGGTTTATCATATATATCATATATGGCTTTTATTATGTTGAGGTATGTTCCTTCTATGCCTGCTTTCTGGAGGGTTTTTTTTTTTATCATAAATGGATGTTGAATTTTGTCAAAGGCTTTCTCTGCATCTATTGAGATATGATAAAATCATATGGATTTTAGCTTTCAATTCTAAAACATGCATTGTAAGAACTGATGAATCCATTTCAACATGGATATGCCATGATTTATTTAATCCATTTATGTTTATGGGATTAGAATCATTTCTTTTTTAATTATAAACAATTTAGCAATTATAATCCTCTTGTCTCTGTACATGTATGTTAATTTTTGTAGTTATATAGTTAAAACTATAATTTATAGGTCCTAGGGTCATCACATTTATTTCAGTAGATAGTGTTAGTGATTTATCAAGAAGATTTAAAAATTTGTTTCCCACTTTCCTCATCATAATTGGACATTATCTCTATTGATCAATCAATAAGTCTATCTGATTTTTGGAAAGAAAAACAGTATCCTCAGCAAAATCTCTTTATTATTTGTAGGTTCTCAGGGTCAGTCTTGTACCAAGGGCAGAGTGGAAACAATCTTTGGCCAATGTTCCAGAGCTGAGTCATAAAATGGAAATGTATGCTGCGGCACTTCAGTCGTGTCAGACTCTTTGTGACCCCATGGAGTGTAGCCCGCCAGGCCTCTCTGTCCATGGGAATTTCCAGGCAAGAATACTGGAGTGGGTTGCCATTTCCTTTTCCAGGGCATCTTCCCCACTCAGGGATGAAACCAGTGTCTCTTATGGCTCCTGCATTGGCAGTTGAATTCTTTACCACTAGTGCTACCTGGGGAAATGGGACTAATCCTTGGAAAAATATATTGCAGGAAAACAATAATAACTATTATTTGGAAAAAGGATTTTTTTAAAGGCTGTGTTGTAAGAAGTTAAAATGATAAATGCTCCTTTCAGTAAGCTGATCTACAGTAAAAAAATAAAAATCTAATTTAAAAGTCACTGCTATTATTTTCCCCACAAAACCATAATTTTAAAAAATGTTTAACCCAACAAAGGGTTTCCTGTATTCTTGAAAAGTTCAAAACAATCCAAAACAAAGGAAAAGGTCCAATCTTGAGTTCCTTAATTACATAAACAATACAGTATCTGTAAAATACTATTCTTTAGCCAGACATGATTGGGTTTAGCTGCTTGGAAATGTTAAACATCATTTTTTTTTCTTTGAAGGTAAATTTCAGCAGACCCAATATAGGGGACTGCATTGAATCTCTCTCTCTATCTAAAGTTAAGTTATAATATGAATAAGAAAACCAGGAAGGAGTATTTTGTATTTTTGATCAAAACAGTGTTACAGAGAATGGTCAAATTATAGTGTTTCTAGTGTTTCAAGGATCCAATTTTACTTATTTTTTTGAATACTATTATTGTTATCTTTATTTTAGTTTTTTTAAAATTAATCTTTATTGGAGTATAGTTGCTTTAAAATGTGTTAGTTTTTGCTGTACAACAGAATGAATCAGTTATATATATATATACTCTTTTTTAGACTTCCTTCCTATTTAGGTCATCACAGAATATTGAGTAGATTTTCCTGTGCTATACAATATGTTCTCACTAGTTATCTATTTTATACACAGCAGTGTGTATATGGGAGAAAGCAATGGCATCTAACTCCAGTACTCTTGCCTGGAAAATCCCATGGGCGGAGGAGCCTGGTAGGCTGCAGTCCATGGGGTTGCTAAGAGTCGGGCATGACTGAGTGACTTCACTTTCACTTTTCACTTTCATGCACTGGAGAAGGAAATGGCAACTCAATCCACTGTTCTTGCCTGGAGAATCCCAGGGATGGGGGAGCCTGGTGGGCTGCCATCTATGGGGTTGCACAGAGTCGGACACGGCTGAAGCAACTTAGCAGCAGCAGTGTGTATATGTCAGTTCCAATCTCCCAATTCATCCCACCTTTCCCTGACCCCCTTGGTATCAAGGATCCAATTTTAAAAGGAAAAATATACCTGGAGTTTAGATTTGTAAATTGATATTCTTTGGAGACCCTGCTTCAATTCTTAGGTCAGGAAGCTCCCTTGGAGAAGGAATAGGCTACCCACTCCAGTATTCTTGGGCGTCTCCAGTGGCTCAGATGGTAAAGAAACTGTTTGCAATGTAGGAGACCTGGGTTCAGTCCCTAGGTTGGGAAGATCCCCTGGAGGAGGACATGGAAACCCACTCCAGTATTCTTGCTTGGAGAATCCCCAGGGGCAGATGAGCCTGGTGGGATACAGTCCATGGGGTTGGAAAGAGGTGGAGATGGCTGAGTGACTAAGTACAGCACAACACATTCTTTGGAGTGTTTCCATCAGGAATAAGAGAAACACCTTAAAGGATCACTAGCAAATTTGTAGTCCAACATTTCCTCCTGGTAATGACACAGCCAAAACTCATCAACTAAACTTTGGAATTGATTAGATGATGAATAAATTAGTAATTATATTAGCTTAGTTTAAAGCATCTAAGGTGGATATATATGTTTTTAAAAATTAAAATAAATAATAATAAAGGCATATCTTTCTTTATGTCTATAACCTGCTTGTTTAGAGAACAATGCTTTTCGTTTTTTTTCCCAGTTTTCACTTTTCATTTCAGGACTCAGGAAATTTCCATTTTGGGTCTTCAGCAAAAGTTAACCTGGACTCTGGGCAGTTGCTTCATTCAGTGCCTTGGTCTTCTCGTTCAGAGCCTAAAGTTAAAGCCATCAACTTATCTCAAAGGAATGATAAAAATAACTGCACCTTATAAAAAGAGAAAGGAAATTATACAGCTAAATGATAACATGGCTGTATTTATTTTTTTTAATGGAAAAATAACTTGAAAACAAAACCCCTATACTATTTAAGTCTGAGTTCTTGTCGAAGTCAGACAGGATCGTCCACATCTGATGCCCTGCTGACGTCTCTCAGCTTCTTTCTTCTCCGCATTCCCTCTTTGGGATGCTAGGTGCTTCAGAGACTCCCAAACTCCCTGTAGTTAAATGTTATCCCTATTCATTTATTCATTGGTCTGTCTCTTCCACAAGATTGTAGGTAAGGATTCCATGCCCCAAATACACCCTAAAGTCCACACTGCTGCCAAAATAGACACACAGCCAAGACCAGAGCAAATAACGAGGCCCTGCCTGGTCAACTCTTAACTGCAGGCACTTCTCAGAGAGAACTTCAGCTAAGTCAGGCTCCTTAGGAAAACAGGTGATTAAAACAAACAAGCAGGTAACAAACTTAACAACTACAGGCAGAAACTGAGAAGATTTATAAATGCTTCCAGAAGATACAAGAAAGCAGGGCATTCAGGGATACTGTCATGAAACAGTAAGAGTGTGGGGACATAAAGGGGACTGTCACAAGTCATTCACCAGATATAAAAGGAACCTCAGTGGACCACGAACACAATCATTTTATCTATAATTGGCATGTGTCTGTGCATCTGGGATACAATGGAAATTAACATTAGAACTCTATATCATTTGCAGTGCTGTATGTGTGTGTGTGAGCTAAGTCGCTTCAGTTGTGTCCAACTTTTTGTGACCCCATGGATTGTAGCTGGCCAGGCTCCTCTGTCCATGGGATTCTCCAGGCAAGAAGAAGTGGGTTGCTATGCCCTCCTCCAGGGCAGTGTTACATATTATGCTTATTAAAAATATTGATATTTAAATACATTATAGAGTCAAATTTTGACACAACACTTTACCATTTTTATACAAAGTAACCCTTGCTGGCATTACAGTAGAGAGCCATCTTAACTGTCTGGATTTTAATAAGTGACCAAGATGACACTGTTTCAAGAAGGCAAAATCAAGCAATCGAAAGACTCTTTATAGGTGCTTATGGTATTTTTTAGACTTTACTTGATCCCAGGAGCGCCACAAGATTCCAGGAAGATATCTGATGCTCAGATAAATCTGGGAAATATTGGCTTAAATACTATGTTATCATTATTTTTACAACAGGATTAGTTAGAAATGTTAAAACGGAGCCTTGCCTTTGAATCTCCTCAAAGTAGATACATCCTGACTAGTTTTTCCCCATCTTGTTTGGCCAATTGAGGTTTTCTGAGGGGAACCAGAGTAAATGCTGCATAGCACAAACAGCTCAGGATCCTTTTCTACTTAAGAACAGGAAAAAAACAAAAGGATCTATTCTTCAGTGTCTAGCCTAGCATGAAAATGAATTAGCTCAAGTCTAGATAAGTATTTCTCTCAAAACTCATAGACTCCAAAACATCATGAAAAATATATTTATCTTCCTTAAAAGGGAATAGTGCATGCTACATTGCGAAACAAAAATGAACAGATCTGGGGTAGAAAAAAATTCAATAATAATATTTAGAAATATATATTTTCAAATACCACAATTTGAAATGAAACCATGGCATTCTTAGATATACTCTTGAAAATCAAATGAGCTCCTGAAACTGTATTTAGCTAAAATTCCAATCTCTTAAATATTTGGAAAGGTCAATTTTGATATGATGAATTACAATTTTGGCAATTCCTATAGTACAGCTGTTCTAAGGAAATATAATACTGTTGGTGGTGTAAATAACATATCTAACTGGTTTCCCTGGAGTTTTTCTTGTTAAATACCTTTTAGGAAATTCTCAAATGTCCCAAATTAATAGCTTTTCTTTCCTACTAGCTTAAGCAATGCTTTTAGTTGGTAAATGTTTAACACATACTGCAGATAACAGTCCTCCTGGAGCCCAGGACCCCCAATCTATGAAGCAAATACACTGATAAAGGAGCTCCTTAAAGGAAAATCTCATTTAAAAATTATATTTTAAAAAAGCAGTTGCATGGCAAAAAGTACTCTATATTTGCTGTTGTTTCAGTTGCCCAGTCATGTCTGACTCTTTGCGACCCCATGGACTGCAGCACGCCAGGCTTCCCTGCCCTTCACTATCACCTGGAGTTTGCTCAAACTCATGTCCATTGAAATGGTGATGCCATCCAACCATTTCATCTTGTCACCCCCTTCTCCTGCCCTCAATCTAAAAAGAAACAAACAAAGAAAACCCTAGATATAATATGGTCTGGACAATGTGTCCACAACCTTATAAGCACAAACACATAATCTCTAAAAAAAGAAAGAAAATTTAGGTTTAACCAAATGAATTTGCTGATTAAGCAGGTCACAAACAGTCACTTTTTAGCAATTTCATACAGTTCAACTTGCAGATCCAAATGTTCACACTGTTTGTAACTTGGGAACTAAATAATGGTGTATTTTTATACTTTTGTGTGTGGATGTATGTATGTGTATACCTTCTCTTATTTTCAAAATTTCACAGTGAGCATTCGTTTTAAACAACATACTTTTAAACTTTTACAAGATGACACACAGAAGCACAAATATGTAAATGAAGGGATTAAATTGTTTCATGGAGGGGAAGATAAAGAAAATGAAGAAAGGGTCTGGACTGTGGTTTAGATATCATTTTCAAGAGTTGTATGTGGATTCCAACATCTCATTATAAACTGACATGTAAGAAGGATCCTGGTTTCCCAGAGTTTAGGGAAAGAAATGTTTTCTGCATACACTGTTAAAGGATTACCCTCAGTTTGGGCCCAAAGTAGGAACACAAGGATGCCATCCATTATATGAGGGAACAGGCAATATGGTAAGGAAGCTATCTGTATTATTCATGTAGTATCATTCTTTTTCCCACTTAAGACATTTGACTCTCCTTAGTTCATTTGTGAGTACCCAGATTAAAATCCTGAATATATCCATTGAAGTTACATTTTCTCCTGGGCTGTGTTTGTAGTTGAACAACCAATGCCTTCTAATAAGCAAGGATTTACCCCGGTCTTCATGAAACAGAAGTAGTCCAAAGGATGCCTACAGTTCTAAGGCTAGAGAAGCAAAGAGTTCTTATTTATTTTAATTGAAGTATAGTTGATTTACAATACTGTGTTAGTTTCAGTTGTACAGCATGGTGATCCTTTTTTTTCAGATAAGAGTCCGTTAGAAGGAAGTGTCACTTCTTCCACCTGGAGGACACCCCAGGTCTGGGCCAGGGGAGGAGCTTATTTCTGGCTGATGGCTGACAGCATGGAGGGGTCCCTGTCTTCCCTTAGAAAGGTCCATCTGGATGTCACAGAAATGGTCTCATGCTGGTTACAGCCATTTTTCTGGGATCACTCTCGCCAAAGTCACAGGCAAGATAAGAAAAAAAATGACTCTAACAAAACTCTACTTGTTAATCATAAGTTTGTTTTCTATGTCCATCAGTTATTTCTATTTTGTGAATAAGTTCATTTGTGTCATAGTTTAGATTTTACATATAAGCAATATTGTATGATATCTTTCTCTGTCTGATGTCATTTAATATAATAATCTCTAGGTCCATCCATGTTGCTGCAGATGGCATTATTTCATTCTTTTTATGGCTGAGTAATACTCCATTATATATAGCTCATCTTTATCCATTCATATATATGTGTAAATGAACCTTTTTGCTGTATCCCAGAAACTAACACAGCATTGTAAGCCAATTACATTACAATTAAAAACAAACAAACAAACAAAACCTCTATTTGTTGTTAAAAACCAGCAGCAATAACTTATTTAGGAAACAGTCAACCAAATAATTAATAACACTTAAAAATAAATATTGACTTTTCCCATCTTGATATTAGAAAGAAGTGAATACTTTTCAAACTAATGGTAGAGCATTTTTATTTGAATATAAAACCTTGTATTCCATCTTGCTTTTTACAATACATTAATTCTGCTATGTTTGAAACCTTCATTGCCTTGAAAAAGATTACTTAAATTTCTGGCAATCAGGCACTCATTTAGGGATTCAAAAATACTCTAAATGTAAATATTGCTATAACCCATGAAATATTCCACCTTTGTATGTATTAAAGCACACTGTTGGTATTTCTGTGGTGGCCCAGTGGCTAAGATTTTATGCTTCCAATGAAGGAGGCCTGGGTTCAATCCCTGGTCAGGGAACTAGAACCCATATGCCACAACTAAGTGTTCTTACACTGCAACGAAGATCAAAGATTCCAGGTGCAACAACTAAGACTTGATCCAGCCAAATAAACTTTTTTTTTTTAAAGCACACTGTTTTCCTTTAATCACAGAGGTATACTGAGAGGATACAAGTTTTGTTGGATGAGGTAACAGGTTGGCATTGTGATAACCTACAGGGGTGGTAAGAATTACGGGAAATCTGAGGTACAGGTTAAAAAGGATGTGGAACTTAATTAAAGATTTATATTTCCTGGGCCTAGTATAAACCTGTTCTGTGAATAAGCATTAAAATCACAGCAATTATTTCCATATCTTCCTAGCATGACTGATAATCACGATCCCATATACATAACATGATGAATCATTAAATGCAGATTTTTATTTTGTCAAAAATGTCATATATAACATTGTTCTTTTGCATTTTTTGCTTGTTTATTCAAAGAATATTATCTAATTGATGTTTTGATTTGCTCCTTTACAACTAAACAGTTGCAAGGGATCTATAGGGTTGCAAAACTGTTTTCAGGTAAGTGGCCACTTCCCCAGCTCGTGCATTGCTTCATAAGTCAGACTCATGAGAAATTAGTTTTTGACGTGTAACTAGTCAGTTTGAGATACAAAACTTGATCTTGAAAAAAGCACCGGCCAGATAAAGGGATACTTCACTTCCCTATTCTTACCCATTTCACTTACAGAGAATGCCGCATCTTTGTTTAAGTCCTGAGGCATATGGACTTCTGTGGGTGGCTCAGACAGTAAAGGCTCTGCCTGCAATGTAGGAGACCCGGGTTTGATCTCCGGGTCAGGAAGTTCCCCTGGGGAAGAAAATGGCTACCCATTTCAGTATTCTTGCCTGGAGAATCCCCATGGACAGAAGAGCCTGGTGGGCTAGAGTCCATGAGGTTGCAAAGAGTCAGACATGACTGAGTGACTCAATTTTTTGAGACATATAAGATCTTAGTTCCCTGACCAGGGATCAAACCCATATCTGCTGAATTGGAAGGTAGGGTCTTAACCACTGGACCACCAGGGAAGTCCCAATCTTTCTTGATTACTGCTGTCATGATATCACATTTCTGAATAATCAGAGTCATTAACATGTGTATCTGTACACATGTGTAGGACAGAAAGACAGAATGAAAGAGCCTGAGACAGAAGGAGACAGACAGTAAGAAACACACACAGGAAGACTGACAGAGGGAGAGAGACAAAGACAGACACATATACAGATACACACATACGCAGGGACAGACATCGGCTCTTCCTCTCCTTATGGTCTGTTTTCATTTCTCCTGTACTTACAGACCTTTTGGCAGCTGACATTACTCATTTTGAGCCCTGGAACTACTTAGGCTTCGCCTTTGTGTGCCTGTATGAGACTGACAGTGATTGAAATAGCTTATGTTATGTCATTCTGAGGCTGAGAGATTTAAAAAATACATTATCTGTGTGATCCTCATTTTTCTATAACTACAAATCTTATATTCAAATATGCATAAAGTTGCACATTGTCTTAATTCTATTTTTAAAAAATCACAGCAGTGGAAATTGCTTATTCTTCTCCAAGTCATAAGTTACTCCTCAGAGATAATTTGTAACAGGCAGAAAAGTTTGTAGGAGGAGTGAACCTTTAGCCTTTGCTTGTGAGGTCAGTGCAATTTGAATTTGGCTTAGCAAAATTGTAGGCTATGCGAACGTCACATCACTTCTTCACTTGCTGCTTAAGTCACCCTAGAAGTGTTGGAAGTATTGTACTAAGATGACGAAAGCAAACCCCAAATCACATTTACCTATTCTGCAATATAGTTTTAAGTTGCTGTTTCGTCACTAAGTCATGTCCAGCTCTTTGTGACCCCATGGATTGTAGCCCACCAGGCTCCTCTATCCATGGGATTTCCCAGGCAAGAATACTAGAGGGCATTGCTGTTTCCTTCTGTAGGGAACCTTACCAAAACAGGGATCGAACCCACGTCTACTGCACTGCAGGCAGATTGTTTACCACTGAGCCACCAGAGAAGCCCTAGAAAATACGAATAAAATATTTCTAAAGGTACTAGCTCAGTTGAGTTCATTTAAGTCGCTCAGTCGTGTCTGACTCTTTGCGACCCCATGAATTGCAGCACGCCAGGCCTCCCTGGAATTGGAATCACCAATTCCCAGAGCTGGCTCAAACTCATGTCCATCGAGTTGGTGATGCCATCCAGCCATCTCATCCTCTGTTGTTCCCTTCTCCTCCTGTTCCTAATCCCTCCCAGCATCAGGGTCTTTTCCAATGAGTCAACTCTTCACATGAGATGGCCAAAGTATTGGAGTTTCAGCTTTAGCATCAGTTCCTCCAATGAACACCCAGGACGGATCTCCTTTAGGATGGACTGGTTGGATCTGCTTCCAGTCCAAGGGACTCTCAAGAGTCTTCTCCAACACCACAGTTCAAAAGCATCAATTCTTCGGTGCTCAGCTTTCTTTACAGTCCAACTCTCACATCCATACATGACCACTGGAAAAATTATAGCCTTGACTAGATGGACCTCTGTTGGCAAAGTAATGTCTCTGCTTTTCAATATGCTATCTAGGTTGGTCATAACTTTCCTTCCAAGGAGTAAGCGTCTTTTAATTTCATGGCTGCAATCACCATCTGCAGTGATTTTGGAGCCCCCCAAAATAAAGTCTGACAGTGTTTCTAAGTTTCCCTATCTATTTCCCATGAAGTGATGGGACGAGATGCCATGAGCCTAGTTTTCTGAATGTTGGGCTTTAAGACAACTTTTGCACTCTCGTCTTTCACTTTCATCAAGACGCTCTTCAGTTCCTCTTTGCTTTCTGCCATAAGGGTGGTGTCATCTGCATATCTGAGGTCATTGATCTTTCTCCCGGCAATCTTGATTCCAGCTTGTGCTTCTTCTAGCCCAGCGTTTTTCATGATGTACTCTGCATAGAAGTTAAATAAGCAGAGTGACAATATACAGCCTTGATGTACTCCTTTTCCTATTTGGAACCAGTCTGTTGTTCCATGTCCAGTTCTAACTTTTGCTTCCTGACCTGCATATAGGTTTCTCAAGAGGCAGGTTAAGTGGCGTGGTTTTCCCATCTCTTTCAGAATTTTCCAGTTTATTGTGATCTGCATAGTCAATAAATCAGAAATAGATGTTTTTCTGGAACTCTCTTGCTTTTTCCATCATCCAGCAGATGTTGGCAATTGGATCTCTGTTTCCCCTGCCTTTTCTAAAACCAGCTTGAACATCTGAAAGTTCACGGTTCACATATTGCTGAAGCCTGGCTTGGAGAGTTTTGAGCATTACTTTGCTAGCGTGTGAGATGAGTGCAATTGTGCAGTAGTTTGAGCATTCCTTGGCATTGCCTTTCTTAGGGATTGGAATGTAAACTGACTTTTCCAGTCCTGTGGCCACTGCTGAGTTTTCCAAATTTGCTGGCATATTGAGTGCAGCACTTTCACAGCATCATCTTTTAGGATTTGAAATAGCTCAACTGGAATTCCATCACCTCCACTAGCTTTGTTCATAGTGATGCTTTCTGAGGCCCACTTGACTTCACTTTCCAGGATGTCTGGCTCTAGGTGAGTGATCATACCATCGTGATTATCTTGGTCGTGAAGATGTTTTTTGCACAGTTCTTCTGTGTATTCCTGACACCTCTTCTTAATATCTTTTGCTTCTTTTTGGTCCATACAATTTCTGTCCTTTATTGAGCCCATCTCTGCATGAAATGTTCCCTTGGTATCTCTAATTTTCTTGATGAGATCCCTAGTCTTTTCCATTCTGTTGTTTTCCTCTATTTCTTTGCATTGATCTCTGAGGAAGGCTTTCTTATCTCTCCTTGTCATTCTTTGGAACACTGCATTCAGATGCTTATATCTTTCCTTTTCTCCTTTGCTTTTGCTTCTCTTCTTTTCACAGCTATTTGTAAGGCCTCCCCAGACAGTCATTTTGCTTTTTTTGCACTTCTTTTCCATGGGGATGGTCTTGATTCCTGTTTTCTGTACAATGTCACAAAACTCTGTCCATAGTTCATCAGGCACTCTATTAGATCTAGTCCCTTAAAACTATTACTCACTTCCACTGTATAATCATAAGGGATTTGATTTAGGTCATACCTGAATGGTCTAGTGGTTTTCCCCACTTTCTTCAATTTAAGTCTGAATTTGGCAATAAAGAGTTCGTAATCTGAGACACAGTCAGCTTCCAGTCTTATTTTTGCTGACTGTATAGAGCTTCTCCATCTTTGGCTGCAAAGATTAGAATCAATCTGATTTTGGTGTTGACCATCTGGTGATGTCCATGTGTAGAGTCTTCTCTTGTGTTGTTGGAAGAGGGTGTTTGCTATGGCCATTGTGTTCTCTTGGCAAAACTCTATTAGCCTTTGCCCTGCTTCATTCCATATTCCAAGGACAAATTTGCCTGTTACTCTAGTTGTTTCTTGACTTCCTACTTTCACATTCCAGTCTGCTATAATGAATAGGATATCTTTTTTGGGTGTTAATTCTAAAAGGTCTTATAGGTCTTCATAGAACCATTCTACTTCAGCTTCTTCATACTGGTTGGGGCATAGGCTTAGATTACTGTGATATTGAATGTTTTGCCTTGGAAACGAACAGAGATCATTCTGTCATTTTTGAGATTGCGTCCAAGTACTGCATTTTGGGCTCTTTTGTTGATCATGTTGGCTACTCCATTTCTTCTAAGGGATTCCTGCCTGCAGTAGTAGATATAATGATCATCTGAGTTAAATTCACAAATTCCAGTCCACTTCACTAAATATACAACAGATGTTAAGTAAGCAACAGGAAAAGATGCTCAAGATCATTGGCCATCAGGGAAATGCAAACAAAGAATCAGCATCATGAAACATCTGCTGAAAAAGTAAAATTAAAAGCACTGATCATCGTAAGCTTTAGCGAGGATGTAGAGCAACTGGAACTCTTATCTGCTGCTATGTAAAATCTACAACCACTTTGAAAAACAGTTTGGGAATTTCCTAAAAAGTTAAACATACACCTACCATGTGACCTAGACATCCGAATCCTGGATATTTACCTAAGAGAAATGAAAGCACTTTCATACAAGGACATGGACACAAACATTCAGAGCAGATTTCTTTTAACAACTCAGGGCTGGAAACAAGCCAAGTGTCATTTAGAGGTAGATATCTATCTAGAGGATAGACAGTAGTGTATCAGCATAGTGGGTTAATAATAAGCAACAAAAGAAACTACTGACATATACAAATATGAATGAATATAAAAATATTTATGCTTAGTGAAAGAAGCTAGATCAGAAAAAGAGTATCCATTGTAGGATTCCATTTATATCACTCTATAAAATGCAAACTAATCTATACTGACAGAAAGCACATCAGTGGTTTCCTGGTGATCGGGAATGAAACGTGGGAGGGGAAGGGAGGGATTACAAAGAATTAAAGTAAAGATTTCCACTTTATAATACATTAAAAAGTAATGAGTGTACTTATTATCTTGCTTTTGCTGACAGTTTCATATATGTATACATTATAACTTAGGAAGGTACACTCTGCTGCTGCTGCTGCTGCTAAGTCACTTCAGTCATGTCCGACTCTGTGTGACCCCATAGATGGCAGCCCACCAGGCTGCCCCCATCCCTGGGATTCTGCAGGCAAGAACACCGGAGTGGGTTGCCATTTCCTTCTCCAATGCATGAAAGTGAAAAGTGAAAGTGAAGTCGCTGTCGTGTCCGACTCTCAGCGACTCCATGGACTGCAGCCTACCAGGCTCCTCCATCCATGGGATTTTCCAAGAACGAGTACTAGAGTGGGTTGCCACTACACTACAACTTAGAAGGGTACACTCTATATAATTTATAGATAAAATCATGTTTTAATAAAGCTGGAAAATAATCAACTGTACATTTCACTTTACAGTATGCTTCAATGTCTTGCAATTTATGAAAGCAGAAAATAAAGAAAAATGGGGCTTTGCAAGAAAAAATAATTTTGAATTAAAATGTTATATAAAGCATGTTGAATCTGTAAAGGTAAGAATCTTTGCGTAAACATTCTATCTAATAATTTCACATTTAAAACCTTTGTTCTGCTGAAAATTGACACATTTTCCTTAGAACTGAGTCACAGAGATGATAAACTCTGCCTTTTATTAATGTTTCTGCATATGTGGTACTGACTAGTGGTGTCATTATCCCTTTCTGCATTTGTGAGATCGTACTCAAAAGTACCAGATGAATTTGTCCATGTTCTAAACCACAGAACTATCAAGGTTTATTGCTTTATAGTTTGGCAAGAGAACTATGGTTCTTCTTTGGATGTAAATGCATCCATGAGCTTATTTTAGGGCATACAGAACAATTAAAACAGATGGCAGTATCTAGCAGGAAATATCCTTGCCAACAAGAATTTTGTCAAAGCAACTCTTTTCAGAAATTATAATTTATTAAAACCTACAAAAGTTCATTTCGAGTAACTACATGGAGAATATTTTTGAGAGTAACCTATGAACAAAGGAGTTATATGTGAAAAGCACTTAAAGATTCAGATGGCAGAAAAATTGAAAAACATCTTGGGTCTACTATGATGTTTATAAAGAAATCTCAATGACAAGTAAGTTTGATTCATTTATAACTAAATGATTTCAAATTGAAATTATACATACACTTTAAATTTTTTCTACAAATAATAATATACATAACCAAGGGTATGTTTCAAATTTATTGTATTTATTATGATACAGGGTTGGCCCCATAAAATAAAGGAGCTTAGAACTCCAGAGAGATGAAAACTACTGTGCTTATTAATAAATACTTGTGAATTTCTTCCAGTGAAAATGCACCCTCCTCTAAAATTACATAAACTCCTGGAAGGCAATGGGAAACTGCCTGCGTGTGTACTAAGTCACCACAGTTCAGTTCAGTTCAGTTCAGTTCAGTCACTCAGTCGTGTCCGACTCTTTCCGGGTCCATGAATCACAGTAAGCCAGGCCTCCCTGTTCATAACCAACTCCTGGAGTTCACTCACTCACGTTGATCGAGTTGGTGATGCCATCCAGCCATCTCATCTTCTGTCGTCCCCTTCTCCTCCTGCTCCCAATCCCTCCCAGCATCAGAGATTTTCCAGTGAGTCAACTCTTCACATGAGGTGGCCAAAGTACTGGAATTTCAGCTTTAGCATCATTCCTTCCAAGGAACACCCAGGATGGATCTCCTTTAGGATGGACTGGTTGGATCTGCTTGCAATTCAAGGGACTCTCAAGAGTCTTCTCCAACACCACAGTTCAAAAGCATCAATTCTTTGGTGCTCAGCTTTCTTCACAGTCCAACTCTCACATCATACATGACCACAGGAAAAATCATAGCCTTGACTAGACGGACCTTTGTTGGCAAAATAATGTCTCTGCTTTTGAATATGTTATCTAGGTTGGTCATAACTTTCCTTCCAAGGAGTAAGTGTCTTTTAATTTCATGGCTGCAGTCACCATCTGCGGTCATTTTGGAGCCCAGAAAAACAAAGTCTGACACGGTTTCCACTGTTTCCCCATCTATTTCCCATGAAGTGATGGGACTAGATGCCATGATCTTCGTTTTCTGAATGTTGAGCTTTAATCCAACTTTTCACTCTCCTCTTTCACTTTCATCAAGAGGCTTTTAAGTTCCTCTTCACTTTCTGCCATAAGGGGGGCATCTTCTGCGTATCTGAGGTTACTGATCTTTCTCCTGGCAACCTTGATTCCAGCTTGTGTTTCTTCCAGCCCAGCATTTCTCATGATGTACTCTGAATAGAAGTTAAATAAGCAGGGTGACAATATACAGCCTTGATGTACTATTTTTCCTATTTGGAACCAGTCTGTTGTTCCATGTCCAGTTCTAACTGTTGCTTCCTGACCTGTATATAGGTTTCTCAAGAGGCAGGTCAAGTGGTGTGGTTTTTCCATCTCTTTCAGAATTTTCCACAGTTTATTGTGATCCACACAGTCATAGTGTTGGATAGTCAATAAAGCAGAAATAGATGTTTTTCTGGAACTCTCTTGTTTTTTGATGATCCAGCGGGTGCTGGTAATTTGATCTCTGGTTCCTCTGCCTTTACAAACCAGCTTGAACATCTTGAAGTTCATGGTTCACGTACTGCTAAAGCCTGGTTTGGAGAATTTTGAGCATTACTTTACTAGGGTGTGAGATGAGTGCAATTATGTGGTAGTTTGAGCATTCTTTGGCATTGCCTTTCTTGGGGATTGGAATGAAAACTGACCTTTTCCAGTCCTGTGGCCACTGCTGAGTTTTCCAAATTTGCTGACATATTGAGGGCAGCACTTTCACAGCATCATCTTTTAGAATTTGAAATAGCTCAACTGGAATTCCACCACCTCCACTAGCTTTGTTCGTAGTGATGCTTCCTAAGGCCCACTTGACTTCACATTCCAGGATGTCTGGCTCTAGGTGAGTGATCACACCATCGTGATTATCTTGGTTGTGAAGAACATTTTTGCACAGTTCTTCTGTGTCTTCTTGCCACCTCTTCTTAATATCTTCTGCTTCTGTTAGGACTATACAATTTCTGTCCTTTATCGAACTCATGTTTGCATGAAATTTTCCTTTGTTATCTGTAATTTTCTTGAAGAGATGTCTAGTCTTTCCCATTCTGTTGTTTTCCTCTATTCCTTTGCATTGATCGCTGAGGAAATCTTTCTTATCTCTTCTTGCTCTTCTTTGGAACTCTGCATTCAGATGCTTATATCTTTCCTTTTCTCCTTTGCTTTTCACTTCTCTTCATTTCAAAGCTACTTGGAAGGCCTCCCCAGACAGCCATTTTGCTTTTTTGCATTTCTTTTCCATGGGGATTGTCTTGACCCTGTCTCCTGTGCAATGTCATGAACCTCTGTCCATCGTTCATCAGGCACTCTGTCTATCAGATCTAGTCCCTTAAATCTATTACTCACTTCCACTGTATAATCATAAGGGATTTGATTTAAGTCATACCTGAATGGTCTAGTGGTTTTCCCCACTTTCTTCAATTTAAGTCTGAATTTGGCAACAAGGAGTTCATGATCTGAGCCACAGTCAGCTCCTGTTCTTGTTTGTGTTGACTGTATAGAGCTTCTCCATCTTTGGCTGCAAAGAATATAATCAATCTGATTTCGGTGTTGACCATCTGGTGATGTCCTTGTGTAGAGTCTTCTTTGTGTTGTTGGAGGAGGGTGTTTGCTATGACCTGTGCATTCTCTTGGAAGAACTCTGTTAGCCTTTGCCCTGCTTCATTCTGTATTCCAAGGACAAATTTGCCTGTTACTCCAGGTGTTTCTTGACTTCCTACTTTTGCATTCCAGTCCCCTATAATGAAGCGCACATCTTTTTTGGGTGTTAGTTCTAAAAGGTCTTTTAGGTCTTCATAGAACCATTCAACTTCAGCTTCTTCACCATTTTTTGTTGGGGCATAGACTTGGATTACTGTGATATTGAATGGTTTACCTTGGAAACGAAGAGAGATCATCTGTCGTTTTTGAGATTGCATCCTAGTACTGCATTTAGCATTCTTCTGTTGACCATGATGGCTACTCCATTTCTTCTAAGGGATTCCTGCCCGCAGTAGTAGATATAATGGTCATCTGAGTTAAATTCACCCATTCCAGTCCATTTTAGTTCGCTGATTTCTTGAATGTTGACATTCACTCTTGCCATCTCCTATTTGACCACCTCCAATTTGCCTTGACTCATGGACCTAATATTCCAGGTTCCTATGCAATATTGCTCTTTACATCATCAGACCTTGTTTCTATCACCAGTCACATCTATGACTGGGTATTGTTTTTGCTTTGGCTCTTTCCCTTCATTCTTTCTGGAGTTATTTCTTCACTGATCTCCAATAGCATATTGGGCACCTACCAACCTGGGGAGTTCCTCTTTCAGTATCCTATCATTTTGCCTTTTCATATTGTTCATGGGGTTCTCAAGGCAAGAATACTGAAGTGGTTTGCCATTCCCTTCTCCAGTGGACCACATTCCGTCAGACCTCTCCACCATGACCAGCCCGTCTTGGGTGGCTCCACAGGGCATGGCTTAATTTCATTGAGTTAGACAAGGCTGTGGTGTTAGTGTGATTATATAATCCTTACTAGGCTGCAACGGCACACAAGTGCGGCCAAGAGGAGCTACTCTACATCCGAGGTCAGGGGCAGAAGCCCAGAGGACACCATGCCCAAGGGGTGGCAGCCAAGAGGAGCTACCCCACGCCTGAGGTCAAGGGTGGCGGCCAGGAGGAGCTACCCTGCATCCGAGGTCAGGGGTGGCGGGCGAGAGTGCCAGGCTGCGATAGTGCAGGAGCAGTCGAGTGGAGCTACCCCACATCTGAAGTCAGGAGTGGTGGCTGGTTGGAGCTACCCCCTGCCTGAGGCCAGGGGCAGCAGCTGAGAGGAGCAACCCCATGTCCAATGAGTTGTGGATGCATGGGCACAGGAGGGCCTAGAGGAGCTATTCCACATTCAAGGTCAGGAGGGGCGGTGGTGAGAAGATACCCCTTGTCCAAGGTAAGAAGCAGCGGCTGCACTTTGCTGGAGCAGCCATGAAGTTACCCCACGTCCAAGGTAAGAGAAACCTAAGTAATACAGTAGGTGTTGCAAGAGGGCATCAGAGGGCAGACACACTGAAACCATAATCACAGAAAACTAGTCAATCTAATCACACTAAGTCACTACAGTCGTGGTCAACTCTGCAACCCTATGGACTGTAGCCCTCCAGGCTCCTCTGTCCATGGGATTCTCCGGGTTAGAATACTGGAGTGGGTTGCCATGCCCTCCTCCAAGGGATCTTCCTGATTCAGGGATGGAACCCATGTCTCTTATGCCTCCTGCACTGGTAGGCAGGTTCTTTACCAGTAGCGCAACCTGGAGATTTTCCAAACAAAATAATGCACATGTATGTCCCAATCTTAGAACACAGGATATAATTTACTTTCTATTGCTATTTTCTCTGGCTAGGACTTCTAGTACTGCATTGAATAAAAGTGTAAGAGTAGGCATTCTTTTTTCATTACTGATCTTAGAGAAGGCTTTCAGCTTCTCAGTATTGAGTATGTTAGCTGTGGGTTTGTTACATATGGCCTTTATAATGTTGAAGTACATATTCTTAGCATTATTATGAAAATAGTTTTGACCATATGAAACCCCTAGATCACCTCTGGGACCCCATAAGGTACCAAGGCACACTTTGGAAACTGATCTCAGGATGACCTTGAATGGTGCTTGTTAGCAACTAATATGTCTAGTCTGTTTTAAGTGTTATAAATGCTTGAATGAAGAGCCTCCCTAAGTATTTAAGTAGTTCTCATAACCTAACCTTACAAATGCCAGAAACTTTTAAAATATTCTAATGGAAAATATAAATTTAATGAGGTTTATGGTCAAAATCTCAACTTTAAATGATTATACACTTTAAAGTAGAATTATTGAACTGTAACTCTACTAAGCAATCTTAAAGTTACATGTCTGAAAATTACCAAATATACATGAATTATCCTTAAAACACAAATAGTAATATTCTGGTTTTGATTCTTTTAAACACCTATATTTTAATTCCATATCTTCTTAGAGTTGCAAGATGTTTGCTTTCTCAGCCTGATTGTGATTCCTTTTGACCTGCTCCTTTGAGCAGGGCTCTCATGGGATTTTGTTGGTCTATCTTATAAGAGGCACTGAACTCCACATGGTTACTATATCAACAGCTTCATCCATGACCATTGAATGGGGAAAAACACATTGCCCCATAAGAGTAAATTCAGTTATGGCATGACCTAGCTTTTTTCTTCTACTAAAACAGTTTGAAATACACACAGAGAGTGATGATGGCTGATGGCCTGATCAGATTTTGAATGCATCTGGATCTTGAGATATATAAATGTTTTCTTGCCTAAAGACTTCTGAATGTGGCAATAATTCTTTAGTCATTTATATTATCTGGACCACACAGCTGTACAGATATTTTAAATGTTACCTGATTCAATTCTGGATAGCTCATGTGGTTCTTCTGGCATAAAAACCAGTGTAACTGAACCCATAAACAATCTCATGAGATATACATTTCATCCCAACTTTTAGAAATATATATTATCAATTTTAATTTTTCTATTAAAATTTTTAATCATTAAACAGGGCATTTTGACTGAAAATAAAGAGACCTTAATGAAATGAACTCATACAATCATAAATTAAGAAAGCAACACAGAACAAACTCTGTAATTAATCATCCAAGAAATAGTCTAACAATCTTTAAAAGGTACAGAAATTTTAAAATATCAGTTGGCATTCTGCTTTCCCCAACAGCACCTCTTCATAGGAAAGATATCTGCAAATCCCTAGATGAAAGGAGCAATGGAAGTATCTAAAAATTCTCAGGTTGAAATATTTCAGATGACATTGATGCCAGGACCTATTTCTCTTGGATTATTTGTAAGCCACAGAAAATGACCCCAGTCTCTGGAGATCCACAGTCTGCCAACTTCATTAGAGGTCAAGGGCCACGTGACATGCTCAGTGTACAAGGCAAAGAGAGCCAGCCAAGATTCACTTGGCGCTAGATATAAATCTCAGAGAAGTAGGACTATTGCTAGACATATTGTCAGAGACTGTAGAGAAGCTTTCAATTTCCTAATAATTTAAATCCTATCCAAAAGTAGGTGAAAATATATTCAATAATTTATCTAGCTCAAGTAATAAAGCATTGGGTAGATGAAATAATTGGAATGAAGGAATATCATGAAAATATACCAAAGCTGTATTTAGAAAAATGAATTTTTTTCCAGATTGCTTTTGTCATTAAAAAAAAAAAAAATCCAGCTTCAGTTTTCCCAGATAGGCTGATCTTTATAATCAATTTAAAATTTGATTAAGTCTCCAACATAAGAAATGATACTTCTTAAAGTGTAAATAAGCACAATCTTTCAATTACAGAGCACAGAGCACAAAGACAGTCAAGAAAGATTTAATCCATCATCTTAAATCTCAAACTCAACAACAAAGAAGATGCCTACATCAAAGAAAAATGGATTATCTCAGAAGAGAAATTCTTAAAGCTATTTTGAATTTTAAAGGTATAATTTATAAGTCCTCTTCATTTTTATTAACATATAACTAGGTATCTCCTTGTTTCTTTTCAAATTTCATCTTTTAGTGTATGGTTGAAAATTCACAATACATCTAAGAACATCAAATAGAATTTGAGCCATAAAACCACTCTCTCCAGTGGCAAATGACTTAGCTACAGAAAATGTTTATAATCTTCACTCCAAACAGACTTCATGTAAAGCTATTCATTTTTTTACTGTGAAATTTAACATATCTATGAACTATCCAAAATGAGTCTATGTCTATATGTGTGTATAAAATTGTTATATATATATGTATATATATATAACTGCTTCATAATATATAACTTTATATATATATATATAAAACTTTAACCATATATATATATATATATATGTAAAGTTTAAAGAAACAAATACATTAAGGTTAAAAGAAATATCCATGCACCCACAACTCAGCTTACCTCTTAGGTTCCCTGTAAGTTCTTGCACATTAATCATATAAGGTTCTTTTTCATGGGCTATTAATACATTTTCTCTGGCAAAACAGAGGGTCAGTTTCAACACGCATATTGAAAAATCCCTGACTATCAGTTCAGTTCAGTTGCTCAGTTGTGTCCAACTCTTCATGAGCCCATGGACTGCAGCACTCCAGGCTTCCCTGTCCATCACCTACTCCCAGAGCTGGCTCAAACTCATGTCCATCGAGTCGGGGATGCCATCCAACCATCTCATCCTCTTTTGTCCCCTTCTCCTCCTGCCTTCAATCTTTCCCAGCATCAGGATCTTTTCCAATGAGTCAGTTCTTCGCATCAGGTGGCCTAAGTATTGTTTGAAAAACCCTTGGCTAGAATAAAGGTCAAACTCAGAACTCATTGGCTTTTACTATACATGCATATTTTACAGACAACTTTTTTCCAAAGGCTAAGAAAGACTGAATAACCAACCCCAGGTGAGAACCTGGTGATGAATAGTCCATGAATAGCATGGACCTGTTTTGTCTAAGACAACTAAATGCCCACCAGGATACAGGATTCGTGGCCTTGCCTGTCACTGAATAGTAGTAGTAGTTTAGATAGTAATATCTGTTTAGAATAACTCAGATATTCTTGAAATATTGTTTTATTATTTATTTTTTTCGTATCTATCTTTTCCAGAAAGTTAACCTTGTCTAAATTCTTGCCCTTAATTGTTGGAATTCCTCATACAAATTTTGAGATGAAGATAAGTACTATACTTCTTAAAACTGCTATCCTATTGTGATAAGGAGCTATTAAATATTTCCATGTTACTTCTTTACCATAACAAACAACAATGAACTACAGGTATTATAATACAGCTCTATAGTCATTCACTCTGTATGAAGATATTAAAAAACAAAAATTAAAAAATAATTCTAAAAATTAAAGAAACTGAACTATATCAAAATTTAAAACTTCTGTACAAAAAGCATAATCACCAGAGTAAAGTGGCAACCCACAGAATGGAAGAAAATATTTGTAAATCATATATTTGATAAGGGATTATATACAGGATAAAGAACTACTGAAACTCAACAACAACAAAAACAAACAACTTGATTGAAAAATGGGGAAAGACTCGAATACACATTTCATCAAAGAGGATATACAAATGGCCAATAAGCATATGAAAAGATGCCCAATGTCACTAATCATTAAGGAAGTGCAAACCAAAACCACAATACAGTACTACTCCAAACCCATCAGTATGGTCACTATCAAAAACTAGAAAGTAACAAGTGATGTTGAGAAGTGGGGAAATAAAAGTACACTGTTGGTGGAAATATAAAATGGTGCAGGCACCATAAAATAATATAAAGCCTCCTCAAAATAATTAAAAACAGAATTACCACATGATGCAGCAATTCCACTCCTGGGTGTGTGTGCATGTATGTGTGTGTGTGTGCGTGTTATATATATGAATTGAAAGCAGAATCTCAAAGAGGTATTTACACACCCAAGTTCATAGCAGCACTATGAACAACAGCCATGAAGCAACTGGAAGCAGCTGGACGCCGGAGGCACTCAGTGTCCATCAGCAGATGAGTGGATAAGCAAATGCGGTCCATACAAACAATGGAGTATTCATTCAGCCTTCAGGTTTAGGCTGCAACATAGATGAACCTTGAAGACATTACACACACCAAATAAACCAGTCACAAAAAATCGACTACTATATGATTCCACTTATAAGAGATATCTAAATGGTAATGTATACAAACAAAGAATGGCATTTGCCAAAGACTGGGGGAATTGGTGAGCTGTAGGGATAAGGTCTCAGTTTTGCAAGATGAAAAATTCTGGAGACTGACTGGACAACAATTTGTACACACTTAATGAAACCTAACAGTACATGTAAAAATGGTGAAAGTTCCTTACACTATCATTGCAAATAGCTCAAAGAAGTTTCCTACACATTTTTAGAAAAGTGCTTCCAGTCCTATATGGACATACTTCCAGCAGGCTACATAAATAATTATTTGCACACTGAGCATTAATTTTAAAAGTATGTATTAAACACCTACTGTTTATATGTTATTTATTTATAATAATTATGTTTATTTTACTTTTTTATGAAGGTTTTTTCAAAGATTTTTTGATGTGGACCATTTTTTTAAGTCTTTATTGAATCTGTTACAGTGCTGTTTCTGTTTTATGTTTTGGTTGGTTTTACGGCCATGAGGCGTGTGGACTCTTAACTCCTGAAAAGGGATTGAACCCACACCCCCTGCACTGCAAGGTGAAGTCCTAACCACAGGACTGCCAGGGAAATCCCTGTTTACATGTTATTTAAAATGCTACTTCAAATTGTGTAAAGATCTTTCAATGAACATTTTTACTTATTTATTTTTTTGAGTTCATGATGGGCTTTTCAGGACAGATAATCTGTTTTCTCCTATCTAAATATATTACTAATGAAAACCCCTTGTTAGGTCAGTATTTCAGACTCCCAGTTATTCAGTTTCTTTTCATAGCAAAATTCATGATTTTATATGGAGACCTCATCTCTAACAATACTGAAAATGGTCCAGGATTGTTACTAGGATTAATTTTTCATTACAAAATCATAATCTTAAAGGCGGGCATGATCCTTCTTTCTCAAAACATAATTTTTTTTTAAAGGACCAAACTATTGGCATTTGGAGCATTTATATATTAAAGGTTTTATAAGAAGAAAAGAGGCCACTATAAACGCTTTAAACTGAAGGTTAACATAGTGGGAAAGTTAATGCACTATTAGGCATAAAAGGATTGAAACCAAATTGACATAAAAAGCATAGATACAGACAACACTGAGAAGCCCAAAAATGTGCAAAGAAGAATGATGAAAACAGCCATCGGAACAGAGCAAGAGCCATCATTTATCCACTTAGCGAGCATTCAGGCTTTGTACTCTATTAGACATTTTTCTAGGTTCTCTCTTTTATTGACTCATCACAATAAGTACATGTGGTAGACTATTTCCCCTTGTTTCAGAAATAAGACTGAGGTTCAGTGAATTTAAATCATTAGTCCAATGTCACACAGTCTTGGTTTCATGAGCCTACTGTTCCACCCCCCCGCCCCTTCCCCCCAACTGGTCGAGGTACTACAAAGCTTTAACCAACCCAGAGCTTTCTCTAAATGCATTCCCTTTTTCTGGCTTTAAATCTTCCCATTTATTTCTACTTTATTATTCAATACTCTCTACCAGATTTTCATGCATGCTGACATTTCCTTTAAGAAAATACACTTTAAAAATCACTTCTATCCCAGGGGATCAATCAGGTCACAGAAATTATTTGCTTGTTTTATGGATCAGGAAACAACCCAACATTGTCATTACTTGTATCACCACCACTCAGAGTCCCTGCTTCTCTAAAATTCCCAATCAATCACCCAACAGCCAGACCTCAGCAAATTAACTGAGGGAAACACAGGATCTGAGAGTGGAGGACAGTGGTGGGGGAAGGAAGGCGGGAGTTGCTGAAAGGAATGATCCAGCATGAGATTCACTCCCTTAGGAAAATTAATATCTTTCCTGAAATATGAAGATCCACTTAAGGTATTACATAATCTTCTCCATTGGATTCTCAAAGGAATATTTCAAATGAGAACAATGACTCCAGCCTCCTATCAATGGGCTTTAAAATTACTCTTCTCCCTCGTTCCCATCCCACATAAATTAAATCAATGAGTTTAAAAATCTAAATATACTTCATATAATATAGGAAAACATGTCATGTCCACAGATTGTTGCTAAATGAAACGTGAAGAATAGAAAGAGAGAAAGATGGAATGAGTGAAAACAAAAGCAGAAAGAAAGAAGAGAGGAACAGAGGTAGAGGAAAACGCTTCTTTGATCTATTCAGAGGTTATTGCATAGAGGGCAAAATCTCTCTCTCTCGAGCTTCCATAAGTAACCCTCATTTCATCATTATTGTTTTTGTGAAAAATAAAATATGCCTTATTTCCAATTTAACATCTTCCAAGGGGCGGGGGAGGGGGGGGAAGTCATCCACTGGGGCGGGGGGCAGGGTGGAAAAGCAATCTTTCTCATTTTCATTCCTTTTCTTGGATACTAACCTAGGTGGCAAAATCTGAAGAAAAAAAAAACCAAAAAAACCTATTGGTTCACCTGGTGGGAGCACTGGAAGAGAAGGACCAGCAGGTCACAAAGAGCATGGCCAGAGTCAGTCTCTCCAAAGCTCAGGGCTTTCCTTACTCACTTGGGTCATTAACACTTAGCCTTCACTAGTTCCACCCTGAGAAAGGATAGCTGGTATGGGAGAAGACTGGAGAAGCTGCAGGTCATAGAGGACACTGCCATAGATGGCTTCATTCTCATTCTTGGAGCAGAGGAAGTCCTTGTGGGGTTTTAAGCAGGTAGGTGATTTCAGTTTTATATTTAAAAAGTTCATTCTGCAATAAAAGGGTGGAGGACTAGTTAAAAGCTGCATCCGTCTGAGTCCTGGCAGGCAACAGACTGGCACACCTGAAGGGTTTAACGGAAGACACTTTACTGAAGGGGCTATTTACAGAGGTGTGTGAGTAGATATAAAGA
This sequence comes from Capra hircus, assembly GCF_001704415.2. NCBI lineage: Eukaryota > Metazoa > Chordata > Mammalia > Artiodactyla > Bovidae > Capra > Capra hircus. Next base: position 33,060,570 of record NC_030835.1, read on the forward strand.
ACCACAGAAAAGGGGGAAGCATCAGAGACCAGCAACAATGAAAATCTGTTACCAGCACAAAGTAGAAAGGGGCAGAAGGGAACCATGTCAGAGCCTGGAGAAAACGGGATGGAAGGAGGACTCCCGGGAGACGTCGCGTCCCTAGAAAAAGGCAAACAAATTGGAACCCAGGAACCCAGCCTCTCTCCTCACTCCCATCATCCTCCAGTGCCTCCCATGGATGCAGCTCAAGAGAAAGAGCCCAGGGACTTCCCTGGTGGTCCAGTGGCTAAGACTCTGAGCTCCCAATGCAGGTGGCTTGGATTTGATCCCTGGTCAGGGAACTCCCCACATGCTTCAACCAAGACTCGATGCAGCCAAACAGATAGATAAGTATTAAAAATAGAAGAAGAGCCCACATAGAAGTCAGCCTCCCAGGGCTCAATCCTTCAATTTTGGAGGACGGGCAGAGACTGTATTGGCATGGGGGAGTGGCCAAGGGAGATGAGCCATCAAAATGGTTACTGAGATCATCACTGTGGCAGCGAGGATGGAGAGGAAGAAGAGGAGGAAGATACCAGAGATAATTTGACAGTTAAACTACATATGAGTTAGCTTTGAATCAGGTATGAAATGGGGGAAAAGAGGAGCATTCACAGATGGCTTTGAAATGTTACTGGTTTTGATGGTGAGTGGTATGGCTTATAACCAGAAGTTAAATAGACATGAACACGTAGGTTTAAGGGAAAATTCGCCCTTATGTGTGCATGCTATGTCTGAGAAGCGCCAAAATGATCATACACTGTATGTTACTGGGTGTGGGTCTTGCACTACCTCAATAGGAGGTAGTGCTGATTATGCCCAAAGTATCAACTTTGGGCATAATCAGCAAATGAGTAGAAGTTAAAGCCATGGGAAAGGACAAAAAGCCCTTAGGTATGATGTCAGGAAACAAAAATGGAGGGTCAGCGAGTAACCCTGTAGAATATTATATAATGTTTAAGGATCCAAGAGAGGAAGAAAAGTCACCCAGAGCCTGCAAAGGAGATGACAAAGGATGAGAAGTAGAAAAAATTCTGGGAGGAGAGAGTTGTACAGACAGTCACCAAAACTGACAGCTGAAATGGGAGAAGATTGGAGAAATGGAGTGTCCAGTGGGTCTGGTGATGAGACGGTTTTTGTTCATTTAAGAAAGAGCAGCTTTATTGGGTGAGGAAGGGACCATCTTCATGAACATTAGAGGAGCTGAAAATGGGAGATAAAGCCCAGTGCCTCTCAACTCTGAAGAAGTCTGCAGGTGATGGGAAGGTGTAGAGTAATGTCTACATGGAAGGCAGAATGAAAGGAAGGATATCATCTCAAAAGAAAAGAAAGTTGAGTCCAGGCTATGGAAAGGAGCTAAAAGAGAGAGAGGGGTTGAAAACACAGAGGAGAAATAAAATCCCCCAGAGATATGTCACAACAGGAAGGAGCAGCTGAGACTGGATGAGGCAAGAGCCACAATATGAGCGAGGGGTGCCTAGAAATGAGGGTGGTGGCGTGGGGCTTCTTGGTTGTGTTTGGGGACCTCTCTGCAGACACTGGTGGCAGCATGCATTTGGGTTGGGGAGTGGAGAGAACATGATCAGTCCACAAGCTCATCTATTCTGACTTCACAGCCCATTTTCTCAAATTTGGAAAAAGCACTCTGAATTTTGGGGAAGGGAAGAAAAAAAAAGAGAAAAGACATGGGGATAGACTAGGAGCACTTTGATGTGTAAAGGAGAAAAATTAGTTCCGAGCAGTTGGCATCCACTCAACACCTGGGAGCCAGTTAAAGTGTAAAAATGGAAACATTTGGCACTGCTTCCCCAAACAAGTCAGGGGGCACCAGCCCTGCTCTGAGTTATCTGTGACTCCGTCCTTGAACCATAGTCATGTCTTATCCTTAATCAGGAACCTTTAAGCAAGTGACCCTACCTTTAAATTTGGGGGCATGGATACAGAAAACTCCACTTAACATCACTTCAGTCTAAATATAGTTATAAAGGTGTTGATGGCCCAGGTTCTACAAAGATGAGGTTGCAATCCCAGGCTTAGATTCAGAGTTTCCTGAGCCTTTGTCCAGTGAGTGTCCTTTTCATTACACCAATTTCACGAGAATATAAAAGTAATGGATCCGGATGTGTCTAAGGGGACGGTCAAGATGCAAGGGAGCCAAGAAATAACACGCTTCTTGTTTTATCTGAATCAACAAGGATCCAACTTGAAGACTGTTCTGCTTGGCTGGGCAGGGAAATCTAAACAATAACAACCTGACAATAACAATCTCAATAATGACTGAGGCCTTTCCCAGGTCCCAGTGCAAGGGAGCCCCTCGCCTACCCTAGCCATCACTTGTCTGCTGTCCACTTTGGGTTTTGCCTTCAAATCTCTGGTTCTGTGCGATGGTGATACACAGGAATTAACTATGCAATTAAGAAACTAGGTGGCTAAGCCTAGATTCTTGCTAGAATGTCCTCTGAAGAATTGCCATGTTCCCCACTGAATTAGACAAGGTGCCCCTATTCTCAGAGACCTCAATTGTCAGAGTTGTATTTTTAGGGGAAACGAAAGCTCTAGCAAATCATTTTTTTTTTTTCTCTCTCTTCTTATTGCACTCACAAGATACACCATGGAAAACAACTCTGTCAATAAGTTTAGGCTTTTCACAGAAAATGAGAAATGCTCCTGACAGAAAAATGACAAAAACCTAAGCAGGAGCAAGAAAATACTAAAGTATAGCTTATATGCTTGAAGTGGAGTCAAGGACAGCTGGGAGAATAAACACAAGTCAATATTCTAATCATTTGGCCTAATTTCAATATGAGGTTGAAAAAATCAAAAGGTATCATCAGAAACAATTCATGATGAGAAACTTAACTTGCAGTCATTTCATTAAAAACAACAAAAGCCCACTAGACCAGAAAATTCTAACCCTACCATTTTTACTGTGATTTCACTTTACATTTTGGAAAAGATTTCTCAGTATATGCTACAGGTTGCTGCTAAGTTGCTTCAGTTGTGTCCGACTCAGCCCACCAGGCTCACCCATCCCTGGGATTCTCCAGGCAAGAACACTGGAGTGGGTTGCCATTTCCTTCTCCAACGCATGAAAGTGAAAAGTGAAAGTGAAGTTGCTCAGTCGTGTCTGGCTCCTAGCGACCCCATGGACTGCAGCCCACCAGGTTCCTCTGTCCATGGGATTTTCCAAGTAAGAGTACTGGAGTGGGCTGCCATTGCCTTCTCCAATATGCTACAGGTTAGCTACTGGTAATTGTACTATTATACACCATTTTAGCTTTCAGAAATAAATTTCCTTCTTGATAAACCCATTGAAAGAAAAATAAAGGTGCAATTATTTTTCTCTAACACAAAAAGTGAAAACAGATTGAAATCACTAAAGGACAAAGAACATACCATACACCTTCCTGTATCCCTAGGGCCCTGCTCCTAAGAAATGTCAAAAAATGCATTGCGATGATGATAATAAATGGTAGGATGATGTAAAAAGTAGAATATTCCCCAATTATAAGCTGAAGTTGAATTATAATTGAATTTTCACCCATATATCTTTTGGTTTAATTTAATTTTACTTAGGTGTTTTTATTTTACTTTTTATTTTGATTCTTAAGTTTAAACTCAGCTATTTGGAAAAATTAAAAAAAAATAGCTATTTTCTTTGTGAAAATATTTTGATTCTCAGATTCTCCTTCCTTCCCTTCCACAGAAACACACAGAAACATGAGGCTTCTTTTGCTTTGTGTTCCCTGCATCTTGCTAAAATATTGTGGTCACTTGTGTCACATTAACAAATACATAAAATATCTGTATTTATATGCAGATACTCAAAGAAAAAAAACCAGTGCATTCCTGTCCATTAAATAACAGCCTATTTTAGAATCATCAACAGAGAGTACATCTGCCTCCTTGGAAAATGTTGCATACTCTGGAACACCGGGACACAGATGCATTGGCGTAGGAAAGCCTTCTTCTCAAAAAGTGTGATGACTAGAGGTGGAGTCCATCCTCTGATTTAAAATTAATCCATTCCTTTATAAATTAAAATTTAGTATTATGAGGTAGTACACTTATTGCTGATAAAAATTTGTTATCCATCAAAAAGAAACTGCACAGTTATGCAGCTGTTTCTTTTTTTAAAGTTGTCATATTCTCCAAGGAGTAAAACAATGGCTTGTTAGTTTGCTAAGAATTGTTAAACACTAGAGGCTCTACTTTGGTTCTCTTATCAGGACTTTCCTTATGAACGGGTTGCTTGTTGACTCTCCATTTGTACTTGCAGCAGTCTTTCATTAAAATAAAATAAAATAAAACTTTCAGGGACATATGGCTTTTCTTCCACCTCCATGTTTCAAATTTACTTCAAAACACCTACACAGAGTTGGAGGTTCCTAAAGTGTCAACAGCTGAAATGTCCCAGGAACTGCAAATGCTTTTCTTGTAAAAAGTCAGAGATGGAAAATTACTAGATTTAAAGAAGGCATTCTTAGAGGGGTTATCTCAGCATTGCTTCATTTCTAGAGACCTCAAATGGTCTAGTGAAAGTTGAGAGAGGAAATAAATGTTGCACATCAAATTTTTAAGATTTTGCATTTTATACATCCATCTAGATGAAATGTACTTACACTTTTTTTCTCTAATTAAAACTAAGAAGCATGAACAAACACCAGCTCCTAGTAGAAAGAGACTAGGCAAGGTTCTGTCTCTTAACTATAACACATATAACAACATACAGTAAGGAAGACTGGTGTATGAGTGTTCAAAACTATGGGGTTCTCTGCAAAAAGCTGCAGTATTCTAAAAATCAACTCTAAAATGAAGGAAGGAAAGTAGAAACACAGGAGTGAATTTTGACAATGAGGTTTATATTGAACAGATTTCCCCTGGTAGACAATTCAATTTTCAATAAGCAATGGAGCTAGTTTTACCATTTTATAGCAAAAGAGTTAAAGTAAGTTTACATTTGTTTGTCTAAGGAAAATTATAATCTCTTCCACTCAAATGAATAAATATGAAACATAGTTTCAGTGATTACTTAAAATGTTCAAAATCTTGAGGAGCTGGCTAACTGAAAGAAAAGTTTAGAAAAATGCTTTAATATAAGAAATGTCTTAGAAATACATGAGTTTCAAATTCTTAAATTCAATGATTTTGTGCTTCATAAAAATAAAATATAGATAAACGATTACAGTAGAGGTCAACTTGCATTATGTCAATACCTTAATTTATGAAAAATACTTCTGAAGACATAAGACTTTCTTCAGTTTAACAAATAATAGTACTTCCTTTCTTTAAAATACTTTAATCATGCATTCTGGCAGTTTCCTGTAGTCTATTGGAATTCTTCCTATCCAAAATGATCGAGTGAGACTTTGATTAAACTGAGAAATGCCACAAATGTGTCTGAAATTATACTTTCTCAAAATACTAGCAAAGTCTGAAACACTGAAGAAAGTCTTAAACGGACTTTGAACTTGTCTGAGCCTTTCCATCAATGTCAAGTGGATTCCAGAACAATAAATTCACAGCTTTTAGACAGTTATCTATAGGTACAAGAGTATGAGTGCTATATTCACAATAAAGATATTCCTGCATAGATACAAACAGTGTTTTTTATAAACACAAACATCTTGCAAAATATATTCTCTGCCAGAGCATCTCACAATCCCATGCCCACATATAGAAAGCGAACCATTTGGGGAAGAGTTTTGTTACTGCCGCTTTTAGTCTCTTAAAACAAAAGTCAACAAACTCACTGTAGTACAACTGTGCTTCTCAAATTTGTCTCATTTCAGAAATGCAGTTTTAGCCCTTTGCCTGTAAATCAAATGAGTCATTTGAAAAGTACTTAATTCTGATTTCCAAATGTTAAAACTAATAACATTAAGTGGTGTCAGAACACCAAATACAGAAATACTTTAAGCCTGAAAGTGAAAGTTGCTCAGTCGTGTCCGACTCAAAGACTCAGACACTCTTTGCGTGTCCGACTCATGGACTATATAGTCCATGGAATTCTCCAGGCCAGAATACTGGAGTGGGTAGCCGTTCCCTTCTCCAGGGGATCTTCCCAACTCAGGGACTGAACCCAGGTCTCCCACATTGCAGGTGGATTCTTTACCAGCTGAGCCACCAGGGAAGCCCATTTTGTACCTAGCAGAATGATTTAGACATCAAAAGGGAGAACAACATTAATCTACTTACATGTTTTACAATACCTCCTGATATATTCCAAGCCCAATGGTAATCATTAATACAGTTTCAAAGGGGAAAAAAGATGCCCATGATATGGAAAAGTACCTAACAGCACAGTTAAAGTGGTTATATAAAGCAGTGAATGACAAACTTGCTTACCAGAGGATTTGAACATCAGGGCTTAATTACAATCCTGAAGAGATTTATTTACAATTTACTAGCAATTGCTTTTGAGTAAGGATTATAGGTGCTGGGGATTGCTTTTGAATAAGCTGGTTGCTTTTATAACTAACTGATCAACTGTGGTAATATGTCAGTTAATATTAATGACTTCTGTTCTCCTTAGGCCTGAACGAAGGTCTCTTTCAGTGATGTTTTCTGCACCTGTGGCTCACTGAGGGTTTGACTCTGAACCCTCTAGTTGAGAAACACTTCCTTACTGGACTTGTCATAGTCCAGAACTACTCAGGGTATTATTGACCTTTTAATCAAATTACTTCAAGTTGTGCTTCTAGAGAAATTCTGAGCCTGATAAAGAAAAGTCTGTATTCTCTAAGCTGAGGTTACAAATAGGCAAACAATTTGAAATTGCTCTACTGTTTATGAGCTAGCTCACAAATACATACTTTTAGGGAAATCAGTAAAAATAACAGGAAAAAAAAACCCTAGCCATTTGTTTTTGGAAATGGAGAAGGGAAAAGTTTTGGGGCAGCTGCTGAAGTTAATGTAGTTATTATCATTTTAAATACAAGTTAATACAGTTTTTCTAGATGGCATGAACTCAATATTGAAATATAAAAGCCTAATAGACAGATCACAGAATTGATCTCAGCCAAATGAAATATTTGAGCTTTTTTTTTTTTTAAAGGAACATTCTAAAGTAAGAAATAAATCAAATGAATCTAATTGTTACTTTGGTCTGACACCCAGGCAAATTTTGGAAACTAAAGGAGAAATCAGGTCCTTCAGGTGCTAGAATGAAGATTAAAAAATAAACAAACACACAAAAAGCAAGAACAAAACACCTGACAATTTCTGTAGAGGAAAAAATGTGATATGACTACTATGGATGCAGAGTAACATTTTAGTTTTAAGGTTAATCATGGCAGATTACTTCATGCTCAAATAATTATAAGGACATAAGTTTCTAGATTAGCTGTATGTCAAGGGGGAAAAGTCAAAACCTCTTTACTACAATGAAGCTTTCTAAGACTCAAATTCATTTTTCAATACAGCTCTGTCATTATAACAATCTAGGCTAGGAAGGAATGCATTGGTGTCATATATCAGGGACTTCATCTATTTTTAATGAAAACATGGTGAGAAGTCCTGATTCAAGTGAATAAGCTCCGTTAACAGAAAGCCAGCTTCTTTGAAGGAGAGAAAATAAAAGACTGGCACTCTGCAATTTTGGGACCATTTGTTCTGCCAGCTGAGAACTCTGGAGCAGGGATCTGGGGCTTGCCATCTAAGACCTTTGAACTCTGACTTCCCAGGCCCAAGCCGTCTGCCATTTCACTCACTGCATTTTTCCACCCTAGGAGAACAGGGGGTGGAAATGGCACCCATCATCCTTGCAAAAATAGACAGGACATATTTTTATGTTTTATTTTGTTATATCTTATTTTTTAGGACATAAAATTTGTTAGCAGTTCTACTTAGATATGCTTCAAACCATGTTACTTCGCTACATTCTCAGACACATGACTCTAATAACATCTTGGGCAGGGAATCAAATTATTCTCAGCTTCCAGTTGATGTTCAGTACATTTACTTAAGCGGTAACAGAATTTTAGTTCAGAATATTAATTCAGAGTCATCTTCTTCCTTCTTGTAATTTTTTAAAAATAAAGGCCACATGTAGGGTGAATTTGGCCATCACCTTTATTTTAAAATGAAAAAAAAAAAAATCCTTTTTCAGTAGTGAGCTTAAGAACTTGTTTTAGCATTTTTAAGCCAGTAAGACCATATTCTTTCTCCTTAGCTGTGAACTGAATAGAACAGGAGGATTTCAGCTAAAGGAAGGACAATGACATTCATCAGCCAGGTCTCTGGAACCAGACAAAGTCAGAGAAGCAGAGGGAAAGAAATGGGAGAAGTTAAAAAAAAAAGAAACCCAGGGACTTCCCTGGTGGTCCAGTGGCTAAGACTCTGTGCTCTCAATGCAGGGAACCCAGATTCAATCCCTGCTCAGGGAACTAGATCCCACATGGGGCGACTAAGAGTCCGTATGCCACAACTTAAAAAAGAAAGAAACCCGAAGTTTTCCATGTAGGTGGATGTAGAGAAGGGAGGCTGAGAAGGGAAGCATGCGTTGCAGAGAGAAGGCTTGTGGAAGGGAAGAAGAGCAATTCAGTGTTAGAGAACTGATTGTGGGTCATCTGCATTGAGGAACTGATCTATTATAACAGCTCAGAATTGTTACTAACTAGGTGAAATAGCCACTCAGCAGGTGGTTGGAGCTGAAGACCCAGGACTGAGGCCAGGGCTCCTCTAGCGATGCATACGTGGATGGTCCTCAGAAGCATCTTTCACATTTTCCATAGTTATCAATGTGACACACAAAACCAAACCAATTATTTTTCAGATGTTCTGCCCAATACCCAGCATGGTGAGCATAATTCTGACCGAAGACAGTTTCCATGAATGTCAACTGTGAGCAAGAAGGTGAGTTAGATTTTAGCAGCTACATCCTGCAGTGGACTTATATTTAAATTAGTAGCCAAGTAAAATACTAGACTTTTTTTTTCCCATGTAAAACTGTGCTTCTCTTATCTTTTATATGTATGATAACATTTTAAATTTAAATATAGGATTTTATGTTTATTTCAGTTATATTTAATCATTTTGGTTTTGATCCAGCAATTCAGACTGCCAAAAATTCAGACTGCTAAAAAAAGGGATACCAATCCCTTATTTTCTATCCTCCCTGGAGAAACTAAGGAACTTCACTTTAAAATTGCATAATGAAGAATTTGGGTAAGCCATAAAGAATTTCCTGATGGGAAGAACAGAGAAGCTAGAATAGATACAGGGAAATATTCTGGTTTGTACATTTATTTAAAAAGGGTTAAAACATAGTCCTTTAAGTAAACTTTTATCCCAGCCTCAAGAGAAACTGGCCAACTCTTCTTTGTGTTCCACATGCATCTTCTTTTATATGTAGATCATAATGCTGGCAAGATGCATTGCCTTTCTTCTCTTATTTGTGCTCTTTTTCAGGCTAGACTGTAACATCTCTGAAGATAAGAAACATATTGGTCTTTAAATCCCAAGATATATGATGGGCATTTAACAGATTTTTTATAGTTAACTTAATAACTCACTGAATGGACTGAAGGTAGAAGTACTAGGAAAAAGGATTCAGTCATCTCACCAACACCTTCAGCATCTATTATATTACAGGTAGGGACAGAAATACACAGGGGCAAGGCCACCATATCTTGGCCTCCTCTAGGACAGTAAGAGAATCAGACAGACCTGTTGAACTGTGAAGATGACCATGGGTGTTGTGGATCCATCACATGCGTAATTTGAGTTCAAGATCATTTACAGACAAACATTACAATATGTCAATATGTCTCAGAGAGAAATCTAAAATGAGAGTTTTTTTTTTTAAGTGGTGACATTTAAAATGTAGGTTTCCATATAAAAATAAAAGGTCCCACTACTTTATCAGTAAGGCATTTTATGGCATTTGTAAGTAAATGGTCTTGTATCTAAAGTCATACATTTAATGGAGAATTATATAGTACAATACTTTAGATGCAAAGTCGGAAATATATAGTTTTAGGCAATTTTCATGTACTGATACATGATTTTTTTTCACGAACGGTGCTTACATTCGTACCTTGAATTATCTTTGGCAGGGAGATGTCTATACATTTAGGAGCCATTTTCACTCAGCTGAGTGACTTAGATTTTAAATTTGGTTTCTCATTATAATCAGTACATTGACTATTCATAAGTTAATCCATTTTTCAGTTCTCATTTACAATGATGTTTCAGTAACTCACTAAAGATAACACTTTTGCTTTCTTGTAGCACCTGGAGGCCTAAGCTGGATTTCTAAAACCAGATTCCTTCTTCACAAAGCGCTCTGGGCATTTTTGAAGCATCATATGCAAGCGCACATACTCCTTCCACTGCTCTGCAAATTTAACGACTGTGCAAGTTACTGTAAGATGATATTATGAGCAGGATTTTTTCCAGCTTGTTCACCCAGACCTGCTGGCAGTCATGAGTTCCTCTGTCATAGAGCAGGACATTGGCACACATGATGGTCAAAAAAAAAATTATATATATACACACATATATATATGTATTTTCTTTTTTCAAAGTCTCTCGATGATCTATTTTTAAATTTTGCTTTCGATTTTCAAACTAATCTTTCGTTCATAGGATAATTATGCACTTAATCACTGCAACATTATTAAATCTAAAAATGTAAAATGCAAAGGACAACTGAACATTTCTTGTGGGGGCTTGACTGCGGCCACACACTGAATAAAGGAGCATTTATTCAGGCAACAATTTTTTGGTTGAATTTCTCCCAGATGCTATGCAATGTGCTACCTAATGGAGGGCCATAAATTCTAGAGAATAACTGTGCCTCCATATGGCAGACAGGCATTTGCAGATGCATCACTTCATCTTCAACTGGACAGTAGAAAGGTTGATCAATATTCTAAACTATGGTTTCATAAATATTGTTCCCAGGCTCATCTAGTCCCTGCAAGTGGCAGGGATGGTATTCTAAGTAGCAAATGAACCAATCTGCATACATGCTTAAATCAAGTTTGTTTAAAATTAGAAATGGCATAATGTATTCAAAAGTTTTTATGCAGGATTCACATAGAATTAAAAATATGCTACATGATTTGAATTGAGACAGCAAAGATGTGAAGCTCATCTATGAGTCTAATAGGATATCCAAAATCCAAATTTCAGAAACCTTTGCACTTAAATAAAAGGAAAAAGAAAATCAGAATGCATTAGCCTGGTTATTGGTCTAATAAAAATAAAATTAGCATGAGTGAGAAAACTATATTGGTTATATCAGATCTATAGAGTTAAAGAAATTTTGGAGCTTCTTTTGTTCCTTGGCACAGGAGAAAATTTCTTTATATATGAATCTGAGAAGATGTTTCTCTTTGCCAAAACATGTTTTTGTAACCTTGACTATAATTGCTGAATTAAGCCCTAGAGAAATTATTTTGTTACTGTTTAGTGGTAAGGGAAATGGAGAAAAGAGAAAGAGCAAGGCAGAGAGACAGACATATAAACAGAAAAATAAAACAGAGACTAGTAAGTGTCTGTAGGTAATTTAAACAATTTTGCCAATCTCACTATCTTTAACTGCACAGCTGGCTTAAAATTCCCCTGCATCCTGCATGGGTGACCCTCTGGCTCTCCAGATCCCTACTCTGCCTATAAATGCAGGAATCTCTTGATAAGAAGCCAAGTCTTTTCCAGTGTGTGTGTTTGCGGGGTGGGAATGGGATTGGGAAGAGGAGACCCTCTTTCAACTTTATATTCCTCCTTCCATCATGTTTTTCATCAAAAGGAAAGGACTACAGTAAACTGATTGGTAAGAGACTGGCTTCTATGATGGATAGCTGAGCTCACTCCCCAGGTGAGGAAGGGCTGCCAGTCACTGTCCCTGTGGGACCATCACCGATCTGCAGGAAGAGGCACCAGGACCCAACTGGGTGCTCTCTTCAAAACCAGCGGTAAGGTCTGGGGCCCACTTTCCTGAGGGTGGCCAGGAGAGTCACCCTGCTGACTCTGGTCTGAATGTGTGAGGTAGACAGACCTGAGGTTGAGCCTCTGCTGGCTCAGGTAAAGGAGGTACCCCAATTTTCTCGACAAGCCTGGAAAGGGACAGCCCTGAGTGCTTAGGAGAAGCCCAGATTTCTCCACCAGCTGTGCTTTTCAATCTAGCTCTACTCAAAACATCTGCCTATCAAGAGATGTCAATACTCATCCTAAATAAAGCTGAACCTTCAACCTTCCTATTCATCTCTGCCAGACAGAATCTAAAAAGAAGAGACAATAAATAGGAACTCCAAACTTCCAGTACCAACTCTGGAACTGGCTGTTCATGCAGGGTGTATCATATAAAGTGCAAGAAAATAATTTTAGCTTACTCAAAAAATTTAAGGAGTTTCATAGCACAGTTTTTCCCCCTGAATGTCAAACTCATAATTTTCACACAGAAATAAATGGAAGTGTATGACATATCTGCTTTATAACATCTGAATATATATAATGAAAAGAACTGAAATGTTTCTCAAAGAACACCTGAATACTTTACAAATAAATTATTGGTGAATTTAAGAAGAATCTCTTTCAGACGTTGAAGAATGAGAAGGGGATTACATTCTGGCCTTTAGTTTTGGTTCTAAGAAGGACCGAAAACTTTATTTCTGTCTGTGTTTTGATTCATGAGTATCCAAAACCCTGACATTTGCTTTGAGAAATTTCCATGGTGCAATAAAATAGGCCACAGTCCAAGCTCATCTCTGCAGTTGTCACATAAAGACCCTTACGGCTGCATGGACCACAGTAATATATTAGGTTTTGGTGCAAGTCCAGACCTAAAATCCACTAAGAGACAGTAACAAAAAACACCTATATAACTTTATGTCAGGTCTGACTTGGCTTGGCCTTGGACACCATCTCATGAAGAATCTAAACATCTTTAACATGTTAATTCACAGACTTTGGAGGTGCTAGGGATGTCTGCTTCCTAAGGAAGAACAAGGTAGATAGAAATATTCTTCAGAAAGACAGTATGAGGGGTAGAAAGCACATGGACTGCTAAGCTATCAGATCAGGCTTTGCATCATGATTGATTAGTCGAGCTCCAGTGTTCTTGCCTGGAGAATCCCAGGGACGGGGGAGCCTCCTGGGCTGCCGTCTATGGGGTTGCACAGAGTCAGACACGACTAAAGCGACTTAGCAGCAGCAGCAGCAGGGTTACTCAACTGTACAGAGCATTCTCATCTCTAAAGTGGGAAAAATAAATAAAACTGACATTACAGAATAAATGCCGTTTTGTTTTTTGTTTTTGTTTTTGCAAAAATGGGAGCAAACTGCCTAGTAAATAGCAAGTGTCCATTAATATCTAATTCTTTTTCTTCTTGCACACTATCCAAAATTCAATACAGGATGGTTATAATAGTTTACAAACCAAGTTAATCCTGAATTGGCCATTTAGAGTTCATATTTTCTCTCTTCTTTTGAAGTACAAGGACTTATTGAAATACAATGCCTCATTGGCTTTTGTAAGATTCAGCCTGAAAAAGATGGTAGTGATATGCCTGCCAAGCATTTCTAGCACCTTCAACTGTGATCATTAGACACAGGCTGTCCCAGATCCAAGCAGCTCTGTGTTTATTCCTGAATACTATTTAGGGCAAAGCTGAGGTATGATTTCTATGGCAAAATGAACAGAAGTGAGGTTTCCCCTAAACTTCTCTGAACTATTACAGGTTAGGGGTTCTGTTTCATGAATGTATCACATGATTACTTCCTTTACTAATCTGAGTCACTTCCCTTGATTATGTTAGACAAAACTGGTCAAAATCTTTCCCTATTGACTTCAGTTTCAAATCTCTCTCCACCCTCACCAAACTGATACACCCTTTCCCCCTGAGTAGCAAGTTGATTCTCATAAAGGTTTTGAGCACCAAAACCTGGGTTTTTTTCTCCCAGATAACTTGTCTGTATAATCCCAAGAGAGGAAGGGCAATAACCCTTTATTCAAATGGAATTTTCATTTTATCATCTATTTAGCATCTGAGACTTTAGACTTTCACTATATTTTATATATGTGAACATGGGTCCTAAGCTATGAACAGATTTATAGGTATTAATTCTATCTCCAAATGATGAGTAACATACTTTTTCAAGTGTATTTTGGTGTTGTTGCTGTTGCTTTTGTGAAGAACTACTGCCTCTAGCAGAAGTATCTCATGGACATATTTGAATACCTCAAGCTAGTACCTAGTGCAAAAGTTCATACAATTAATTTGACTTCATAATATGGATACCTCAGTCAATATGAATTTGAAGTCTTAATGAGCTTCAAGAGTATGAGACTACAACTGACATACTGCTGGTCAACATAACTGTTGGTTATGTGGTCAACACGATGACCACATAACCAACAGATGTATATCAAACATCTTGGCATCCAGAATGAGATCATGAGAAAAACATCCCAACAGAGGAGAGAAGACATTACTATCCTTGGCTTTGTGGAAGGCTACATCTGGACGTTCATGTGAATTAATCCCAACCCTCCTCAACTCTATTCTCATCAGAAGATTTTAGCTACTCTCATCAGCTCCCAAAGAATCATCATTTCCATCATCATGGCATTTTTTTAGTCTATGTTATGTTTACCGTTACCGCATCTCTCTTTTCTTGTGTTCTTAAATATACCACTAAAATATTTGAATTCAGCTTAACAAAACTATAAAGGAAAACAATAGGGGGAAAAAAAAAAGAACCCAAGAGTTTGAAATAGACACAAATCATCTGTATCTTTGTTTTCTATCTCAGTCACTTGAAAGGGTTATTCCAGTTAAACTTGAGGGTTATACAGCCTTGCTCTGACATTCTGATGCTGGTATAATGGGACTTTGGGGCCAGGAAGCCCCAGTTGACAAGGAGAGAAACAGATCTTATCAATACTCAGGCTTAATCTAATGAAGTCATGAGGTTTAAGTCTGTGGTGTGTTCACTGGTTAACAAGCTAGGAGAGAACCCATCATTTAAAGTGTTTTTTTCTAAATAGTAACTAGACTTTTTGCAAAACTTCCCCAGCTAGAGTAAATAAAAATGAATGATTAGTAACCATTCTGACAATAAAAATGTGCTGGGTGATAAAAAGTAAAACAAAGTCCTCTTATGGTGATTGCACTGATGACTTTATGTTGTCAAGATGCCAAATGAAGGGAATTAAATAAATCTTGCACTTCTGCTTAGAAAAGTGGGTGTTGGGGGGGGGGCAAATGGAGAGGAAAAAACAAGTCAAAATTGCTTTCAAACTAATTCCTAGCTAAGTAATTCATCAGTAAGAATAGATTCTGAGACCTAGTACCCCTACACTAAATTGGCCTGAATTACCATAGTTCTTTGTGTCTGAGTCCTAGTTAGTCCAAGTAGACTAACTAAAACTTGGAAGACACAGACTGTGCCTTATATCTCTTATATTTAGCATACTTTCAAGGCAAACAAAAGGTGCTTACTAAGTATTTATTGAACTAATGCATTCTTTCTTCTAACATTTAGTAATAAGCATAATAATAACATACATAAATATTTTGAGACTGATACATCTTTATCCATGTTTTATATCCTCAGTGCATTATTTATAATTAAGCTATAAACAAATGCCTATGCATATTTAACACAAAATACACAAACAGTTATTAGCATACTGACTTCCCATATGGTTCATTCATACATGTGACCTGCCTTCACAGTATTTCACCCTCTCAAGGAAAAGATATATTACACTATCACTACTGTGGTATGGTGAGTGGTGGTGTGGGAAATTCATCTGGTCCACAGTGAGCAGAGCTTTAGTGAATGGTTGTCAGGGAAGACATAAGCCAGAGCAATGAGCTAGCTCATGAGAACACATGGGTGTGAGTTTAACTCTCATCCAGAAAAACCGAGAGACTTGCCATCTGGTTGGAGGGCAGCAGGGAAAAAGGAGAATAACTCAGATGGACTGCAGAGAGTTCATGCAGGATTATATCTTGCAAGGCAAGAGGAGAAGGGGACGACAGAGGATAAGATGGTTGGATGTCATCACCAACTCAATGGACATGACTTTGAGCAAGCTCTGGGAGTTGGTGATGGACAGGGAAGCCTAGCATGCCCCAGTCCATGGGGTCGCAAAGAGTACGACACGACCGAACAACTGAACTGAACTGACTGAAGTTAGTTAATTTCTAACTGAAGCAACAGTTAGAACTGGACATGGAACAACAGACTGGTTCCAAATAGGAAAAGGAATACTTCAAGGCTGTACATTGTCACCCTGCTTATTTACCTTATATGCAGAGTACATCATGAGAAACACTGGGCTGGATGAAGCACAAGCTGGAATCAAGGTTGCTGTGAGAAATATCAATAACCTTAGATATGCAGATGACACCACCCTTATGGCAGAAAGTGAAGAAGAACTAAAGAGCCTCTTGATAAAAGTGAAAGAGGAGAGTGAAAAAGTTGGCTTAAAGCTCAACATTCAGAAAATGAAGATCATGGCATCCGGTCCCATCATTTCATGACAAATAGATGGAGAAACAGTGGAAACAGTGGTGGCTGACTTTATTTCGGGGGGCTCCAAAATCACTGTAGATGGTGACTGCAGCCATGAAATGAAAAGACATTTACTCCTTGGAAGGAAAGTTATGAGCAGTCTAGATAGCATATTAAAAAGCAGAGACATTACTTTATCTACAAAGGTCCATCTAGTCAAGGCTATGGTTTTTCCAGTAGTTATGTATGGATGTGAGAGTTGGACTATAAAGAAAGCTAAGCACAGAAGAATTGATGCTTTTGAACTGTGGTGTTGGAGAAGACTCTTGAGAGTCCCTTGAACTGCAAAGAGATCCAACCAGTCCATCCTAAAGGTGATCAGTCCTGGGTGTTCATTGGAAGGACTGATGTTGAAGCTGAAACTCCAACTTGGCCACCTAATGCAAAGAGCTGACTCATTTGAAAAGACCCTGATGCTGGGAAAGATTGAGGGCAGGAGGAGAAGGGGGCGACAGAGGATGAGATGGTAGGATGGCATCACTGACTCAGTGAACATGGGTTTGGATGAACTCCGGCAGTTAGTGATGGACAGGGAGGCCTGGCGTACTGCAGTTCATGGGGTCACAAAGAGTCGGACACGACTGAGCGACTGAACTGAACTGTACTGAAGTTAAAGCCAGTGGACGTGACTGCCATGGAAGACACTGACTAGTTCTGCACGAATGCACAGCTTGATCCCACCAGGAAGATCCCATGTGATTCTGGGAAGTTCACATTGGTTGTTGTGTAAAAATGGATTACAGAGGAGAGAGATTAGTTAAGGGACAGGCTGTGATGTTGTTTCAATAACTCAGCTGAGAGAATATAGCACCATGGATGAGAGATGGCTTTGGGGGAATCAGAGAAAACAATGTGGTCAGTTTCCGATGCCTGAAGCACACAAGAGGCATATGCAATAAAATGTAGGACGGATCATTCTGGACCTGAGGGAACCCCTGCTAACCAGGGAAACTGAGAGCCACAAATACCTGCCTAGTAACTGAAATCAGGCTGTCCATGGGTCTCAGGGAGTCAATGTCTTGGGAGAATTTATCACTTGAGTGAATAATTTTTCTACAGGTAACAAACTGCATTACTGATAAAATAACACTCAAAAGATAGGTAACCCAGGTATACATATTTTACACAATGGTTCACTTTTTCCCAGTGAGATGATAATATAGATTAGAAATAAGCATTTGTAGCACCCCACTCCAGTACTGTTGTCTGGAAAATCCCATGGACAGAGGAGCCTGGCGTGCTGCAGTCCATGGGTCACGAAGAGTTGGACACGACTGAGCGACTTCACTTTCACTTTTCACTTTCATGCACTGGAGAAGGAAATGGCAACCCACGCCACTGTTCTTGCCTGGAGAATTCCAGGGACAGGGGAGCCTGGTGGGCTGCCATCATTGGGTCGCACAGAGTCGGACGCGACTGCGGTGACGTAGCAGCAGCAGCAGCGGCAGTGAAGTCAGCCTGCAAACTCTCTGACTATACAGTGCAGTCTGAGTCCTCTTTGATTTGATGTTGTTAAGTTAACAGAGCACAAGAAAACTTACAGTTAGAAGGTTGGCACAATTTGTCTTACCCAGCAGCCACCTAAGTTCCTGGTACATAAATTATGGTTTATACTTAGCACACAATTTAGTGTCGCGGCCCTCTTACCAGAAATTCAAAGTTTTAGTTATTTAAACGACATGTATTGGCAAAGTGGGTATGTTAAAAACATTATACCAATATTGGATCTTTATATGTATTCTTTGATATTTTTGTCACAACATTACAGCAGGGATGATGAAAGGATAAAAACAAAGACATCTCAAATGATGTAGAACTTATTTTTCTCTGCTCTGCTTGGTTCAGTTCAGTCATTCAGTCGTGTCCAACTCTTTGCAACCCCATGGACTGCAGTATGCCAGGCCTCCCTGTCCATCAACAACTCCCGGAATTTACTCAAACTCATGTTCTTTGAGTCGATGATGCCATCTAACCATCTCTTCCTCTCTCGTCTGTGTCTCCTCCTGCCTTCAGTTTCACAGCATCAGGATCTTTTCAAATGAGTCAGTTCTTCACATCAGGTAACCAAAGTATTGTACTTTCAGCTTCAGCATCAGTCCTGCCAATGAGTAATCAGGACTGATTTCCTTTAGGATGGACTGGTTGGATCTCCTTGCAGTCAAAGGGACTCTCAAGAGTCTTCTCCAACACCACGTTCAAAACCATCTATTCTTTGGTGCTTAGCTTTTTTTATAGCCCAACTGTCATATCCATACATGGCTACTGGAAAAACCACGGCCTTGACTAGATGGACCTTTGTAGACAAAGTAATATCTCTCCTTTTTAATATGCTGTCTAGGTTGCTCATGACTTTTCTTCCAAGGAGTAAGTGTCTTTTTATTTCATGGCTGCAATCACCATCTGCAGCAATTTTGGAGCCCAAAAATAAAGTCTGCATGGTTTCAGTTTCTCCATATTTGCCATGAACTGATGGGACCAGGTGCGATAATCTTTGTTTTCTGAATATTGAACTTTAAATCAACTTTTTCACTCTCCTCTTTCACTTTCATCAAAAGGCTCTTTAGTTCTTCTTCATTTTCTGCCATAAAGGTGGTGTCATCTGCATATCGGAGGTTATTGATAATTCTCCCAGCAATCTTGATTCCAGCTTGTGCTTCATCCAGCCCAGCATTTGTCACGATGTACTCTGCATAAAAGTTAAATAAGCAGGGTGACTCTATATAGCCTTAACATACTCCTTTTCCTATTTGGAACCAGTCTTTCGCTCCATGTCCAGTTCTAACTTTTATTTCTTGACCTGCATACAGATTTCTCAAGAGGCAGGTCAGGTGGTCTGGCATTCCCATCTCTTTAAGAATTTTCCAGCGTTTGTTGTGGTCCACACAGTCAAAGGCTTAGGCATAGTCAATAAAGCAGAAGAAAATAATTTTCTGGAACTCTCTTGCTTTTTTGATGATACAACAAATGTTGGCAATTTGATCTCTGGTTCCTCTGCCTTTTCTAAATCCAGTTTGAACATCTGGAAGTTCTCGGTTCACATACTGTTGAAGCCTGGCTTGGAGAATTTTGAGCATTACTTTGTTAGCATGTGAGATGGGTGCAACTGTGCAGTAGTTTGAACATTCTTTGGCATTGCCTTTCTTAGGGATTGGAATGACAACTGACCTTTTTCAGTCCTGTGGCCACTGCTGAGTTTTCCAGATTTGCTGGCATGTTGAGTGCAGCACTTTCACAGCATCAGCTTTCAGGATTTGAAATCGCTCAGCTGGAATTCCATCACCTCTACTAGCTTTGTTCATAGTGATGCTTACTACACCCCACTTTACTTCACATTCCAGGATCCTTGGCTCTAAGTTGGTGATCACACCATTGTAATCACACTATGTCTATTCTGCACACATTTGAAAGTATGAAAAGTTTTCTCCTAATTTTTCTTCAAAATGATGTGGTTAGACACACAGGCTTGGAATCAGACAACCTAGGTTCAAGTCCTGGCTTTTCTGTGTACTTGCTAAGTGACACCTTAACTGTCTAAGCCTCAGTTTCATAATCTATCAAATGGGAACATTACCAACCTTTTGGGATTACTATTAAACATTAAATGAGACAATGCAACCAAGACATTTGCACAGTGCTGGTCACTCTACCAACCTCTCCACACACAGCCAACCATGGTAAATTATCACTTTGATTGGGCCTTAATCATCTCAAGACCTAGAGGTGACCAGCGCAAGAAGTTCAGTGTTGCAGGTCCTCAAGAAATATTTGCCAAGTGGACACTTTG
Organism: Capra hircus; assembly: GCF_001704415.2. Lineage (NCBI taxonomy): Eukaryota > Metazoa > Chordata > Mammalia > Artiodactyla > Bovidae > Capra > Capra hircus. Next base: position 33,080,905 of record NC_030835.1, read on the forward strand.
TAAGCATTGTACACATAGGTGTGTACACACACATACAGACAATCTCAGCAGCAACCTCCCTAAGAAGAGACAGCAATGGCATTAGACTGGCCTAGATTTGAATTTTAGCTTTGCTACTTGATACAGCATGCTTGGAGCTGGTGCATGGGGATGACCCAGAGAGATGTTATGGGGAGGGAGGTGGGAGGGGGGTTCATGTTTGGGAACGCATGTAAGAATTAAAGATTTTAAAATTTAAAAAATATTAAAAAAAAAGAAAAAAAAATAGCTGTGTCACCTTAAAGAATTTCTTACCCTCTAAGTTTTTATTTTTTCCACCCAAAAGAGAACAGTAACAATAACTAGTTTATAAGGTGCTTTAAAATTTAAAAGATAACTTTTTTATTATACCATATTCCCTCTCCTCATTCATATTATTAATATTCCCATTTGAGAAACAAAACCATACATACAAGAGTGCAGGTTATGCAGTGCTGCTATATGACTCATATACTAACTTCCTGCCAAGAAAACCTAAATTGAAATGAACATCGATGCTATCTTGAAAAGATTCAAAAAAGGGGGACAAAATGCAACTTTGGAGTGTCGTGAGGTCTGTGTAAAGGGCTATGTTTCCGGATCACTGTCAAATGCTCAGAGTAAGATCCAGTCAGCATACTTTTGGGTAGACAAATACCCTAAACAGAAGGAATCATCTGCTTCCAAAGTGGAGAGATGTACTCTCCAGAAAGTCCATCAGAAGAAGCATTTTCACTGCAAACATCTGTATGATAAAAATAACATTTCTAAATGATTCATGTATATAACTAACATGAGTATAACAATAATACATACAACTAATATATGCACATAGTATATAACTATTCTGACACTAGGTCTGGAGGTCAGAGCAGAAACATTCAATTGTATTATCATTTTTATTAAATTCTTGAGGACCACAATTCAGTCACTTAACAGTTTTTCCTCTGTTGAGGGAGAATAACTGACTTTTCAACAAAGCATAAACAGCTGCTAAACTATTTGCCAAAATAGAATATTATATAAATAGTTGAAAAGTGTGAACAGCATGGAGGGATTTTAGTTTTTATTCCTTGTTAGATAATAGTATTCTAATTAGGCTAAAAGAAAATATGGAAACTGATCATAATACTCAGTCAAATATGTTAATCAGTCTCTTTTCAACTTATGATGTGTGTGTTCATGTATTGTGTGTGCACATGTGTGAGTATGTGTGTCTTTTACATAGTCTAGTCTAGTTCCAAGAGGCTTGGGAAAACATAGGGAAAAAACTAATGTCATTGGTATATTCATAAGTTTTTAGTGATAGAAGGGGTAGGTAATTGAGAGAACCAATGTGGATATGAATTAATACAGTATTAAGTTAGAGATGAAGTATACGGACCAAATGGTACATAACAGAAGAGAGCTAAGAAATGACACAGACTGCCACAGTGGTTAATGTTTGGGGCCAGGCTGCTTAAACTCAAATTTCAATTCAGGTATCTTTGAGTTGTAGGACCCTGGGCAGATTATTTAACTTCTCTGTGCCCTGGCTTCCTTCTCTGTAAAGTGATTATAAAATTAGTGCCTCCCTCACATAGTTTTAGTGAAGATTAATCAGTAAGTTAACATAGGTGTATAAAATGCTTATTACAGAAATGCCTAACATGCAGTGAGTACTAAGTAAGCATTAACTATTACTAAGGGCAAATAACACCCCTTAACACCTATAGCAGTGGCCACAGGATGGGAAAAGGTCAGTTTTCATTCCAATCCCTAAGAAAGGCAATGCTAAAGAATGTTCAAACTACCGCACAATTACACTCATCTCACACACTACGAAAGTAATGCTCAAAATTCTCCAAGCCAGGCTTCAACAGTCCATGAACTGTGAACTTCCAGATGTTCAAGCTGGATTTAGAAAAGGCAGAGGAACCAGAGATCATATTGCCAACATTCGTTGAATCATCAAAAAAGCAAGAGGTTCCAGAAAAACATCTATTTCTGCTTTATTGACTATGCCAAAGCTTTGACTGTGTGGATCACAATAAACTGTAGAAAATTCTCAAAGAGATGGAATATGAGGCCACCTCACGTGCCTCCTGAGAAATCTGTAGCAGGTCAAGAAGTAACAGTTAGAATGGGACATGGAACAACAGACTGGTTCCAAATAGGAAAAGGAGTACGTCAAGGCTGTCACCCTGCTTATTTAACTCATATGCAGAGTACATCATGAGAAATGCTGGGCTGGATGAAGCACAAGCTGGAATCAAGATTGCCAGGAGAAATATCAATAACCTCAGATATGCAGATGACACTACCCTTATGGCAGAAAGTGAAGAGGAACTAAAAAGCCTCTTGATGAAAGAGAAAGAGGAGAGTGAAAAAGTTGGATTAAAACTCAACATTCGGAAAATTAAGATCATCGTATCCAGTCCCATCATTTCATGGCAAATAGATGGGGAAACAATGAGAGACTTTACTTTCCTGGGCTCCAACATCACTACAGTTGGTGACTGCAGCCATGAAATTAAAAGACTCTTGCTCCTTGGAAGAAAAGCTATGAGCAACTAAGACAGCATATTAAAAAGAGACATTACTTTGCCAACAAAGCTCTGACTAGACAAAGCTATGGTTTTTCCAATAGTCAAAAATGGATGTGAGAGTTGGTCTATAAAGAAACCTGAGTGCCAAAGAATTGATGCTTTTGAACTGTGGTGTTGGAGAAGACTCTTAAGAGTCCTTTGGACTGCAAGGTGATCCAACCAGTCCATCCTAAAAGATATCAGTCCTGGGTGTTCATTGGAAGGACTGATACTGAAGCTGAAACTCCAATATTTTGACCACCTGATGTGAAAAACTGACTCATTTGAAAAGACCGTGATGCTGGGAAAGATTGAAGGCAGGAGGAGAAGGGGATGACTGAGGAAGAGGTGGTTGGATGGCATCATCAACTTGATGGATATGAGTTTGAGTCAGCTCCGGGAGTTGGTGATGGACAGGGAAGCCTGGTGTGCTGCAGTCCATGGGGTCGCAAAGAGTCGGACATGACTGAGAGACTGAACTGGACTGAACACCATTTAAAGAATCTAAAATTCACATTAAGTGTACAACAGTTATTACAGGCAAGAGAGTTTATTTTAGGATTACATAAGCTCACGTTTACTACTTTTGTGCAATGTGTTGTTATTGGATTAAAAAGTGAAAGAGAAATCAAAAACGCTTCAACTCTTCATCCATTTTTTGTCATCTCTGTCAAGGAAGAAGAGCATCTAAGCGAAGGTGAAAACTGCTAAGGTAAAATCTAAACTCCATTACATGAATGCGGGGCTTATACAGGGCTGCTCTAAGTGAATTCTAGTATGTTGGCCTCAGGGAAAATACGTTTATAGGTACTGAAAGAATCCATGAGTAAGAAAACTTCTCTGTGGCCTGAGATCTTTAAAACAATATACAAAAGAAGAGTTCCACAATTCTGGAAAATGACCTATGCTATTCTAAATTCTAAAAGCAATGCCATTTCCAAATACTTGAATTAATATGCTTAATACTCCAGAAATTACTCTCTAATAGATCAGCATGGCAATGGACATCATGAACAGACATTTGGGAATCCCTAAGAACCAATATGGATTTCTCTGGTGGCTCAGACAGTAAAGAATCTGTGTGCAGTGCGGAGTCTTGGGTTCGATACCTGGGTTGGGAAGATGCCCTGGAGAAGGGAATGGCAACCCACTCCAGTTTTCTTGCTTGAAGAATTCCACTGGCAGAAGAGCCTGGCGAGCTACAGTCTATAGTCATATGAACTGATTGCCTAATACACAATAGATCAGTATGGCAATGAATGTCATGAAGAGACACTTGGGAATCACTAAGAACCAGAATGGATTTAATAAAACCAGTATATGTCACACTAACTTCATTGCTTTCTTTGGTAAGGTTGGTAGATTAGTAACCCAGGGAAATATGGAATAATATAAAACTGATATCCAAAAGGCATGTGACAAGATCTGTCATAATTTCTTTCATTCATTCTCTTCATTGTTAATGTAATAAATGCTAAAATTAAGCTGGAATGGAATGTAATTCCTTTATTTGAGAGAAATGATAATACTATTATGTAAATAAATGTAAGAGCTGGACAGTGATATATTTAAAATATAAAGTCAATAGGATCTTTTTACTTAATAGAGGGAGGATGAGAAACTCTGAGGTTGCTCCAGGTTTTATGAAAGAGAGCCACTGAAATTAATGATTCCCAGTGGTCCATTAAGAGGTGACCTGGCTACAGAGGAATCACTTTGGGGAGCCAATTACAGTTATGCATTCTGAGCTAGAGACCTGGAGATGCTGGGTCGGGGAACTGAGCAGCGTCCAGGTATAAAATGCTTTCCAGTGGTGTTGGTATTCATCTAGGCTTGGGCACTACTGAAAAGGCAATATTTAATAAAGAGCTCAACCTGAGATAATCATATTCATTTTATAAAATCTAACACACTCCAATCTATACATTCTAGTCAGTCAGATTATCTTCAAAGTAGTCACATAAGATATCATATGCTAATGACAAAGAAAATATCATTGAATACAACATGATAGAGTGCCTTTTTTGGAGTGTCTTTTGGATTCTGCAGTGTGATACTTTGAATGCTGACTGTGGTAGTAAATTTTGACCTTTATCGATAGATTTGATTTTTGGAAAATGTCCAGTTTTTCAAAGCTAAATGATATCAATAAAGTACACAATCAACTTGTTGATAATTATCATGAACAAAGTGCTATCACTGAGATATATGTATCATTGTAAAACATAGCAAATATTTCTGGTAAATATAAAATATGATATGTAATATACAAAATATTGAAATAAACACAAACTTCTCTTGTACAAGAAGCTGTAAAGAAACATATTCATGAATATATTTAATACAACTGCACCCATAAATGAGCTGTAAATGAACAGAATGTGCCCAAAGACTTAGCTGCTACTGCTACTGCTAAGTCACTCCAGTCATGTCCGATTCTGTGTGACCCCATAGATGGCAGCCCACCAGGCTCCGCCATCCCTGGGATTCTCCAGGCAAGAACACTGGAGTGGGTTGCCATTTCCTTCTCCAATGCATGCAAGTGAAAAGTGAAAGTGAAGTCGCTTAGTCGTGTCTGACTCTTAGCGACCCCATGGACTGCAGCCCACCAGGCTCCTTTGCCCATGGGATTTTCCTGGCAAGAGTACTGAGTGGGGTGCCATTGCCTTCTCTTGGCCTTCTACAAAGACAATCATGTGCATGATAAGTGTTTAGGGGTACTCAAGAGACCACCTCTAACAAAACAAACCTCATTTTCTTGGCCACTGTAGGCATTTAAGACCTAACCATTAGTATTCTGCTCCTCAGGCTTATAGCACAGATTGTTACAAAAATGCACATACCCTTGGGAAGAAAGACATAATAAGCCCTCTCAGATATTAATATCTTCACACTAATAAGTCTGTCATTTCCTTTAGGAACAGGGTCTCGTGAGAAGACAAATGATTCTTATGAGGGATCAGAATGCCTATGATGGTCACTTTAAGAGAATGTAAACAAGAAAGCCAATGCGAATGCTGCAAATAGGACTTCCTTCCTTCAAGATAATGTATGGCTTGGGCATATTTGAAATAACCACCAACACATAAATCTGACAGAAAGAAAGATTAGGAAAAAATTTAGACTGTTATGTTCAAAACGGACCAATTTCATCCAGAATTTTACAGTGGAGTAGGCACCAATGTATATTTAGGAGGCAGTTCATACTCAGAAGCAATCATTATTCCAAAACTCAAGTGTATGTTTTTACCAGCTGTAAGGATTTATATAACCAATCATCCTGTGACACCAGCCAAGGCAGGGGGTGGGGGTGGGGGACATGCATGCTGTGATGAGAACTCATGCTGTTTGGGCTCCTTGCAGGAGAAGATCGCTTGTCAATCTCAACCATGCCAGCCACCATCATCTCAGGGGAAGAACTTTATTCATTGTGAATCTTCTCTGACCAGTTTGTTCTCTATTATGTTTTTCAAAATGTATTTGAAGAAATATAAAATAATTTCTCATTTTAAAATTACAAGGACTAAGGTTATAGCATAAATTTATCAGTGAATAAACATCAAACGAAAAAGAGAAGGAAAGAAGGGAGGGAGGGAGAAGGGGCAAGACCAGAATAATGCCTAGTCCTTTAATATTCTAAAGGAGCAATCGCAAACAGATAAAGTTTCTATTTCACTTTCAACTTAAGGACCTCAATGGTCTTGAAAATTCTAAACTGTTTCTGAACATTTGTTCTACTTTTTTGGTAATATTTGTGTATGGAGAAGTAAGTACCCAAGCTTTAAAGCTAAAATTTCTATGTGTGAATAAGGCTGAGTACCGAAGAATTGATGCTTTTGAACTGTGGTGTTGGAGAAGACTCCTGAGAGTCCCTTGGACTGCAAGGAGATCCAACCAGTCCATTCTAAAGGAGATCAGCCCTGGGATTTCTTTGGAAGGAATGATGCTAAAGCTGAAACTCCAGTACTTTGGCCACCTCATGCGAAGAGTTGACTCATTGGAAAAAGACTCTGATGCTGGGAGGGATTGGGGGCAGGAGGAGAAGGGGATGACAGAGGATGAGACGGCTGGATGGCATCACGGACTCGATGGACGTGAGTCTGAGTGAACTCCGGGAGATGGTGATGGACAGGGAGGCCTGGCGTGCTGCGCTTCATGGCGTTGCAAAGAGTTGGACACGACTGAGCGACTGAGCTGGACTGGACTGAATCTTTACCAAGAAGGACTGGGCATGTGCATGTTTCTGTGTACAATGGATGTTTTCCCAAGGGACACAGAGAGGAGTTGTCGGTTAACTCCAGAAATGGTGAACTTTCATATTTCGTCATCATGAGCCAAACTGCTCATATATTAATTACTACTTCTCTCTTCCTCGCTTAAAAATAGGAGTCATTCTAGACAATCAGTGGGAATTTGCTGTATGATGCAGGGAGCTGAAACCTGGTGCTATGTGACAACCTAGAGGGGTGGAAAAGGGTAGGAGGTGGGAGGAGGTTCAAGAGGAGAGGACATATGTATATCTATGGCTGATTGATGTTGATGTGCGGAAGAAACCAACACAAAATTATAAAGCAATTATCCTCCAATTAAAAATAAATAAAATTAAAAAAACGGGATCCTTTCTAATACTCTAAGAGGCCACTTTCAGAACAATCTCAAGTACATTCTATAAGTACTATAATTTCATTTACAAATGCTATTAACTATGAACCTTACAGGAGGTACTAGGTGGAGCCAGAGGTCTAGCCTCACAGGATGAATATAAACAAAAAGCGATATATGCACATAAAGGGATACTCAGTTCAGTTCAGTCACTCAGGCATGTCTGACTCTGCTATGCTATGGATGCAGCACAACAGGCCTCCCTGTCCATCACCAACTCCTGGAGTTCACTCAAACTCATGTCCATTGAGTCAGTGATGCCATAAAACCATCTCTTCCTCTGTCGTCCCATTCTCCTCTCACCTTCAATTTTCCCAGCATCACGTTCTTTACAAATGATTCAGCTCTTCGCATTAGGTGGCCAAAGTATTGGAGTTTCAGCTTCAACATCAGTCTTTTCAATGAACATTCAGGACAGATTTCCTTTAGGATAGAATGGTTGCATCTGTTTGCAGTCCAAGGATCTCTCAAGAGTCTTCTCCTACACATTAGTTCAAAAGCATCAATTCTTTGACACTCAGCTTTCTTTACAGTCCAGCTCTCACATCCATACATGACTACTGGAAAAACCATAGCAAGGTAACATCTCTGCTTTTTAATATGCTGTCTAGGTTGGTCATAACTTTTCTTCCAAGCAGTAGGTGTCTTTTTATTTCATGGCTGCAGTCACCATGCGCAGTGATTTTGGAGTCCCTCAAAAATAAAGTCTGCACTGTTTTGAACTGTTTCTCCGTCTATTTGCCATGAAGTAATGGGACAGGATGCCATGATCATTGTTTTCTGAATGTTGAGTTTAAGCCAACTTCTTCACTCTCCTCTTTCATTTTCATCAACAGGCTCTTTAGTTTTTCTTCGCTTTCTGCCATAAGGGGGGTGTCATCTGCATATCTCAGGTTATTGATTTTTCTCCCAGCAATCTTGATTCTAGCTTGTGCTTCTTCCAGTCCAGTGTTTCTCATGATGTACTCTGCATATAAGGTAAATAAGCAGGGTGACAATATACAGTCTTGACGTGTTCCTTTTCCTATTTGGAACCAGTCTGTTGTTCCATGACCAGTTCTAACTGTTGCTTCCTGACCTGCATATAGGGTTCTCAAAAGGCAGGTCAGGTGGTCTGGTATTGCCATCTCTTGAAGAATTTTCCACAGTTTATTGTCATCTGCACAGTCAAAGGCTTTGGCATAGTCAATAAAGCAAAATAGTCAAAATAGATATTTTTCTGGAACTCTCTTGCTTTTTCTATGATCCAGAGGACGTTGGCAATGTGATCTTTGGTTCCTCTGCCTTTTCTAAAACCAGTGTGAACATCTGAAAGTTCACGGTTCACATACTGTTGAGGCCTGGCTTGGAGAATTTTGAGCATTACTTTGCTAGCGTGTGAGATGAATGCAGTTGTGCGCTAGTTTGAGCATTCTTTGGCATTGCCTTTCTTAAGGATTGGAATGAAAAGTGACCTTTTCCAGTCCTGTGGCTGCTACTGAGTTTCCCAAATTTGCTGGCATGTTGAATGCAGCACTTTCACAGCATCATCTTTCAGGATTTGAAATAGCTCAGCTGGAATTCCATCACCTCCATTAGCTTTGTTCATAGTGATGCTTCCTAAGGCCCATTTGACTTTACATTCCAGGATGTCTGGCTCTAGGTGAGTGATCACACTATTGTGATTATCTGGGTCATGAAGATCTTTTTTGTACAGTTCTTCTGTGTATTCTTGCCACCTCTTCTTAATATCTTCTGCTTTTATTAGGTCCATACAATTTCTGTCCTTTATTGAGCCCATCTTTGCATGAAATGTTCCCTTGGTATCTCTAATCTTCTTGTAGAGATCTCTAGTCCTTCCCATTCTATTGTTTTCCTCTATTTCTTTGCACTGATCACTGAGAAGGCTTTCTTATCTCTCCTTGCTGTTGTTTGGAACTGTGCATTCAAATGGGTATATCTTTCTTTTTCTCCTTTGCTTTTTGCTTCTCTTCTTTTCACAGCTCTTTGTAAGGCCTCCTCAGATAGCCATTTAGCTTTTTTGCATTTCTCTTTTCTTGGGAATGGTCTTGCTCCCTGTCTCCTGTATAATGTCCTGAATCTCCATCCATAATTCATCAGGCACTCTGTCTATCAGATCTGGTCCCTTAACTCTATTTCTCACTTCCACTGTATAATTTTTAGGGATTTGATTTAGGTCATACCTGAATGGTCTAGTGGTTTTCCCTACTTTCTTCAATTTAATTCTGTATTTGGCAGTAAGGAGTTCATGGTCTCAGCCATAGTCAGCTCCCAGTCTTGTTTTTGCTGGCTGTATAGAGCTTCTCCATCTTTGGCTGCAAAGAATATAATCAATCTGATTTTGGGTTTGACCATCTGGTGATGTTCATGTGTAGAGTATTCTACTGTGTTGTTGGAAGAGGGTGTTTGCTATGACCAGTGCATTTTCTTGGCAGAACTCTATTAGCATTTGCCCTGCTTCACTCTATACTCCAAGGTCAAATTTGCCTGTTACTCCAGGTGTTTCTTGACTTCCTACTTTTGCATTCCAGTCCCTTATAATGAAAAGGACATCTTTCTGGGTGTTAGTTCTATAAGATCTTGTAGGTCTTCATAGAACCGTTCAACTTCAGCTTCTTCAGTGTTACTGGTTGGGGCATAGACTTGGATTACTGTGAAATTGAATGGTTTACCTTAGAAATGAACAGAAATCATTCTGTTGTTTTTGAGACTGCGTCCAAGAATTGCATTTCAGACTCTTTTGTTGACTATGATGGCTACTCCATTTCTTCTAAGGGATTCTTGCCCACAGTAGTAGATATAATGGTCATCTGAGTTAAATTCACCCATTCCAGCCCATTTTAGTTTGCTGATTCCTAAAATGTCGACGTTCACTCTTGCCGTCTCCTGTTTGATCACTTCCAATTTGCCTTGATTCATGGACCTACATTCCAGGTTCCTATGCAATATTGCTCTTTACAGCATCGGACCTTGTTTCCATTATGGTCCAGCTTTGGAGCAGCGAGTAATCAAGAGGATATACCCCACATCCAAGGTCAGGAGCAGTGCCTGCACTTCGCTGGAGCAGCCGTGAATACATACCCCACGTCCAAGGTCAGAGAAACCCCAGTAAGATGGTAGGCACTGGAATGGCTGTGAGGAGATACCTCACATCCAAGGGCAAAGGAGAAGCCCTAGCAAGACAGTAGGAGGGGCAAATTTTTGTTTAGAAACAAATGTCATTCCCACCAGAGACGCTCAGAGGGCTCAAACAAACCTTGTGCACACCAGGACCCAGGGGTCTCACATAGACTGAGACAGAACTGTGTTTGAGTGTCCCCTGTGGAGGTACGGGTCAGCAGCAGACTGCTGCAGGGGCAGGGGTTCTGGGTGTGGGTATGGCATGAGTCCTCTTGGAGGAGGTCGCCATTAATCCCACCATAGAGCTGCTAGAACTTACAGAGGACTGGGAAATAGACTCTTGGAGGGCACAATAGAACACTGTGCACCAGGGCCCAGGAGAAAGAACAGTGACCCCACCGGAGACGGCTCCACACTTGCCTGTGGATGTCTGTGAGTCTCCAGCAAAGGTGTGGGTCGGTGGTGGCCTGCTGCAGGCCTCGGGGCACGGACTGTAGCAGTACATGTTTGGGATCTTTTGAGGGAGGTCACCATTATCTTCCCTGGTGGCTCAGATGGTAAAGCATCTGCCTAAAATTCAGGAGACCCAGGTTTGATCCCTGGGTTGGGAAGATCCTCTAGAGAAGGAAATGGTAACCCACTCCAGTACTCTTGCCTGGAAAATCCCATGGGTGTAGGAGCATTGTAGGCTACAGTCCATGGGGTCGCAAAGAGTCAGACATGAGTGAGCAACTTTCACCACTATCTTCTTTACCTCTACCATAGCTTTAACAGTCGTTGCTCAGTCGTGTCTGACTCTTTGCAACTCCATGGACTGTAGTCCACCAGGCTCCTCCACGCATTGGATTTTCCAGGCAAGAGTACTGGAGTGGGTTGCCATTTCCTTCTCCAGGGGATCTTCCCGACCCAGAGATTGAACCCGGGTCTCCCACATTGCAGGCAGATGCTTTACCCTCTAAGCCACCAGGGAGAGAGGGAACGCAGCTTCACCCATTAACAGAAAATTGGATTAAAGATTTATTGAGGCTGGAAGAAGTACAAGTTGGAATCAAGGCTGGAGAAATATCAATAACCTCAGATATGCAGGTGACACCACCCTTGTGGCAGAAAGTGAAGAGGAACTAAAAAGCCTCTTGATGAAAGTGAAAGACGAGAGTGAAAAAGTTGGCTTAAAGCTCAACATTCAGAAAATGAAGATTGTGGCATCTGGTCCCATTACTTCATGGGAAATAATGGGGAAACAGTGGCAACAGTGTCAGACTTTATTTTTGGGGGCTCCAAAATCACTGCAGATGGTGACTGCAGCCATGAAATTAAAAGACACTTACTCCTTGGAAGGAAAGTTATGACCAACCTAGATAGCATATTCAAAAGCAGAGACATTACTTTGCCAACAAGGGTCCGTCTAGTCAAGGCTATGGTTTTTCCAGTGGTCATGTATGGACGCGAGTTTTGGACTGTGAAGAAAGCTGAGCACCAAAGAATTGATGCTTTTGAACTGTGGTGTTGGAGTAGACTCTTGAGAGTCCCTTGGACTGCAAGGAGATCCCACCAGTCCATCCTATAGGAGATCAGTCCTGGGTGTTCATTGGAAAGACTGATGCTGAAGCTGAAACTCCAATACTTTGGCCACCTCATGCAAAGAGTTGACTCATTGGAAAAGACTCTGATGCTGGGAGGGATTGGGAGCAGGAGGAGAAAGGGACGACAGAGGATGAGATGGCTGGATGGCCTCACCAACTCGATGAACGTGAGTTTGGGTAGACTCCGGGAGTTGGTGATGGACAGGGAGGCCTGGCATGCTGCGATTCATGGGGTCACAAAGAGCAAGACAAGACTGAGTGACTGAACTGAACTGAACTGGGCATTGCCTGCCCATCAGAACAAGACCCAGTGCCCTCAGTCAGTCTATCCCATCAGGAAGCTTTCATAAGCCTCTAATTTTTTTCTATCAGAGGGCAGACAGACTGAAAACCGCAATCACAGAAAACTAACCAATCTAATCATATGGACCACAGTCTTGTCTAACGCAATGAAACTATGAGCCATGCTGTGTAGGGCCATCCAAGATGGGTGGGTCATGGTGGAGAGTTCTGACAAAATGTGGTCCACTGGAGAAGGGAATGGCAAACCACTTCAGTATTCCTGCCTTGAGAATCCCATGAACAATATGAAAATGGGATATTATTTGGCTTTAAAAAGTATATTCCTGACACAGAATGGATGATCCTAAGGACATTAAGCTAAGTAAAATAAGACTGTCACCAAGAATACAAAGTAAGATATAAAGGACAAAGAAGTTGGATTCCACTCATATGAGGCACCTAGAGTAGTCAAATTCACAGAGACAGGAAGTCGAGTGGGATTTCAGCTCAGACCAATGCCCTGAACAAGACTCGGAAGAGAACAGGACAGTTGTAATGAGATTTGACCAGGAAACCTGAGGGTCACCTAAAGAGATCTTGGCCAAAATACCTACTAGCAGCAGGAGGGCTGAAGGGAATGAAAACCATAGTGTACCAGGACCTATATTACACTGTTATACAACATTATGTACATTCCATATAAGTTCTTCAATACAGAACAAAGTTAATATAGAATAAAATTAATATAGAAAAATTAATGTAGAACAAAATTAATATAAGAATAAAACAATATAGGTTATGTGCATTTAATTTTGTTCTTATCCTATGTACTAAAATTACTAAAGAACTTTAGTGATCACCTTGGGAAGAATATGGCTTGGAAAGGAGAATTTCCTGGGATATGCCAGGGAACCAGGGCCAAGATAAATGAATCAAAGAAACTTTCTACAGAGGATATTTTCTTGAGTATCAAGATAATACTGCTCACTATCCTCATCTCTTTGATCTTCTTCATCTAGAGGGCACTCAATCAAACTGTCTGGTTAGCTAATCAGCATAGCACTGGAAGGGTGGAGCTAGAGATTAGAGAGGAAAAGGGAAAGTGATGGCTAAACATGGGGGAAATCTGGCACTAAATACAAGTAAGAGAAAGGATGCTGGAAAAGAAAATGAGCCTTGTAATAGAAAGAGTAGGAAATGGAAGAAAAGATATGAGGGTTTTGTGAGTTATACATATGAACTATATACCAGTGGTCCCCAATCTTTTTGGCAATCTTTTCTGGAACATAATTTTTCCATGGACTGGGGGTGCGAGGAATGATTGAAGCACACTACATTTATTCTGCACTTTATTTCTATTATTATTACAAAAGGAGTATGCAACCTATATCCCTCACGTGCACAGACCATAGTAGGGTTTGCGCTCTTATGGGAATCTAATGTCACTACTGGACTGACAGGATTTGGAGCTCGGGCAGTTATGCAAGTGATGGGGAGTAGTTATAAATACAGATGAAACTTGTCTGGCTTGCTTGCTACTCACCTGCTGTGTGGCCTAGTTCCTAACAGGCCACAGAGCCGTAACCAATTCGTGGTGCCAGGGTTGGGGACCCCCGCTCTATATGGTAGCTCTAGAGTCAAGTACATTAAAGAACCCCTGGAAGCTTGGGAGAAATGGGAAAGTATAGAATACCCATTCAGTGAAGCAGAAGGTAAGGATGTTTAATGAAGAAAGATATTCGATGTGAAAGCCAAACTCAAAAGAGGGTTATAAATAATCATAGGCAAGAGAGGGCTACATATAAAACATACAGGCTCATTTTATCTCTCTTTACTTTGAAATGTATTGTGGAATCCTTAATAACATGATTTTGTTTGTTCTCTGAAATAAAACAATCACTGTGAAAGAAATCTGAAACAATGCTACGTATATATCATACGTACCAGATCACATGCATTAAGAACAGGCATCCATTGTCACTATTTACTTAACTATTTCACCAGAGTAACATCATGGCACCAAAATGATGTACAAAATCCAGTAATTCTTGAGAACAAAGATTTGATAAATTAAGTATAGAAATAGAAGCCATCATTTAATGAAATGGTTTAAAAGAACAGTGGAGACAAATACAGATTTATGAGTTTGTTCATTGCTGATGATTGCTCATTATGAAGAATACTTGCTGGAAACTGTGCATTATCCTGATGCCAGTTTATACTGAATTCGGAAATCTCATTCAACATAATCCTCATCAATATCAGAGGTCTAGCTGATTTGTTAGACATCTAATATTTAGTGACATACAGTCAAAAAATAACCAAAGTTTCTCATTTTCAGAAAGGAAAATTAGCAGTAATTGTTAGCCACTTAAGTGCCTAAAAAAGAGGATTGAACTTGTGAAAAAGTTATCCACTGAAATCTCTTTTCTATCTTACCAAAGTGACCCAGGGAATCTTTACAGTCATGGAAAACTCATGAGGCTCAAAATCTTTCTGGGTGAGGAATACTTCCCCCAGCTCATGCACCTGTAATCCTGTGCACATGTGTAAATCCTAGTTGGCAAATCATGGGAGCTTTGGGTGGAAAAATTGCTAATAATGCAACTTTAGGTCAAGTCCAAGTTAAAGTAACTTGCCCACAGGATGCTTCTAAAGGTAATTGAGATATGTACATTACATGGCTTCTGACCCAAAGTGATTTTAATAATTAAAAGGTAGTTGACAGGATATACTGGCTGAGCTTTTATCCTTGGAGAAAAAAGTCAAAGAAGTCAGCTCTGCTCCAAGGCACTGATCAGCATCAAGATGTTGAATCCGAGTGGAAAGTAAGAAGCAAATGTCCAATGACCAAATATCTATTCGCATTTACAAATTAATACAATGATTACTTTTAAGAGAAAAGGAGCTGGTGCTCTAACCATTTCCATTTGGAGTGGGGCACATCAAGGACCTTACTGATAGGCTGGAGAGAGTAATAAAATGTGGGAGACAGAGATCCCTGAGAGGAAACGGAGTCCAAAGCAGTGTTCAACACTATACAAAGGTGGAGGGGCCACAGGGAAGGTTAACCATGGGAATAAGGGTCACAAAGGATCACTAGGAGACCAGTATCATTAAAGATCTCGGAGTCTTTATTTCCCGTATTAAGACCTGCTTCAAAAACTATTTTACTTTTATTTATTTTTTCAAGGGAAGGGATATATTTATATGTATGGCTGACTCATTTTGCTGTACAGTAGAAATTAACACAACATTGTAAAGCAACTATAATAAAATTAATTAAAAAATAAAAGAATAAATAAGTTTTAAAAGCCATTTAAAAAATCATATGATATATGTACTTTTTTATCCACAACTCAGAGCAAATTCAAGCTTACAAAGTGAAGCAAATTTCTTATTGTCATGTAGCTAACAGACGACAATACTATCATATTTATATACAAAGGTTTGCACATGCATCACGTATATAAATACTAGAAGTAATACGATTATGTTAGACCAACGTATTCCACTTTTTTCCTTTTAATTATGTTCCAATGCATAATTTCCGGACACAAAATGGAAAGAAAGAGGTACAGCCATGTGAAAGGGAAAGTGGCTGGCTGGCATGACTGAGCAGAGGAGACCACACAACTTCCTGGCCTCCCTCTATTCATGTGAGATGGAGATGGGCTCGGAAGCAGCTGGAAGGCTGCCTGCCAACTAGCCAGGGCAGTCCACAGAAGCAGCGGGACGGGACTGCACAGTGTCAGTCCAATTGGAGCCAAGTGGGATAAAGTGAAGGCCCCTATGAGAGCCCAAAGAGAACCCACTAGCAGGTGCCAAAGACAGGGGAAGTCTGCTAGGGAAAGCCACTAAAGGCTCGTGCCAAAACAGACCAGCCTCTGTGTTTCCACTAATCCACATTGCATCCTTAAATGCCAACAGGGCAAGTGAGGCAGAGGCAATGGGGGCAGCATCCTGGAGCCCAAAGGAGATGACAGCCAGAGGATCCTGGTGCCCACTGACCTAAATCACATCCTTCATGATATAATGGAAGCCACACTCTCACTCCACGCACAGAAGCTGTCTTTACCTGTATTCTGGGCACTGTTTAAATTATTGCTTCAAAAATAAACTCTCTATGTCTGTTATATTTAACAGACACACACACACACACATATACTTATTTATATTTATATGATAAATATAACAGACATAGAGAATAGACTTACGGACATGGGGAGAGGGGAGGAGAGGGTGAGATGTATGGAAAAAGTAAATGGAAACATATTACCATATGTAAAATAGATAGCCAACGGGAATTTGCTGTATGGCTCAGGAAACTCAAACAGGGGCTCTGTATCAACCTAGAGGGGTGGGATGGGGAGGCAGATGGGAGGGAGGTTCAAGAGGGAAGGGATATATGCATACCTATGGCTGATTCATGTTGAGGTTTGACAGAAAACAACAAAATTCTGTAAAGCAATTATCCTTTAAAAAATAAATTAAAATAAATTCTGAAAGTATTTAAACCAGCAGCATAGAGTTAACATAAAGGAATTGAATTTTATCCACATATCTGTGTTGCAGAGAGAATGAAAATCTTGACCGCATCACAAAGAACTCTTCTTTTAAAATTAGCATGTATATAAACAGCTCTTATCAGTTTTAATAAGGTCATAGATAATTTGTGTTGTGCGGCACTGTCACTTCAGTTGTGTCCAACTCTTCCCAACCCCATGGACCCACCAGGCTCCTCTGTCCATGGGATTCTCCAGGCAAGAATGATGGAGTGGTTTGCCATGCTCTCCTCTAGGGGATCTTCCCGACCCAAGGACTGAACCCACATCTCCTGTCTCTCCTGCATTGGCAGGCAGGTTCTTTACCACTAGTGCCATCTGAGAAGCCTGTAGATAACTTAAGTAGCCCCTGACAGTAATTCATGAATAATCCATGGACATGAGTTTGAGTGAACTCAAGGAGATAGTGATGGACAGAGAAGCCTGGTGTGCTGCAGTTCGCAGGGTTGTAAAGAGTTGGACATGACTTAGCGACTGAACAACAATTAACTCTTAAATGTTTCTTTGATAGGATAATTACAACTATGTTTACTGTTGAGAAAGGCCAATTATAAAATTTTAGCAAATAAGTGTCTGAGATAATTATGAAATAAATGACTAGTCCATTCAATCATTCTAACACAATGATGCTTTTCTTAGAATAACATTTTTTAGTCATTCTGGAACAAAGATCTTGAGCTAGTTAATTTAACTCTATACAAATATGGTACCTCTTTGCCAGGAATTTTTAATCTATCATTAAGAATACGCTTGCACCCAGACACATTATATGTATTTGTGATCAATGAAAGTGTTAAGTCACTCAGTCGTGTTGAACTCTGAGACCCCATAGACTGTGCTGTGCCAGGCTCCTCTGTCCATGGAATTTCCCAGGCAAGAATACCAGAGTGGGTCACCATTTTCTTCTCCAGGGGTTCTTTCTGACCCAGGGATCCAACCCGGGACTCCCACGCTGCAGGTAGATTCTTTCCTGTCTGAGCCACCAGGAATCATTTTTATTTACCTGGAGAAAGCTGTACTTTGTTGATAACCCTTCATCTTGGAGTTGCTGCTCTGTCACTGGAACTACTGTTTCACAAGGCTAGGAGCCTGGCAGTGCTGACGAGCTTAAAATTCAATACTGGACTGCCCTAAAGGAGAGCAGGGAAACTTCCTCCAAGTTCTCTTCCAATTTATATTCCTAGGAAAAATCTTCATGCTCCAAGGGGAATTTATGTCCCATCCTACTTGACAGTGGGGCTTCCCAGATGGCTTAGTAGGTAAAGAACCTGCCTACAATGCAGGAGGCGCAAGTTCGATCTCTGGGTTGGGAAGATCCCCTGGAGGAGGTCATGGCAACCCACTCCAGTATTCTTGCCTGGAGAATCCCATGCACAGAGGGACCAGGAGGGCTACAATCCATGGGGTGGCAAAGAGTTGGACACGACTGAAGTGACTGAGCACGCACGCATGCCTATATGACAGCAATTTAGGGTGAAAAGTAAATGATTACCTGGATCCAAAGAATTCCTCAAAGGTAGTAAACATAAACAGAAGAACATGAATCAAAGGGAACTGAAATGAGGCATCTAAGTAAAGATGAACAACTCTGATACAAAAGACATAATGTGTTCTAACAACTACAGCCTCCCTTTCCATTAGCAGGTACAATTGCTGCCACTCACGGAACTAATGTCTTCCCTACCTCTTATTACTATGACAAATTGCTAGTGGAATGCCTTGCAAAGTGAGTAATGTCTTGCTGGACATCTGTAATTCACTTAAACTGATTAACATAATAACAGACACGATGACATAATCTCCGGATTCACATTAATAACGATAGCTTGGCATGCTCTTGAGGATGTGCAGCTGAATCAAAATGAAAGATGCTTGAAATGAAAATAGTGTTTTGTCCATGTGGTGCTTTAACATACATCATTTTCTTATTTGGACATGCTATAAAACAAAGCCAAATCAGAGCCTGCCATCTTCTTAATTTCTTTAATCATAATAACAAATTGCCTGAATGTGAGGAAAGTTATCACCAGAGAACAAGAGTGTTATTTACCCAATTGTAGAAATCTTTGTCGTTGTGTGTGTGCACTCAGTCGTGTCTGACTCTCTGCAACACCATGGACTGTAGCCCACCAGGCTCTGCTGACCATGAGATTTCCCAGGCAAGAATACTGGAGTGGGTTGCTATTTCCTTCTCTAGGGGATCGTCCCAACCCAGGGATCAAACTCACATATCGTGCATCTCCTGCATTGCAGACAGATTGTTTACCACTGAGCCACCAGGTAAATCCATGGAAATGAAAGAATGCCTAATAGCAAGTATTCCAATCTACTTTCAGTAAACATCATGAGGGATATTTAAGCAAGAAATTCTTTTTAGGAATTTAGACATTTAAGCAAACCATTAGGCAATGTTTCCTTACAAGAAACCTTGTAAAAAAATTTTTATAGTAAATTAAATCACTTTTTACTGAACATTAAAACTTGATTTCTACAGCATTTAGTTGGCACAGAACAACAGACAGCTTTGTATTATGCTCCAAGTAATTGAGAATACAGTAAAAATTTGAGGTAAAAAGTAATTTGGGTAAAAATATATTTTATTTTCACCCAAAACACTTCCCATTTTACACTATTACAGTTATGTCGCTTTGACTAGCTTTAGTTAACTAAAAACTCTGGTTAACACCTACATTCCAATATATTTCTAAACTGCATCAGATGTTAAGCTACTAGAGAAAAGAAATCTACATACTGCAGCATTCAGTAGGAGGAATTATGCCCCCCAGAGATATCTTAATCCCTGGATGAGGATGAAATCCCTAATCTCTGGAATCTGTAACTGTTACCTTAACTGGAATAAAGGGTCTTTGCCAGTGTGATTACATTAAGGATCTTGAGATGGGGAGATTGGATTGTCTAGGTGGACCCTAAATGTATTACTTGTCTAGAAGACAGAGATTTGACTCTCGGAGGAGGAGGTGATGCGAAGATGGAGACAGACAGTAGTGCTGTGGCCACAAAGCAAGGGAGAAAGGCAGCTACCAGACGCTGGCAAAGCTGGGAACAGATCCTCTCTTCTAATTTTCAGGGCAGTAAGACCCTGTCAGCACCCTGATTTTGGACTTCTGTCCTCCACAACTGTGAAATAATACATTTCTATTGTGTAAGTCACAAAGATATTTGGTTTTGTTGTTTTAATAGTGGTAAGAGAAAATGAAAACACATTTGATTTTTGTTCCTCTCGACTCCAATAAAGTTTAGAATCAAGGAGACCCTTATACCAAGAGACTTATACCATTTTAAAAGTCTCTCTCTCTCTCTCTCTCTATATATATATATATATATATACATACACACATATATAAAAGTCTCTCTCTCTATAATATATATATATACACTTATATATAAAAGTCTCTTTCTCTGTCTCTCTCTCTATATATACTTATATATAAAAGTCTCTCTCTCTCTCTCTCTCTCTCTCTCTATATATATATATATATATATATATATGTAATATATTGTCTGTGTGTGCATCTTCTTAATGATCCTGGAACAAGAAAAAGGCAAAAGTCCCAATGAAAATATATTTCTGCTAAAAATATAGTTACTTTCATTGGTTAATAACTGCAATAGATATTTTAGGAAATATGATTCTGTGAACTATGAGAATAGAAGATGGTTTTAAGTGTTTAGATACTATTTTTAATGGAATAAAAAATTGAATTTTCTGTTTCAGTATGGACAGTGGAAAGAGAAGAAAATGTTTTTTGCTTGTGTGTGTGTGTGTGTGATGAAAACACTTGAGATCTACTCTCTTAGCATATTTTAAGTATGCAATACAATATTATCTAATGCTGTATATTAGACCCTTAAAACACATTCAGTCTTATAACTGAATATTTGTACCCTTTTCCAAACATCTCTGCATTTTCCCTATCTTCTAGCCTCTGGAAGGGAAATCTCCTTCTTTACAGGGACTTTATAAAGAGACATTTAAATCTCTTGGGATGATTTTTTTAAGTACAAAACCTAGTTACAGGTAATTAGTTCCATTAAAATATTTTTCCAGGTTTCCTCTAGATATGTTTTTATATCATGTGAT
The DNA here is from genome assembly GCF_001704415.2 of Capra hircus. NCBI lineage: Eukaryota > Metazoa > Chordata > Mammalia > Artiodactyla > Bovidae > Capra > Capra hircus. Next base: position 33,101,804 of record NC_030835.1, read on the forward strand.
CTATAATGTTTTCTTTGTCTATTCTTACTCTTGAATCTTTTGGGATTTTAACTAATTTTACACCGGTCCTTCTATCTCCTTATCTGGAACAATTAAGCGTAGTTTTTAAAAATGTTATACATATTTTACTTGTACTAGGTCACTGGATTACTTTTTCAAAGTTTAGTTACAATCTTCATTATTCTATAAAACTAATTCTAAGTGTTGAGTTCAACACAGTGTACTTCTTACAAGTGACATAAGCAGAAATTTACCTCTTCTTCATTCCACTTGAAGTTCTTCATTCTAGAGCCATTTCTAAGTAACCAAAGCTAGAAATATAGACATTATCTCATTAAAGAGTCCCTGACATGGCTAAGCATTGAGTTTCTAAAAATCGTTTTCTGTTATTAAATGTTTACAAAATCTGTGACAGGAATGTCAGCATGCTTTTTGAACCATTTCCTGCCCTTGTTCCAGTGCTTATGAAAAAGAGGAATGCTTTAGATAAACCAGCTGCTAGATTTCCTAGAACAGTAAATTACTCTAACACTCCTATTTGATGTGATCCTGCCACATTTTTTTTCCAGCAGGATTTCCTCATGTTTCACAACTATTTGTTTCCACTTTAAATTAGCTCCCTACAAACAGTCTCTTGTCAAATGCATGCCTAGCTATCCACACTGAGTATCCATGATTAAAGAGACCCTCCAATTCATTACAACCATCTCCCTTTAATTAAAAAATCACAAAACACAACTTTTTCACTAACATTTTGACTCCCTGCCTTAAAACAAGTCATTGTTATAGTTAATATAAAACTTCAATGGACTCATTTGGAATCCTTCATGATTATTGAGGTACTACATGGTAACATGTTTTGGATTAAATAATGGCAATAATGAAAAGTCATTCAAATATCTGAGGAACTAGCATAAAAGTAATTCAAATTTATTTCTAATTTCTTAGCTTAAGCCATTCTGATCTCTTCTACTTTACTTATTTTCTCCAATATTAGTTATTTTGTTTTTTTTTTTTTTTTTACTGGAAAAACACATGTTGCTTTATTTGTCAGGTACCTATCTTTTACTTTTTATTGGAGTATAATTACTATGCAATGTCGTGCCTAGAATCTCCCTCTCATTCCACACTCCATCCCTCCCACTGAGGTCATCACAGAACACCGAGCTAAGCTCCCTGTGCTATCCGGCTATTCTAATGACATCCTGATGATTCTTTGTTAAGGCAGCTATCTGAGAATCTAACAATTTGATGCATGCTCATCTTCCTGAGCTAAGCCATGTTTGTGATGATCAACTTATTTTTAGAAACAAATAAATATTCATAATTTTGATTCTACAAACTGAGAGAGATAATGTGCATCTGGATAGATCTTTTCCGGGTCTCTTGTCTTATTGCTCCACATCCAACTTGGAATAAAACAAAGAAACAAACAAACGAAAAAAAAACACCCGTCTTGAGAAGATAGGTAAGTCTCTGAGGTGGTAAGCATTTTTAGAAAATAGTATAAATTCTACCAGTGCAAATTACAATGATGTGATTAAGTTAATGCTATAAATAAAAGGTCCATTGAGCAGTTTACTGTTTCTTTGCCTTAAATAATGAGTTCCAGTCTCTTCCATTTCACTACCTGTTAAAATTTCCTTTACATAGTTAAATAAATATTTGTCTGTGGAAATCTTCTAAAGGAATGATTCTTGTTCCTTTTTAAAATGCTCTGAACAGAACGCTAATATCCAACATCTACACTAAATTTAATCATTAAGTCCCAGGAAGTTTGAATGACAGACACAAACCTTTTCTTTTGATGATGTTGTACTAACAGTTTTTGGGTTTGGGCATCAGCCAGTCTTGGGTATAGACATCAGTTCTATAACTTATCAACTTCACAAACCATAAACTCAGAGGCTGTCTCTGCATCTGACAGAAGGGAATAATATCTATTCTATAGAGTTGTTATGAGGATCAAATGACTAAAATGTAAATATATAAATGAAAAACTCCTGGGCACATATCCTGAAATGATGAAAACTACAATTCAAAAAAATACATGGACCTCAATGTTCATAGCAGAACTCTTCACAATAGACAAGACTTGGAAACAACCTAAATGTATATAAACAAATGAACAGGTAAATATGCGGTACACATATAGCATGGAATACTACTCAGCACGAAAGAAGAATGGAGTAATGTCATTTGTAGCAATATGATGGACCTAGAGATTATCATACTAAGTAGCTCAGAAAGAGAAAGAATAACACCATACGCTATAAATTTTGTGTGGAACCTCAAAATTGACACAAATGAACTTATTTATGAAATAGAAACAGACAGACAAACAAAATAAATTTATGGATACCAAAAGATATATACAGGGTGAGGATAAATTGAGAGTTTTGGATTAGCAAATAAAACCTACTATATGTAAAACAGATAAACAAGTTTCCACTGTACAGCATAGGGAACTATATTCAATATCCCGTAATAAGCTATAATGGAAAAGAATCTGAAAAATAATACATATATGAATCACTTAAGCCTTTTGCTCTATACCAGAAAATAACACAAAACTGTTAATCAACTATACTTCAAATTTTTTGACTGAGAAATTGTATTTACACAATTTGTAGTAGTAGTAAATCTTCATCAATTGTTTCATTCATTTAGTATTTAGTGTCTACCACACAGTGAGTTCTGTTCTTGGTTCCAGGGCTGGAGGTGTGTGTGAACAATACAAGGTTTTTTCTCTGCTTCCATGGAGCTTTCATTCTGATGAATAGATGGATAATAAGCAAAGCCATGAGTGTTTAAGAAATGAAACATATATGACAGAAATACAATGTAGAGGTGTGTCTTAGAGTAGCTGGAGTGCTCCTTTCGCACTCAATGGGCAGGAAGCCACTAGGACAGGTGACGTTTACAGTGAAACCTGAACAAAAGGGAAGAGGCATCTGGAGTGTGAGGGGAGAGAGTTTCAACCCACAAGAGCAGACCAGATGCAAGCTTGGCAGATAGAGCAGCATATCCTCCTCCTGGCAGAGCAGGATGGTGGGAAGAGGTGAGAAACAGGGGCAGGCCATGGCCATAGGGAACCCTGAGAGCCATAACAATATTTAGATTTTATTCAGGTATTCTGAAAAGCCCCTGCAGGATTGTGAGCAAGTGAGGGACAAGACTGACACAAGAGCGGTCAGGGAAAAGCAGGAAAGAAGGGACCACTTAGGGCACCCTGGGTAAGACTGCTGACTAGATTGGGACTGGGAAAGTTGGAAGAAAGAGGACAGAATTACAATGTGTTTTGAAGACTGAGCCAATAAAACTTATAGATGAACTGAATGTGGAAAATGAGAAAAGAAAAAAAAAAAAAGAACACCTAGCCTTTGGTTTGGATCTCCTGGAAATAGTCTGGAAAACAGAGACGAGACAGATGAGGAAGAAAGAAGTTGTGGTAGGACACAAAAAATCTCCAGTTTTATTTTGGACAAGTTTTTTAATTTTTAACTTTATATTGGAGTATAGTTGATTACCAGGCTTCCCTGGTGGCTTAGTGATAAGGAATTGACCTACCAATGCAGGAGACATGGGTTCCATCCCTGGGTTGGGAAAGTCCCCTGGAGAAGGAAATGGCAACCCACTCAGTATTCTTGCCTAGGAAATCCCATGGACACAAGAGCCTGGTGGGTTACAGTCCATGGAGTCACAAAAGAGTTGGACCTGACTTAGCGACTAAACAATAGTTGACTAACAATGTTGTGCTACTTTCAGGGGCACAGCATGGATATAAGAGTTGGACTATAAGGAAAGCTGAGCGCCGAAGAACTGATCCTTTTGAACTATGGTGTTGGAGAAGACTCTTGAGAGTCCCTTGGACTGCAAGGAGATTCAACCAGTCCATCCTAAAGGAAATAAGTCCTGAATATTCATTGGAAGGACTGATCTTAAAGCTGAAACTCCAATACTTTGGCCACCCGATTCGAAGAACCGACTAATTGGAAAAGACCCTGATTCTAGGAAAGATTGAGGGCAGGAGGAGAAGGGGACAACAGGGGATGAAATGGTTGGATGACATCACTGATGTGATAGATGTTAGCTTGAGTAGGCTCTGGGAGTTGGTCATGGACAGGGAAGCCTGGAGTGCTGCAGTCCATGGAATTGCAAAGAGTCTGGACATGACTGAGCAACTGAACTGAACTGATATATAGATACATACACATACATACACATATGTGGGCTTCCCCAGTGACTCAGTGGTAAAGAATCTGCTTGCAATGCAGGAGACACAGGAGACTTGGGTTTGATCACTGAGTCAGGAAGACCCCCTGGAGGAGGGCAAGGCAACCCACTCCAGTATTCTTGCCTGGAGAATTCTATGGATAGAGGAGCCTGGTGGGCTACAGTCCATAGGGTCGCAAAAAGTCAGATATGATTGAAGCAACTGAGCATGTATGCACACATAGGTATATGTATAGGGAAAGGAAAGTGAAAGTCACTCAGTCATGTTTGACTCTTTGTGACCCCATGGATTGTAGCCTGCCAGGCTCCTCTATCCATGAAATAGTCCAGGCAAGACTACTAGAGTGGGTAGCTATTCCCTTTCTAGGGGATCTTCCAAACCGAGGTATCAAACCCAGGTCTTACACACTGAGGCAAATTCTTTATTGTCTGAGCCAACAGGTATATGTATATATACACCCTTTTTCAGATTCTTTTCCCATATAGGTGATTATAAAGTATTGAGCAAAGTTCCCTGTGCTATATAGTAGGTCCTTATGGATTATCTATTATATATCTAGTAGCATGTATCAAGAGAGTTCCAGAAAAACATCTATCTCTGCTTTATTGACTATGCCAAAGCCTTTCCCTGTGTGGATCACAATAAATTGTGGAAAATTCTGAAAGAGATGGGAATACCAGACCATCTAACCTGCCTCTTGAGAAATCTGTATGCAGGCCAGAAAGCAACAGTTAGAACTGGACATGGAACAACAGACTGGTTCCAAATAGGAAAAGGAGTACGTCAAGGCTGTATATTGTCACCCTGCTTATTTAACTTATATGCAGACTACATCATGAGAAATGCTGGACTGGAAGAAACACAAGCTGGAATCAAGATTGCCGGGAGAAATATCAATAACCTCAGATATGCAGATGACACCACCTTATGGCAGAAAGTGAAGAAGAACTGAAGAGCCTCTTGATGAAAGTAAAAGAGGAGAGTGAAAAACTTGGCTTAAAGCTCAACATTCAGAAAATGAAGATTATGGCATCCGGTCCCATCAATCCATGGGAAATAGATGGGGAAACAGTGGAAACAGTGTCAGACTATTTTTTTGGGCTCCAAAGTCACTGCAGATGGTGACTGCACCCATGAAATTAAAAGACGCTTACTCTTTGGAAGAAAAGTTATGACCAACCTAGATAGCATATTCAAAAGTAGAGACATTACTTTGCCGACTAAGGTCCGTCTAGTCAAGGCTATGGTTTTTCCAGTAGTCATGTATGGATATGAGAGTGTGAAGAAGGCTGAGCTCTGAACAATTGATGCTTTTGAACTGTGGTGTTCGTGAAGACTCTTGAGAGTCCCTTGGACTACAAGGAGATGCAACCAGTCCATTCTGAAGGAGATCAATCCTGGGTGTTCTTTGGAGGGAATGATGCTAAAGCTGAAACTCCAGTACTGTGGCCACCTCATGCGAAGAGTTGACTCACTGGAAAAGACCCTGATGCTGGGAGGGATTGGGGGCAGGAGGAGAAGGGGACGACAGAGGATGAGATGGCTGGATGGCATCACTGACTCGATGGACGTGAGTCTGAGTGAACTCCGGGAGTTGGTGATGGACAGGGAGGCCTGGCGTGCTGCGATTCATGGGGTCGCAAAGAGTTGGACACGACTGAGTGACTGAACTGAACTGGACTGAGCATGTATCATGGAAAAAGCAAGAGCTGAATCTAGCATGTATATGTTAATCTCAGCCTCCTAATTCATCCCTCTCTTCACATTTTCCCTTTAGTAAAAGGGAATGTTTTTTCCAAACTTGTTTTTGACAAGTTAATTTAGATCTACTATGAGGCAATCAAGTAAAGCATACCATCTTAGTTGCATGTAGTCTGATTGTCAGAGAAGGGATCAGAGCTGGAATTGTTACGTGAACTGTTGAGTCCTGCCCCAAGGCCATACATGAGGAGCCCAGAACCAAGGTCACCTCCTAAGCTGACTAAGTCCTTTCGTAACTGTTGCCAAAAGTCCCCTTGATCATCACCAGCAGGCTTCCTGATTCCAAATCAGGCAAAAATGTGCATCCTGGTAGTCACTCTATAGCGTCCTAACCAACCACCTAATGTCAACCTTGCAGCAGGAATTTTCTTTGTCTTGAGGCCATAAAAATTGGCTATTAAGCCATGAATACCGTCAACTTTACCTGGCCTGTCAGGATGTCAGCCCACTGTGCTCACAGCACTATCATTACTTCTGCTCTTTGTTCTCAAAAAACTCACTTCCTTCCAAAATGCTATGTCTGGAAATCATTTTCCAACCCATGCTCAGACTGCCTCAACATGAACATATAGTCAAAGGTTTGTCTGGAAGGATGTTAAAGAAAGTTATAATACAGAATGATCACCATAATATACCATAAATTACAATAAAATGTTATGTTTCCCGTAAATTTCTTTTAAAGTAATACTTTGAGACATGGAAAATGAGAATGCATTACTATACTTTGAGAGGAAAAAGGTATGAATAAGGTGACTCTATATTTGTATAAATATATATAAATTTCAGAAGACAAGAATATAAAACTATTTGAAGAGTTACCTTGAAGTTTTACAGTGTTAAGATTAGAAGCATTTATGTTACTTTCTGTATCTTTGGTTTTGTGTTTTCAAGTTTAGAAAAAATGGAAAATTAATGGTAATAAACACAAATTACTGTAAAAATATCAATCAGTCAGTTCAGTCACTCAGTCATGTCCAACTCTTTGTGACTCTATGGACTGCAACACGTCAACTTCCCTGACCATCACCAAATCCTGGAGGTTACTGAAACTCATGTCCATCACGTCAGTGATGCCATCCAACCATTTCATCCTCTGTCATCCCCTTCTCCTGACTTCAGTCTTTCCCAATATCAGGGTCTTTTCCAATGAGTCAGTTCTTTGCATCAGGTGGAAAAAGTACTAGAGTTTCAGCTTGATCATCAGTCCTTTCAATGAGTAATCAGGACTGATGGACTGGTTGGATCTCCTTGCAGTCCAAGGGACTCTAAAGAGTCTTCTCCAACACCACAGTTCAAAAGCATCAATTCTTTGGCACTCAGCTTTCTTTATAGCACAATTCTAACATTCATACATGACTACTGGAAAAATCATAGCTTTGACTGGATGGACCTTTGTTGGCAAAGTAATATCTCTGCTTTTTAATATGCTATCTAGGTTGGTCACAGCTTTTCTTCCAAGGAGCGAGCATCTTTTAATTTCATGGCTGCAGTCACCATCTGCAGTGATTTTGGAGTCCAAGAAAATAAAAGTCTCTCACTGTTTTCATTGATTCCCCATTTATTTGCTTTGAAGTAGATGGGACAGGATGCCATGGTCTTAGTTTTCTGAATGTTGAGCTTTAAGCCAACTTTTTCACTCTCCTCTTTCACTTTCATCAAGAGACTCTTTAGTTCTTTACTTTCCACCGTAATGGTGGTGTCATCTGCATATCGGAGGTTATTGATATTTCTTCTGGCAATATGGATTCTAGCTTGTGCTTCATCCAGCCCAGCATTTCACATGACGTACTCTGCATATAAGTTAAATAAACAGGGTGACAATATACAGTCTTGACATATTCCTTTTCCAATTTGGAACCAGTCTGTTGTTCCATGTCTAGTTCTAACTGTTGATTCTTGACCTGCATACAGATTTCTCAGGAGGCATGTCAGGTGGTCTGGTATTCCCAGCTCTTAAAGAATTTTCCACAGTTGTGATCCACACAGTGAAAGGCTTTGGCATAGTCAATAAAACAGAAATAGAAGTCTTTCTGGAACTCTCTTGCTTTTTCAATGATCCAGTGGATGTTGGCAATTTGATCATGGTTCCTCTGCCTTTTCTAAGTCCAGCTTGAACATCTGGAAGTTCTCAGTTCACATACTGTTTAAGCCTGGCTTGGAGAATTTTGAGCATTACTTTGCTAGTATGTGAGATGAGTTCAAGTGTGAGGTAGTTTGAACATTCTTTGAACAATCCCTTTCCTTGGGATTGGAATGAAAACTGACCTTTTCCAGCCCTGTGGCCACTGCTGAGTTTTCCAGATTTGCTGGCATAGTGAGTGCAGAACTTTCACAGCAGCATCTTTTAGGATTTGAAATAGCTCAACTGGAATTCCATCACCTCCACTACCTTTGTTCACAGTGATGCTTCCTAAGGCCCACTTGACTTCTCATTCCAGGATGTCTGGCTCTAAGTGAGTGATCACACCATCTTGATTATCTGGGTCGTGAAGATCTTTTTTGTACAGTTCTGTGTATTCTTGCCACCTCTTCATAATATCTTCTGTTTCTGTTAGGTCCATACCATTTCTGTCCTTTATTGAGCTCATCATCTTTGCATGAAATTTTCCTTTGCTATCTCTAGTTTTCTTAAAGAGATCTCTAATCTTTCCCATTCTATTGTTTTCCTCTATTTCTTTGCACTGATCAGTTATAACAAAACCAATAAATGCACTAAGAAAGATTTAGCAAAAACAGTTTTAGCAACACTTCATTCTGTAACATTACAGTAAATTTATTAGCTAATATTGATATATTCTAATTAATTTGCTCATAAAAATATGACTTCATAATTTTTACAGAGTAAAAATTGTCTCAGTATTTCTTCCTGTTCTTTTCATATATACATTTTTGGTTCCAGAGAACTTTGCATACAATGTGTCATACTTCACCATTTTTACCTTTTACTATGAATAAGTGGCATGTGGTTAGTTCATCCATCAGTCTTAAATTTACTTGGGAAAATGCAATGTGATAACCACTCCTATTAATTCCAAAACAGACAGACTAGGGCCAAGAAATGTTTTGTTTTCCCTTAATGGCTGATGTAGATACCACCCTGGGAATGATCAGTTGTGTGTGAACTGGGTTGCACAAGGACAAAAGGGGGAAAGGATAGACAGGGTATATCATAGACATTGGATATTATTATACAGATCTGCAACTGAGGGGTTAATGCAACATCTTCCTTTATCAAATATACATCCCATGATCATCTACTGAGATGCAACAATGTAATTAACTCAGGTGTGATAAATATTATCTTTCTGTACTAGACAGGAACATCTTATTTACCAAATTAAATCAATCACTGTGCTGTGCCCTGAAATTCTACTTAATTTTCCCTGAAATCTTATGAAGGAAATCTAATATGTGCAAAAGTCAACCCCTCAGAATTTGGTGTTAAAATTTGATGCAATAACTAATATGTCGGCAACTTGCGTTTAACTAAAAATGTTTGCCTGTAACAAAGAAATTAGGGAAATATGTTTATTCAAGGTCAAGATTAAGACCAAAGCTAAGCTGAAACCCAAGATTTTATTTTAAATATGTCTTTAAATAAGTATTCAAGTTCATCATAGAACATTCCTTTAGGAGATATACTGCAAGGATACTCTTCTCAGCCCAATGAACTGGTGAATCCATGTAAAAAGACCGTAATCCAAGTTCAGAGAAATAAGTGGTTATCAATGACTTTCTACAGACAATAATGAAGACAAATTGCTACATTTACAAATTAATAAGCAGAAGCATCATTAAATTCCACTAACATTTATTTACTTCTACATGCCCTGCTTTGTGCGAATTTTGTAGGAAAAACTGTAACGAAACTGAAATAAGCAAACAACCTACTACTCTTTACATAGAATGGTTTTTCTTTGTCTTAAACTTACCACCTCTACCTTGCAATTTATGCGCCTCTTCCTTGAGAAAGGTGTAGATATATCCAGCTTAGTAAGGAAGCCTGAGACATTACCATAATCTGTTTAACATATTTTTAATGGGTTTAATATTCAGAGCATTTCAGTTGATTTATTTTTCTGCATTATTTGGTATGATTATACAGTTTTGACATTTTAATTACTCTATCATTCAAATGCCACATTTTTCAGGTAGTTAGTACCTAGGGTTGGGACCCAATGGTAATTACTTTGTCAATAATTTTTCTTTGGCAGATTTATTTTTGCTCCCTACAATGAGCAATGGAAAAAGGCAAAATCAGCACTGAGGCATTACCAGTTTTGCTCCCACCTCAACACTCTTTCAACTCACTGTCAAAAGTTGTTAGAGAAACTTCTCTGGTGGTCCAGGAGCTAAGACAACATGCTCTCAATGCAGGAGGCCTGGGTTTGATCCCTGATCAGGAAACTAGATGTCACATGTCAGAATTAAGAGTCCACATCCCACACACTGCAGCTAAAAGGTCCCGCATTCTGCAACAAAGATCAAAGATACCTCATGCTGCAACTAAGACCCCATACAGCCAAATAAATTAAAAAAAAAATAGCTGTTAGATATGATCATTTGACTATATTATTAACTATATTTTTTCATAAAAGCTAAATTCAAAAATGAATTAAGAACAATTGCAAAATCTTCTGTGGCGTATCTGTGTGTCAAGCACTGATTTTTACATCATTTGGGAAAAATCATGAAAACCATATATTCAGAGCTAAAAAGAAGGTAAGTTTTCAAACATGAACCTGTGCTTCATGGGAAGAAAGAAGTATTTTTTAAATGATGCTTTGTTATAATGTTTTCATCTTATCCCAGAAGAATAGCCTACTTTATCTATCATGGCAGTCAAAGCAAACAGTCTAACATCCACTTACTCACTGAGCTTAGTAAAGACGTCATTATATTATCTCCAAAAATCACTAAAAACGACTGGCTCACTGTTGAGTTGGAAAACCGGCTTATCACAGTGCATGCAAGGCTGACACTTTGTTTTTCCAGGTTTTGAATTGTTCCTTTTGTCACAAGCTCTAAGTACACATCTGATATTAAATTATACTTCTTATTAAATAAAGCATTTGAATCAATAACTGGTTCTATAACCAATTTTCACGTGATTAGGTAACAAGCCCATGCTATTTCACAGTTCAACAACACAGAGAGAACTTTAACTTGGATTTTAGAAATTGCTCCTATTCCTTCAATTTAATCTTCTCCCCACAACCCGCCCCACTTTATGTCTCACAGGGCTCAAGTTTTCCGTCCCTCATCAGCTGATTGCACTCTCAGTGCAATCTGATGGTGTGCAAAATAGTCTCGGGAGTTTCTCCTTCAGATTCTGACACATCTATAGATATTCTTAAAGGGATAAAGAAAATAAGATAGCAAACACATGAACCATTTTAAAACAATGACTGAGATAGTTTATAAAAATTTCCCATTCCAGAAAAGATTAAAATACAAACTTTTGGTGAGTAAGAATTTCAAACTCTGTAATCTAAAACTATGCCTTAGAAAAACTTTAAAGCAAGAATTCTTTTTGCTATAAAAAGGTCATTCATTTAAAATCAAATTTATTACTATTTGTGTATATATATATATATTTAATGATACATATCACCATACATTTATATGTACACACACACACATATATATGCATAAATACACACATATTCTACTTCCTTTCTTTCCACAACTCCTGCCCTTCACTTCCCAATTGCAACCTAGAAATATAAACTCCACGAATACAGGAACTTTGTTTACTGTGCATAACTCAGGGCCTACTACACTGAAACAGGTCCATTAATATTTATAGCATGAGTACATGAGACGCCTGAGTTCTTCAATTTCAAGTATTTAACTAACATAATTTAAAACATGATGTTCTTTCCAGGTAATTTAATCTCCTTAAATTTCAAATGACTTCAAAATACTGTAATTATCTTCTTTATTAAACCACAGGTATAAAAAAACATGGCTTCTTCAAAACTATCTCTGCTTCCTAGGCTTATTTGTTTTTAGACTTTTTTTTTCCTTCAGATCAGTTGAGTGGCACATATAAGAGACAGTAAAACACTGGTGATCTCTGTCCACCATATAGATAAGCCAAATGTAAGAGAAATCAGAACAATTTTTTGCAGATAACTGAGCTAAAAAGAGAAAGAATTTGATGGGATGCCTGGTGGACATACGGCTTCCCTGATGGCTCAGCAGTAAAGAATCCACCTGCCAAACAGAAGACACAAGATAAATGGGTTCCATCCCTGGGTCAGGAAGATCCCCTGGAGAAGGAAATGCAGCCTACTTCGGTATTCTTGCCTGAAAAAGCCTGTGGACAGAGGGGCCTGGTGCGCTACAGTCCAAAGGTTTGCAGAGTCGGACATGATTGAGCACACACGCTAGTGGATATAATATACTTATTAAGGCCAAGAATGTTAGTTTTCACCTTGTGGAATCAATTAATTATGCTACCACACACACTCACATTAATGTGAAAAAAATAAGATGTAATAAAACATGTTAAAGATATATGACTTTAATGGTAAACCATTCAATCTTAAAAACGGTCAGTGCATTCTCCTGAAAGACACCTTCCCTTATCTGCTTGAGGACATGTCTCTAATAGATCCAGATTCTCATTTTTATCCATATCAATTGCTGGAGAAGGATAGAAGGGGAAATCTTTAATTATGTTACAATTACTTTTCAGGATATAAAAAAAGGCATGGTTTAAAATGTGAAGCATATTTTTAATATATAATTAATACATAATTTACTTTTTGAAATCAAAATTAGTTTTCTAATTCCACATATAAAATATAATGTGCCTCCATATTTACATGCCATTCTACAGTGGTAGGCTGTCACAAATTTAGGTTAATAAATACGCATATAAATTGGTAGTGTATCCTGCTCCTTATGCATTTCCTCCTTTGTAAAAAGAAGACAAAGCCATGCTTGCAGAGATATTGTGAATATTAAAGGATGTTGTACAGTGAAACCCCACTGCACAGTTACTACTTTAGTATATGGTAGCCATTATCAGCATTATCATTAAATTTCAACATGCAACTCTAAGTCCTTCAGCTAAAAAGAATGTCAGAAAATGGTCACCAAGTTGCTACAGTTTGAAGACACTAACAAAGCTATCAGGGAACAACCTGGAATTCACTCAAGTGTTACCTTTCGACATTAAAAACAACAACAACAAAACCTGAGTCTTTCAAATATATTATTCTTGCTGCATTACTCTACTTACTTGAGTGTATCCAAGCTTTAGTTCAGGGATAATGCCTACATGACTCCATTATATTTCTGCTGACACAACTGGATGAATATTCTTAATATAGGATTCATTCAAACAGTATCCCTTTTTGCTTAAAGCATGTCAATCTAAAATAGCTCACATATTGAGAACTGGAGTACCCTGTCAACCCATTTTCCTCTCCTAAAGATGTCTTTATTAGCCTAATGCTTCCCACTTATCTCTCTATAGCCATCTGTGGAAGCTGAATAGCTTGAGATAGCCTGTGCTACTTATAAGTCTTAGCCTGTATCGACTCCTGTGTCTATGACTGAAGTACAGTAAGTAACAAAGATGAAAGTTGAGTGTTTCCATAATGATTTAGTGGACTTAACAGTCTTTCCTGTTAAAATGGTACTATTTGAAAATAAATAGTTAACCTAAATAATTTTAAGTCCTCTTCCAGGTGATATACAGTTACTGAAATAAATTTCAGATAAAATTTCAGTTGGCTATGTTACAAAGCCTTTTGCTGATTGACAGAGAGGGGTTTTGGGGATTTGGTTATTTTTCCCTCTATTTTTTTAAAAACAGTTTGAACCTATAGGAACCTACTATTTCTGCTTTCTTGACTATGCCAAAGCCTTTGACTGTGGATCACAAGAAACTGGAAAATTCTGAGAGAGATGGGAATACCAGACCACCTGACCTGCCTCTTGAGAAATCTATATGCAGGTCAGGAAGCAACAGTTAGAACTGGACATGGAACAACAGACTGGTTCCAAATAGGAAAAGGAGTACGTCAAGGCTGTATATTGTCACCCTGCTTATTTAACTTGTATGCAGAGTACATCATGAGAAATGCTGGACTGGAAGAAACACAGCTGGAATCAAGATTGCCAGAAGAAATATCAATAACCTCAGATATGCAGATGACACCACCCTTATAGCAGAAAGTAAAGATGAACTAAAAAGCCTCTTGATGAAGTGAATGAGGGGAGTGAAAAAGTTGGCTTAAGGCTCAACATTCAGAAAATGAGGATCATGACATCCGGTCCCATCACTTCATGGGAAATAGATGGGGTTATTAGGTTATGAGTGTGGAGCTCTCATTAATGGGATTAATACATTTAGGATACAAATAAGAGGCTCAAGAAATTGCTTTTGACACTTTCACCATGTGAGGACACAGCAAAAAGATGGCTTTCTAGGAAACAAGCCTGTACCATACGTGAAATCTGCCAGTGTAGAGATTGGATTCTAGACTCCAGAACTGTGAGGAATAAACTTCCATTGTTTATATGAGCTACCTAGTCAATGGTGTTGTTTTAGCAGCTTGCATGGACTGAGATAGAAATATCAACCAATAATTGGAAAAAAAGTGAGTGTAGTCTACCAAAGAGGCGTGTGCATAATACAGGGGTGAAAGAAAAGAGAGTAGTTAATTTTAAAAGGAGGATTAAGGAAGTTTTCATAGAAGGGAGAGCATGTCAAATGAGATTGGAAGGACAAATTGGAGTTTGATAGGCGGTATCCACAAATAGGAGGAGGCTTGTGGTGTCACATACGTTAAGGCTGGGGTGCTTCTAGGTTGGGCTTGGCCAGCAAAAAGGTGGAGGAGATCACAGTAGACAAATGAAAGGGGGCCACGCAAAGCTCCTTGAGGCATTCACAACTCATCTTATTCCACTTCTGGTTACTCTGCAGTAGTTATTCAACTTTAATCAACTCTTCTTCTTGTCCCTGAATACCTTCTGCTCATTCACAACTGTGAATCAGAGGTTTACACTATTCCCCTTATCACAATGATGTTATGCTTAGAATTATTACCTGACTGAGTAGACCTATTCTTAAAGATCCACTGATAACCACTTCAATCTCCTGTCTCCAATTTAGAGGAGACTTCAGTTCTGAATGGACTTCCTTGGTGGCTCAGATGGTAAAATGACTGCCTAAAGTGTGGGAGACCTGGGTTTGATCCCTGGGTCAAAGGGGAAGATCCTCTGGAGAAGGAAATGGCAATCCACTCCAGTACTTCTGTCTTCTGAATACCCCATGTCTCCTCAAAATTCTGGCACTTCTGTCTAGTTTTTAGAGATACCTTTTTATCAAATAATAGGCTGACATCATGGCATCTGGTCCCCATCACTTCATGGGAAATAGATGGGGAAACAGTGTCAGACTTTACTTTTGAGGGCTCCAAAATCACTGCAGATGGTGACTGCAGCCATGAAATTAAAAGACGCTTACTCCTTGGAAGAAAAGTTATGACCAACCTAGACAGCATGTTGAAAAGCAGGGACATTACTTCGCCAACAAAGGTCCATCTAGTCAAGGCTATAGTTTTTCCTGTGGTCATGTATGGATGTGAGAGTTGGACTGTGAAGAAAGCTGAGCACCAAAGAACTGATGCTTTTGAACTGTGGTGTTGGAGAAGACTCTTGAGAGTCCCTTGGACTGCAAGGAGATCCAAATAGTCCATTCTGAAGGAGATCAGCCCTGGGTGTTCTTTGGAAGGAATGATGCTAAAGCTGAAACTCCAGTACTTTCACCACCTCATGCGAAGAGTTGACTTATTGGAAAAGACTCTGATGCTCGGAGGGATTGGGGGCAGGAGGAAAAGGGGACGACAGAGGATGAGATGGCTGCTTGGCATCACTGACTCGAAGGACGTGAGTCTGAGTGAACTCCGGGAGTTGGTGATGGACAGGGAGGCCTGGTGTGGCAATTCATGGGGTTGCAAGGAGTTGGGCACAACTGAGCGACTGAACTGAACTGAGACTGACATCTAAGTCAGAGTCCTTCAGAAGGAGGCTTCTAAATTCATGAAAAATGTTTAATATAAACATCACAAATCTATAAAGATTATGAAAATAAGTAAGGACACATGAGCATCTGTCTGTCCAGTAGGGCTGGTATTCCAACACCATGATGCTGCTTTTTTTTTTGTTACATGCGAAATCCTAATATGAGAGTTCAAAATATGAATGGTGGCTGCACTCAAGGACTGAAAGCATGAGATAAGGCAGAGCCCAGGAGAAGCAGGACAGAAAAGCACCAGAGACGTCAGTGTATCAGGTCATCTAGGGTCCCATGCAGAAACAGCAAAGCAACAGCCAAGCCTAATCCCACATCCATGGTTGTGAGCTTTGACCTAGGAATCTACCTCCAAAACCTTTACCCTCAAAAGCTTTCGCCACAAACATGAGTTTCCTAGTCAGGTGCAAACTTGATAAAAGCTAAAGTTATTGAAAAAATAAACAAGAATAAAGGAGACTGTGTACAGAAGCATTCAATAATGTTATAATCCACGTTATAGACAAGTCGGGTTCCATTTACTTTGAAATACTCTCCGGAGGCTGATATGGATGGATACAGAGATGGACCGAGCAAACATTACCATTGTTTCAGATGGTTTATAACTAACACGTGAGGGAAAGAGACTCGGCTTTCTGTTCTGAGTGATACAAAGCAGCCAGCCACAATCCACTCCTGGATTACAGCCCCAATTTATCAGTAATTCCCACCTTGGAAACAAATCATGACTCATTTAAAAATCGTCACCCATTTCAACCACTGAATTTTGTCCAACACAAGTGCAAAAGAAAATATTATAAATTTCTTCATAATAAGTATACAATCTGTTCTAGAGCATAGGATTATGAAAATGAAAGTTCAAACTCTCCTTCTCCACCACTTTGTGACACGTATTTTATTTTTCCATCTCCTTTCTTTCTTCCCTTTCTGTCTGGAAAGTCATTTTAAATGTAGGAACAGCCAAATCTGCGTAACAAATAAGGAGCTGAGGAACCAGAGATCAAATTGCCAACATCCGCTGGATCATGAAAAAAGCAAGAGAGTTCCAGAAAAACATCTATTTCTGCTTTATTGACTATGCCAAACCCTTTGACTGTGTGGATCACAATAAACCGTGGAAAATTCTGAAAGGGATGGGAATACCAGACCACCTGACCTGCCTCTTGAGAAACCTATATGCAGGTAAGGAAGTAACACTTAGAACTGGACATGGAACAACAGACTGGTTTGAAATAGGAAAAGGAGTACGTCAAGGCTATATATTGTCACCCTGCTTATTTAACTTACATGCAGACTACATCATGAGAAACGCTGGGCTGGAAGAAGCACAAGCTGGAATCAAGATTGCCGGAAGAAATATCAATAACCTCAGATATGCAGATGACACCACCCTTATGGCAGAAAGTGAAGACGAACTCAAAAGCCTCTTGATGAAAGTGAAAGAAGAGAGTGAAAAAGTTGGCTTAAAGCTCAACATTCAGAAAACGAAGATCATGGCATCTGGTCCCATCACTTTATGAGAAATAGATGGGGAAACAGTGGAAACAGTGTCAGACTTTATTTTGGGGGGCTCCAAAATCACTGCAGATAGTGACTGCAGCCATGAAATTAAAAGACATTTACTCCTTGGAAGGAAAGTTATGACCAACCTAGATAACATATTCAAAAGCAGAGACATTACTTTGCCAACAAAGGTCTGTCTAGTCAAGGCTATGGTTTTTCCAGTGGTCATGTATGGATGTGAGAGTTGGACTGTGAAGAAAGCTGAATGCCAAAGAATTGATGCTTTTGAACTGTGGTGTTGGAGAAGACTCCTCAGAGTCCCTTGGATTGCAAGGAGATCCAACCAGTCCATCCTGAAGGAAATCAGTCCTGGGTGTTCTTTGGAAGGAATGATGCTAAAGCTGAAACTCCAATACTTTGGCCATCTCATGCGAAAAGTTGACTCATTGGAAAAGACTCTGATGCTGAGAGGGATTGGGGGCAGGAGGAGAAGGAGACGACAGAGGATGAGATGGCTGGATGGTATTACTGACTCGTTGGACGTGAATCTGAGTGAACTCCGGGAGTTGGTGATAGACAGGGAGGCCTGGCGTGCTACAATTCGTGGGGTTGCAAAGAGTCAGACATCACTGAGCGACTGAACTGAACTGAACTGTTTCCCTGTTAGGCCTAAAAAATAGTCAATGGATTTCTGTTACTTTTATTTTTTCTTCTTTTTTATTTTTTTAAATTACGAAAGTATGATAATTCGTTTATAGAAGACTTGGAAAATACAGAACAAAGTTATATATAGTTCTACTCTTTATTACAATTATTTTTAATTAGAAAAATTAAGATTTTTAGTTGGAATTTCAATATCAAGCTCTCAAAACTTAATAGAATGAATGGACAGAAAAATAGAAGGATACTGTAGACCTGAAAAGCACTATGAACCACTTCAACATAATTAAGATTTATACAATTTTCATACAACAGCAGGATATAAATTCTATTTAGGTTCCCAGAGTCTATAAACCAGGAGACAAGGAACCTATCCAGGGATATAAAACAAAGGGCAAAAACTTCATGGTCTAAGGATATTGAAATAATACAGTGCCTGCTCTCTCATCACAGTGGAAGTTATGTTAGAAATCAATATCAAAAGATATTTGAAAATAACCCACATATTTTCAAATGCAGTGGTTCACTTTCATTTTTTAATCATGATGTCATATTTGTTGCTTGTACTTGTAATTTGATTTAAATTATCCGTTTGTCTTTTTTGAAATTCTGGATCAGACAGAGCAAATCATGTAACTGGACACATTTCTTAAAGTCTCCTAAATATAGCATATGGCAAGATATTTCCAGAAACAGAGAATCTCTGATGCATGTTAGTTTACAATTGCATTAGATAGTAATCTGTGAATATACCTTCAAAATTCCCAACAAAGGTGCCAAGCCATCTTAACAAAAGCATTATGGAGTATATTTTAATTATTTCCATTTTATTTCTCAGAAACTAAGAATGCAAATAGTTCAGTTACTACTTTAGATTTCACCATTAATTCGTAAATGGTTTTGAATCTAGGGCTTTCTGATTCCAGAACCTATAGTTAGCACCATAATCCCATGCTTATCCAGTGAATAAAAATCACTAATGCTGACTGATAGCTAACCAGTGTCACACAGTGCTGCTGCTAAGTGCTCAACCAAATTAACTCATGTAATTCACACAACAATCCTATGAAATAAATATTCATTATTAGACCCATTTTACAGATGAGGAAACTAAGGCAAAGAGCAGTTAAATGACCTGTCCAACACTGCAGAGATGGAAAATGATGAATCTGGGTTGCAACCCCAGGCAGTCTGTCTCTAGCCTTGCCTCACCCCACCATACTTAAGCATTATGCTACAATACAAGCGACTGCATGTTATCTGTTAATTAAGATTTTTGTCTCACTTATATGTAAAAATTTTATCTGCGTAGTAAACCATTGCCTCTTCAATGGTAATCATATCCAATTTCTGGAAAAAAACTTGCAAACCACTTTTATTGTACTGGCCTGATTATATAATAATTCATTCAACTTTAGTGGAAAAGTCTTTCTCTGTATTACTAAATACATTTGTCAAAATTTTCATTTTCAGTTTTTTATTTTAAGCAGACTAGTGCTGCATTCTGTTGGCTAAATGGATGATCAGATGAGGCGTTAAAGAGATTTCAGGAAACAAAAATTTTAACATATTAAAACCGAATGAGTAATATCTGACTGCATTTCTACATTGTCCTCTTGGTATCCTGAAATGAAATTACACATGAAAAGTATCTTGTATTTTGTTTCATCTAAGTATAAAACACTTAAAAATAAACTCTAATGGAGTAAATATTCAGGAGATCAGAACTAGAAGCCTAATTATGATTGATGGGGATTTGTGTGTGCAAGTATATATGAAGAATATGTGCTCCTTAATTAATCATAATTTTCTCAAATACAAAAAAAATTGGGGTCATTAATTTAAGTATAATCTTCTCATTTATCTCTTAGGTGAATAACATATAAAATGTTTGACTCTATTAACCAATTTAAAAAGAAAATTGTGATACGTTTTTTTTCCACCTTCCTACTAGTGCTGTTAGTGAGCCACAGATATCATCTATTTTTATGGGGTTTTACTGTTGATAATTTCACATTCAGGATCTCAGTTATCCTTTAAAGCAATCTTATGAATTAGGCAAAGCAGAATGTCTGCCTCTCATTTCGTAGATGAAGAAACTGGGTCCTAAAGATTCAAGGGACTAGTTAGATGATAAATGTTGGGGCTGGAACTAAAATTAAGGGAATTGAGTAGAATTTCCTTTCAATGACACCATAGATATCCCATGTCAATTACCATATGATACCTGTGTAAGTGGAAGTATATCAGTTACCCTATTAGGAGCAACTGCAATAAAATTGACCTTTTTCAAAATATTAAGCTAAATAAGATACTTCTGTCTTACACTGCCAGATTTATATGAGATGACAGAACCAAAAGTCACTGAAACTTTCCAGTTTCATTCAGTTAAAAACTTTTCATTCAGTTAAAAAAGAGGTAAAATTCTATACTTCTGAATTCTGCCTATTTAGATATACTTAAATTACCATATATATCAAAAAGTAAAAATATATGATAGATGCATCTAAATGTACTTTTTCATTTTTCAGTTGGTTGGTACATAGACTGTCTAGCCATGCTTCATAATAGTAACACCAATGCACGTGTCTTACATATTTTTTGCAAGATAAATGCATACTGTGTTGAAAATCTCAATATATAACCATACAAATGATACTGAATAGAGAATGACTTACTAGTGAGGAGCCTTGGTGGTATACATCATGATGGGAATGGGTATAGTTCAGTCAATCCACAGTCCACTGAGAAACTCGTAACAGAAATAAGTGCCATCACTGTTCAGACCTAAGCAGACACACACAGAAAAGACAGTTAGTCAGCAGATATCATTTTGTGCCATTTGCACAAGAGCATCTTTACAACCTGCAGCATTAAAAAACAAAAAGACGCCTGACAAGCAATCCAATGAAAGGGCTTCAATTTATACAACTCTGTTAATGAGTAGTATAGCAGTGGAACCACACTATGTAAATCAGTAAAGAAGTAAAAAGTTTAGTGATTAGACATTATATAGTGATTAAGAAGTAATATTTTAGTAGTAAACTGTATCACATTACTGGAAGGTTAAAAATTTACCAATAAAAATCTAACCCAAAACATCTAACATTCTGTTGTAAATTTGAGGGGGGAGGTTATATGCTAAGCGCTTATAGCATGTCTGTGTATAAAATTTCATTTAGTCTTGACAACAGCATTGCAATGCAGGCAATCACCTCATTTAACAATATTTAAGGCTGCGAGTAGGGCCCTATTCTGTAATCTATTCTTCTTTTTCATATCACATGGAGTATGCCAGGCACACACTTCTTCCTATGCTAACTTGTACTCCCTATGACTTATGGTAAGAATAACAGATATCATCCGGTCCCATCACTTCATGGGAAATAGATGGGGAAACAGTGGAAACAGTGTCAGACTTTATCTTTTTGGGCTCCAAAATCACTGCAGATGGTGACTGCAGCCAGGAAATTAAAAGATGCTTACTCCTTGGAAGAAAAGTTATGACCAACCTAGATAGCATATTCAAAAGTAGAGACGTTACTTTGCCGACTAAGGTCCATCTAGTCAAGGCTATGGTTTTTCCAGCAGTCATGTATGGATGTGAGAGTTGGACTGTGAAGAAGGCTGAGCACCAAAGAATTGATGCTTTTGAACTGTGGCATTGGAGAAGACTCTTGAGAGTCCCTTGGACTGCAAGGAGATCCAACCAGTCCTTTCTGAAGGAGATCAGCCCTGGGTGTTCTTTGGAAGGAATGATGCTAAAGCTGAAACTCCAGTATTTTGGCCACCTCATGCAAAGAGTTGACTCATTGGAAAAGACTCTGATGCTGGGAGGGATTGGAGGCAGGAGGAGAAGGGGACGACAGAGGATGAGATGGCTGGATGGCATCACCGACTCGATGAACCTGAGTCTGAGTGAACTCCGGGAGCTGGTGATGGACAGGGAGACCTGGTGTGCTGCGATTCATGACGTCACAAAGAGCTGGACACGACTGAGAGACTGAAGTGAACTGAACTGAACAGATAACAAGAGGATTATAAAAATAGGTATTACTGTTTCACATTTAGTATCCTAGAAAACAAACATGGTATTCTACTCATCTTTGTATGTCAAAATGTAAGATCTTTTGGGTACACAGAGATATTTGTTGATTAAGTAAATGAGTGACAGCAACAACAAAAGTAGAAAAAGAGAAAGTCTCAAGTCCCACTTTTGTCAATTATTTCCTTTATTTACCAGAATTATCTTCCTCTTTGCGACATAATCTCAAGAGGAAAGATTAAGAATAATAATCTAAAAATGATGTGAATGAAGTTCAAATATATATCATTAAAAGAAATACAAACTATTTAGCAGTCAGTTTAATTTAGTTCAGTTGGAGAGGTTTCTGAAGAACAAAAAATGTAAAATAACAAAAATTTTCCAGAAAGAGAGGAAAAAAAAAAAAACCAAACCCACAATCCCGCTTTCATTTCTAGATCAGATACTAACTGCTAACAAAGTCTAAGCACCTTGCCTGTGACCAGATCGCAAGGGGGTAGGACCCACAGATAGAGGAGAAAATTGGTAGAAACTGCACGATCACAAGAAACTACGAAGTGCTGCTCTGCACTGGAGATGCTGTAGTGAAAGCAGTCAGACTGGAGACCATGATGGTCAGATTCCAGTTTACCCTGCAGCAGAAACAAGCATCCTGTCTGTGTAGAGCAAGAGCTGGCAAACTGTAGACTGCTGCCTGGGAGCTAAAAATGGCTTTCACATTTTTAAATCGTTGGAGGAAATCAAAGGAATCATTTAAGTGTAAATTATTTGAAATTCGAATTTCACAGTCTATAAATAAAGTTTTATTGGAATACAGCCACAACATCTCACGTATATATTGTCTCTGGTTACGTTTATGCTATAACAGTAATGTTGAGAGGTTGTGACTTGAAAGACTAAAATATTTTTACTCTTTGACCCTTTACAGATACCATTGGTTGATTTCTGGTCTAGAGAATGATTAGTTCTCAATTTGGAAGGGATGATATTAAAGAAAGGGGATGCTTTACAGCAGATTGGAAGCAGGGGCTGGGAATCCATTTCCCTATATAGATCCAGGGCAATGCAGTATTATGAGTATAGCAGGGCTTTTTCTCGGGGCACTGGGGTGCTTCCCGGAGGAAGTACCAGAAAGGAGGGTAGATTCAGTCACACTCAGTCTGGCATACAGGCTGGACCAATGAGGATGGATGGAGAAATCCGGCCACCAGAATAAATGTTATTTTTCAGTATGACAGAATGAATTTCCCATGAAGCAAATCAAATCTCCAGGCTCTGATTCTCTCCCTGTATGTGCCAGCCTCTAGGAAGCCAGATAACCAGGTTTTTGTTTTTTTTTTCTTGTTTTGGTTCGTTTTTTGTTGTTTTCTTGCTGAAGATCTTAGAAAGATTATAAGAGAAAACAGAGACATCCTAAAGCAGGTAAAAGACACTCCATCGATCCCATAGAAAAGCAAATCGTGGGTCATATCTAATATCAGATAAACAGGGGATGAAGCAAAACAAAGCATAAGAACTATATTAAAAAGAATCTGCTACATAATACATGAAAATATACGGAGAGGAAGCATTTTCATTTGAAGGATATCAAAGAAAAGTTACAATAAGTTTTCTAGAACAACCACTCCATGCTTTTGATGAAGTTTGAGACAATACAGAATAAAATTCCAAAGATTTATCTTCAGAGAAGTTAATTAAACCGAAACAAATGAAAAGATACTTAAGTGGTTTCCCATTTAAATATTAATTGCATCTTGATGACAAGAAAAGGGGTTTTGATGTCAAAGACTTGGGTCTGAACATCAATTCCACTATTTTTCTTGCTGCATGACCTTGGACAACTGACTTTCTATTCAAAGTCTTATTTCCATCACTTCTTAAATAGGGTTATTCTGAGAACTGTAGGACCGAAAATGCATAAAATGTCCAGCATACTACCTGTCACATAGGAGGCACAGGATATTTACCAGCTCCCTTTATACTTTCTGACCCTGCTTACTTTCTCACCCTCTTACCCTAACACTAATCATCTACCACAGTCATTACGGCTGTAGGAAAATGGTAGGTCTCTTTCGTGTTGTTATATTTGACTTTGCATCTTGTTTTTGCTGGGTGGACTATACCTTTTAAACTTTGGACTCCTCTCTATTTAACTGGTAAATTGGTATTTACTTAAAAATTTAATTCAGAAATGAATCCTGCAACCTCCTTAATCACTTAGACAAAAAATATACAGCCACAACATTTTGTGTATAAACCTATTTTTATGATTAATACTGTATTCTTTTTTATTTACATGTGTCTTTCCCAGGAGGCTATATTGTGGCCAAGTGCATTCATGTGATACATCAAGATGACCAACTACAGCCTCCTGTAGAAGACAGACATGTGAACACATACACCTGCCTACGTTTCTGCCTATTCACTGGCCTTACAGCAGAGATTGTGCCCTGATGCTAGTTGAACAGACAGCATCTCCTTCATGCCAGATGCAACCTGGAGTCAAGAAGTGACTTCATAAATGCTTGGTCATAATAGGCTTTATTATTTTTTTAAAGAACAAATAAAGAATGAAAAAAAGAAGAATGATGGAAAGATGGTGAGGATTTGATTTAAAGAAAAAAAAGGACACTTAGCATATAGTTGCTGATCCTGACTGCTTAATTATCCTGGAAATCCATATAGAAATATGCACAAAATCATACAAATATCTTCATTTTATACGGTTGGTTAAATCATTTTTAGAAGTAGTTCCCAAGAACAATCTTCTCCCATATCTTGAACATTTACCATGTGTCACACTCTGGTAGATACAACCTATAAGTCAGTTATTATTATTCTTATTTTTTTCAGAGGAGAAAATTGAAAGTTAGGAATCAAAATAGAATTTTTTTCTTGATTAATCATCACACAGGAAGTTGAGACCTAAGTCTACAAAATTAAAGTCAAGGTGTTCCACATAACAAACTAGGCATGGTCTCTACTTTGTAAAAAGATGTGCTTAACAGAACACTCATTGTGTAAACAGTTGGTAAGTGGTAGGTGTTATAACTGCTATTATTAATACCATAACCTAACAAAAGGGAACTGTTTTAACACTATGGAATGCTGGATTGTTAAATATATTATGCTCTATTGCTATAATAAGTATGAAAGTTACTCTAATATAAGGAAATGTGTACATGAATGCAGAATACAAAATGTTATATATAGGCTTATTAAAATTATAGGCAATTTCATGTAGGGTAGGTTAACAAAAATTATAAGACAGTGTGATAAATATAATAAAATTGTGTAACTATAGGTAACTTATTTGAACTTCATCAATTTATTTGAGAAGATGCAAATCTGCTTGAGTTCAAGCTTATGTTTTAAAAAGCAGATAATGTATATACATATCTGAAAGTGGTGGTAACACCCTAGACATTCTGCACTTTAGAAATCGCACTTTTTCTTTAAGTAAAATAATATATTACTGCTGTTTGTTAGTCTATTTATTTATTTTGCTATTGGAAATGGAAATATCTAGAGGCAGATTTAAAAATAAGAATGACTGAAGTGAAGTTGTCTTTGAATTGGAGTCATTTAAACCACCTACTCTAGTTAAAGGGCTTCCCTTGCGGCTCAGCTGGTAGTGAATCCGCCTGCAATGAGGGAGACCTGGGTTCTATCTCTGGGTTGGGAAGATCCCCTGGAGAAGGGAAAGGCTACCAACTCCAGTATGCTGGCCTGGAGAATTCCATGGACTGTATGGTACATGGGATCGCAAAGAGTCGGACACGACTGAGCAACTTTCACTTTAGTTAAAATACACAGCATTTACCTTAATATTTCCCAATTAGCATAAGCAATTAGCACATAATGATGCTAATTCTATACACAAAAGTTTTATACACACACACATGAGAGAGAGAACCAGCTATTTCAGCAGAACCTCAAGAAGAATAACGTCAAAATTATCCAAAAATGAGTAAGAATATTTGACAAGAGCAACAGTTGAGACGCAGAAACGTGTTGAATTATGCTCAGCTGTCTGCATGCTAACCCTACCATAGCCGTTTAGGGCACTGCTCATCTTAGCTTCAGACTTTCCTCTGAAGGCTGTTCTAACCACTGTCACCCACTCACGAGGCAACTAACGTTCCTTTATTCTCATTGCATTATAACAGAACAAAGTACAAAAGATTGAAAGAATTCTGTTTGATCAAAAGAGTTGTCTATCAAAGAAAGTGCAGGCAAGTGACCCTGATTGCATAGCTATGAAACCTACTCAATGAGGAATCAGAAACATCTCCTCCTGTGTGTGTGGGTGGCTCTTCCCTACAATAGTATGCCCAGAGACTCATGCCTGCTTCATCCAAGGCTTGAACAAACTAATGGTTAGGCCTGAGGCAAAAAAGTGATATTCTGGATGAAAATACACATTTTAACTAGGTTTTACATAATTTGAAAGTTCTGTGAAAAGTACTTTTTCTTTCTTCATTGATTCTAGAATTATTTTGCACCAGGCTTAACTCTTTTAGTAACTATATATTCGATAGCCACAGTGCTAAGGTAGGAAATAATAAACCAAAAAGAAAGACAGTCTTTGTGAAAAAGGCTCAGGCATAAGCAAACCAGGAGGTTTTATCTCTTGGTTTGTTTTAAACTGCTGCTGGCTGTTTCTTTGTGTGTTTACATTTGTAATGAAGAAACTGTCACTTCATGTTTACGTTTACTGGCTATTAGAGTTTAAAGAATACTTGTGCTGAGAATTAACTTCTATGTTGATTCTACATTTGCTCGCTCAGTGTTCCAGTTACTCGTTTCTCTTAATTTTAACTTAGGACAGTTAAATTAACTAGACAAAAATCAGCGGGATGTTTTCCCTTAACATGCAGTTTACAAAACAGAGACATCGGCCTCCAACTCTATTTAAATTTCAAATCTAACTCCAGTGTTATCTAACTAGACTGAGACAACCTTTAGACAGGCTGGGGATAAAGGGTTCTCATGAATCAGGAAATCCTGATGGTAGAGAAGCTCTCAAGCTTTAGGATGGAGTGGTGCCGGGGAGGTGAACCAATGCAGAAACGAGGTCAAAAGATGGGGCAAAGCCAGCACAGAAAAAGTGAGAAGCAGCTTTTCTGGGCTTCTCCTGGGGGAAGTGGGGGAAGAGGAAACAAAGTCTCTCAGAGTCTCATTACGCTTTGCAATCGCACCAAAGATGAGAACTGGGTAGATGAAGGAAAGAGATACTTGGAAAGAGCTCGCAAAATAGTACAATCTCATTATTTCTCCCATTACGCACTCCAGCTCTTCCCTCTTTTTTCTCTTATTTCTGCTTCTCCCCCTACTCTCACTTCTCTTCCTTTTTCCTTTTCTTTCTACCTGTCCTTTTCCAGCAGGAACATTATCATAATCAGTGTTACTCATGTGCCTACCTGTGAGTATACACTTTGGTGGGTGCTTTATACACATATCTGTTTTCTTTTCACAGTCTTCTGAAATTGCAATTAATATCTATCTTTTAAAAACCTGTGGTTTTTATCAAGTGACTTTCACAGTCAAATAGCCAGGGAGTGAACAAATGTAGGAATCAAATCTATTAATAAAGGAAAGTTCTACTCCCAGGGAACTCTCTCTTTTAAAAAGAAAGTTCTATTCCTGGGACAAGAACTCAGTGTAAATACAGAATTTAGCATAACATCACAGACTCTGAGCATCTAAGGATGTGAGTTGTGGTGGTGGAATCTGAGAGCTGAATTAAGTTATCCTTCAAAACACAATTCCACATCAGAGAGCTATCACTTTGTTGTTGTTCTTTTGATAAGCTGTGTCTGACTCTTTTGACCCCATGAACTGCCACATGTCAGGCTTCTCTGTCTTCACTATCTCCCAAAGTTTGCTCAAATTCATGTTCATTGAGTCAGTGATGCCATCCAGCCATCATCCCCTTCTCCTCTTGCCCTCAATCTTTCCCAGCATCATGGTCTTTTCCAGTGACTCAGCTCTTCACTTTAGGTGACCAAATTATTGGGGGAGATTCAGCTGCAACATCAGTTCTTCCAATGAATATGCAAGGTTGATTTCCCCTAGGATTGACTGGTTTGATCTTGCTGTCCAAAGAACTCTCAAGAGCCTTCTCCAGTACCACAATTCAAAAGCATCAATTCTTCAGTGCTCAGCCTTCTTTATGGTACAACTCTCACATCTGTACATGACACTTAAATAGTCTCAAATAACAGCAATAAATTAAGTTAGGGACCAAATGAAAGCAATTTCTGAACCTTAATGTTACTTCAGTTCAGTCGCTAAGTCATGTCCAACTCTTTGCAACCCCATGGACTGCAGTATGACAGGCCTCCCTGCCCATCACCAACTCCTGGAGTTTACTGAAACTCATGTCCTTGAGTTGGTGATACCATCCAACCATCTCATCCTCTGTTGTCCCCTTCTCCTTCTGCTTTCAACCTTTTCCAGCATCAGGGTCTTTTCAAATGAGTCAGCTCTTCGCATCAGGCGGCCAAAGTTTTGGAGTTTCAGCTTCAACATCAGTCCTTCCAATCAACATTTAGGACTGATCTCCATTAGGATGGACTGGCTGGATCTCTTTGCAGTTGAAGGGACTCTCAAGAGTCTTCTCCAATGCCACAGTTCAAAAGCATCAATTCTTTGGTGCTCAGCTTTCTTCACAGTCCAACTCTCACATCCATACATGACTACTGGAAAAACCATAGCCTTGACTACACAGACCTTTGTTGGCAAAGTAATGTCTCTGCTTTTCAATATGCTATCTAGGTTGGTCATAACTTTCCTTCCAAGGAGTAAGCATCTTTTAATTTCATGGCTGCAATCACCATCTGCAGTGATTTTGGAGCCCCCCAAAAATAAAGTCTGACACTGTTTCCACTGTTTCCCCATCTATTTCCCATGAAGTGATGGGACCAGATACCATGATTGTAGTTTTCTGAATGTTGAGTTTTAAGCCAACTATTTCACTCTTCTCTTTCACTTTCATCAGGAGGCTCTTTTAGTTCTTCTTCACTTTCTGCCATAAGGGTGGTGTCATCTGTATATCTGAGGTTATTGATATTTCTCCTGGCAAACTTGATTCCAGTTTGTGCTTCCTCCAGCGCAGCATTTCTCATGATGTACTCTGCATATAAGTTAAATAAGCAGGGTGACAATATGCAGCGACGTACTCCTTTTCCTATTTGGAGCCAGTCTGTTGTTCCATGACCAGTTCTAACTTTTGCTTCCTGATCTGCATACATATTTCTCAAGAGGCAGGTCAGATGGTCTGGTATTCCCATCTCTTTCAGAATTTTCCACAGTTTATTGTGATCCACACAGTCAAAGGGTTTGGCATACTCAATAAAGCAGAAATAGATGTTTTCCTGGAAATCTCTTGCTTTTTCAATGATCCAGCGGATGTTGGCAATTTGATCTCTGGTTTCTCTGCCTTTTGTAAAACCAGCTTGAACATATAGTAGTTCATGATTCACGTATTGCTGAAGCCTGGCTTGGAGAATTTTGAGCATTACTTTACTAACGTGTGAAATGAGAGCAATTGTGCAGTAGTTCAAGCATTCTTTGGCATTGCCTTTCTTTGGGATTGGAATGAAAACTGACCTTTAGTCCTGTGGCCACTGCTGAGTTTTCCAAATTTGCTGGCATATTGAGTGCAACACTTTCACAGTGTCATCTTTCAGGATTTGAAATAGCTCAACTGGTATTCCATCACCTCCACTAGCTTTGTTTGTAGTGATGCTTCCTAAGGCCCACTTGATGTCACATTCCAGGATGTTTGACTCTAGGTGAGTAATCACACCATCTTGATTATCTGGGTCGTGAAAATCTTTTGTACAGTTCTTCTGTGTATTCTTGCCACCTCTTAATATCTTCTGCTTCTGTTAGGTCTATACCATTTCTGTCCTTTATTGAGCCCATCTGTGCATGAAATGTTCCCTTGGTATCTCTAATTTTCTTGAAGAGATCTCTAGTCTTTCCCATTCTATTGTTTTCCTCTATTTGCACAGATCACCAAGAAAGGCTTTCTTTTTTTAATTTTATTTTTAAATATAAATATATTTATTTTAATTGGAGGCTAATTACTTTACAATATTGTATTGCTTTTGCCATACATCAACATGAATCCTCCACGGGTGTACACATGTTCCCCATCCTGAATCCCTCTCCCACCTCCCTCCCCATAGCATCCCTCTGGGTCATCTCAGTGCAGCATAGGGGATGCTTGGGGCTAGTGCACTGGGATGACCCAGAGGGATGGTACAGGGAGAAAGGCTTTCTTATCTCTCTTTGCTATTCTCTGGAACTCTGCATTTAAATGAATATATCTTTCCTTCTCTCCTTTGCTTTTTACTTCTCTTCTTTTCACAGCTATTTGTAAGGCCTCCTCAGACAGCCATTTAACTTTTTTGTATTTCTTTTTCTTGGGGATGGTCTTGATCCCTGTTTCCTGTACAATGTCAGGAACCTCTGTCCATAGTTTATCAGGCACTCTGTCTATCAGATCTAGTCTCTTAAATCTATTTCTCATTTCCACTGTATAATCATAAGGGATTTGATTTAGTACCTGAATTGTCTAGTTAGTTAGTTAGGAGGTCTAGTTAATGTTAGTTAGGAGGGGCCATTTTTAGGATCAATTTACCAGTTAACTTATGGATGATAAACATACAGATGGACAATTATTACTAGGTCAACAGATATCTAACCTGGAAGGGTAGTTGAAGAGGTGTTTCTTTACCAAACTGAAACAAAATTAGCATTCTATTCTCTGGTGGCTCAGATGGTAAAAGATCTGCCTGCAATGCAGGAGACCTGGGTCCAATCCCTGGGTCGAGAAGAACTCCTGGAGAAGGGAATGGCTACCCATTCTATATTTTTGCCAGGGGAATTTCATGGACAGGGCAGCCTGGCGGGCTACAGTCCATTGGGGTTACAAAGAGTTGGACACGACTAGGTGACTTCTGTTAGAGGAGCACACTGATTGAAACCGCCCACCCTGGCCAGGCACCATAGTAACCATTTGCATGAGTTGTTTTATAAGAGGAGATCCTTATAAGGAATATGGAACTAATAAGCCACCACCAACCAGAAGAGTTCTGGAAAGGTCGAAAGGAGACACCACGTGTCTGTCCACTTCCCAGAATCTCTCTCACTAGCATCCATCTTGGCTGAGCGATGCGTGCCAATCAAGAATGACTGGCCAAAAACCACCCAGAAACTAATCCCATCATCATAAAACCCGAGACCACGAGCCACGCAGCAGAGCAGTTCTCCTGGGTTCCCTCACCCTACTGCTCTCCACCCGGGTGCCCTTTCCCAATAAAGTCTCTTGCTTTGTCAGTATATGTGTCTCCTCGGACAATTCATTTCTGACTGTTAGACAAGAGCCCAGTTTCGGACCCTGGAAAGGGTCCCCCTTCCTGCAACACTTTCAGTTCACTTCATGACTACCTCATCCATCTGGAATATTCTAGGGATATTAGAGATGGAACCCAAGAAAAGCAAACTTAGACGTCATCTTTGAAATGTAAAAAATGAAAGAAAAACACAAAAAACAGAAAAGCAAGCTTAATTATTACTTTAAGACCTAACGGCATGCTATTGGAATGAGGAAGCTTTCTGCCAGAATACATCTACAGAGGCGAAATATGCATTTACATTGAGATGGAAATGGTTCCCTTACAACTTCCCCTAAGCTGTCTGGTAGAATGCATAATTACTTTCAAGTATTTGAAAAGCCAGTGCACTCTTCATTCTGAAACCTGAAAAGGCCTTGGTTTCCTGGAAGCACAGCATGAAGGAAGACAGCCAAAAAAGCATAGAAAATACTTTTTTCACATTATTAGCCTGGACGTTTAGATGGTTATCTTTGTGACTGTCTCTGGATATTTTCCTAGCCCTGTCTTGAAAGGAAGCGATTTATGACTCAGAAATCACAGTTACCTAAAGTGGATGTGAGAGAATTTTCAAAAAGTTGAGAGCTTCCTAGTATTTTGGGTATAGAGATGCCTCAGGTATGTCTGGAGTGAAAATATTTACAGATTTCACAAATTCTGTTTAGTCTCTTGAGGTATTAGTACTTCCTTTAATGTCAGAGTGGAGTTAAAGCCAAAAGCAGTAAGGATTCCTTAGTACTGATATTCTGGATCTCTTTGACTAAGTAAGAAAGACTACAAGCAAATAGGGCAATAGGATACTGTGCTCTTAGGGTAAAAGGAGGACAATCTTATTGCTTAAGACGGTAGCAAGTGTTGCTTATGCATTCAGTACTTCAGGGCATCATTTCAGGCAGCTGTCTCTTAGCCCAAGCTCCCTCTAATCTCCACAGTTAAGCAAGGGAAGTATCATTTGAAATGAAGATAAAATGAGGGCTTTTCCACTTACATATTAGAGAAAGTACATTTTTAGGTTACTTACAAATAAAGAATATTATTAAGAAGCAAAGAACAACCAATAATCCTAAAGAAGAGGGCAAAATTAAGGCTTTGTATAGGAAGTGTTCTGGGGCTTCCCAGGTGGCTCAATAGTAAAGACACTGCCACCAGCCAATGCAGGATATATAGGAGATGCATGTTTGATCCCTGGATCTGGAAGATCCCCTGGAAGAGGCAATGACAACCCACTTCAGTATTCTTGCCTGGAAAATCCCATGGACAGAGGAGTCTGGTGGGTTACAGTCCATAGGGTTGCAAAGAGTTGGGCAAGACTGAATGACTGAGCATACATACATATGTTTAGGAACTCTTCTACAATACGTGAATATGTATAGATTATTTTTAAGCTATGCATTTATACAGTGAGGTTTACAATTAAGATTATCGACCTTTTTGACAGTTATCTGCTGAATTACATAAGCTTATAACTTTTTGATGGACATGGTATTGACTTAAAAAAAAAACTCACAAGATGAGAGTTGTGAGTTAAATTATATTTGGGGGAAAATGAGGACTATAGCCAGGAAGATAGAGTTTCAGATAGCTCTGAGAAACTGCTCCAAAGATGTAGTGGGGAAAGGACAGTAAATACGTGATTTTGGTGAAGGGGCTGTACATGCAACCAAGTACATATCTTTTGCAGAAGGCTTCTGCTACTCATGAGGAACAGTCACCACCATGAAGAATTTAAGAGCTTTTCTAGATATGAGGAGATACAAGAATTGGGCTCATAAAATATACTCCTGAAAATATCTAAGTACCGGAGGGCCTGTTCCACCAGTTCTTTCCAGAGCACAGAGTGCCTCATTTCTGCACTCCACCCTGAACTCCTTTCAGGGGTTGTTAAAAACCAGCAGCTGCAGCAGTACATGATTTAATCCTTTTAGAGATACATGGTAAGTAACCATGGCAAGCACCAGTTTGTAGCTGGCATGAGAACACTCTGGTTGGCAGGCGCATTATTTACTGCCGAGACCAGTTAGTAGGATGCTCTCTTCACAAAGTTGCTTTTCTCCCTCAGTCTCAACTCATGAGTATTATTAATCTTGGAGAATCCATCTCAACAGAGATTGTTTGCCATAGGAAGAAAATGGCTTTAGCCAAGATTATGCCAATAACTCTGTCTTCCAGCTACAGCTATAAATAAATTATTGAGCCAGAAATAAGTTATTGACATACAATGTGTGTGTGTGCATGTAGGTGTGTGTTGGGGGGGAGCTACTTAAACCATATTCTCCTCTGGACATTGTGGGAATTGGAAAACTAAGTTAAAGTTAGAATGTTAGAATTTAGGTAATTTATCTAACCAAAGCAAACTTGATACCCAGAGGATTAGTCATGTAACTCTGAACCCAATGTTATTCCTGACTTCTGGACTCCAAACGCAAAATGAAATTGGGAGCAAATAGTCTCGAGATATTTAGCAGGCTTAGAACTAGCAATGCACTGATGGATCCTGAAGTATGCTTTTGCACACATTCAGCAAGCTTGCAGCTTGGTAACAGTGCATGATGTTCAAGATACCTAATCTGCCTCAGCCTCATCCTCAATTCCAGATGAGGCTGCTTGCCTCTGGCTCAAGGTCAAGCTGCAAACAGCCTGCACCCAAAGGCCTGGTTCACAGTCTCTTTCACAGCCCTTGCCTTTACTCAGGCCTAAGCAATGGCCCTGCCCCCTAAAGCCATTGACCTCCATGAAGCTGACTTCATGATCCTAGGGAACAAGCTTCAGAAGTACCAATGGGAGGTCCAGACCAGGAAACTGCTAAGATTTCCAAACAAAAAACAAATGTAGGGATAACGAGAAAAAAGGCTTTGCAACAGGATAGGATTCTTATGTCTAAACAAAACCCAAAGGCAACATGTGGAGCCTAAAGAATTTGCTGAAATGAGTGTGAAAGTGTTTTAACGAGGTAGAGCCCCCACTCAATGTGGGTTTGGTGTTCTAGAAACACAGAGCCCAGAGTGGGGAAAAAAAGAAATGGGAAGCTCTGAAAACATACTAGCTAGGAAAGGTTCTTTAAGTAAGACCTGGTGACTGGGGCTCCACTGAATGTTCTTAACTTGGTAATATGGCAGCAATATGATGAACTTCATTCACTCTTAGGGACGAGGAGACAGATGGATTGAGAGCTTTTTACCCCAGAGGTGTTGAGTGCATATTGCCAATATTAACTATCAGAAAATTTCTCCCAGTGTTTAACCTGTCTATCGTCCTCCTCTCAACAAAGATTTGGTGCTGAATTAATTCTACTACTGAAGTGCTGCTAAATGTAAAATCATTTGGTGGAAGAAAGTTGTAAAAGTAGCCCAGGCTGCGAATGTAAAGATCCATCTAAGATGTCAGCTGCACGAGAGCAGAAACTCTCTCGCTGCTGCCTCTACAGCATGCTGCACAGGGCCTGGCAGGTAATGGCTTAGTTTTTAATGGATGAGCATTCTTAGAGGAAAACAGCATCTTCAAAGTAAGTCTTTACTCAAGTTTAGCAGCTCCTAGCAATGGTATGACACCTTTCCATTAATGACAGCCTTATTATAATCACAGATTATTATTTAAATTATTCTCTATCCTTCAGTGAGGTTCTCCCATGGTTTAGGTAAAGTGCTGGTTGTTCCAAATACGTACTGTATCATATAATCCTTATCACAACCTTGAAAATGTATATTAGCCTCATTTTCCAGATTAGGAGACTGATGATTCAAACTTAGGTTGAATGTTGCCAAATAACATTCACTTTCCACCATGTAATAACTTGTTTATCTTCTGTCACTGAGAATGCTCCTGAAATCAGAAATAACAGGTAGACTTCTGGAGGTGAGAGGTGGCAGCTTATTCTGACATCATCATGATGTTATATGATAGTAATCTAGCCAGGAATTCACCTTGCAATCTAGGAAATGGGATAAGATAAGGTAATACACATGTGAAAATGCTTTGAAAATTAAAGACGTAGAGGCGCATACCAATGTGTGTGTTCTCCAATGAACATATCCTTCCTGACACTCGTGATGGTGAGGGAGGGGAGCAGGGAACCACCAGCTAAGCACCCAGAACTGCCAAGTCTTCAATGGGGCAATGGAGGTAGAGAACCAGATCAGCCTTACAGTCGATGTATGAGTTTACCATCATGGAAAACTCAGCTTAATTATGGAGGTTATACTCAGTATATTTTATTATCATATTCATATAAAAATTGAGAGACAGGAAGAATAGAATGCTTTTGTTTTTAAAAAATAGAGGAATTTGGCCTTTCCCCCCCTCAAGGAGAATGAAGGTGTTTCCAAATATATCATTAGAGTTTTAATTAATGAGGCATTCTGCAAAAATCTCTTTTTTTTTTCCCTATGAAACTAACAGAGTAAAAATTTTAAAGACGAAAACAGTATTTCAGCTAAATATTTTCTGTTTTCATGTTATTAGAGGTGATTTTGCACAGATTTATAGCCAAGGTTATACTAACCTTCACCAG
This sequence comes from Capra hircus, assembly GCF_001704415.2. NCBI lineage: Eukaryota > Metazoa > Chordata > Mammalia > Artiodactyla > Bovidae > Capra > Capra hircus. The sequence goes on from NC_030835.1 coordinate 33,137,978, forward strand.
ACAGTCCTTCCTATTAGTCACATTTCTCTGGCATACTCTTGATTACTTTCATATTTAACTGCCTAGTTTTCATTAAGCTTTGGGTTTTTTTTTTCTTCAGGATCTGAACATTAAACTTTATCAAGTACAGTGCAACTCCTACATATCTTGTGAGAAAAATTCACCTTAGAAGTCCATTCTAGAAGTTCTTTTCTACAAGACAAAGTAAATATACAGTCAACATATTTTCCTTAGAATTAACCAAGCGCATACCTTATAACACTTAATCCATAACAATTTCATTTGAAGTAGAGTCACAAAAAATGCTTCTAACATTTTATGACACCTGGCATGATAAAAAATATATGAGTTATACTTGCTCCCTAAATGTAATCATTGTCTCCATTAAACTATTTTGTAAAGTTTCTTTTCAGATGTTCTTAGGATCCTCTAACATTTTCACATGTACTTTTCCTGTACACCTTAACCCACGAGTGATATATTCAATTATTTCTCAATAGAACTGGGGAAAATGAAATTTTTTTCATCTAAACTCATCATCTCTACCAAATATGTATTTTTTTCCCCTTGGTTTTGTCCCCAAAGTTTTTAAAACATAGTGTCCAACTACACCAATGAGAAATAAATTCTGAAATGAATCCTAATTATTCTTGTATCATCACCATCAAACACATTAACAGAATGATTCTTCTATAAAACTTGATTCTAGGCACCATGATTCATATGGTTTGGGTAAAGGAAACCTTACTTCTTCAAGAGTATGCTTAGAAATGGAATGAGTAAATTTTGATACAACTTAATTAAGTGAAACAGGAGACAATTATTTCAATGTATAAGAGAAATCACATGCATTCAAATTTCCATACATTTTAATGGGAGGGCTATGGAATTAATGAGATGATATATATGTCAAACTAAATTGATTTAAAAAATTTTCCCACAATACATCTCTTTGAACTTGGACTAGAGGAGAGCAGAAAAACACAAGAAAAGGATAGACAGTGCTGTACATGGGACACAGGTTTTTGTTTGCAATGGCAAGTTAGTAAGTCTAGTATAGAGAACTAGGTTGTCTGCATTGGAGAACATGGTTTGTTCAAGAGGATAAGCAAAGGGAAAATAAATGCACTCCTTTTAAGTACTTTATCTTTGAAATGGCAGGAAACGAAAAGGCAAACTAAAAAAAATAAATAAAAAATCCCTCAACTTTCAGTTGCTGTTTCTATATGCTTCCCTGGTAGCTCAGCTGCTAAAGAATCTGCCTGCAATGTAGGAGACCCCCATTCGATCCCGGGGTCAGGAAGATCCCCTGGAGAGGGATAGGCTACTCACTCCATTATTCATGAATAATGAGGGCTTTCAAATAGGAAAAGGAGTACCTCAAGGCTTCCATATCACGAACCTCCATCCATAGTTCTTCACATTCTATCAGATCTCATACCTTGAATCTATTTGTCACTTCCACTGTATAATCATAAGGGATTTGATTTAGGTTTAAAGATAATGTCCATACAAAAGAATTCACCCTTTTTAGTATATGGCTTATTGAGTTTCATAAATGTTCACTGTAGCGTATCCATGTCCACAATCAAGATATAAATTTCCATCACCCTAGGAAGGTACCCATGTCACTTTGGGTCAGCACCCTTCTACCTCCCCATTCCCTGGCAACAACTGCTCTGATTTCTATTCTTGAACTTTTTCCAGAAGGCCTTACGAATTAAAGCCTTTTGGGTCTCCCTGGTGGCTCAGATGGTACAGCATCTGTCTACAATGCAGGAGACCCGGGTTGGAGCCCTGGGTTGGAAAGATCCCCTGGAGAAGGAAATGGCAACCCACTCCAGTACTATTGTCTGGAAAATCCCATGGACAGAGGAGCCTGGTAGGCCACAGTCTATGGGGTTGCAAAAAGTCCGACACAACTGAGCGACTTCACTTTCACTTTCTTTTATTGAGCATATCTGATATGTGGGAGACATGTAATTGTATGAGTTTATCTCTAGATTCTGAATTATGTTCCAATATATCTATAATCTATCTTTATGCTACTATCACTGTTTTGATTACTGTAGCTTTATATTATGTTCTGAATCAGGAAGTGTGAAGTCCTCCACCTCTGTTCTTTTTTCAAAAAAACTTTTGATTATTTTGGGTCCTGTGAATTTCCACATAAATTTTTAGATTAGTTTATCAATGTCTATAAAAATCTGAATGAGATACCAATAAAGTTTAACTGAATCTACTGATAAAGTTGGAAAGAACTGTCATCTTGACAATATTAAGCCTTTTAATCAATGATCAGGAGATGAATTTCCATTTATTAAAATTTAAATATTCATTAATTTTTCTTAGCTAACATGTTCCTTCTCTCAGAAAGTTATCTTCCCTTAGCAGTGTTTTGTAATTTCTGATACATAAGTATTTTACTAAATTTATTTATACATATTAATTTTTGTTGATAAAATAATTGTAATTTCAATTGCAAAAGTTCATTGGTAGTATATAGATATGCATACATGCATGCATGCTAAGTCGCTTCAGTCACTTTAGTGTCTGACTCTTTGTGACCCCACGGACTGTAGCCTGCCTGGCTCCTCTGTCCATGGGATTCTCCAGGCAAGAATACTGGAGTGGGTGGCCATACCCTCTTTCAGGGGATCTTCCTGACCCAGGGATCAAACCCATGTCTCTTATATCTCTTGCATTGGCAGGCAGGTTCTTTACCAGTAGCACCACCTGGGAAGCCCAAGATATGCATATTGATCCTATATTCTCTGGTTTTGCTGAACAGTTCACTAGTTCTAAAACTACTTCTGCGGATTGCTTAAGATTTTCTACCTACAGGATCACATCAACTGCCAATAAACATAATTTACTTCCCTTCTAATATGGATACCTTTAACTTAGTTATCTCTATATTTTTTACAACACCAAGTATTAAAATTGAGCATCTTGTGTTTTTTTTTCTATCACAGGGAAAAAAAGATTGTCTTTAATTCTTTAGCATAATGCTAGCTGTAAGGTCCTCTGTAGACACCCCTTAATAGATTAAGAAAGTTACCTTCTGTTTCTAGCTTGTTAAAAGTGTTTAGTTTTTATTTTTAAAACAGGAATGGATGTTGATTTTTTTTTTTTTTTGCATCTACTAAGAAGATCATGTGTTTTTTTCCCCTTTCTTCTCTTATTTTGGCTTATCACAGTAACTGATTTTTTCCTATTAAACCAATTTTGCAAACGTCTACTCACAGAATTTATACACATTGACCAATTTACATAGTGATTTGGTTTGCTATTTCTAACAGAAGAAAAGGGTTGAGATTAGTATCCGAAGTTAATACTGAACCTGCATCAAGTAACTTCTAAAGACAGATGACTATAATGTTGATGTAAAGATGAATGATAAATGGACTGAGGCAGGAAATACATAATCTATGAAAGTAACAGAAAATTAACATGACATCTCTTAATTATCAGTTAGCTAAGCTTCAAAATGGAAGAATTTTAAATTAGGACTTTTTATATTCACTCCTCAGACTACCACATCAAAGCAGTTGGCACTCACTAAACAAGATATGCTATATTCCGTGATGTATCAGTCCCTGCTAACAGAGCAAGACGTGCAAGTATTCCTTCAGTAACAATTTTTAAAGTCTTGTTTTCTCTCCTCATAGGGAACCCTTGCTGAAACACTTCAAGTACTAGAGAAAGATATCAGTGGGCTGAAAAGTGAATGGAAGATGAGGAAGAGGATCTAGCAACTATCAACTACTCTTTTAAGCCTGAATAGGAAGGAGGATATCTGTAATGGTTTCTTGAGTTATTCCAGAATACAATATGTTGCTATGGTTGTCTCCGTCCCAAATAAATCAATGTACTTTTATTTCCATCTCTAAACTCTGTTGTTACATGATCTATGGATTCTATCGTCAAGTACACTCTTCGAGTCATGTCTTGGCATTTACTGTAGCTGGATTACTAAAATTTAGAGGAGGGCACCTTGCTCACTCTGCCATTCTGATGTAAGGCACCTTCAAATTTATGGTCAGCCAAAAGCCCAGTGCAGAGAAGAAAGGATCTACAGAGAGTGTTTATCCTATTGTCACAAGAGACTTTCAACAAGACGTGCCAGGTTTCTCACTGATGAATACATCACACCCTCCCTGCACAATGGCAGGAATCAGTCCCGGTGAGTATCAATAAGACAGAAGTCTCAAGACCTGTCACATCCCATCACACAGTGAGGTCTAGCTAAGTGATGGCTGACACAGACAGCTGTGATTTGCCATCATCTCAGTATAAGGAAAAGAAAGTAGCAACATGAAAGGGTTTTACTCCCTCTTGAATTCATCCATCCATTTACTCATTTATTAAATAATGACAGCTGATGACATGTATTAAAGGCATTCTATGCTAATCAGTGTTACATTTTCTCTTAATCCTCACAGCAACCCTATGAGGGTTTTCGTTTTGGAGATAGAGGAGTTTAGGAACTTAAAGAGCTCACAAGTTTCCATTAAGTGCTGAGCAGTTTGCAAAATACAAAAATACAAAATATATGTTATCATGCTTATCACTGTAGACATCAACAGTACAGAATGAGAAAACAGACTTTTAAGAAAATGTATTATAATGAGATGATATTAAAAATAGTCAATATTATTTTAAAATGCTTTATGAATACCATGCAGTTGTGTGTATCTTACATTCATTATCTTTTACTATTCACAAGCCTCTGAGATAGGCTCTTTGACTGATTTTTGATTCAAAAATCTTGAATTTTATAGATGAGGAAACTGAGGCTTACAGAGGTTAATTAAATTGTCAGAAGTTATTAGCTAGTAAATGACGAATACTGCGATTGAGACATTTTTCCATATGCTGTAAGAACACAGAGAAAAGAGCAATTAACCAAATTGGATGCTCAGTTAAAGCTTCAAAGAGAACTGTTTGACACTGGAACTGCAGCTTGAAATTTGCGAGTGGGAGTTCACGTGGAAAGAGAGAGGAAAAATTTCAGACTTAAGGAACAGCTCAGGGAAAGACATGCAGTTGCCACAGATTTGGGGAACAACCAGAAGGCCAGTAGTGCTTGAGGCAAGGGTAAGTGAATGTGTCAGTGAAAGCACAGAAGGATATAAATGGAGTTTGGGAATAAGTTGTTTAAGGGCCTTGCATAATTTTTAAGAAGTCCAGTTAAAACAACACAATGGTTAACAAATCAGGTTCTCGAAATTCAACAGTTCTAGGTAAGAATCCACTTAGCACTATCATTTATTAAATACATTAGCTTGACTAAGAAACCTTATCTAATCCACTATTTCTTCATCTGTAAAATGGGAATAAGTATAGTAACTATTTTGTAGGTTGTTAAAGCAGTAAATGAGATATAGCACTTCTACAAGATGTGGTAGTATACAGATGTAAAAAGACTTCAATGAAAGTTATTCTCATCATTATTAACAAGTTTACTATCATTATGGTTGAGACAGACTTAGATAGTGGCCAGTGGAAAATAAAAGTAACAAAGGAAAAGTCTAATAAATGAAAATAGGTCCTTTTACCTGTTCCCTGCTATTTGACAGGAGTTGTTCCTATCAAACACAGAGTCAATATTTCACTTTCACTTAACTGCATCAAAGGAATCAGAGCATGAATATACTTGCTGAAGCCAGAAAATGTCTTGATCATTAATGCTATGGGAGAACAACCCAGCTAGGGGCCGCTAGCAAGTACTGATACATGGACCAGCCACTGAGGTCAAATCCAGGGTTCAGGGTGTGCCTTGGCAGCTGGTAAAAACACTGGAATGAAGTCAAGTTGTTCTGACTATAATGTAAAAAACACCAATTATCCACACTACAACTTTAATGATAATTTGGAGGTTCAGGAAGCAATACCTAGCTCTGCAAAGAAAAGGATTAAAAAAGAAAAGCACAGAAGCAGAAGATGAGACATATATCATACTGACCGTAGAAGAAGAAGGACTATAGAGTAAGGAGCCCTGTCTTATGGGTTATTCCAATATGGAGCCTAAATAGCTGAGGATGCAGACACTAGGAGCAGAGTGCAGGTCAAAGCGGGGTTTGCTTCAGCATAAGAGAAAAATGGATAACACAACTTAATTTTGATTGCCCCATATGATGGAGCTAAGGTTACTTCTCTCCTTCCTATCCTTCATTTAAACAAGCTGAAACTCCTGATTAATGCTTTCCTAAACCTGGCTGAGAAGATTCAAAACATATTGATGCCTGAGTACCACTTCTAGGTACCCAGGGACTCTCACTTCAGTGGAACTGCAGTGCCTTAAACATCAGGTTTCTGATAGGTCCCTGGGTTGATTGTAACTTGCAGCCAAGGCTCAGAACCACTGTGGTGGGTAATATGTTACAGACAGCATTTCATCCCCTGCCTACTTACGGTTATTCCAAATAATGACAAAACAATGAGCTGTCCTTTGGAAGAATGCATCACCCTGAGAGTGATTAAACAGCTACAAGCTTAATCTATTTTCAGACATTAAAATAAAAAAAATACACACAGTCTTGAGATAGAGGGTTGGAGGAAGGTTAAGGTGGGATATAGGTATATTGGCAGTTCATCATTTTCTCTAAAGAACAGTCTGGGAATATGTTATGATTTGCATTACTCAACTCGAGCTTTTGAATTAAAATTTAAATAGTGGGATCTGTCTGTGCTCAGTTACTAAGTCATGTCCGACTCCTCGTAACCCCATGGACTTGCCAGGCTCCTCTGTCCATGGGATTTCCCAGGCAAGAATCCTGGAGTGGGTAGCCATTTCCTTCTCCAGGGGATTTTTCCCCACCCAGGGATCTAACCCGTCTCTCTGGCATTGGCTGGCAGATTCTTCACCATTGAGCCACCAGGGAAGCCCTGATGGGTCTGTATATAAATGTTAATACTATACATAATTAAACGTTTTTTAGGAAAAAGAAAACCTAAATGCTTAACAATATCGTAACTGGCAATCAACCTTGGCTATAGCAATACATCATGTGGCTATGAAAATAAAAATAAGGTTGACTGTCTCACTGCTTGAAAATCTACATAAGAAAAATGAAGCAAAATGCACAATAACATGCTTTGAAATGATTAAACTTGCTCTAATTGTCACTTTACAAAATTTAGTATTAAAATGTTTTTACTTTATCCAAGTACTAAAATAAAGGATAATTAGATTTTTTTTTAAAAAATGACAGATTTGAGAAAAATCAAAGAATAGTGACTGGAAGTAATCTTGCTTGATCAGGCCTCTGAACTAAGCCAACCTACTAGGAAGAATGCTAAAGAAGCTGCAACCGAAAGAATCCATTTAGATTTTATCATTTTCTTTTTCAAAATTTTACATTCAGTTAATCATTTAATTTTATTTATTTTTACTGTTGAGGCAAGACATGGTTTACTCTGATTAACAGACGAGACATGGAAGTCGTGTAAATGTCCATCAACCGATGACTGAATAAGATGTGGCACACACATACAATGGAATACTATTCAGCCATCAAAAAAATGAAACAGTGCCATTCGGAGCAACATGGATAAACCTAGAGATTATCATACTAAGTGAGGTAAATCAGACTAAGAAAGCCAAATATCATCTGATATCACTTATATGTGGAATTAAAAAAACAACAAAAATGAACTTGTTTATAAACAAAACAGATGCACAGACATAGAAAGCAAACTTATGGTTACCACAGAGAAAGCGTACAGGGGGATAAATAAGGAGCTTGGGATTAACAGACACATACTACTATGCATAAAATAGATAAACAACAAGCTTTCACTGTATAGCACAGGAAACTGTATTCAATACCTTGTAATAAACTGTAATGGGAAAAATCATGTATGTGTGCTAAGCCGCCTTAGTTGTGGCCAGCTCTTTGTGACCCTATGGACTGGAGCCCACCAGGCTATACATATATAAATCACTTTGTTATACACCTGAAATGAAGACTATAAATCAACTGTTACTTTAATTTTAAAGAATGTATTAAAAAATAAAATTTAAAAATAGAAAGGAAACTTGATTTTCATGCTCAGGTTATAAATTCAGTCTGTGCAATTCACTGATTATATTTAACAGAAAAAGCCCTATGGTAACAATTTTCTTAGTTATATTCATCAAATTTTATCTAGGCAATAGCCAATCCTACGGATGGATTTGAAAACAAATAAGTTTTTGTCCATGTTTTCAACAAAACCACAACTCTACAGAGACAGACAGCAATATTGCTGGGATGATGGTTGAAGTATAACAAACTGGAGAGGAAGTGACTGAAATCAAATGCCATATTGCTAGAAAGAACAATGACAAGGAGCTGTCTTCTTGAGAAGATAAAAATACATGCTGTCAGTAAAATCTGCACTTAGTTTGAAAGTCACAGAAGGCCTGCTTTTGAAAAAAATAGCAAATAATAATATGCAAAAGTGTTTTATATATATATTCTTTAAATCAGTAGGAATCTAGAATTATAACAGGTGGGGTTATTAGATTTTTAAAATTGATGAAGAGTGGGTGCAGGCATAATGATTTGGGTGGTTTAAACACTTAAAAGTTAACAAATGTGGCTTGAAATTATACAGGAGTTCCAGAACTCAGACCCTCCTGTTATCAGTTCTACCCTACAGATCCTACTTTCTAACAGACTTAATAGATTTAATATAATTATCATGAATATCTTATTTATTAAGTTATTATTTTATTTATTCAATTTCTGGATCTGAACACTCCTTTTCTGATTGTAACTTCTGTCCTAAATCACAAAAATGAACAAAAAGGTTTTATGTGACACAATCATCACACTGTTTCTTCCCATTAATTTCGCTTCTGAAATGCTGTTCTACCAAACACACAATAGATTCTTGCTAATTGTTACTGGATGCATCTATGGTACCTTTTATGTTTTGGTTCTATTTTAATAAGAAAACAGACTGAAATCAGAATTTCAGAATTATAACATTAATAACAGAGACACAAAGAATATAAAAAAATAAACTTTCACATATGAGGGACAATGGATTCAGATTTTATTTTTATCTTAAATCACATCTGTCACTCTGATTATTTGCTTTCATCAGCTTACTTGAAATGATATTTTTATTTGCAAAACATCACTACTGAGAAAATCAATTTTCTATTGCACTGTTAGCATCTAGACCAGTGTGTTTAAGCCAGACTTCTTGTTTGGACACATGTTACTAAGGCTGTGTAATCCTGGGCATTATCTTTACCTCGAATCAACTATTAAATGACAGAGCAGGACTAAAGAGATCAGAAGATTACTTCAAACTTCAAGTGTATAAATTTCAAGGATTCTTATATGTTGCACCTTCCTGAGTGAAAAGGAACAGACCAAAACAAAGAAGAAGTGACTTGTTTAGTATATTCTAAGTAACTAGTTGATGAAACAATAGGATGAAATAATTCACCAAATATTTAGTGGCCATCTGGCTACCTACCATGTGCCAAGTCCTCTGCTAGGAGCTAGGAGTATATGAATAAAATGCACATATTCCTGCTTTTGTGAAGCTGAGGTGCCAGTGGGAAAGACAGACAATACCCAAGAAAACAAATACATCAAGTAATTACAAGTGGCAAATGCTAGGAAGAAACTAAAGCAGACTCTGCAATCCAGCAATGGGGGATGGGATGATTTCTCTCCTAAGGGGATGACTTCTAGGCAGGATCCTAAAGGATGATGATGAGCTAGAAATGAGCTGGTCATGAGCAGAAATGGAGGAAAAACATTTTTCCAGGAGATGGAAATTTGGACGAGTACACACAGGTATGTGTCTGTTTCTATGATCCGACAGTCACACACTGTCATTTAACTGCCAGATCTCAGGAAAGGCTCCCAAGCGAAAGGCTTAGAAATGTAGGCAATAAAGAAAATTAACTACATCGGAAGAACTGCATTTAATTTCTTACAATTAACTTGATCTCATTTTAAAATGCTGAATTTATTTAGACATTCCAAATTTAAGTGTAGTGAGATATTCCAAATAAAAGTGTTTAACAAACTCTTTAACTTTTCTAAAAGTTATCTTCTAACATGTTTGTGGAAGGCAAAAAATGAGAACTCTTAGAGCAGACTGAACTTGCTGGATGGCAGCAATGATGATTTGCAAATGAAAAGAGCACAGTCTTTTCATTCAATAATATCCCATGGAATGCATGGGAGATTGCTGTGGCAAATTCTGGGGCAGTTTTGAATTGCACTGTGTAGACACTATTCATATTTCTGATAAACTGTTGACAACACTCACTTCTATTTGAAATCACCAGAGAAATGTTTCCAATCAAATAATTCATTAATAGCAAGTGAAATATAGATCAGTTCACTTCAGTCGCTCAGTCATGTCCGAATCTTTGCGACCCCATGAACTGCAGCACACCAGGTCTCCCTGCCCATCACTGACTCCCAGAGTCCACCCAAACCCATGTCCATTGAGTCGGTGATGCCATCCAGCCATCTCATCCTCTGTTGTCCTCTTCTCCTCCTGCCTTCAATCCCTCCCAGCATCAGGGTCTTTTCCAATGAGTCAACTCTTTGCATCAGGTAGCCAAAGTATTGGAGTTTCAGCTTCAACATCAGTCCTTCCAATGAATACCCAGGACTGATCTCCTTTAGGATGGACTGGTTGGATCTCCATGCAGTCCAAGGGACTCTCAAGAGTCTTCTCCAACACCACAGTTCAAAAGCACCAATTCTTCTAGATATTCTCTTTTCCAGTAATGTATAAAACCTGACCACAGGAAACAATACAACTAAATGGCATAAATCCTTTGATACTTTTGAAAGAACCCCTGAAAGAGCATTAAGAATGTCATTATCAATGTTCACTCAATTAACAGGTCTGACTGTGGGATAAGATGCTGTCTATGATTTACTAAGTGTTAAGCCTAGGTTATTGCATGATTTTGCTGCACAACTTTCTACCATGTGTGTTTTTAAATGAAGTCAACCCCTCCATAGGTGTTTTTTGGATGCCTGCTGTGTGCTTGGCACAATTACAATACCGAGTTCCTTAACTGATTAGAGGAGACTAATACAATTATTTCTTGATGCTGTGTGATACATATTTCTGAGACATAGTGGGAATTTCAAATTTTCATTCTGAAGTTAGTTCTGGTATGAGCCTAGAGCAGATAATTTCTTTAGCTGAAGTTGCTTCATCTAGAAAATATATGAATAATCATAATGAAGATTTTTGAGAAAATTCAATGAGGTAACATCTCTGACTTGACGCATTAGAAATGGTTATTTGTTGTGTACTGTAAGTGGTTAACAACTGGTTAGAACATACGTATACACATGTGCATATATACATATATAGTCATATATATGTTTCTACATGCCTGTACATAAAACACATATATTACCAACTGTGATAAAGAATTTTGGGTCAACTTGACAGTCACAAAATGCCCGATTCTTGGTTAAACATTATTCTGGGTGTGTCTCTGGAAGATGCTTCAAGATAAGATTAACATCTGAATTGGCAAATGCAGAAAGGAAACTGGCCTCCCCAGGGCTTCCCAGGTGATGCTAGTGGTAAAGAACCCACCTGCCAATGCAGGAGACATAAGAGACACAGGTTAGATCCCTGGGTGGGGGAGATCCCCTGAAGGAGGGCATGACAACCCACTCCAGTATTCTTGCCTGGAGAATCCCATGGACACAGGAGCCTGGTGGGCAGCAATCCATAGGGTTGCAAAGAGTTGGACATAACCGAAGCAACTTAACGTGCGTGAGTGCAGTGTAGGAAGGCCTCATCCCATCCTAGAGACCTGACAAGAGCAAAAGAAAGAGTGAGAATTTACTCTCTGCGTGAAGGTATTGAGCTGGGGCAACTGTTTTCTCCTGCATTTGGATCCAGGCTGGAACTCGCACCATAAGCTCCCTTGGTTTTCAGGCCTGCACTCAGATGGAACACACCATGGGCTCTCCTGGGACATAAGCTTGCCAGCTGCAGCTCTTGGGGTTTCTCCGCCTCTGTAATGGGTGAGCCAATTTCTTATAATAAATGACACAGTTGACCCTTGAACAACACAGCCTCAAGCTTCTTAGTTCCACTCACACGTGGTATTTTTCCCAATAAATATGAACAACAGTACTATGGCTTGCATCTGTAGGTGTGGAGCCACAGGCACAAATGGGGAGGTGAGGACTGGTTCCCCTAAACCCAGCAATATTATTTTTTAAAATTTATTTATTTGGGTGTGAGAGGACTTAGTTGCTTCACTGGAAATCTTTGTTACACCATGCAAGATCTTCAGCTGTGGCATGTGGGATCTAGTTCCCAGACCAGGGATCTAATCCAGGCCTCTTTCATTGGGAGTGCTGAGTCTTAGCCACTGGACCACCAGGGAAGTCCTCATCTAATGTTATTCAAAGCTTCTGATTCTCTGGAGAATCCTGACTAGTCCATCTATGTATGCAACCAACTTGACTTTTGTTGTTTCCTGATTTTTTCACTGCTGTTTTTTACATGGGTTAGATAGGTGGAAAGAGTTCACACAATACTACCCACTGAGGGCTAGATTGATTCTCTGCTCCCCTTAACTACTATGTCTGACCTTATGAGGCAAGGCTAGAGCTGACTCAGCCTTCTACAGCAGAGTCTTCCTGAATCCTGGAGACCATATGGACACCCACAGATGTTTATTACAGGGAATACTCAAGAGGGGATGTTACCAGTTTTGAAAGGTTCAAGTTTCTGCTAGAAAGTCACCTTTTCTTCTGTGAGCTTATATAACCTTTAAAGATACACTTAAACTAACTCCTTGGAAGGAAAGTTATGACCAACCTAAATAGCATATTCAAAAGCAGAGACATTACTTTGCCAACAAAGGTCCGTCTAGTCAAGGCTATGGTTTTTCCAGTGGTCATGTATGGATATGAGAGTTGGACTATGAAGAAAGCTGAACACCGAAGAATTGATGCTTTTGAACTGTGGTGTTGGAGAAGACTCTTGAGAGTTCCTTGGACTGCAAGGAGATCCAACCAGTCCACTCTAAAGGGGATCAGCCCTGGGTGTTCTTTGGAAGGAATGATGCTAAAGCTGAAACTCCAGTACTTCGGCCACCTCATGCGAAGGGTTGACTCATTGGAAAAGACTCTGATGGTGGGAGGGATTGGGGGCAGGAGGAGAAGGGGACGACAGAGGATGAGATGGCTGGATGACATCATCAACTCTATGGATGTGAGTTTGAGTGAACTCCGGGAGTTGGTGATGGACAGGGAGGCCTGGCGTGCTGCGATTCATTGGGTCGCAAAGAGTCTGACACGACTGAGCTACTGAACTGAACTGAGACTAACAATGTATCAACTATTGTAGGGAAATGTCTAGAAACACTAAAAACGCCTTGTTCTTAAATCAAGTTTAGCATTTGCAAGGCCACCTAACTCTTGAAAGGAGAAAGTGAATATAAATGCCTTTATCTGAATAATGTCTTTGCCTCCTGATTTTCAGCAGTCAGAAAACTGATTTTTCTATGCTCACAAAAAAAAGAACATATAATGAACACATATGACCAAAAATCAGTGTCTGCTATCAACTGCTACAGAAAGCAATAAAAAATAAAGTGGTGGCTCAAAGCAATAATAATGGTTTATTATTCTTCAGAGCATCTGTTGAACATGAACTGGAGTAGAGTCTGACTGGGTATATCTACTTAGGGTCTCTCATGCAGTGTAGTCATGTGTTGGTTAAGACTTTGAACTGGGGCATCAGCATCCCAGAAGGCTCATTCACATGGCTGGCAAGTTGGTGCTGGCTGGTGGCCTATGGCATCAGACCCTGTACATGGTCCTCTTGCTCCAAGGATGCTTCAAGGTTTTCATCATGGCACCTGGCCCCATAATTACAACAACCCAGGAGACCAAAGATGAAGCCTGTGAAGTCTTTGATGACATGGCTTAGAAGTCAAAACCTCTTACTTTAAGAATTGAGGCAGTAGCAACAGTCCATCTGTGTTCAAGAAAAGAGAACATATTCCCATCTTTTAACAGAGGGTTTTCAGCACCATACTGTAACAACAGTACTATGTCCAAAACAATATACAACCTTCCCACATAAAAAACAGAGAGTAGGTATGTATGTCCAGCTGTACAAAAAATTTCACTGTCTTTTCATAAAATCAATGCACTGAAAAAATCCTTTGACAGTTTAGCAGAATTCACATGGTATATGATTTCAATATTAGAAACTACTTTAAACATTTAGTGACTAGCCAAAAAATGCATAGTAGGTATTCAATTCTATTTACGGGAACCATTATTACCATATTAACACTGGAACATTTTTGAAATTTATGTGAAGCACAAATTTTCAGAGTTATCCTAGAAGGAAGCTGTCTTCCATGAGGATGAAGAAGATCCACTGTCTACCTGTATACTCAAGAGAGCCACTGTCTTCACAAAGCAACCTGGAGCCCTCTGGCTTTACTGGAGCCATAATTCAAAGGCCTATTGTCCAGGAAAATAGTTTTCATGTCCTAAGACAGGTGGTCACAGGCAATATTGGATTTAGCAATGATCATCTATCAACCACAGGAAAGCTTCAAACTGGTCTATGTATCAACTATTAGAGAAGAAGATCTTTGGTTGTCAGCTGATGGATGAAGCCTAGGTTATAGGTGTGCTTAGAAGTAAAGCTAATTGATTTTTGGGTATTGCTACAATGTGGGAAGCCCATCTAATCCAATTATTTTAATAGAAATCAGAATAAGCAAATACATTCTAAAGGATTTCCTGCAGAGGTCTGTTTTTGCACTCCCACTGACAATCTGATTTCTTTAAGTGCATATTGGGTCAGACGTCTTTTTCTGTGCTTTGTAATTATGTAACTCAAAAAAGACAGTATTTTTACCAGGATACACTTAAAACTCTTCACAAGTTTGTACTAACAGTATGTCATGTATGTACAAAATGCTTTGCATTGAAGTTGCCTTTGAAAGTCAACAAATGCCTCAGCAAATACATGAAAGCTTCCCTAAAACAGGGTCAATATTAGATCTGCTCAAGAGAGCTTACTGCTGCAAGGCCTAGAAGAACCTGGAAAGGTTGCTATTTTAGTTATTGATTTGACTTAAATTACAACAGACCTGCTGTACTGTTGAACACTAGAGTACTTGAAGACCATAAAACATTTCTATCCCCAAATTGTCCTGATTTCAGCTTAAATTTCTGTGTGCATTTCTTGGATGCAAGAAAACTAATATACTATGAGAATTAAAACAGTTTTTCTTGGCAATAATTGAGCACATTTATAGTTAAGCATTTGGTATTTGACATGGGAGACAATGTACTTTAAACCTAAGGAGATAAAGAAAGCTAAAGAATAAGAACTAAGGAACTGGTTTTAATCATGAGAAAATGAGAAAGTTCAAATGACAAGGAAACTGGGAGGACAGTTCTCTTGCAAAGAAATATTTGAGATGTTGAAATAAATTTGATGAATGCTGAATACTGTCTGTTAAAAATCTCTCTGCTAGTAACTGTTTAGAGTTATTTATACATAGGTCTTGCTTTGATGATAAAAAAAATACTTATGTCTGCTGCTGCTGCTAAGTCGCTTCAGTCGTGTCCGACTCTGTGCGACCCCATAGACGGCAGTCCACCAGGCTCCGCCATCACTGGGACTCTCCAGGCAAGAACACTGGAGTGGGTTGCTATTTTCTTCTCCAATGCATGAAAGTAAAAAGTGAAAGTGAAGTCACTCAGTCATGTCCGACTCTTAGCGACCCCATGGGCTGTAGCCTATCAGCCTCCTCCGTCCATGGGATTTTCCAGACAAGAGTACTGGAGTGGGGTGCCATTGCCTTCTCCAATACTTATGTCTACCTTCACCCAATTAATGAACTCTTTAACGTAGAAATCCCTAACATTTCAAGTTTCAAATTCAGAAAATCAAGATTTCTAATATCAGTGTAAAAACTACAAAAAAAAACCCTTGCAAGTTCGTTCTGGTAGGTCTTCAAACATACAGAAGATGCCATATTTGTTAACTGCCTCCTAAGAGATGTATTTTTAAACCACAATATGTAATCATGGAGTTTGAACTTAAATTATGACATAGAAAAATCTGTATAAGTTTTTATTTATGTAGATAAGTGTGTACCACATACTAAATTTTTATATTATTTACATTGAAGAAATTACATTTCAGTTATCACTAAATTACAGTCAAACAAAAATACAAGCTAATGACTTTTGAGAGGCATATCATTCTAACACAAATACCACTAGTCTACTGTTCCTTGGTCACAGAACCCTCTATATCAAATGCAGACTGGGTTAAACTCAGAAGGAGAAGCAATGAGAAAACAGTCTTCTGTCTTCCTGCCTTCAGCAGCCCAACCACTGTCCCTCTGCCTTTTAGGGGAGGGGATTCATCTGGAACAACTGAACTTAAAACTTCCTCCCCATAAGTAACTGTGAACACATTTTCTTATTAGGACCCTGCTGCTGCTGCTGCTGCTAAGTCGCTTCAGTCGTGTCCGACTCAGTGCGACCCCATAGACAGCAGCCCACCAGGCTCCCCTGTCCCTGGGATTCTCCAGGCAAGAATACTGGAGTGGGTTGCCATTTCCCTCTCCATATTAGGACCCTAAATCGTGCTATTGTCTTCACTGCATTTAAGTGTTAATTTCTAATACCCAGTTAACTTCATCCAACTAGCCTCTGCTTATTTTCATCCAGACTTCTGATTTTTAAAAATCTCAGTCCTGCAGAAAATTGAAAGAGTCTTCACCCAGACTGATAACTCTGTACATCTACATTTTCTTGGCCAGATCTGTGTTCTCCATCTTCCACCAAGACCACCACATGGGATATGTCTTTTGTGAACCTCAGTTTGGAGACTGAATAGCATAAAGTCACTGAAACCAATCAATTGTTCTTGTGCTTATTTTATGTATCCACAATCTAGCTGTAAAGTGGAGAATGATTTGGACTGACAAAGGGGGGCAGTGGGGTTAAACGATTGGACCTAAGTTCAACTCCACATTTATTTGATTCTCTTTTATAAATGGGTGAAATGCTTCATCTGCATTTACTATTCCACTGCATATATTTAATGAGTTTATTACTTTTGCTTATTACAGATAGCCTGGAAAACTTGACTATTTATTCTCCCTTATGCTCTTTAAAAAGTGATTAAATTAAAACACACACGGAAATTGTTGTTATGTCATCAGATACACTGATTATTCATCCCCAGTTTGCTTTAGTTAAAGGCTGCAAGGAGATCCAATCAGTCCATCCTAAAGGAAATCAGTCCTGAATATTCATTGGAAGGATTGATGTTGAAGCTGAAACTCCAATACTTTGGCTACCTGATGCAAAGAACTGATTCATTAGAAAAGACCCTGATGCTGGGAAAGATTCAAGGCAGGAGGAGAAGGGGATGACAGAGGATGAGATGGTTGGATGGCATCACTGACTCAATGGATTTGAGTTTGAGCAAGCTCTGGGAGTTGGTGATGGACAGGGAAGCCTGGCGTGCTGCAGTCCATGAGGCTGCAAAGAATTGGACACAAGTGAGCGACTAAACTGAATTGTAAAGTAGAACACATGACAATCAAAATAGTGCTTTCTGAAATGTGTCCTTCAAAAATGCTTATTCCTAAAGACAACAGTATTCCCTGGAGAAAAATAAAAAATAATTCAGAAGATAAAACCTTATTAACTCCATTTTGTTCCTGGAAGATCTGAAGGACATTCTTTGGTTTCATTCATATCAGCTGATAATTGAATACCCCATGTATCACACTTTATAAATTCTGGAACAACTTTACAAGGTATAGAGTTTATGATAAACCCAAGTTGATAATTTGTTTATGGTTTAAATGGAAAAAAAAAAAAGCAATGGAAACATGTAACACAGAAGGAAAAAGTGAAGATTTTGGAACTATGGAAACTAACACTTAGTTGCTTATTAACTGAGTGAACTTAGGCAAATTACTTAGCCTCTTTTTACTTCAGCTCTTTAATCTATGAATTGAGAGAAATGATCTTAATCTAAGTATCAAGGTTTTATTGAGATACGGTAGTTAGTGATAACAACAGCTAGCATTTCTCAAGCACTTATAATGTGCCAAGGTTTATATACATTTTCTCCTCTAATTCTCTCAGATGTTCTAGGAGGTCGTTGCACTTGTTTCCCCCAATTCAGAGGAACAGAACTGAAGCTTTAAGAGTTTATAGAATTTCTATTATTTCACACACTAGTAGAAAACAATCTGGGCTTAGCCATAAGATTATCAAAGTCTTTGATATGAGAATAACAGCTCAAAAAATACTCAGAGGCGGCTGTCATTAATATTTATAAGGCTATTTTATTTGCAAAACACATTTACAGGTCATATCTGCCCTAATTCTCATTGTAGCCTTGCAAGATAAGTTTGATGCCCATTTTACAGAAAAGGGAGTTGAAGGACAGAGTTTGTGTTATTTTCAAGATTGTCGAGAAACTACTTGCAAATAAATATCTTAGCATATTTCTCTTTACATAAATATGTTTACATAATTGCTTAAATTCTTTCTGCTAGGAATGTCCTTTTACACATGGTGAATATCTGCTAAAATAAAGAAGGAGATAGTATCCTAGAAGGAATAGCCTACAAATGGCTGTTGCAAATAAGCACAAAATTAGAAAAAGCATAAGCAAAATTAGGTCTGCTGCTGCTGCTAAGTTGCTTCAGTCGTGTCCGACTGTGCGACCCGAGAGAAGCAGCCCACCAGGCTCCTCTGTCTCTGGGATTCTCCAGGCAAGAATACTAGAGTGGGTGGCCATTTCCTTCTCCAATGCATGAAAGTGAAAAGTGAAAGTGAAGTCGCTCAGTTGTGCCTGTCTCTTAGCGACCCCATGGACTGCAGCCTACCAGGCTCCTCCGTCCATGGGATTTTCCAGGCAAGGGTACTGGAGGAGTGGGATGCCACTGCCTTCTCCAAAATTAGGTCTGAGCTTTCTGCAAACCTAGACCAAAAAATGGGAGGTGAGGGAAGCAATGAGTTATCCAGCTCTTAAAAACTATTTTAAGAAGATTATCAGGAGTAAGGTGTCCTGTGGTCCTATTCAACAACCAGGCCAACGAGTAGCAGTTTTAATTTTCTAGTTCATGTTCCTAAAATGTTCAAAGGCTTTTTTAAAGTTACTTTTCTTTTCTTTTTTTTTGACCCAGCTAAGCTGCTCATAGAATCTTCATTCCCTAACCAGGGATCGAATCCATGCCCACAGCAATGGCAGCATGGAGTCCTATCCCTAGACTGCTGGGGAATGTCCTCCCAAAGGCTTCTAGTGAGCTTCTATTTTAATAAATATAAAATGTCACAAAAATTTTGAATATGCATGTCTTAGATATCTAACTGGTTATTAATGGTATTGTACTTTAAATCATTGTGTGAATAAGTCACAATCATTTTGTACCATCTTGGCAAACTGATGACAGAGTTCAGTGTATTCCATCATATTTTATTCACTTGAGATACAGACTCTGGCCTGCCGAAAAATATGGTGCAAGACATTAAACAGATTGTCACTTTCCATTTCTCACAATAATTGTTTGTCTGAGATAATTTTGAAGCCATGCAGCACATTTTAGAAAAATAAATAAATTAAAGCCAGAGAAATAACTCTCCCTTTGTTTATGGCAGAAAACTGGGTTTGCAAGAGACACTGCTCTTCATGTAGAATAAATATTGTGAAATTCTTTAACCTAAGAAAAAGTATTGCCCCTACCCATACTTATCCAAGAATTTTTTTTTAAAGTACACAAATTTTCCTAGATGTTCCATTAAAAGTTACAGTGATATGACATTTCCTGCCTTTTGATTTATACGTATTTTTTAACTTACTGTTTATGTGTAAAGTCAATATATGATTTAGAAGCCACTGAGACTCTTTCCCAAGTTTTAGACAAAATTTTATTTTTTAATAAATACTTTAAAGAACTTTCAATTTGAATATTTAGTTTATTTTTAGGAAAATACATATAACTATCAAACAGTGGCAACATTTGAAGCATTAAAATATGGCCGATGAATACACATACTGATAGAGAAAACCACTGTACTTCCATGAGCTTTTTTTACTCACATTTCTTTTATATATTCAAAAATAGGTGATGTTGACAAAGGGAAGTATTTGTAAGTTCTCAAAAATTCGATGAAGTGATTTTATCTTCATTTTTAGGTGATATTTGGGTATAAAGAAGATTTTGTGATAAACTGAGTCTTGCAAATTTCACATTTATAATTCTGCAGTGGATCAACATGAAATAATGGAATACCTCCTTCTGCAAATTTTCTTCTTGATCAAGTTTGGCAGACAGTAGTCGGGTTTGAGAACTGGAATTAGTGATGCATGTAAAACACTTAGGTTTGGCACATCGAATATGCTCAAAATCTAGTTAGCTGTGAAAAGGGACCTCATGAGGAACTAGCAGCCTTCCCAGCAAGACCAGGAACAATCCAAGGACACACCCTCCGACCACACCTTTTTAATGTTCCATGGGAAGTTCTAGCTACTGCAATTTAAAAGAAAAGGGAATAAAAGGTATACAGATGGGGAAGGAAGAAATAAACTTGGTTTACATATGCCATGACTATCTATGTAGGAAAGTGAAGTCACCCAATTGTGTCTGACTCTTTGCGACCCCATGGACTGAAACCTATCAGGCTCCTCTGTCCATGGGATTTTCCAGACAAGAATACTGGAGTGGGTGGCCATCTCCTTCTCTCTCCAGGAGATCTTCCTGACTCAGGGATTGAACCTGTGTCTCCCGCATTGTAGGCAGACGCTTTACCCTCTGAGCCACCAGGGAAGCCCATCTACGTAGTCCATGTATGTAGTCTGTCCAACAGAATAATTTAATTTCTGAATAACAAGTGACTCTAGCAAGGTTGCAGAATTCAAGGTTAATACGCAAGCCAATCATTTCCCTATACACCAGCAATGAACAAGTAGAATTTGAAGTACAAACAAAATTTACATTAGCATCCAGAAATGAAAAATTTTGGTACAAACTTACATAAATCTGGTTCTACCTGAGAAAAGCACAAAACTCTGGGTGAATGAAATAAGAAGAACAAATAGATACTTTATGTCATGGATTGGAAGAACCCATGTTTGTCACGATGTTAGCTCTTCCCAACTTGATCTATAGACTCAACACAATCCCAATCAAAATCCCAGCAAGTTATCTTATAGATACCATCAAACAGATTCTAAAGTTTACACAGTGAAAGGCTAAAGACACAGAATAAATAGCTAAATATTGAACAAAGTCAGAGAACTGACAACTACCCAACTTCAAGACTTACTATAAAGCCAAAGTAATCAAGACAGTGTGGTATCTGAGAAAGAAAGAACAAATAGATCAATGGAAGAGAATGAAGAGCCGAGCATTAGACTCACATACAGTCAACTGACCTTTCACAGAGGAGCAAAAGCCATACAATGGAGCAAAGATTATCTTTTCAACAAATAGTGCGAGAACAACTAGGCATCCACATACAAAAAAAAAAAAAGAAGAAAGAAAAAAATCTAGACAGATTTAACACCCTTCACAAACACAAAATGGGTCACAGACCTAAATTTAATACACAATACTGTAAAATCCTAGAAGATAACAGAGGAGAAAATCTAGATGACTTCAGGTATGGAAGTGATTTACTTTTTAGACATGACACCAATGGTATGATCCATGAAAGAAATAATTGATAAGCACAACTTCATTAAAATTAAAGACTTCTGCTTTGTGAAAGGCTGTTAAGAGTATGAGAAGATAAATGACAGACTGGGAGAAGATGTTTGCAAAAGACACATCTGATAAAGCATTGTTTATCCAGAAAATACAAAACAAAAACAAAATAAAAAAACCTCTTAAAATGCCAAATAAATTAAAATGAACAATGCAATTAAAAAAAATAGGCAAAAGACAGGAACAAACTCCTCACCAAAGAAGATATACAGATGGAAAATTAGCATATGGAAAGATGCTCAACATTCCACAAGATTGGGGAATTGCAAATTAAAACAAGATACACACCAATTAAAATAGCCAGAGTCCGAAAACACTGACAACACTAAATGCTGACAAGGATGTGGAGCAACAGAAAGTCTCATTCATTGCTGGCTGAGAATGCAAAATGGCACAACTGCCTTTGGAAGAAGGCTTAGCATTTTCTTACAAATGTGATCCACCACTAACTCTCCTTGGTATTACTCCACATCAGTTGAAAACTTACAACCTTGAAAAAAATCTGCCCAAGAATGTTTACAGCAGCTTTATTCATAATTGTCATAACTTGGAAGCAACCAAAGTACTTTCGATAGATGAAATGTATCAATAAATTATGGTCTATCAGACAATGGAATATAATCCAGTGCTTAAAAGAAATGAGCCATCAAACCAGGAAATGATTTGGAAGAATCGAAAACGTGTATTATTAATTGAAGGAAACAAGTGAAAAGGCTACATACTGTATGACTTCAACTATATTGCATTTTTGAAAGAGTCAAACTATAGAGGCAACAAACTTATTTGTGCTTATTGGGGTTAGATGGGAGTGAAGGATGAATAGGCCAAGCACAGAGGATTTTTTAGGGCAGTGAAATTGCTCTCTAGGATATTTAATGGTGAATAAATTACACACTTGTCAAAACCCACCGAACATATAATGTCAACAGTAAACTCCAATGTAACCTAAGTATTTTGTGTGATAATGAATAAGTGTCCATGTAGGTTCTTGCAATCAATACACTGCTCTCATGGGGAATGTTGATAATGTTAGAGAAGGGTCAGGGGTATGAGGGACCCTCTGTATTGTCCCTTCAATTTTGCTGTGAACCTAAAACTTCTTTAAAAAAAAAAGTCCAATTAAAAAAAAAACCGGTGCCTCGAAGTAAGCTGTACTTTACTTTAAGATACAATTTCCAAAGTTATCTTTATTATCATTCACAAAAGAAATTCCAACTGAAATAAGTACATAATGTGTCTGCTCCGGAAGAATATAAATGCTGTGATATCAGGAAGTTTATTAACAACTGAATAAACAAAAATATTGTGCCCAGAACAGTATCTGCCCACTGCCATGAATATTTGTGAAACAATTGACCAGATAAATTATCTTACAAACAGGGGTAAATGACTTACATAAAAAGATAACTTAAAAATTTAGAATTTTGAATATCTACCTCATAGAAAATATTCTATTTCGAATTGTTAAAAAGTTTGTAGAAAATAGGGAGGAAAAAAAAAACCCAGTATCAATAGACATTTAAATAAATGTTATTTAGAAAAACAAAGACAAAATTAAAAGAGATAGATTTAAGCTAATTTAATCAATACAAACCAAAACATGCATCAGGTTAAGATGCCAAAAGTCTAACTGTATGCTCTTTTTGTTATCTTCTGTAGTATTTTTACAATACCTATAGAAAGTCTAAAACATATCATTGGAAAATCAGCTTGTATTAGATTAACTTCCCCAATATAGATTTCTGATTTCAGAAGTATGACCTAAAACAGAAAATCCCTTTCAATATAAAATACCTATCAGTGTTGGAAAGGGGATGAGAAAGTGCATCACTCAACTGCACGGCTCCCCTTACAACAACATGAGAAAGTCACCAGAGCCAAGGGTGGAATGGGCTCTGACAGCCAGTTTTTGGGAGGCTACAGAACCATAGATACTCAGAGATACAGACCTCCCTCACTGTTCAACCAAGAGTTTTGATTCTAATAGTTCTTCTTGGGGAAAGAGGTTAAGTCTTGGAGTCAAATAAAATGCAGAACTGACACCCTCACATATAGCTAGGTCCTTTAGAGGGCTGAAAACACCTTTAAGAAAACAGGGCACCAGAAAAAAAAAATGTCCATCAGCAGAGGGATGTGGAAGAGGAAGATGTGGGAAGGGGAAGGAAGGGAGGGAGGGAAGAAAGAAAGAAGAGAGGGAGGGAAGGTTGGAGGGAGGGAGGGAGGGAAGAAAGAAGAGAGGGAAGGAAGGTTGGAGGGAGGGAGGGAAGAAAGAAAGAAGAGAGGGAGGGAAGGTTGGAGGGAGGGAGGGAAGAAAGAAAGAAGAGAGGGAGGGAAGGTTGGAGGGAGGGAGGGTGGGAAGAAAGAAGAGAGGGAGGGAAGGTTGGAGGGAGGGAGGGAGGGAAGCAAAGAAAGCAACTATAAGTTTCTAAGGAGAATAAACACTCTGAAATTATTACCAAATGCTAGTGGAGTCAATAAGAGATTGAGGAGGGGTTGGAGGCGGGATGATCAAGGAAACAGTTCTGAGGCTCAAGCCTCTGCTACTTCCTGCACCTTCACTTTTAGCCACTTTCCCACATATCTCTGAAATAGATTAGGCATTTTCAGGCAAAGTTTGTTGAGTTGAATTGAAACCCTTTAGCTATCAGCAGAACTCAGACAGCCCCCACAACTGCACGCACCTGACTAGAGCCCTGAATTCTACCTGCAGCTTGAAAGCCTGGACTTCTTGGCCAACCCATTTTTTACATCATGACTGTCTTGAGAGCAAACTAGTTTTCCCACCAAAACCAGGCCCCCTTCCAGATTGGATTGTCTTTTGTTTGGATTCCTGTTTCTCACTTAACTCATCCTCCTTTCCTTCTGCTCACTTGTGAAGTCAATCTTTCACCTCTCATGTTGGTTCTTCCCATCCAGTTTCCTTGCCAAATCCTAGTGCAAATCCTCATCTCAAACAAGTTCCTTATGTCATCTTTCTTCTCTCAGTCTTAACCCTCCAATCCACATACACAGATCATAACCAATTAGTATTGCTATAATCTTTGTCTCTTTAAATGAGTGAATTAAAATGTACTTGCAATAAAAATCTAAAGGTGTAATTTATTACAGTTTTGATTACTTTACAAAAAGTTTATTTTGCTTCCTTAAACTATGGATGTGACAATGGCAGGATTTTAACTTTTATGTTTTCTCCTTCTCATGAAACATGCTTCATTCCAATAAAGAAATAAATGTGAAAGTATCAGTCTGTGCTCCATGAAATCAAATTTAATAAAAATATTTAATTTGTTGTCTGCCAAGCAAAAATTCTCCAAACTCTTCTCTCAGTATAATTTGGTCCAACTCCTAAGTAATTGAGCCTGACTTATTTTTTAAATCTCCCGTGGTTGAAATCATTTAACAAAGTAAAAATAAAAATGGAATAGACATAGTTAATCTTCCTGGAAATTTATTTTTAAGGAGAAAAATAACTATAGAAATCAGACTTGACACTTTCATTTTTGAATCCTTTAAAACACTTAATCTCACCAGAAGAAAATGAATTTATTCTCAGTTGCAGAGTCACAAAATTACAAAACAAATGATTAATCTCACCCTTATAATGATCTGATCTTAAATACATCTACAATATAACAACTATGGAAAAATGGGAAAAGGAACCAATAACCTCACAGCTGTAGATGATTTATTTATTCTATGTGCAATTAATTTTTCAAACATATTATCCATAGTATTAGAAGTAACATCCATGGTTTTAACCTATCCTCATAGCAGTTAATAAAATAAAATTGCATGGAATTAATTTGATTAATACCTCTCTCCAACATCTCACATCAGAGTGCAAAAGCAATAAAGACCAACCATATTATGCTCAACACTGAACACTGTTCAGTTAACTGTATATGGTACTTTCTTGGATTAAGCCTTTGGACACTTCACTCTTCTCGCATTTAGCTGCTTCTCTCTTTAACATTCTATCTTTGCTCTAGCTTTATTTTGTTCTTTTGGACAATTCTATCTCACCCCTAAGGTTTCAATATCTATTCTTTATTTGCTAGGCAGTTTTCAACTACAGGTAGGAAAAAGCAGACTCAGATTAGCTGAAATTTACTATCTCACACTGCAAGAAGTTGAGTGTGTTAGCCTGGGATGCAGGCACCATCCAATCCAATGATGCCACTAAAGATGCAGGTTCTCTTCATCTCTCAGCTGTGCCACCAGCTTCTCAGGATAGTCACAGGTCAGCTGCAGCATTTTCATGCCTCAACACCCAGAGAAAGAACAGGCAATGATTTCTTCCTATGTCTGTTTCTAATGAACAAGAAAACTTGGCAGATGTCCCCAGCTGACCCTTCTCATGTCTCATAGGCTTGGATTACTGTATTTCCTCTATACCAGTAATATTCTAAACAAATATTTGGTAGGAGAAATAACTACCCTGCTTGGTTTCAACTAATAATCTGGGAATAGGATATATTTTGACAAGTCAATCTCAATGAAAACTATAACTTTTTCTTTCATACCTCAGAATTCTTACACAGGATAAACAGCTTTTACTTCTCAAAACTTTTAAACTGTTGACTAAGCAAATAAAACCAGTCCATCCTGAAGGAGATCAGTCCTGGGTGTTCACTGGAGGGACTGATGTTGAAGCTGAAACTAATACTTTGGTCACCTGATGTGAAGAGCTGACTCATTGGAAAAGACCCTGATGCTGGGAGGGATTGGGGGCAGGAGGAGAAGGGGGCTACAGAGGATGAGATGGTTGGACGGCATCACCGATTCAATGGACATGGGTTTGGGGGGCTCTGGGAGTTGGTGATGGACAGGGAGGCCTGGCATGCTGTGGTTCATGGGGTCACAAAGAGCTGGACAACGACTGAGCGACTGCACTGAACTGAAGCAAATAAAACTCATGAACACATACAATTTCAAAGGAAAATGCATGTTCAGAAAGACACATTTTTATGCACTGAATTTATTCTAAAACACAAAGAAATACTTACTGCTATTCTTATTGACAATACCATAAATAAAGTTCAGAACAGTATATCATCCAAGAAAAAGCCTGCTTCTGCTACCTACAGTATATACATTTCCCCATTAACAGTAATGGTTTCACATGATCTCAGAATTTCGTGAATTTCTGGCTGAAGTGGTTATGTGGAAACTAACTCCAGTTGCACCTTGAGGGAAATCTTTGCAAGTATTTTTCATACAGATTTTCCCAGATTCAAAAGCATGGATACTGGAAGAAAATTTCAGGTTAATTTCTTCTTTGCATAAATGAAAATATCCTATAACTGGGTATTCCCATTAGTGGAATATATTAAACTGATTTCAAGATCATAATAGGATATGTAATTACTCAAGATAGGAATAAAACTACCATATGATCCAGCAATCCCATCACTGGGCACGTACCCTGAGAAAATCATAATTTAAAAAGCCATGTGTACCCCAATGTTCACTGCAGCATTATTTACAATAGCTAGGACATGAAAGCAACATAGATGTCCATTGACAGATGAATGGATAAAGTAGTTGTGGTGTATATATATACAATGGAATATTACTCAGCCATAGAATGGAGCAAATTTGAGTGAGCTGAATGAGTAGATGAACCTAGAGCCTGTTATATAGGGTGAAGTAAGTTGGAAAGATAAAACCAAGTATTAAATATGCACAGAATCTAGAAAAATGGTACAGATGAAGCTACTTGCAAGGCAGGAATTGAGATGCAGACATAGAGAACAGACTTGTAGACAGAGCAGAGGAAGCAGAGGGCGTGACACAGTGAGAGAGTGGCATTGACACCTATACATCACCATGTGCAAAACTGATAACTAGCGGGAAGCTGCTGTAGAACACAGGATGCTCAGCCTGGCGCTCTGTGAAACAGAGGGGCAGGAGGGAGGCTCGAAAGGGAAGGAATCAGTATATATACATATAGGCTTTCCTGGTGGCTCAGATAGTAAAGAATCTGACTGTAGTGCAGGAGACCTGGGTTTGATCCCTGGGTCAGAAAGACACCCTGGAGAAGGAAATGGTAACCTATGCTAGTATTCTTATCTGGAGAATTCCATGGACAGAGGAGCCTGGCGGGCTATAGTCCATGGGGTCACAAAGAGTCGGACACGACTGAATGACTAAAATACACACGTATATATTATATAATATATATATACACACACACATACATACTTATGGCTAATTCACGTTATTATACAGCAGAAACCAATACAACTTTGTAAACAAATTACCCTTCAATTAAAAACAAATCTTTTTAAAAAAAGTTTAAAAATTTTGCTGAAACATATCTAAGAAGAGAGGGTAATAAGAAAGACTATCTTTCAAGAAATAATATTCATCAAATATATTTATTCTTCTCCTGAATATTTTCACTGGGTGGTTTAGTTAAATCAAGAAAGTTAACTAGTAGCTCAATTTGGAGAAGGCAATGGCACCCCACTCCAGTACTCTTGCCTGGAAAATCCCATGGATGGAGGAGCCTAGAAGGCTGCAGTCCATGGGGTAGCTGAGGGTCAGACATGATTGAGTGACTTCACTTTCACTTTTCACTTTTATGCATTGGAGAAGGAAATGGCAACCCACTCCAGTGTTCTTGCCTGGAGAATCCCAGGGACAGGGCAGCCTGGTGGGCTGCCGTCTATGGGGTCGCACAGAGTTGGACACGACTGAAGTGACTTAGCAGCAGCAATTCTGAATAACTTGTGTTGAAACTAAAGTGACAAATTTCTTATCACTAAAATACTTGGTTCAGAGAGAGTGATTTAAGCGTTTATTGCACTAGAGCAATTTTACACAGTGTGAGGTAAAGGCCCAGTTTAACTGTTCATCCAGCATATTTAGTTGGGATTGTTTCCTTTGAAATAAAATACTGCTTCTTCTAGTTTTCTCCACTGCTGACAATTCAGGAAAAGCTGATTTTTTTCCCCACATTTTTCAAACCATCAATCTCACAGCACAGAGCTGCAAGGGCCCTCAGGTGTACACAGTTCGACAGATGAAAAAGCCAAAGTTGAAGGAGATTGAGTGACCTGTCCTTTATCACAATACAAGTCACAGCTAGCACTGGGTTTATAACAGAGCTTATGTGATACTGGATTCATGGTTCAGCCAATCAGTAATATATGCTGAAGACATACTATGTCAAAAACACTTGGCTAGGCTGTAGAACTGGTTATGGGTGCACCACACACACATGCTTGTGCATTTATGGAATTTACATCAGATACAGAGAGAATACAAACAGAAGAAGAAATATTTTAAGGTAAATAAAAGAGCCTGCTCAGGTTCATACTGGATTAATTTGCAGATCAGTTGGGAAGTCCTTAAGTACTAACAATTTAGAGGAGGAAAGAGTCAGCTATGGAGCAGAGAATTAAGTTTACAGGAAGAAGAACTTTGAAGAGGCATATTATGAAGAGCAATACACTCATAGCTAAGAGGGAAGTCTGAGCTCCTTATACTAAGAAAGAGGAAGAGCACATTCAAAGGCTTCATGCGGCACTAACTAAGATTCTGGAGCCCCAGTGTGAGAACTGCCTGTGCTCCTGACTGACCTCAGCACAGGTTATGATGCAGGAGATCTGGATGGAGGCTTAGTAACCCGAATTTTAAACACGCAGCCCAGGTGTCTTTAATAAACATCACATTTTTAGAGTACCCAAATATTAATTCCAAGACAATAAGGACCTCATCTACTTTGTCAAGGATTATACATATCCCATTGTATAAAAACTGTGCTAGCATGTACTAAAGTATCTAATAAATGTTTTTGGAATGACAGTGTGCACAGGAGACAGATGATTTAGACCATGATTAACATAATTCTTGTTGCTTTTGTTCGTAAGAGGACCTATAACACTTTTAACTTTTATGCCCTAAAAATAGTTACAAATACAAGAAACATTCTGGACCTCTTTGTAAGCTTCAATTCTTTTCCATAAGAATGTGCCAACCGAAATTATAAATAGGAGGTTATCGGCGATTATACTTGAATTGAAATCATAAGGCCAGATCATACTAATCATAAGTAAAATAGGGAGCCAGACTTTGGTGAGTTAAGAAAGAGAGTAGGGGCCATTTTTACCCTAAACCTTAGAAGATTAAAGAATACTGCAAGTATTAAATTGAGAACAACAAAAGCAAAAATAATAAAAACATGGCCAAAGCAGAGGTGGTGTTAAAGTTAAAAAGATAAACAATAATAACAGAAACAACACAAGGAATTCATTCATGTCCATATTTGGTGCTTAGACATTTATATTTTAATGAGAACTTCTAACATTTATGATAATTCCAGAAAATTTCTGAAAATATTGAGGTTCACAGTCTGAGGTCCCATTTCATTGTACAGAATTACCCAACTTCATACAGCTCTTCCTTACTCCACTACCAACTACTCCGAAACTGAAAATGTGTGGCTTCACTTCCCATTCATCTCTGAGTACTAACCTGGGGAGATCTGATCTAATTCTTTTCTTTGGAAAGTAAATTTGAATAAAACAGATAGTCACTTCCAATGAGTCTCCAAGATTTAAAAGAGAAACTTGTCTAGTATCACCGTTTCTGGGCAGTCATCTTCTGTCTTCTCACTCAGAATTAATATCCTCAGCCTCAGGCTCTGTAACTTATACTTGAAAAAATTACTGCATTCTGCCTTGTACTCTTATCAGACATATACCACAGAGATTTTCTCAACAGTGTCTACAATTATCATTCAAATCTCTGCTTTTTTTTCATAGGTACAAAGCTCCTACTTCCAGGGACTTTTATATAAGTTATCGGGATATCCCCTTCACATCCTAAACCCCAGAAGTCCAAAACAGAGTTTATCTTTTTCACTCTACTGCCTGTTCTTCCACAATCCAATGAGCACATCGTGGTTGACATACAAAAATCAATAGTACAAATCCCCCAGACTTCTGAGTTTTAGTCTATTCACATAAACTGAGCCATAAAAATAATATTGAAAATATAACACAGCAAACAAGTAGACCAGGTAAAAGTGATATCTTTGCTTTCATCTTCCTCATCAGCATCATTACCATCACTGTCATTATCATCACAACTAATAGCTACTGAGTTCTTACTACATCTCAAGCACCTTGCTATACATTAATTCCAGTTATTACCACATCATTAAGAGGCAAATATTAGTATGATTCCCAATTTCAAAGCTGAAGAAACCAGGGCTAAGAATTTTCAAAAGGTCAGTAACTTTTCCCAAATAGAAACTTGGTAAACAGTGAAATCTTCAGTTACTGTTGAACTATGATCTATTATCAATTATAATATCATATGATATAGTATTTACTTTTTCCAGTAGTCATGTATGGACGTGAGAGTTGGACTGTGAAGAAAGCTGAGCATCGAAGAATTGATGCTTTTGTACATGGTGCTGGAGAAGACTCTTGAGAGTCCGTTGGACTGCAAGGAGATCCAACCAGTCCATTCTGAAGGAGATCAGCCCTGGGATCTCTTTGGAAGGAATGATGCTAAAGCTGAAACTCCAGTACTTTGGCCACCTCATGGGAAGAGTTGACTCATTGGAAAAGACTTTGATGCTGGGAGGGATTGGGGGCAGGAGAAGAAGGGGACGACCGAGGATGAGATGGCTGGATGGCATCACTGACTCGATGGACGTGAGTCTGAGTGAAATGTAGATGAGTTTAATATAGATTGATAATGATTAATTAATAAAGCTTAAAACTATTTAATTATCATTAAACTCCATTATAATACAGTTATTGAACAATAACAATCCATTCTCTTAGTTTGGGCAGGGCTCACTGGGGATGGCTCATCTCCAATGGAGCATCTCCAGGGAGGACTGGAGGAGCCACATTTACGGTGCCTCACTCACAGGGCCAGCATATTGGTTGCCAACTGTGAACTTAGTGGAGGTTGAAGGCAAGGGGTCTTGCTTCCTCTCCAAGTGGGTTTCATCTTAGGCTGCCTTAGGGCTCCTTCACAGCACAACAGACAGATTCCTAGTACGAGCATTTCAAGAGAAGAAGATGGCAGCACATGCCATTTTTATGCTGGGTCTCTGAAGTTACCTCCACTCTAGCCACTGGTCAAAGCAGTGACAAAGATCTCCTCAGGTGCAAGGGAACTGATATAAACTCTGCCCTGAGATGGTGCTGGTGGTGGCGGAGTTCAAGAAGAGCACATGGGACGGAGACATCTTTCCTTCTCTCATTTAAAAACACAATCTTTCACCCTATCTTGCACATTAAAGCCCCAATTTACCTTTCCCCCCACCCTCCAAGCCACTGATAGCTCCTTGTTAGAGCCTTGCATATCTCAACATTGTTTCTTTTGCCTAACACATAACAAGTATTCTATATGTGCTTACTGAATGAGGTCATGAGTAACTAACTCATCCCTCTTCCTTAAACATCTATCACATGTATCTCTTAAATGTGCTTTTGAATAATAACTCCTCTGAAGGGCTGATCTTCATCTTCCTGCTAGAAACAATCTCCCAGCCTGAACTATATAAGTACTTTATTTGTACCTCCTTAAACACTCCATCTAGTCAAGGCTATAGTTTTTCCTGTGGTCATGTATGAATGTGAGAGTTGGACTGTGAAGAAGGCTGAGCACCGAAGAATTGATGCTTTTGAACTGTGGTGTTGGAGAAGACTCTTGAGAGGCCCTTGGACTGCAAGAAGATCCAACCAGTACATTCTGAAGGAGATCAGCCCTGGGATTTCTTTGGAAGGAATGATGCTAAAGCTGAAACTCCAGTACTTTGGCCACCTCATGCGAAGAGTTGACTCAGTGGAAAAGACTCTGATGCTGGGAGGGATTGGGGGCAGGAGGAGAAGAGGACGACAGAGGATGAGCTGGATGGCATCACTGACTTGACGGACGTGAGTCGGAGTGAACTCCGGGAGTTGGTGAGGGAGAGGGAGGCCTGGCGTGCTGTGATTCATGGGGTCACAAAGAGTTGGACGCGACTGAACTGAACTGAACTGAAACACCTGTGATACTAGTGTGTACTCTCCTAAGTTCAGTAGTCAAATCATGGGACTTCCAAGTTAACAGACCAAGTTGAAGAGGATCCCACTTTGTTTCTAGTCATTCCTCAAAGTGATCTTCCCTATTAAAGAGCTAGAAGACCCTAGCCATGAATGAAATTCAGTTTAAACAGTTCTTCAGAGCCTTTTGCATTGCTTGGTACTGAAGAGGTTACAAAGATAAAACTTTTTGAATGTATCTTTACATTTACTAGGGAAGGTGGAT
Organism: Capra hircus; assembly: GCF_001704415.2. Classification (NCBI taxonomy): domain Eukaryota; kingdom Metazoa; phylum Chordata; class Mammalia; order Artiodactyla; family Bovidae; genus Capra; species Capra hircus. The sequence continues at coordinate 33,171,048 of NC_030835.1, forward strand.
CTCCATAGAAGTTCAGTTCAGTTGCTCAGTTTTGTCTGACTCTTTGCGACCCCATGGATTGCAGCAAGCCAGGCCTCCCTGTCCATCATCAACTCCCAGAGTTTACTCAAACACATGTCCATTGAGTTGGTGACGTCATCCAACCATCTCATCCTCTGTCGTCCTCTTCTCCTCCCACCTTCAATCTTTCCCATCATCAGCGTCTTTTCAAATGAATCAGCTCTTCCCATCACGTGGCCAAAGTATTGGAGTTTCAGCTGCAGTATCAGTCCTTCCAATGAATAGTCAGGACTGATTTCCTTTAGGATGGACTGGTTGGGTCTCCTTGCAGTCCAGGGGACCATGAAGAGTCTTCTCCAACACCACAGTTCCAAAGCATCAATTCTTTGGTGCTTAGCTTTCTTTATAGTCCAACTCTCACATCCATACATGGCTATTGGAAAAACCATAGCTTTGACTAGATGGGCCTTGGTTGACAAAGTAATGTCTGCTTTTTAATACGCTGTCTAGTTTGGTAATAATAGCTTTTCTTCCAAGGAGCAAGCGTCTTTTAATTTCATGACTGCAGTCACCATCTGCAGTGATTTTGGAGCCCAAAATAATAAAGTCTGCCACTGTTTCCACATACAAGAGATTTCCATACAAGAGACTGTGCTAGAGGAACAGACACAGCATAGGGAGAAGGTAGGGCTCAAACTATGTCTGAGGTGTAATTGCATAGTACCTTGTAAGTGCCTAGAAGCTAGAGCTTATTTACTGAAGTTTTATTAGCTATCTGCTCTCCAGCAAGACAAGAGGAAAAAGATACATTTTACACGCAGCTCTTAGAAATTAGTTTACACACAAAATATATAAGTTTTTGCTAGACAGCTACATTTCACCTCATGATAGTAGGGTGTTGTCTATTATAGCATGGATGAACAATTTATTAGTCACTCAGAGAAAGACAGTTTTCTTAAAGATTTTCTCAAAGTCTATACTTACAATTTATACTCCCTTATTCTGCTTATTAATAAAGCAATCTTTGGTCTTTTTTGGGTCTACCTGCTCATTAGAAAACTTAAGATTACACACACACACACACAAAGAGCTGTAAGGATTCAACTGGGGGAAATTTAATTTTATTTAAATATATTTATCAAAGAATAAATCATTTCTTGCAATCTATTTTTGCAATTATTAGGTTATCTTGAATAATAAATACAATAAGTACAAAAGTCAAGAATGTATGAGAGTAATAATTAAAGCTTCATATTCTAGGTATTTCAAAATCTCTAAATCTTCAACATCTAAGTTTAATTCTTGTTGTATATAGTACAACTTCACACTCATAGGATTTTTAGTTCCAGCAGGCAAATGTCTTGACATGGGCATATATGTGATTAAATAAAGGTTGATTTATATAATCCAACAATGCTCAATGTCCATATCTGACTAGCAGTTTTCATTACTGACCTCAATCTTTTTCCATCTGCAGCCTATGAAGACATTCATAGCAGCAAGTTACTAAGACATGTTTATATCAGTTAGTGTAATAAATAGCTCTACCTCAGTTGTTCCCATGCTGCCCAGACAGGCCTGGTTCATAACCTAAGAAACTCAAGCACTTTCCAACTGGAGATCTAGTGAGTGGACTGGTGAGTTTCCTGCTCTAGTACCATGGCCACATCCCTTTGACTGGTTGCCATCGCTATTACTCCAGTTGTTTTAAATGATTTACATATCACTCATACCTCGTTTGGTTCATCTCAAAGCATTGGCGATGGGCCTCATTCCTTGCTCTGTTCTTCACCATTACTCTACGCTGGCCTCACGTGTGTGTGCTCAGTTGTTCAGTCATGTCCGACTCTTTGCAACCCCATGGACTGTAGCCTGCCAGGCTCTTCTGTCCATGGGATTTCCCAGGCAAGAATACTAGAATGGATTGCCATTTCCTCCTCCAGGGGATCTTCCCAACCCAGGGATCAAACTTGCACTTCCACATTGGCAGGGAGATTCTTTACCACCGAGCCAGCTGGAAAGCCTGTTGCGACCTCAAACTGCCATTTTATTACACCTCTCTTTTATCACTTTTGGAGAAGGCAATGGCACCCCACTCCAGTACTCTTGCCTGGAAAATCCCATGGATGGAGGAGGCTCGTAGGCTGCAGTCCACGGGGTCGCTAAGAGTCGGCACGACTGAGCGATGTCACTTTCACTTTTCACTTTCATGCATTGGAGAGGGAAATGGCCACCCACTCCAGTGTTCTTGCCTAGAGAATCCCAGGGACAGGGGAGCCTGGTGAACCGCCGCCTATGGGGTCGCACAGAGTCGGACACGACTGAAGCGACTTAGCAGCAGCAGCTTATCACTTCGGACAGAGGAGCCTGGCAGGCTTCAATCCATGTGGTCACAAAGAGTCAAGCACGATTGAGTGACTACCAACAACCTATCACTTGAGGCAAAAGAAAGCACAGTCAAAAAGCAAGTTTTATGCATAAAGTATTATAGATTTCTAATCTCTCTCCACTTTTTATTATTCTTTAAAGACAGACACTTCCAGACAAGGAAAGGAAGACTTCACAATAACATTGTGCTCTACTTCTTCCTCATCCAAGTAACATAGTGGGGAAAAGCTCATGAACAAGTAAAGGCCTAAGAAGCACAGGCAGACATCCAATCGACATCCTCAGTGTGTTACTGATACTTCATCTCTGGTGCTGCCCTGCCCACTATCTACCCATTATTACCATCCTATGGAAATTTGCTTAATAATGTATTTATTGATATATTTTTTCCAAATTCTGTTAAGCTAGGATGTATGTTAATATTCCTACAATCCCTGGAAAACACTGGATAAAATGAAAAGTAATTGCAAAAGCCAGGACTTGAGCCCTTATCCCAAAGCAACCAGACTGGTCCAGGTATCATCATCAATGATCTTCTACAAAATTATCACCCACTTCAAATTCCTTGGAATAACATTTCTCTGTAAGTTTACTCTCCAAAAACAAGATCCGGGTGACTATTTTCAATACGCCATTTTTTGGAACTTCAGTGCAACTGTGTTTTTTCTGGGTCTGCCTAGTTATTTTGGCATACACGCAAACCAGAATATTCCTCACTAAAAGTCTAAGGGGTCAAGTTTAGCAAATGTATACACACATGCAGAGAAGAGGACTGGCCAGGAAAAGTGGAATTTTCTAAAGCAATGCTGAGGCAGAGAGAATGGATTCAGTAGCAGCTTCTCCTCATCAGAGAACATGAGGGGTTCATCAGAACAAGACCCTGAATGAAGAAGGTTAAAGAAGAAATAAAATGTAAACAAAACTTCAGAGTATATACTTATGGCTCACATATAAAAACTGTGTGATATTATATTAAAATACATTATCTGTATTGGGTAATTATAAATATCAATTCAAGGAGTTTCCCAGACTTAATTTATGGTATAATCTGGAGGGAAAAAGAGACAAGAGTTGTCACTGCAGGAAAGTCACTATATGCATAATTTGCTTTATACTGATATACATACACTTATATATATATATATCATCTGTTATGCAGATATTAATATCTCCTTCAATCTCTAAAATAATCTTCATGGTAAGTATTGTCCATATTTTACAAGTAAAGAAACAGGCTTAGTAAGATAAACTCATAAAACTAGCAAGTGTAGGGATGTAATTTGAATATAGACAATCGGTTCTGTCCCTCTAAGCCTTGGAATTTTAACACATGGAATAGAAACAATATTTCCACTCTAGCCTACCCTCAGGTGACACCATGATGATGTTTTCATCTGATTTGTGCCTTCAGTGATTTCTGCATCTATAAACCCAAGAAAAAGTGACATACAGAATGATATCAGAAAATGATGCACGGTGGAGGCATTACTTCAGGGGATGCATAAAAGATGATGAACATTCTTAGATTCCAACACAGCACAGATCTAGGCACTGGTAGTTAACAGGAAACATTGCTACAGAACGCGTGGTCCCTCGGACATCCCCCAAATAGATATACTCTCCACCCCTCTGCCCTCATAATCCTAGTTACTTTATAGGTTGACAAAAGTAAGGAGAGGTGGGTAAGAGCTAGAAGTATGCATACCTTCCGGTAAAAGAAGGGAAATCCAAGACAGGCTGTGCAGGAGTGAACAAGAGCAACAGCAGCAGCAGAGTGATCATTAACAATAATAACTAATACATATCGAGTGCTTAGTATGTGCTGGGAACTTTACACGTGCTTGCTGATTAATTGCTCAGTATTCTGCAACAGAAAATATTACCACCATCTTCATTTTATACGTGAGGGATCTGAAGCTGAGTGTGACTAAGTGTGAAGAGCAAAATCAGGTTCAAAGGGAGGTAGGTCGTCTCCCAAGTGGGATCTACATTCTCCCGTGACCACAGAGAGCCTAAGTGCCACCACAGAAACAGGTCAGGAGAGGTGAACAGAAGTATTTCAGAGGTGGGAAGGAGAGAATGGTTCAATGAAAAGATCAAATTTGCACAGTGGAGAAAGCGGTAAGGAGGGTTGTAGCTAAAAAGAAGATAAATTAAAAGGAAGAGAGACAGGGTTCAAGTCCACAGCCTGTTTCTTGAGCTGCTTTCTTCATCTTAGCTTTTGCCTAAGAGTTGATGGTTTAATGCACAGAAAACCCAGATATCTACATGAATTCCAGTGAGTTTAATTCTAAAGACAATGACATAACCTTCCTTTTTGTGAGTATCACAGTTGGTAGACACACTCAGTAACAATACATGAAGTAATATAAAGACTTATGAGACCTGAACCGACTATGTGTATTTTGCAAAATGGCAAGCAGAGCCACTAAGAATTTTGTTGCATTAGAATAAAAGCTGTGATATGAGACACTGACTGCCTCAGTCTAGATAGACATGGAAGATGAAACAGTGAAACATGCCAAAGAATGCTTTAAAGAAAGATGATTTTACCAAAAAAAGGCCCAGGGAGGAACTGAGACAAAGAAATTGTTTGTATCTATTGATACTTGGAAAAAAGTATGTTTTCTAAGGAGAAGGAGATGAAGTAAAAATCTAAACTATGCAAAATATCTTTAGTAACTTATTTTAGTAATATTTAGTAACTTATATATCCAAGCCTATGCTGCAACCAGTAACACTGAAGAAGTTGAAGTTGAACAGTTCTGTGAAGACCTACAAGACCTTTTAGAACTAACACCCAAAAAAGATGTCCTTTTCATTATAGGGGACTGGAATGCAAAATTAGCAAGTCAAGAAACACCTGGAGTAACAGGCAAATTTGGCTTTGGAATGCGGAATGAAGCAGGGCAAAGGCTAACAGGAGTTTTGCCAAGAGAACACACTCGTCATAGCAAACACCCTCTTCTAACAACACAAGAGAAGACTCTACACATGGACATCACCAGATGGTCAACACCGAAATCAGATTGATTATATTCTTTGCAGCCAAAGATGGAGAAGCTCTATAGAGTCAGCAAAAACAAGACCAGGAGCTGACTGTGGCTAAGATCATGAACCCCTTATTGCCAAATTCACACTTAAACTGAAGAAAGTAGGGAAAACCGCTAGACCATTCAGGGATGACCTAAATCAAATCCCTTATGATTATACAGTGGAAGTGAGAAATAGATTTAAGAGACTAGATGTAATAGACAGAGTACCTGATGAACTATGGACAGAGGTTCGTGACTTTGTACAGGAGACAGGGATCAAGACCATCCCCAGGGAAAAGAAATGCAAAAAAGCAAAATGGCTGTCTGGGGAGGCCTTACAAATAGCTGTGAAAAGAAGAGAAGCAAAAAGCAAAAGAGAAAAGGAAAGATATAAGCATCTGAATGCAGAGTTCCAAAGAATAGCAAGGAGACATAAGAAAGCCTTCCTGAGTGATCAATGCAAAGAAATAGAGGAAAAGAACAGAATGGGAAAGACTAGAGATCTCTTCAAGAAAATTACAGATACCAAGGGAATATTTCATGCAAAGATGGGCTCCATAAAGGACAGAAATGGTATGGACCTAACAGAAGCAGAAGATATTAAGAAGAGGTGGCAAGAAGACACAGAAGAACTGTACAAAAAAGATCTTCACTACCCAGATAATCATGATGGTGTGATCACTCACCTAGAGCCAGACATCCTGGAATGTGAAGTCAAGTGGGCCTTAGGAAACATCACTATGAACAAAGCTAGTGGAGGTGATGGAATTCCAGTTGAGCTCTTTCAAATCCTGAAAGATGATGCTGTGAAAGTGCTGCACTCAATATGCCAACAAATTTGGAAACCTCAGCAGTGGCCACGGGACTGGAAAAGGTCAGTTTTCATTCCAATCCCAAAGAAAGGCAATGCCAAAGAATGCTCAAACTACTGCACAATTGCACTCATCTCACAAGCTAGTAGTAATGCTCAAAATTCTCCAAGCCAGGCTTCAGCAATATGTGAACTGTGAACTTCCAGATGTTCAAGCTGGTTTTAGAAAAGGCAGAGAAACCAGAGATCAAATTGCCAACATCCGCTGGATCATCGTAAAAACGAGAGAGTTCCAAAAAAACATCTATTTCTGCTTTATTGACTATGCCAAAGCCTTTGACTATGTGGATCACAATTAACTGTGGAAGATTCTGAAAGAGATGGGAATACCAGACCACCTGACCTGCCTCTTGAGAAATCTGTATGCAGGTCAGGAAGCAACAGTTAGAACTAGACATGGAACAACAGACTGGTTCCAAACAGGAAAAGGACTGCGTCAAGCTGTATATTGCCACCTTGCTTATTTAACTTATATGCAGAGTACATCATGAGAAACGCTGGGCTGGAGGAAGCACAAGCTGGAATCAAGATTGCCGGGAGAAATATCAATCACCTCAGATATGCAGGTGATTGCCACCCTTATGGCAGAAAGTGAAGAGGAAGTAAGGAGCCTCTTGATGAAAGTGAAAGAGGAGAGTCTTTAAGCCAAAAAGTTGGCTTAAAGCTCGACATTCAGATAACGAAGATCATGGCATCTGGTCCCATCACTTCATGGGAAATAGATGAGGAAACAGTGCAAATAGTGTCAGACTTTGTTTTCGGGGGCTCCAAAATCACTGCAGATGGTGACTGCAGCCATGAAATTAAAAGACGCTTACTCCTTGGAAGGAAAGTTATGACCACCTAGATAGCATATTCAAAAGCAGAGACATTACTTTGCCAACAAAGGTCCGTCTAGTCAAGGCTATGGTTTTTCCAGTGGTCATGTATGGATGTGAGAGTTGGACTGTGAAGAAAGCTGAGTGCCAAAGAATTGATGCTTTTGAAGTATGGTGTTGGAGAAGACTCTTGAGAGTCGCTTGGACTGCAAGGAGGTCCAACCTGTCCATCCTAAAGGAGATCAGTCCTGGGTATTCACTGGAAGGACTAATGCTAAAGCTGAAACTCCAAAACTTTGGCCACCTCATGCAAAGAGTTGACTCATTGGAAAATCTCTGATGCTGGGAGGGATTGAGGGTAGGAGGAGAAGTAGATGACAGAGGATAAGATGGCTGGATGGCATCACCAACTCGATGGACATGAGTTTGAATGAACTCCGGGAGTTGGTGATGGACAGGGAGGCCTGGCGTGCTGCAATTCATGGGGTCACAAAGAGTTGGACACGACTGAGCTACGGAACTGAACTGAACATACATGTAGTAAATATCTACATATATGTTTGACATCAGGGTAACAGTCTACTGATGTGAATGTAGCATGAATTCAGCAAGGAGGAACTTTTGTTTTTATCTTTAGTACAGAGTCTGTATTTAAGAACCCTATTGGATACTTTGAAACAGCAGTAACCTGGATGAGTTGACTTAGACCATAAATAATACTAGGTCTAAATTCCCATTCCTCCTTAAGCTTAGTTACTGTGTTAAATCACATTCCAAGTTGGGGATTTTTATTTTCTGCTTAGTAGGAATCTATTAACTAAATGTAAAGCTCTTACTTTTCTTAGTCTTGGTGCTTTTGAAATCCCTACTGTGTATTTGGAAGTCTTCAAATAATTTTTAGTTATTTTTTTTAAAAAGTTTTCAAGAAACTTCAACTATAAATAAATTTCCAGCTTATAAATATGTGGTAAGAGCAACTTCCCACAGAGATTAACTAAGCTGACATATTTTCAGTACAGGATGGACAGGATATTTTTGTAAGATTCATCTAATAATTGGGTTTTAATTCCATGTGACAACCTGGCAAGTAAAGCCTGACCTTTTGTATCTAGTTTAGCAACAAAAACACATAGTAACTGGGGATCTTCTCCACATAGGAACTGGGGATCTTCCAGGTGGATCCAGAGGTTTTACTGAGAAATTGTATGGGTCATCTTACATGAATCTCCATTAAAAACAACACTCCATCAGCAATGCATAGCCCCATCAGATGTAGATTTCTAATGTTTGATTACATGAAGCAATTCCTAAGAGTCTTTTGTTTTAAATATTAGTGGTTCCTTGCAAAATCTTTAAATTACTGGACAAGGACCAAATCTGTGTTCCAGTTTTCAGTTTAGCTACTGAGTCAACTGGAACTAGTTTTTTTAATTTTTGGAACTTCAGTTTCTTCACCTACACCCTGGGAGGCTTGCCATGATGAGTTTGGGGGACTATTACTTTTCCTGAATAGTATAATACTGGAGTTTTGAGGCAACTCGATAAATAGCATCTGTCTTTTCAGAAGAGTTTTGGACAAATGAACAGTAAGGTCAGAGTCAGAATACGGATGCTTTCATCCCCCTGAATGATAAAATTTGACCTGGAGAAGGGGCTAATTGAGGTTGACTTCACATACCTTGCTCCCTCTGCCAAGGCAGGGGCTTTATCTCCCAGCTCACAGCCTGGCCCAGAGCAGGAACCACCCAGCAGGTTATTCTGCCCACATTTCTGCTAAATCACTTTCCCATGGATGGGGTAGAGGAAAGAGTGAGAGGCTATACTGAGGCCAAGTGTGTTTGGGCAAAAATACTTTCCAAGGAATCAGGAGGAGAGAAGAAACAAATGTTAACACATCCAACTATGATTCTTCCTTTATCCAGCTATGAGACAGGAAGTCCTGAAAATACATTGAGGTTTAGATTACATTTATCACAGTGATGTAAGTGATACACAGTATGAGAAGCTGGGATGTTACTAACCTAAGGCATTTTTTTCGTACTTAAAAATTGTATTCTGCCTTTCTCTAGTGCAAAGTATCTAGGAAAAGCTTGATGATCTTTATTTGCAACAAGATTACTGTTACAAAAATAGAATAGGATTAAATTGAAAATAAACACATTGATTTTGATATATCTCATATCAATTCTCATACCATCTCCTAACCTACTATAGACTCTATGCTATAGACACTAATTTCTTACCAAATCTGAAATTTTTATGCATGTCAAATGCAAAACAACATGCATAGACTAGTCTACATCTTGCTTTCTTCCCTCTATAATTTGAAGACTGTTCTATATCAACATCTACAAAACTATCTAATTCTTAAGAACTACTTAGCCCAAAATACTGATTTACCATAATTCAATGTCTCTCTCATTAATGAACATCTAGGTGTAACCACTTTACTTTCAATAGTACCTTTCAAAACTAGACAAGTAGGAAATCTTCCTAAGGAATTTGACTGGAAAAGAGTTGAAGGAGATGCGCATTTCACATTTTGACAGCCAAGTTGCCTATCAATAGATCTATTAACAAATAACACTCTCAATCAAGAGGCCATGAAGAGTGGCCATTTATCAATTCCCTTACTATACTGAGACTTAACAAATATTTCAATCTTTGTCAATCTGGTTGCTTCAAAAGTACCTTATTTTAATGTGCATTTCTTAGTAATGAGGCTGAGCTTTCTTTCCCATATGGTTACTATCTACTTATTCATATTGTGTTTAGTTGTGAGTTACTGTGAGCTGCCCTATACTTAATTTTCTACTGCAAGGTTTGTATTTCTTTGTATTTCAAGGATATTTCTGTTTTGTCTACTTGTTGTTATTATTTTTTTTTTTTGCATCTATTAATGGCATGTTTGTCATTTGACTTTGGATGTATAGTAGTAAAGATTTTATTGAAAAGAATAATATTTCTCTTTTCTAGATTAAGAACTAGAAATGTGATATGGCTGATAAATTTGATATTATCTTAGGTTCATTTTTCTAGTGTCTTTGTAAGCTTTCCTAAAATATTAATAGTACTTTGTTATTTTGATTGGGGATGAAATGTAGTTATAGATAATTAATGAAGACTCGATATTTTCACAAAATCAAATCTTCCCATCTAAAAGCATGTCACATATTTCCATGCATTCAGTCATTGTTTTATGCCAATAGTGGAGGTTTGAAGCTTTTCATGTTGTTCCTATGCATTTAGACTGAATTTCTTCCGAGATGTTATCCTTTGTATTGACATTATACACAAGGGCTTTTCTTTCAAAATCGAAGTATTTATGTGTTGCGTGTATAAAAAAAATTTATACTAAGTCCTCTACAATGATTTTTAAAATTAGACCCTTTACTAAATTGTCTTTTTTAAGAAATTTATTTTTACAGAGTTTTTCAGACTTATCATAGATATATTATCTGCAACTACTGATAATATTCTAGACCATTTGAAATGCTAATGAGATTTTTTTAAGTCTATATTTATTTGTTTATGGCTGTGCTGGGTCTTTGTTGCTTTTTCTAGCTGTGACTGTGTGGGGGCTACCTCGTTGTTGCAGTGTGCAGGCTTCTCATTGCGGTGGTTTCTCTTGCGGGGCACAAGCTCCAGAGTGCACATGCTGAGTCGGTTGCAGCATAGGGCTTAGCTGCCCAGTGGCATGTGAAATCCCCCTGGAGCAAGGAGTGAACCCATGTTCCCTCCATTGGCAGGTGGATTTGTAACCACTGGACCACCAGGGAAGTCCGTGAGATTTTAACTGGGACTGAATGTTCTTCATCTTAGCTGTCATGCAGAAAAATCATAGAAAATAGTTTTGTCTTCCTATCATACTTTACTGTTTTAAATTATGGCCTTTTTCTTACACTTCACTGGAATTTATTGACGCTACAAAATTCAAAATATGCATAGTTTCAATTTTCCTTGTTGGCTTTCAAATTTGAAAGGACAAAAGAGTAGTGTATCTATAACAAGAATTTGGTCTTCCTTGCCTTGGTTCGTACTGCTTTATCCAGTAAGATCTGCCTAGACATTTGGAATTAGGATACATTTTCAGTGAAAAAGAGCAAATGTTTCTTATTTAAAAAAAAAATTTAGACCTATTTTTTTAGGTAATGCTTTTCTATTATATAATTTTCATGTCTTCATATTTTCATTCACTAAATATTGAATACAGGAGATGCAAAGAATGACATTTGAGCCCATTACCCAGGGATTTGCATCTTTCTAAGAAGGTAACCTCCTTGCTACAGTAGATATGGTAGAGGTGAGTGCTAAATCAAACCAAGAATTCTTTTCTGGTGGTGATGATGACAAAGAATCAGAGAGCAGAAAATTTGGAAACATAGAGGTACAGGGGGACATTCTAAGTCAGTAAACTACATACAGCCTCCCAGCTATCTGTTTTGCAAATAGTTTTACTGGAATACTATTTTCCTTTTACATATTATTCAACTGGTTTTAGGCTACAACTGCAGAGGTAAGTGGTTTCAATAGAAACCATGTGGCCTGTAAAGCCCTAAATATTTACTCTCTGTTCCTTTACAGAAAAAGTTTGCCAACTCTTGTTTTAAAACATGTCATGAACAAGTTCCCATAGATAGAAAAAACTAGGTATTTTCCACTGTTTGTGGGGGACAGTTGGAGGGTAAGAGGATGGAGAGCAGATGGGGTTTGTGGAGAAGCAAGTTGGGAGCTAAGTTACAAGAGTGTCATGTCCCCAGAAGGCATTGTGATAAATGAAGCCTGGAGTGCTGGGCAGATCACAGCAAGATGAAGAAAAGCCTTGACTCCTAAGCAATTCAGAATCCATTTGCTAGCAGAAGGGATTTACAGATGTTCAGCTTTGCGTCTCAAGCACATCACACAACGTCCAACACCCACAGACTCAACTGAATTTCTCTCCTTGAATGAGGAAAAATAGCGAAGTTATTTCATTAATTCAGGAGTAGGTTAATGACAATAACCCTAGTACCTGCTTAATGGAAGTCAAAGGGAAAGATAATTTTGAGAGGATTATGAAGAAAAAAATATAGACTTCATCTAACGGTATTGAGGAACTTGAAAATAACATTACAAGGAGTATTGGGGTAGGGATGATCATTAATCAAAAATATTAGGTGGAGGAGAAAAGTTTCTAGTTTATAGGAAATCATCAATTTAACATTAGTGAAATCAAACTCGAGGTGAGCAGAGAGTGCTCAGTGAAAATGTCCATTACACAGCTGCAAATGCAAGGCTGGAGTTTGTGGTCAAGGATCTAAATAAAGAAACTACATAAGGAACACACATGTTTTGGGGAGCAATCTTTTATAATCAGGAGTTTTTTTTTAAAGGAAAATCTAATATCTGTTTTCCCTTGAAATAATTGGGAAATTGGTCTATACTATGCCCTGTTCAGGGCTTTCCTGGTGGCTCAGTGGTAAAGAAACCGACTGCAGTGCAGGAGAGAAGATGCAGGTTTCATCCCTGGGTTGGGAAGATCTCCTAGGGAAGGAAATGGGAATCCACTTCAGTATTCTTGACTGGAAAATCCCACGGACATAGGAGTCTGGTAGGCTACAGTCCACGGGGTCGCAAAAGAGTTGGACAGGACTCAGTGACTAAACATCAAACGCCCTGTTCAACCATGGCAGTGACAAGTACTGGTTAAAGGGTGGTGGGGGCCTTGATCAGGAGGGGCTGGGTCCCCAGGGGGTCAGAGCTCCATAATCTCCAATGCTTCCCAACACTGAAGCCAAGTTTCATTTGGAATTTATCATTAAGCTGGGATTTAATTCTTTTCCTAGTGGAGGTATATTTTTCTGTTCCCACGTCTCTTATCAAAGGAGAGAAGGAAAAGGTAGACCAAGATGGGTGCGTGTTTCAGAAAAGAAATGAGAGGCAACATTTTGTCTGAGAATGAAAGACTAGTCTTGCCCTTTTAATAGCAAACTCTTGGCCTACTTTGTGACTCCTGTGGACAGGTAAGCTCTGTACGCTGTGCTATGCTGTGCGTGCATGCTCAGTCTTGTCAACGCTTTGTGATTCCCCTGGCCTCCTGCCAGGCTCCTCCACCCACGCAATTTCCCAGGCACGAATACTGGAGTGGATGCCATTTCCTACTCCAGGGGATCTTCCTGACCCAGGGATAGAACCCATGTCTCCTGCATTGACAGGCGGATTCTTTACTCACTGAGCCACCAGGGAAGCCTAAGCTTTACATTCTAATCCTATAAATTTGAAACACAATGAAGAAACAGGTGACACTGGGTTCCCAGGCATCCTAAGATAATGAAATCTGTCCATAAAGTAATGTTTTCATTGCCAGATAAAATGGATAAATGCAATAGGTTAAAAATTAATAATGCTCTATTTCAGAATATTAAGAAAATACAAAGGGTCTGCTGATGAGCCTTAATTGAACAGGGAAATGTTTATCAAAAATCAACTTGATTTCAAGATGGCCATGATGGAGGCAGGCATCCTAGCACATTTGGGTAGGTGAACATAAAGGTTTATGAAAATTCACATGCTGGAGTTATTATTTTATTTTATATGTGATTCTGTTTTATAGAAGTTTTTGTCATGAGATTTCCTTTGGCTCTTTGCTTTCTCAGAACATAGCAAACTGAGGATTTAAGCTTCTCACTGAGAGTTTCAGACCATGTCACTGCCTTGGTCAAGGCAGGATGTTCACTCCCTATACCACATCCACTCCTGTCCTCTATCCCCATATTTGACTTTCTTCCATTCTTATAACTGTGTTGTACCTGTTGGAATCAGATCCTAGAAACATTTTAAACAATAAACTCTTTTGGAGCTCTCGAAAGGAATTTTTAAAGCCAAAGAGACTACACATTTTGTTAAAAACATGTGGTTCAACATCTAACACAACAGAATTATTGCTTTCCTTCCTGTATAAAATAAGCATCCAAGAGGAAGGTCACTAAATTAATAGCTGTGTTAGAAGTAGACAATATCCTAGTCTTATAAAATCCATGTATGCTGTGATACCAAATTATCTTTTCTGCCTTTGTGAGGGTAGACACAAAGTAAGGGCTATGGCTGACCCACAACCTAGGTAAAAGAGCCATGCAAGGGCCACGATGCGCCTTCAAACCACCTTCAGTTTATGTCGATTCTGTCTCTGAGGTGCTCAAATAATTTTTCAGACAGTAGCCAATTACTCCCTAGCTACATAGGTGTCAGCATTTCAGATTAAATTATCTTCCATTCACCCCTTCATTAAAAAAAAAAAATGTCCAGCATGTGACAAAGCATCTTGTCAAAACTGATTTCTTAAAGAAGCTTTGCAAAGACAGCAAACCACTGCCATTTACTCCTGCAAATCCAAGTGTGTGCCTCTCCTGACCACTTCTGTAGAGTGACCCTGTTCAACTCCTTGGGCTCAGTCCTACTGGGGAGACCACCAGTGAGTGGTTTCTTTTACGGTGGTGTGCAGGAAATGGAGAACCACAATTGGGAACCCAAGCAGGGTATGATTAGCTAATTTCACAGTTGTACAGAAGAGCAGATTAGAATTAAAATGAAAGCTTATGACAATGAGAGCTTCTTAACAGCTTCTAGAAGGAAGCATTTTTCTACTGGGGCAATATTCTTAAGTCTCATCTTAGTCAGTAAATTCTTAATGTCTTCCTGTATAATAAAGGTTAGAATAATTAGAGTGTAAAAAGTTTAGAACAGACATGTAATAGCTAGATCTCTAATACTGACTTACTGTGAGGTAGTCTTTTCAAACACTTTAACAAGTCTGTTAACTGTTTTTATGTTCACACAAGTATCCTTAAAATACTCCCCTTACCCCTCTCAAATTCTTTCAGTGGGCAAGAAACCAAAATTAAAGAGTTCATTTGATTCAAATAATGCCTTTTACAAACATGGTTGTGAAATCAACACATATATAACATAATGTCTTCTGGGGTGGGGGGGAAGCAATGCTTTGTAATCACATGAGCACAAAAAAATGCTTGACAAGAAAAGATTTGTGAGAAATTGAGTTTCATGAAAACCATAAGGAAATACCTGTCTATATTTGTATATCATGTTATTCATTCTTTCCTGTAACATTTGCTGAGAGTCTACTAAATTCCAACCACTAGGCTAAGATCTGGTCATAAAAGAATATGACAGATTTGTTACAAAAAGATGAATACAACAGATTTGTTACAAAACAGAATGAAATTTACAGCTCAGCAGAGAATATAGAAAAATGAACAAATGCACCTCAGTGTAATAACAGAAGTGTATAGTTCATGGTTATATAGATGTAACCGAGGTGTGAGATGTCAGGGAAGCCTCCCTGGAAGAAGTGAGTCCAATGTGAGAGGGGAAGGATGAGTAGAGATTAGCCAGGTGAAATGAGGGTAGGGAGGAAAGTGGGGATGAGAAAGGTATTCTAGGCAAAAATTTATCTTGAGCCTTCCCTGGTGGTCCAGTGGCTAAGACTCTTTGCTCCCAATGCAGGGGACTTGGGTTCAGTCCCTGGTCAGGGAACTAGATTGTGCATGCCACAACAAAAATCAAAGATCCCAGATGCCACAACTAAGACCTGGCACAGACAAATAAAGAAATAAAAATAAATTAAAAAAAAAAAGTTGTCTTATTCTTGCAGGTAAAAGAAACTGTAGTCCTGTAGGGTATGTGCTACTACAAGCTTCAGTGTGTTACTTTGTGGAGCAGAAATATGAAGAATTGCTTTTTTGGCTTTAAGTCTTGTGGGAGTATTTAACCCTGAAAGATTCTGTGTTTCCCATCACAGTTGCTTGTCCGCATGGACAGAGGTTAAAAAAAAGACATGCAGGGACTTTCCTGCTGGTACAATGGGTGAGAATCTACCTGCCAGTGCGGCCATGGATTCAATCTCTGGTCTGGAAGATTCCACATGTCTCGAAGCAACTGAGCCCATGCATCACAACTACTGAGCCAGGACTCTAGAGCCTGGCAGCAGCAACTCCTGAGCCCGTGTGCTCCAACGACTGAAGCCTACAAGCTCTAGGGCCCACGAGTCACAACTACTGAAGCCAGTGTCCCCAAGAGCCAGCAAGCTGCCAACTACTGAGTCTCATACACCTAGAGCCTCTGCTCTGCAACAAGAGAAGCCAGCACAGTGAGAAATCCGTGCACTGCAGCAAGAGTAGACCTCGCTCTCCGGAACTAGAGAAAGTCTTTGTGCAGCAACAAAATCCCAGCGCAACCAAAAATAAATACATAATTTTTTAAAAAGACAAGCAGAACAGAGAACGGATATATTCAACAGAGGTGTGAAAGAATACTTATTCTATGAGAAAGAAGAGCAGCTCAGAAAAACAGGAGGGTGCCTGTGGGCTGTTACTGCCATGCCCAAGGAGGGACAAAGGTGCCAGAACAAGAGGGCAGAGGAAAAGGAAGCAGGGCCGCAACATGGGAGGGGTGGCTGGAGAAGTGAGAAAGGAGAAAATTAACAGAGTTCCTGTAATGGCTAAGAGGACTGACTTTTGCTTCAAAGAACTCCTTGCCAATTAATCTTCCTAAAGCACTCAAATCTGAGGTATATCCTGTTCAAAACCCATTGATGGAACCCTCTTCACTCTTCAGTTGGGCACCAACCTACCTTCCTCAGTTCATCATTTTTCAGAAACTAAAAAAAAAGACTCGATTTCAGCAACACATATCTACACCTTTCTTCTTCCCCTCTCTTTGTGTATCATTCTTGGAGGAATGGCAATCCACCCCAGCACTCTTGCCTGGAAAATCCCATGGACAGAGGAGCCTGATAGGCTACAGTCCGTGGGGTACAAAGAGTCGGACACGACTGAGCGACTTTACTTTCACTTGCCCAAAGTGATATGTTTCATAGATCAGCCAACAAAGCATTCAGTATCTGTTCAAATGTTACCTCTTATATTATGTATTATTCTAAGCAGTCCTATTTATTTCTGTGTTCATCCCTTATGCCAATATTTAAATGCAATTTTACCTTTACCATTACCAACATCTTTCTAATTGAAAAGTCAGTGAATATTAACACCTATATGCCAGTGCATTAAGCAGGGTAAAAAGCAAAGAATTAATGGCCTTTACCCCTAATAAGCTTATGTGTGAGTCCTCCATTAAATCAGTGTAGTGAAATGAGCAAAACATTTACTTAAAAACTAGGCTTTTGAAAATTGAGAGAATAATCTTAGTATGCAGTTAAATTTTATAAACATCAAAAGTTACTGCTGTTAAAAAAAGCTCTCTCTTTCAATCCTGACCCTCAAGTTCTAAAGGACTTTTTCTTAAGATTCAAAATCCCTTAGCAATTTTTATATATTGTTAAGAGCTAGTCTCTCTTTGGACTTCCCTGGTGGTTCTGTGGTAAAGAATCTGCCTGCCAATGAAGCAGATGTAGGTTTGATCTCTGATCCAGGAAGATGTCTTAGAGAAGGAAATGGTAACACGCTCCAGTATTCTTGCCTGGACAACCCCATAGACAGAGAAGCCTGGCAGGCTACAGTCCATGGGATCACAAAGAATTGAACACAGCTTAACAACCGAATAGCAAGTCTTTCTCTATATGTGTATGTGTGAGTGTGAGTTTGTGCATAAAAGCATCAAAATATGCATATGTATATATATCTATATCTATGTGCATAAGCACACACACACACAAAACACACACTATTCTCATTATATTCAACCAGACATTTTCCATTTAAAATTATGTCATGGATATTGCTCCAGGTCAGCCCACTTAGATATCTAACAGTTGCATAATATCCCATCAAATGGACACATAATAATTTATTATTAATAATTTATTAATCATTAATAATTTATTAACCTGTTTCCTATTCATAGAGTTTTCATGCAAACAATGTTAAAACCTTGTTCTTGCATTTTAGAGTGTATGAAGGCAAGGGCCAAAATTCTTATTTTGCAATTTAGAGGCTGTAGGGTGTTATGCAAGTGACTTCACTTATCTGAGCCTTGGCTTCCTAGTTTATAAAATAAGGGCTATAAACCTGAGTTATATGTATAAATAATGGTGCCAGGCACATAGGAGGCATTCACAATAAGTTATACCTCTTATTTTTGTAAGATTGTATTAAGTACTGTGAGATGCTTTTCATGTGCCATAAATCTCACAATGCATTTCTGTATATAAGTTTTGAACAGATAAATTTTATGTAATAAAGAAATAAAATATATATGATGTCAAGGCTGTATACTGTCACCCTGCTTATTTAACTTATACGCAGAGTACATCATGAGAAAAACTGGGCTGGAAGAAGCAGCTGGGATCAAGATTGTTGGGAGAAATATCAATAACCTCAGATATGCCTCTGACACCACTCTTATGTCAGAAGGTGAAGAAGAACTAAAGAGTCTCTTGATGAAAGTGAAAGAGGAGAGTGAAAAAGTTGGCTTAAAGCTCGACATTCGAAAACTAAGATCATGGCATCTAGTCCCATCACTTCATGGCAAATAGATGGAGAAACAGTGGAAATAGTGGCTGACTTTTTCTTTTGGGCTCCAAGATCACTATGGATAATGACTGCAGCCATGAAATTAAAAGACACTTACTCCTTGGAAGGAAAGATATGACCAACCTAGACAGCATATTCAAAAGCAGAGACATTACTTTGTCAACAAAGGTCTATCTAGTTGAGGCTATGGTTTTACCAGTAGTTATGTATGGATGTGAGAGTAGGACCATAAAGAAAGCTGAACGCCAAAGAACTGATGCTTTTGAACTGTGGTGTTTGAGAAGACTTTTGAGAGTCCCTTGGACTTCAAGGAGACCCAACCAGTCCATCCTAAAGGAGATCAGTCCTGGGTGTTCATTGGAAGGACTGGTCTTAAAGCTGAAACTCCAATACTTTGGCCACCTGATGAGAAGAGCTGACACACTGGAAAAGACCCTGATGCTGGGAAAGATTGAGGGCAGGAGAAGAAGGGGATGACAGAGGATGAGATGGTTGGATGGCATCACTGACTTAATGGACATGAGTTTGGGTAAACTCTGGGAGTTGGTGATGGACAGGGAGGCCTGGCGTGCTGCCGTTCATGGGGTCACAAAGAGTCAGACACGACTGAGCAACTGAACTGAACTGAAGGAGAGACAGATGTACACCTAAACCAGTCTTTTGTTCTTTGTTCTGTTCTACAGATCTAAGTTTTCATCTGGTATTAATACCTTTCAGCCTAAATACTTTCTCAGTACTTCCTTTAGTGCAAGGTAGTGGTCAACAAAATGTCTTAGCTTTTGTCTGCCTGCAGTGTTTTACTGAGTCTTCACGTTTGAACAGTACTGTTTTCCAGATGTGGAATTCTAAATTTACAGGTTCCATCATCTGTTTGGTTTCCATTGTGTCTGACAAGAAGTTAGCTGTTCTTATCTTTGTTCTCTTTTAAGCCATATATCTCTATACTGGCTGATTTTAAGATTTCCCTCCTATCTTTGGTTGCAGCAGTCAGATTATATTGCACATCAGTAATGATTTTCTTTGCGTTCAAAGTTTTCCTACGATTCCTGAATTTACTGGGTTTGTAGATTGCTCTCTGTTCAATTTTGCATAAAAAGATATTATTTATTCAAATATTGGGCCTCCCTGGTGGCTCAGATGGTAAAGCGTCTGCCTGCAATGTAAGAGACCCAGGTTTGATCCCTGGGTTGAGAAGATCCTCTGGAGAAGGAAATGGCAACCCACTCCAGTACTCTAGTCTGAAAAATCCCATGGATGGAGGAACCTGGTAGGCCCCATGTGTCCATGGGGTCACAGAGAGTCAGACATGACTGAGCAACTTCACTTTCACTTTCTTTTCACTTTCATTCAAATATTTCTTCATCCTCACCGTGTTCCCCTCTCCTGAAGGGACTGCAATTATATTAATATGTTGTTTGATATTGTCTCACAGTTCTCAGGTAATCTGTTATTTTTTTCACTCTTTATCTCCTCTTTATATTTTGGTGTAGATAATCTCTATCTTAAAATGGACTGATTTCATCTTATGCTATATCCATTCTGCTGTTACATCCATGGAATGCATTCTTTATATCTTATAGTTTTCAAGTGGAGCATTTTCACTGAGTTTTTAAATAGTCTTTTTTTTATAGTCTGAATTTTCATGTGTTGATTCACATTGTCTACCTTTTCTACTAGATGTCTGGGGTTATTTACAACAGGTAATTTTAAAATAATACTAACATATTTACCATTTCTAGGTTAATGTCTATTGACTGTTTTGACTGTCAGCCACCTTTCCATGCTTCTTCAACATTTTACTATTTTATGCTAAATGTGTGCAAAGAACAATCAAGACTGAAGGGAAAAACATATTCTTTCAGAAAAGGCTCACGCCTTCTTCTGTCATGCTGCCAGTGTGGGAATGGTAGTCTTCTCTGAATTTGAGCTTTGTTTGGGCTTTTGATGTTTTTGACTCAGTTAACCACTGAGAAAAGAATCTGGACTTCCCTCTCAGCAGGACTTGAGAATGCCAGCAAGACTCGGGATATTTAATTCCGCTTGTAGATAAGACACCTGGTTTCCACACTGTGGATGATCTTTCTCCACCTCATTAACCTTCCTGTCAGCAATTCTTCCCACTGGGAATTCACTTTCTCTCCTGGTCCTTGTTCACTGCTCTCTTTCTGTCCTTCCTTAGCTTCACGCAGCATATGCAGGGCTTGCAAGAAAGGCTGCAGAGTCTCAAGGGAATGGCTCTCAGCATTCCTGCTCCTTTCAAAGTGTTAAGAGGTCACTACTTACACTTGGTAAAGACCGGAGTGCTTCCAAGAGGATTCTCTCAGATTTCTTGCTCCTCCAACTACTTTGAACTCAGTGAAAATCTCAGATTTTTCATAAGCTTTCTATACATGCCCTCAGCTTTATACTTACAAGGACACTACAAAAGCAGTGAAAGCACATAGGGAAGAGTTGATGCATAGATACAGACCCATCCTGTAGTCACTGTTCCTCAGAATTCCAAACCATCACGAAATCACTCATGTGCTTTTTAAAAGTTTATTAAAATTGAACTCATTTCTTCTTACTCACTCAATGGCAGATTCTTCTTTTAGTACTTCTTTTATACTGAGAGCAGCTAGGGGTGGTGTCTCTTTGCAGCACTCTGGATTTTCAGTTTATTTAAGTTTCTTTGCTTTCTTAGGTCTTGAGTAGGTTTAAAAACCATTATTTTGTAACAAATCTACATCATTCTCATTGTCAGGGTGGTAACAATAGTTTCTTATGACTTTCTCAATCTTAATCTTAAGTGGCAATTTTCCAGCACTTTTCTAAGTGCTGTCTATGTATGAACTGTTCTACTTCTAATGACTTTATGGGATCACTGCTAGCCTTGCCTCAGTGTCAGAGTTGGAAACTGAGTCACAGAGAGATGAAATAACTTGCTCAACTGACATAGGCGGTAGGTGGCTGAGGCAGGGTTTTAACCTAAGGAGCAGTTAGGTTAAATTATTGACCTTGCTTTAGTCAGAGCTTAATCACACGGAGCTTAGAATCTAAGCTCTTAGTCAGAGCTTAGAATCACAGAGTCAGGCTCCCATGAGTTTGCCATGGTAATTTCTTTACCCCAGCACTTTTGCTCATCCTGTTTCCAAAGTTCAGATTGCCGTGCCCTGCAAGATCTATGGGTCCGTTCTACTTCCAGTACTTAAGTCACGGATCCTGTCCTATGAGCAGTCTTCTATACCCTCCACACTCTTGAAAATTACCCTATTTTTGCTGTGTTTCCAGACTGTTTTTGGTTGATAGTGTATTTACTATATTTTTCAGCTTAACAGTGGGAACAACAACCTTAATTTAGAGGTGTGCTTAGTCACTGAGTCATGTCCAACTCTTTGCAACCCCATGGACTGTAGCCCACTAGAATCCTCTGTCCATGGGATTCTTCAGGCAAGAACACTAGAGTGGGTTGCCATGCCCTCCTCCAGGGGATCTTCCCAACCCAGGGATTGAACCCAGGTCTCTCACACTGCAGATGGATTCTTCACCTTCTGAGCCAACAGGGAAGCCCAAGAATATTGGAGTGGGTAGCCTATCCCCTCTCCAGGGGAATTTTCCAACCCAGGAATCAAACTGGGATCTCTTGCATTGTAGGCAGATTCTTTGCCAGCTGAGCTATCAGGGAAGCCAATTTAGAGGTACTTCTCCTGAAAAGATACCTGGAGTTTGAAGCAAAACCTATTGAGCAGAGTAAATATCTGAAGGTGTAATCAACATTTATTTTTTTAAAGTAAGTTTATCCTACATAAAGTTTAGTGCCCTTTGACTAACAGCTCCCATTTCTCCCTACCCTTCCCTCACCCCCTGGTGACTACCACTTCCTGCTTCTTCTATGAGTCTGATTATTTATATTCCACATATATACCTGAAATCTGCTAAGACAGTTAAGCACTCTCACCACGAAGGAAGGAAGGAAAGGGGCAAGGTGGGAGGGAGGAAAATAAGTATGAAGTGGTGGATGTGCTTATTAGCTAGACTGTGGTAAATCATTTCATAATGCATACATGGTTTATCACTTGATATTTTAAAATATTATTTATTTATTTAGGTTGAAAGGCATGTGAGATCTTAGTTCCCTGACCAGGGACTGAACCCGCAATCCCTGCCTTGGAAGCATGGAATCTTGGCATCTGGACTGCCAGGGAAGTCTATTACTGTTGATAGAATATAACAATGTTTACATTTCTTCTTTTAGAGTATAGTTTTTATTTTTTTCATGTCACAGTCTCACCAGTATATATTGGTACAGATACAACATGGATGGTCTGCTCTAACTCACACAATTTTGTCACCTTAATTTTACTTAGCAAGTAAATCATCCCATGTTCCTTTCTGTTCTACAGTTCTTCAAAGAACTTCCTCTTAATTGTATATATCTGTCTGGTTTTGGTTTCCCAAAACATATACAAAAGTAAAAATATAGTTTGACTTTAGTAAGTAGGCAATATCACTGGCTCTGCTGATAGCCCAAAACAGCACAGTGTAGGTATTACCAACTTATTATTTTTAATATTTAACTTTAATTTCTTGATGCAAATATGGTCTAAAGTTGTAAAATTTTGTCAGTTTACAAGAAAGGAGTTGCAGTCAAGACTCACCCCAGTTCAGTTCAGTCGTTCGATTGTGTCCAACCATTTGCAACCCCATGGACTGCAGCATGCCAGCCTTCCCTTTCCATCACCAACTCCTGGAGCCTACTCAAACTTATGTCCATCGAGATGGTGATGCCATCCAGCCATCTCATCCTCTGTCTCCTCTTGCCTTCAAACTTCCTCAGCATCAGGGTCTTTTCCAATGAGTCAGTTCTTCACATCAGGTAGCCAAAGTACTGGAGTTTCAGCTTCAGCATCAGTCCTTCCAAGGAATATTTGGGACTGATTTCCTTAGGATGGACTGTATTCCCATCTCTTGAATACACAAGAATACACAGGGTGGCAAGAATACACAGAAGAACTATACTAAAGAGATCTTCATGACCCAAATAACCATGATGGTGTGATCACTCACCTAGAGACTGACATCCTGGAATGTGAAGTCAAGTGGGCCTTAGAAAGCATCACTATGAACAAAGCTAGTGGAGGTGATGGAATTCCAGTTGAGTCATTTCAAATCCTAAAAGATGATGCTATGAAAGTGCTGCATTCAATATGTCAGCAAATTTGGAAAACTCAGCAGCAGCCACAGGACTGGAAAAGGTCAGTTTTCATTCCAATCCCAAAGAAAGGCAATGCCAAAGAATGCTCAAACTACCACACAATTGCACTCATCTCACACGCTAGCAAAATAATGCTCAAAATTCTCCAAGGCAGGCTTCAACAGTACGAGAATCGTGAACTTCCCGATGTTCAAGCTGGATTTAGAAAAGGCAGAGGAACCAGAGATTAAATTGCCAACATCCGTTGGATCACCGAAAAAGTAAGAGAGTTCCAGAAAAACATCTACTTCTGCTTTATTGACTATGCCAATGCCTTTGGCTGTGTGGATCACAACAAACTGGAAAATTCTTCAAGAGACTCACCCCAAACTATGGCTTGCCCTACTCTCACATAGTTTTGCATAGCTAGCCCTGGTGCTTTCATTCCTAGGTTTGCTTATTAGAGGATCTGGGCAACTGTTTTCTTCAAGGGTCTTTGCCATAACCTCATGTGGAGGAGGAGGGGAAAAGCTTGAGGACATCTCTCTCAACTCTGACTCAGTAACCAGTACTTTTCCTCTCTTTTACCCGCTTTGCTCTCCCTCCCCAACTCCACAGATCACAAATCTGCCAGAGGCTTTAGGTCAGGCTCCACAGTGAGTTATCTGAGGTGACCCACCTAATGCCCCACAAGTTTGCCATTCCATGAGAAAAACAGCACTCTATCCTATTTCACTCCATTGCTTGCATCATCTCACTAAGTGATTAAAGGTTTATTTAACTCCTTCATTTGGGGCTTGGTGGTTTAATTGAGTATTCTGGCAACTCCAACACTTGGCAGCTCAGATCTTTCCCAGTTCAACTCACTTCTCTCCCAGTTCACCTCAGCTCCTAACACCGCTCTTTGATTTAAAAAAATAAAGAGAGTCCAAAAATAATAAAATATCAATTATTCAACTAAACTTTAATCTCATAAATGCAGAAGTTATTTTAAAATTCTTCAAAGTATAATTAATGAGTCACTGAATTATATAATCCAAGTAGTGAATGTATGCCCATTTCTTAGGACTATTTATGAGCTTAGGAAAATTTATAAGCTTTATGTCTAACTGTAAAAACACGAGACAATACCATGTGGTGTTATTACAGTGCTGGCCTCCACAGTGAACCGGGAAGATACAAAGGACTGAGCTTTGCACGTGTGACAGGTGGTCACTGAGAAGTCCCGGGAAAGAGTGTAAGAAGGCACCACATCGTGGCACAGTCTAAGGAAGGAAGGATGGGGACATCTGGTTGGCTGCTTCGGTTTTCAGTTGGTCAAAACTTGGTAACCAAGGTGCTGACAAGATCTGTTCCCCGGGCAGGCTCTGAGGGCAAATCTGTCCATATCCTCTCCCAGCTTCTGGGGGCTGCTGGCAACTCCTGCCATGTCCCTCCATCCTCTGCCTCTATTTCCTCATCACTTCCTCCTCCATGTTTCTTATCTGTGTCTGTGTGTCCCAAAACTCCCTCTTCTTTCCTTTATAAGGAGACCAGTTATTGGATTTAGATAGATGATTTCATCTCAAGATCCATAACTACATATGAAAAGCCCTATTTCCAAATAAGAATCACTTTCAGAGATACCAGGGGTGAAGACTAGGCCATACCTTTTTGGGGACTACTATTCAATCCACTGCAGGGGAAAATGGCACAGAAGGGTGCAGTGAAATAGGGTGCAAGAGCCACATAGCCCAGCGGTGTCACTGAAGACTCCAACCTGTTCAATAAACTTGGCAAAGGCAGGGGCGGACACAGTCCCAGAAGAAAAGCTGCTTTAAGGAAAGAAGGAGGCCATGGCAGGAACCTGAGAAAGTGTTCAAGGTTTGCATCCAGAACAAACACCAAATTTATTTATTTATTTAAATTAAGTTTGGGGACTTTGGTCCAGTGGCTAAGACTCGAAATTCCCAATGCAGGGGGGTCCAGGTTCCATCCATGGTTAGGGGACTAGATCCCACATGCCCCAACTAAAAAGAAAGACTCTGAATGTACCAACTAAAAGATCCCACATGCTGCAACAAAGATCAAAGATCCAGCGCGCTGCATATAAGACCTGAGGCAGCCAGGTAAATAAATGAAACAAATAAATATTTAAAAAACAAATATAAAGTTAGCTTGAAGATTTTCACATGACAGTAATGATTATGAAAATAAAGTTTATCATACGTATATTAAGGACTTTCAACGTACTAGAGGCTGGAGATACCAAGATGATTCAGAAGCAACCCTTAATGAGCTGACAGTCTAAGAGGCAGCGAGAGACATACAAAATGAATGGGTAGGATAAACTGCATGGACAAGGTATGGGAGGAAGGAGACAGAGACACCAGTATGATCTATTCTAGATGGAAATAGGAAAGTGCAGAACACTTCAATATATACTGCATCATTTGATTCTCCACAAGAATTCTGTGATAAATGCAAGTTAAATGGGAGGAGATCCTGACAGGCTGGATAAATTACCCAGATTTCCCTCTGGGATAGATGTCAATTACAGCCTAGATCTAGGGCATCTAACTCCTAGTTGAATTCACATTTCTCTTTATGCTTGCCTTCCATATGAATTAACCACCTCTGTTCCTCCCATATTCATTCTGGCTTTTTATTGTTGTTGTTGTTGTTCAGTCACCCAGTTGTGTCTGATTCTCTGCAACCCATGGACTGCTGCACACCAGGCCTCCCTGTCCCATACCGTCTAAGTTTGCCCAAGTTCACGTCCACTGCATTGGTGATGCC
This sequence comes from Capra hircus, assembly GCF_001704415.2. NCBI lineage: Eukaryota > Metazoa > Chordata > Mammalia > Artiodactyla > Bovidae > Capra > Capra hircus. Next base: position 33,197,597 of record NC_030835.1, read on the forward strand.
ACCCAGTCATCTCATCCTCTGATGCCCTCTTCTCCTTCTGCCCTCAATCTTTCCCAGCATCAGGCACTTTTCCAATGAGTCAGCACCAAAATACTGGAGCTTTAGCTTCAGCATCAGTTCTTCCAATGAGTATTCAGGGTTGATTTCCTTTAAAATTGACTGGTTTGATTATCTTGATGTCCAAGGGACTCTCAAGAGTCTTTTCCAGCACCACAGTTGAAAGGCATCAATTTTTTGGTGCTCTGCCTTCTTTACCGTCCAGCTTTCACAACTGTACATGACCACTGGGAAGACCATAGCCTTGACTATATGGATTTTTGTCAGCAGAGTACTGTCTTTGCTTTTCAAAACAATGTCTAGGTTTGTCATACCTTTCCTGCCAAGAAGCAGTCGTCTGATTTCATGGCTTCAGTCACCATTCACAGTGATTTTAGAGCCTAAGAAGAGGAAATCTGTCACTACTTTCACCTTTTCCCCTTCTATTTGCCATGAAGTAATCGGACCAGATGCCATGATCTTAGGTTTTTTTTAATATTTAGTTTAAGCTGGTTGTTTCACTCTCCTCCTTCATCCTCATCAAGAGGTTCTTTAGTTCCTCTTTGCTTTCGCCATCAGAGTGGTGTCATTTGCACATCTGAGGTTGGTGATGTTTTTCCTGCCTGTCTTGATTCCAGCTTATAACTCATCCAGCCTGGCATTTCTCATGATGTGCTCAGTGTATAGGTTAAATAAACAGGGCAACAACAGAGACTATTGTACTCCATTCTCAATCCTGAACCAATCAGTTGTTTCATACAGGGTTCTAACTGTTGCTTCTTGACTCACATACAGGTTTCTCAGGAGACAGGTAAGATGGTCTGTTACTCCCATCCCTTTAAGATCTTTCTGCAGTTTGTTATGATCCACACAAAGGCTTTAGTATAGTCAATGAAACAGAGGTAGATGTTTTTCTGGAATTCCATTGCTTTCTCTATGATCCAGAAAATGTCTGCAATTTGATCTCTGGTTCCTCTGCCTTTTCTAAACCCAGCCTAGACATCTGGAAGTTCCTGGTTCATCTGGAAGTTGAAACAAGTTCAGCTGGAAGCTGGACATCTGGAAGTTCTGGAGCCTACCATGCAAAATCTTAAGCATGACCTTACTAGCATGGGAGATGAGTGTAACTGTCCACTCTTTAGTACTACTCTTCTTGGGAATTGAGATAAGGATTGACCTTTTCCAGTCCTGGGGCCACTGCTGGGTCTTCCAGATTTGCTGACATATTGAGTGCAACACTTTGATAGCATCATCTTTAAGGGTTTTGAATAGCTCTACTAGACTCCCATCACATCCATTAGACAGTAGTGCTTCCTAAAGCCCACTTGACTTCACACTCCAGAATGTCTGACTCTGGGTGACTGACCACACCATTGTAGTTACTTGGTTCATTAAGACCTTTTTTGTATAGTCCTTCTGTGTATTCTTTCCATCTCTTGATCTCTTCTGTGTTTACTAAGTCTCTATCATTCCTACCCTTTATTGTGCCCATCTTTGGGAGAAATGTTCCCTTGATATTTCCAATTTTCCTGATGAGATTTCTAGTCTTTCCGCTTCTGTTGTTTTCCTCTATTTTTATACATTGTTCATTAAAGGAAGCCTTCTTGTCTTTCCTTGCTATTCTTTGGAACTTGGTGCATTTATAACCCCAGTATAATTTTTCGTTTTGTAGGAACATACAAATAAGTTGATATTACTTACTAATAATGCTCTCCTAATGAATTTATTGAACTTGTGACATCTATTTTCTGCTGTACTTGGGTTTCCTGTCATATCTTTCCTAATCCAGCTAAGACACTGGATCTAAGGATTCACACCGTAGATATCTGAATTTCAGTTTTCAATCTGTGCTTGAATTTCCCAGAAATAGAGTTCTCAAAGTAACATGGTCATACTAAATCTTTCCAATAAATTTTTGTACATGAGACTATATAGCTATTAATCTATAAAGAATTGAAAGACCCCTTCTGATGCCTATGTCAGAAGCTTTCTCTATCTCCTTTATACTTTAATAAAACTTTATTACACACACACACACACACACACACACAAAAGAATTGAAAGAATATTTTAAAACTAAATCTGAAGATAAAGTAAAAGGAATGACGTTCAGTTTCTACTGTCTTTAATTTCAGTATGTCAAAAGCTGAACAGCAAAATGGCATTGTTCCAAATGACTGAATGTACCATCTAAAGCACAGAGTTTAAAGATCTTACTGCTGCTTCTAGGAGCCAACAAAAATTCCTCCTAAAACAGCAATTTTCATTCGCACAGGACTGGCAGCCATCACCCTCATTTTGCTGGAAACACAATGCTAGATATTAACTTCAAAAAATTTCAGCTGTATTGAAAAACTATACTTTAACACTATTGAGTCATTATTTACAGAAAAGTATATGTACCCTTTATGTAATGGTAGAAATAAACTGTAATGGCAAAGGCAGCTAAGGCATCTGTTTATTTTTCATCAAACAACAGAAGCTTCAGAGAAAACTTAGTAAATAGTACTCTCATAACCTGGTATTCTTTATATCCCTTCTCAATAAAATTAGGAATCATGGTCTCTTCAGAAGCAGTAATGAGAGTCTATTAAATCATCATTTCTTAATGACTGATTGAAAATGGACATGTGCTCTGGGAAAACAGCAGTGAGTCAGAATAGGGAGAAACAGATTTCTTATTGCCTTACACAAGAATAGAAAAGTCTACTCCATCACTAAGCCTAAGTTCTGGAGCTTTTTAAAGAAGAAAATTATAAGGGGCCATGTGCTTTGAGTATAATTCCATCTGTTTTACCACTCAGCGCTCTTTTAACACCCTCAGAGTCTTAGGAGACAAATGATCACATTTTGTCATTTTTCCTTCTTGAAATGAAGTTGGGAGGGGGTAGGGAAAATTGGTAGAGAAAATGAAGAGTTCTATTTCAAGAATGACACTCAGGGAAATAAAGAAATCAAAAGTGATCCAACCCCCTAAGCAAGAGAAGAGCATGGTATTCATCATAATTCTCTACAACTCAAGATTCAAACACTCAGCAATAGTGTTATCTTTTTGAACTTCCCTGGTGGCACAGTGGATAAGAATCCTACCAATGCAAGGGACAGGGGTTTGATCCCTGGGCTGGGAAGATCTCACATGCCTCGGAGCAACTAAGCCTGTGCACCACAACTAGAGAGGCCCCGTGTACCGCAACAAAGAGTAGGCCCCGCTCACCGCAATTAGAAACCTTGTGCACAGCAACCAAGACCCCATGCAACCAAAACTTAAAAAACAAATTATTAAAAAAGTGTTATCTTCTAAAATAAAGTCACTAAACAAAGTTTATAGAATACATCCAATGTCACAGCAATAATTTACCCTGAAATGTAATTTTTTTCTTAGTGTTTGTGTTTTTCTTATTTAAAATCTAAAGGCATTTCACTCAACAGCCTGTACTCATTCACCTATCATTCAAAAAATGAAGATCATGGCATCTGGTCCCATCACTTCATGGCAAATAGATGGGGAGAAATGGGAACAGTGACAGACTTTATTTTCTTGTGCTCCAAAATCACTGTGGAAGGTGACTGCAGCCATGAAATTAAAAGACACTTGCTCCTCGGAAGAAAAGGTATGACAAACCTGGACAGCATATTAAAAAGCAGAGACAGTACTTTGCCTGTGAAGGTCCGTATAGTCAAAGCTATGGTTTTTCCAGTAGTCATATATGGATGTGAGAGCTGGACCATAAAGAAGGCTGAGCACCAAAGAACTGATGTTTTCAAACTGTGGTATTGGAGAAGACTCTTGAGAGTCCCTTGGACTGCAAGGAGATCAAAGCAGTCAACCTTAAAGGAATGTGAAAGTAAAAGTGAAGTCGCTCAGTCCTGTCTGACTCTTTGCGACCCGTTGGACTGTAGCCTACCAGGCTCCTCCCTCCATGGGATTTTCCAGGCAAGAGTACTGGAGTGGGTTGGCATTTCCTTCTTCAGGGGATCTTCCCAACCCAAGGATCAAACCCGGGTCTCCTGCATTCCAGGCAGACACTTTAACCTCTGAGCCACCAGGGAAGCCCCTTGAAATAGAACTCTTTCCCTTAAAGGAAAGCAATCCTCAATATTCATTGGTATGACTGACTCTGAAGCTGAAGCTGCAATACTTTGGCCACTTGATGTGAAGAGCCTCATTGGAAAAGATCCTGATGCTGGGAAAGACAAAAGTCCGGAGGAGAAGGGACGACAGAAGACAAGATGGTTGGATGGCATCACCGACTCAATGGACATGAGTTTGAGCAAGCTCCAGGAGATAGTGAAGGACAGGGAAGCCTGGAGTGGTGCAGTCCATGGGGTTGCAAAGAGTCGGACCTGACTGAGTGACTGAACAACTAAACAAGAATACTTAAAGAAGTGACCATGAGTAGCTGAGACCTTTGGGATCCAGTTTCTTCATTTGTTACTTACAGATAATATCACTGTCCTGTCTATATTATGGGGTTTTTGTGAACTCTCAAAATTGGAATAAAAGTGGAATTTATAATTTAAAATTAAAACTGTTACATACTAATGAACTCAAAGTTAAGAATCTTCTCAGAAATACATTTCACTACTCAAATCTGGAAGTTTGGAATCCTGTAGTCCAACTAAGCATGACCTATATCTAAGTTACCTGACCCTCAGTGTGGCCATGACAATATGGAAGAGTAAAAACTGACCCTTAACTTTGCATATCTCCTAGATTAGCTGTAGAAAAGAAGCCACAATTGGCAAACAAAGTTTTGATCACCACGGAGGGAAACTGATAAGCAAAGTGCCTTCAATAGCCCATCTGGATCCCGCTCAGCCATCTGCCAGGCTATATCTCGAATCTTTGGAGGGGAAGCCAAACTCCTCACTCTATCAGTCAACACCCTCTTCTCCCATCTCATCCTTTCAGCTTTAGAGTTTTACTGGACACAGATCCTATGCTGTGAATGGGCAAGTCATTGGCCTCTAAATGTCATGGGTCATTTCCAAACATTTCCTTTCCTTATGCCTCCCCCATAAACCTGGAAAGTTGTCTGTTACTTCACTTCTGTCCAGATAGCCCAGAGTATAGATTTTACTAACAGACTGTGAGCTGAGAAATGGGACCACATCTTCCACATCAGCCCAGTTCTACATAGTCATCAAGGGTCAATACTGATTTGTGCACCATACAAAAACAGAAAAATTTAAAAACATCAAATTCCCATTTGCCATTTTGATACTATTATGAAACATGTTAGAAAAATTATGTAGGCATCTAAATAAACTGAATTGATCTAGGAAGAACAAATCAAATTAGAGGCATAGATCTGGAATTGTATCAGGAGAGGCTTGGGCTCATTTCTCTTTTATTTGCACAGCTCCATATTTCAGGGACTTGTAACACTGCATCAGAAGTAAATTATTGCTGTTTTTTTTTTTTTTTTTAAGAAAGCACAGGTAGGCACATGCACACAGATGTCCAGGATTACTTTTAATAATAATATTGAAAAAATGTCAAATAATTTGTGGTAATCTTTAATCCATCACAACCAGAACAAATACAAAATTTCAAATATACTTCTATTATGACAGTCAAGTGTTACATTGGCTTTGGGGATGAAAAAAAGCACTCTCCAGACAAAGGAAGAGATGCCCCCATGGTAGTGGAGGCTAGAAGAAGTTGGCAAGAACGGAGGTGAAGTCCAACGTGGAAAAAGGTAAGTTAAGCAAGTACAGAGGACGCATGCTGATGAAAGGTGGAAAGATAAGACACCTTGGCTTTCAGATTCTAGTTGTAAGGCAGATGGGAGAATAACTGAACATTTATTTCCTAAGAAGATGTTTGATGAAAGTACTATTTGAGAAACAGGAATATGGCAGTGATATATCAGAACTGGAAGGGACTTTCTCAGTGGTCCAGTGGTTAAGCTTCCGCCTTCCAAAGCAGGGGACACAGGTTCAGTTAAGGAACATGACATGGAATGTGGAACAACAAATGGCACTAGAAACTTGAATACCTCCAGGCAAAAACAAAACAGCAACAACTGATCATACTCTGCACCAAATATAAAGATTAAGTCAAAAAATGAATCACAGACCTAAATGTAAAACCTTAAAAAAAGAACTGAGAGGGCCTGGATTCCAGTCAACTAGTGTGCTAACACTGAAAACACAGCAGAGAAGTACAGTTCTTCTGGGGAAAAGAGCAAAGGAATGCGCAAGGAAGATTAACAAGAGGCAGAATGTAATACTGTCACGAAAGCCCTGGAAGGCTTTCAGATTTCACCAAGAAAATTGACTAAAATTAGCTTATATGTGGAAAAGATATTCTCTTCTTGGTTTGAAAATGATGTCTCATATCATTGCAACACTAATATAATCAAATGTTATTTATTTACTTATTCACTTCATTTATTTGTTTACTAGTTCCTATTATTATCTATCACATACAAGACTCTCTGCCAGGAGCTTAGGATTATTTCATGCCATCATCACAAACACTCCATGAAGGTGTTAATATTCTCCACTTGTTTTTCAATTAATGAAGCAATCATGCATAGCTTGGAATAATATCAAAATGTAGTCATGTATAGTAGATACAAAAAATACACTGCTTCTTTTAGGAATCATGGCAACCCACTCCAGTACTCTTAGCTGGGAAATTCCATGGACAGAGGAGACTGGAGGGCTACAGTTCATAGGGTCACAAAGCTGGATACAACCGAAGCAACTCAACATACAGTAATCATGACTCATAAGTTGTCTCTATTTCTCTCATATATATTTGCTGAACTGTGATCAAAAAATTAATTTTGTCAGAGCAAAGCAGAGAGATTAACACAAAATGTTCAAAATGGATTTCATAAAATGTACAGATTAAATTTAGTTCACACTATGGAATTTTAAAATTTTAGGCTAATATAAGTTATTAAGAAAAAAGCTGCAGAAACAGTTGTCAACTAAACGAGATGGAAGTTCAAAAACTTCATAAAATTATTTTTAGCTGCAAACATGCTATGTACATAAAATTAAGCTAAGATTTTATCTTACATATTTTAAAGTTATTTCTACTAGAGCATTTCTGAGTAACTTAATATCCATCATCTATGTTATTATCCTAATGTGCCAGAAAAATGAACTTGGAGTCAAGTTATTTTTACACTACTGTGCAAGCTGTAAAAGTGTAAATGTACAAAACAAAATGCTGACATTTTTTTATATCCCTGGGATGGATTATAGTATAAAAACAAAACAAAAGTATTTATGACCTGGAACAAGAACATAAATACAAAATAGACTTTCCTTTTGATGACTATGGGCTTTCAGAGTCTCAGCTTTTGAAACAAACTTTGGGTAACAAAAATTGGTTCTTGTTAACAGGACTAACCTTGTATAACCCAAAATACATTATTTATTTACCCAGTGAAAAACAAAATAACAAATATAGCAATACCAGTAAACAGTTCTGCTCAGAGAAAACTGCTTGTGGACAAAGGAATGTCTCCTGAATTCTCAAATTTAGTGTATGCCCCTAAATCTCCTCATTTTCCACTTTAAGTAAGTTTGGCACCAAGCATTTTGTGTTTAAAGCAAAAGACAATTTTTTTTCACAAATATTTATTAGCTAAATGGATGTAAGAAACAGAAACTCAACTCATAGCTAAATCAAATATAATTTTTAAATTCATATTTCTATTTACCAGTGAAAAGAAGTGGCAATATTTGGGGGTACAGGGGCCAAAGGATGGTTTGACAAGGGTTTCTTTCTTCTATCAATTTACTTATTTATTTTTGAAAAGGAGGGGGAATTGAGAATGTGCAGTAGAAAGAACTGATAGGAAGGGAAACACTGAAGAAAAGAAGGCAGCCTGTATGTAACCAGCAAAGACATCCCCAGAGGAGCTGGGGTATGCTGAGGTCAGGCCATGGCGGGAGTAGGGGAAGAATTAGGGCAGGAAATGGTATCAACCACCTTCTAAGGAAAAGGTCACTTCCATGTGCTGGATGAAACCACATTGTAAATCAACCTAAAACACTACCTGAAGAGCCCATCCAGTCAAGGGACTTTTATATACATATTTACATATGTGTATATGTATACACATACTTTAATATACATATTGTATATATGGAGACAAGCACATTCTCTAAAGTTTGCTTGTATAGAATATGCATTAAACATACACAGAAGAAAAATAGATATAAAGGAACCATGATGGTGTAAAGGAATCCAATCCTCCCATAGTGCAATTTGCTTTAAAAAGTCAAATAAATAATACAAACTTTTGCAAATTCTATTACCTTTAAATGATTTCTAAGACGGTTTGAGATTCAGATGTCGTATCATTTACATATAATAAACAGATCATGCATCAGTTTGCATCTCTTCTCAGAAGAAGTCATATACAACTTATAAATTCTAATTCTTTCATTACACAATAAAGAAAACATGTAATTTTTAAAATAAACAATCAGGATCTATAATTTATAAGTCTATCCTTCTTTATTGGCACACCATATCTAGATTTAAGCATTTGTCAGAGAATATAACCTTGAATTTTCTTCTGTAAATACTCTAAATTTTATCCTTGGATCATGTTAAAGTAGCCAGGAGCTGCCCTTGGGAACCATATCATGATGGTCCCCAGCAGAACTATTTTGGCTGGACTTTTCTAGGACGTTATGCTATAGTCCTCAATAAAAGTCATTTTAAGAAACAGCCTGATGTATCCTTTGCATATATTGTTTAATGTACTATAAATATCACAGATGATACTCATTACTTCATAAAACGTCTCTATGTAAGAACTATGGAAGTTTCTGTCTGTGGCATAGAGATAGCTACACTTCTATTAATCATTTCAAACCCAAAGAGCACTGCATTTTACTTTATAGTATCTTTTTTTGTGTGTTGATTGTTGGGAGACTGTAATCCTAGTTGTTTCTCATCACTTTTAAGTACATATGAATTGATGTCAACTTACTGCTACTTTTTTTCTATCATTATTTTCCTTATCACACTCATTTCATTTCATTGCGCTATATTTAAAACATTCTTGAAAACTGCCTTAAATCTTCTTTTGGGAAAAATGTGTGTAAAATTTTTCTTTGATGTAAAGGAATTTCAGTTAAATAAAGATGCTTTTCTTAGATACAAGGATCAATAATACATAGAGGATAACCTCCCAAAGTAGCCATGAGGAAGTATAAAGACAATACAATATGCAACCTTGGATTAAAATCAACCACTAGTTTCCCTGGTTACAAATCATTCTTGAATGGTCCTGAGAAGAGCCCTTCTCTTTTTCCAGGCACATTATTATCTAACCATGTCATGTCTCAATTTCTCCAGCTATATAATGGAGATAACAGCACCTTCCTCACAGGGCTATTCAGAGACTTAATCGAAATGAATTAATATGTGTAAAATCCCCAAGTAGTGGGACACAGTTAGTGTTCTATTAATAAGAACTGACCAGCACCACCCAGACCATGCATCTAAGCTCTGCTTCCCAACCACAGGCTACCTCCCTAAACTTGGCCAGTATCTTAAAATCTGGGCCTTCAGAAAAGCAGTCACAGTTTATGATAACCTCTGTCACTTAAAACCAAAGCCTTCACCTCAGTTTTATTTTTCTCCATAGATTTATCACCACCCAACATACTACATATTTTGCCCTTTCTGTATATAATTTCTTAGATTATATATTCTATTCTTTCTTATACCAAATGTAATGCAAGCTGCTATTCATCTATCCCTGTGGTATGTAATTTCCTGGACAAAACACAGGGGCAGGAGAATGGAAACTTCACTGACACTCACAAATTTATACTTTCACACGAGGAGCAATTTCTATCACTGGCAGAGGCAAGTGATAAAATAGTTTCACAAATCACTTGGTTTGGAGCCACATGATAAACGGTATTGAATGTCACTCTTTATAATTCTCAAAATACTTTTTTTGTAAACTATCCATCAAGTGCATTCTAGAGAAGTTCATCATTTTATGGTAAGCATTTTTCACAAAACAACAAAATGTGTATCGTTGTGTGATTAGTGAACCGAGCAGCTCTGAACCGTGGGTGTCCTGGCCTCCATCCAGACAGGCAACATCTTTGCTTTCATCCACAAGCCTCATGGCCCTTGGCATTTATTTTTGTTCCTCAGAAATATGAGGAACTTGCATTTTGCTTGCAAATAAGCAGAATGTCACATTTAAAATCTGTAGCACTAGACACAGGCCTAATTTGGTACTTTACAGATCTCTGACATCACGTATTCTCTACTAAATATTAAGTTAAAAGATTGAATTGTAGCTTTCAAAGCAAAGCTCCTCAGCTCAAATGGAAGCAAAGTAACATATATAGTAATCCAGACATTTCTGGATAAGAGTATAAAATGCATAACTAACAGAATGATATTTAAAAATTAGTTACAATAAAAACTGCTAAACATTTTACAGTGCTTAACACATGCCAAACATCATATTCAGTGGTTTGTGTGTGTTCTCTCATTAAATCCTCATTTTGGGGACTTCCCTGGTGGTCTGGTGGCTAAGGCTCCACATTTCCAAAGCAGGGGACCTGGGTTCGATCTCTGGTCAGGGAACTAGATCCCACATGCTGCAACTAAGATCTGGCAAGGCCAAATAAATAAATATTTAAATCCCCACTTTCCATCCTTTAGGATATTTTTACCAGTATACAAGTCAAGAAAAATCAAGGCTTAAAAAGTTAAATAAGCCTCCTAAGATCATACAAAGACAGCCAGCAGGAGAGCTGAATATGAACTCCCACTGACTGCCCTGATTAGAACCAGGAAAGGATGAGGCAAACATCAAAGATGCAACAAGCTGGGGATTCCTGTGAAGTAACAGTAGCAAGCTGCTTAGTCCACTGCCAGCCCTCAGAAATAGGAGTGCTGACACTTAGAAACCAAACCACAAAGTCACAGTGCACATCTATAAACAGACATAAAACAGGTTAGAGGTAGATAAACTTTCAAATGCTGCTCATTGGCAAAAGATGGACTTTCATTTTTTACATATTGGCCATCAAGATGGTCATAACTCTGCTTAGGCTTCCCCAGCGGCTCAGATGGTAAGGAAGGTCCCCTGGAGTAGGAAATGGCAACCCACTCCAGAATTCTTGCCTGGAGAATCCCATGGACAGAGGCGCCTGGCGGACTACAGTTCATGGGATAGCAGAGTCAGACACGACTGAGTGACTAGCACTCACACATGCATCTGTCTGCTCAGAGCTCCCTTTGACAGACCCTGTTTTTGGAAGGGTTGTTGCCTGACAGCCCCTAGTGGTTGTATTTTCTGATCCACTGTGGTGTTTACAGCAGGTCACATGCCCTCCACCCAGCGTAGCCCCTGCTCACTCCCAGCCACTCCCAGGCAGTGGTCAAGCAAGGGCATGTCCTAGAATCGGGCTACTCCTGCTCAGCCCTGTGCCTTGGAGACTTCCTATCAACCTAGCCAAGACTTTCTCCAAACCCTCCCATTCTATTCTTCCTTACCATCCCCACTTCAGAGACGCCTGCCCTGTGGTTAGAAGGTCCTCCTGCCTGCCAAGCCCCTGCCCTTCTTTTTCAGCTCTCACAGGCATCTCCCCCAAGAAATCCCTGGTACATCCATTTTGGTGCCTGTTTCTGAATCGATACAGTCAGATTTGCTCATGAGTGTAGGAACACTTTAACTGTTTCAGAATTTCTGCAGTACCTAAGATTGCCTGATAGGATGTATAATTAATGACTTATCTAGTAGAAGGCATAATTTATATCTATGAGTATCATTTAATAGCTAAGGTTGTTTATTCATTTCGGAATGAACTGTATCTATTGGGTGGAAATATAAGTGGGCAACATCTTGTCTATAACATGATAAAAAATGAAGTTACACAACAATTTGCAAAACCATATGACAATGTAGCTTTGCCATTTAAAATGAGAATGTGGACATTACTGTAGACACTGGTATATATTTAGAGGAAACCACGTTAAAAAACTAAATCTGTTTCTAAAAGTAGGCATTTTAGCTTAGTTTTTGCTACAAGACATGGGAAAGCAATGAATTCATTTTCATTTATTATTCTGAATTAGCTATGTTTTCATACTGATAAACATTATGAACAGGAATGAAAGATTAATAGCCAAAAGATTTCTTCTTTCTTATTTCTTAGGAGTAGGGCTGAAATAAAATGGAGAGTTTAGATTACATTCATGACAGTGTACTGAGGTTGAACTTAGGAGTTTCTAAGCTCCCTTTTCTCCTCATCTCTCTTATCATCCCCCTTCCCTTGTTTAATTAGAAGCAAGGCTAAACAAAGGGTCTGTTTCATCATTTCAACTTTCACTGCTTTCTGGAATAGGAATGACTTTCTTTTAAAATATAACTGTCAGATATTAATCTAGAGTTTTCATGCAATCTATACTCCCTTTGGGTAATGTATTTTCTGACATCAGGAAACAGGCTCTGACGGATCCAACATTATTACAGAGAACTTCCATCTTGGTGAAATATCTTGGCTACAGTGAAAATTGATATTAGAAATACTGGAACATATTCTGGAGTTCAGTGTTTCTTTGGGCAGAGACTTTTAAAACAGGAAACTGCTTTTAATATCTGGGTTTAATGAACCAGTTCATTTCTAGAATTTCTGAAGTATTTTTCTCACTACAGTTGCAACCCCCTGGACCTGTCATCAGTCACTTATCACTGCAGCTATTCATAACTATCTAATAAGAGTATTATTAACTGCTCAATAATAAAATATATAAACTAAGAAAAACTATATAAACTTTTTAAAGAAACATATTCCAATTAGCTTAAATAAATGGCCAATGATTTTTGTTACATTTATGAATCCAAACTCAGGTTAAAAATAATTTATATATATATGTATTCATAACTATTTTAACTTGTGAATTTTTTGTTTTATGTGTCCAAATTTGGGTAGAATGGGACTTTGAATTATAACATGCGGGCATCAGTTTGTATTACATAGTTATAGGTAATGGATTAAACACCATCTTTTAATAGCTGGGCATATTATTTTATGGAAAGAATATTTGTACAAGAACATTGCATAGTGTAAGAATCATACAAGTTAGACTGCTTAAATTTCACATCTGCATTTTTAAACATATTGCATTCAATTAATTTTATTTCTAAAATCTAATAAAATAGGGATATTAAAATATAATATTCTATTTATAAAGGCAACAGAATTTGGAAACCAGTATCAAGTATTTTATCTATTTTGTTCATTTTGAACTACTTTATTCATATATTTTGCATTCAGTGATACTGCATTGTAAAATTTATTTTTTTCCCATCTTTTGGCTGGACTTTTTTTATTGGCTACTGTAAAGTTATTAAAAAGATCTTAATGTAAGTTTGCAATCCTAACTCATTAAAAAATCTGATTAGAAAAATATATTCCAGGCACTATTTAACATGCTCCACATGTGCTGAATTCATTGAATCGGCATGACATCTGCGAAGTGAGTCTGTACCATTCTCATCCTTGGTACACCAGAGAGGAAAGTAAGTCTTAAGAGCTGGGATAAGCTGCCCATGGCCACATCTAAGCCAGCATCTAAATCCCTATTCTGTGCTCTCAACACCATGAAAGGCCAGATCGCCTTGTCCGTAATAGTCTCTTAACTCAGTATGCATTCTTGGCAGTAGTCTTTGTATTGTCTGGAATAACTTACAAATTTAATTCAGCAGGGTTATAAAAGACAGGATGTTGTATTTTACTTCAAATTCAGACTGCTAAGGTGTGCTTCCTCCAAATGAGCACCTACTGAGCAGATAATATGCAAAGCCCCTGGGAGCAGTGATACTGCTACTTGAACCCTGATCCCCTCCATTACCCATTTAGCACATCCCGTTCACCACTAGGATGTGATTTTTAGGATCAGATCCACCAATGTTCTATTTTATGAATAATCCCTCAACACTGGCTTGAGAAGAATGATTAAAGGATTTAAGGAGAGACACCTAACCAACGATAAATTATCAACCTTTTACAATTCCACATGATACAGAATGAATATAAGCACTGTGGACATTTACAAACCTGCGTAACCAGCAGCATGGAACTCCCATACATTGTAAAGAAAGTATTTATCTTTTTTTATAAGACTTTTTCCATACAGACTCACAGTGTTTTCTAAATACTCATAATCAAAAGTGGGATAGATACAAACTCACTTTTCATGACCATATTTATTCTTGACACAGTTAACAACTGTGTTTGTTTTTTTTTGTTTCTTGGTTGTTATGGCTGCGCCACGTGGCATGCAGGATCTCAGTTCCCCAACCAGGGATCAAACCCGTGTTCCCTGCAGTGGAAACCAGGTCCTAACCAACTGGAAGACCAGGGAAGTCCCTAACACCATGTGAGAGAGGAAATTTGTCACAGGTTAGAACAAAGTCAGTCCTAAAATCGGCACACTGAAATCACAGGGTTTTTCAGTAAAGTGGCAGAATTGGCAGAATTTCATATTCTCTTAATATCTTTAACAATTAAGAATTAACTTAGGGCTTCCCTGGTAGCTCAGTGGTAAAGAATCCGTCTGCCAATGCCAGAGACACTGGTTCAATCCCCCACATGCCTCTGAGCAGCTTTTGAGCCTGTGCTCTAGAGCCTGGGAGCTGCAACTATTGAGCCCATGAGCCCTCAAGCCCATGCTCTGCAACAAGAGAGGCCACCGCAATGAGAAGCTTGCACACCACAGCTAGAGAAAAGCCCGCACAGCCACGAAGACCCAGGATGGCCAAAAAAAAAAAAAAAATCAGCTCAGAGGAACACATGACAAGTAGTTTAGAAATAAAAACTGGTAAAGCAGAATTCATTCTGCAGATTTTAACTGGGCACTTCGCTTCCAGAGCAAGGCTGTGTGCTAGACCCTAGGATTCAAAGTAAGAAAGAAACAGCTCTTGCCATTAAACAGTCCAGGGAGCAAGAGAGACGAGTAATAAGGCATGGCAATGCAGTGTGATGAGTGCTGCCCTCACAGGAGGAGCTCGCGGAACAGAAGCACTGTGCTCAGGGCTGGCAGAAGTGCAAGATGACGCAGTCTCACTAGGGGCCCATTTGGCAAGGTATTTCTGAAGTATTAGAAATGTACATGCCCAGGAATTCTTTCTCTAGGAATATGTCCGACAGAAATAGTATTAGGTGTGCATAAGAATGCTTTGTTTATAAAAGGAAAATACTTTACATACTTTGATGGCCAACAAGAGAGGAACTCTTACATTAATTACACTCTACTTATGTGATGGGCTATTAAGAAAACATTAAAAATGTTTTAATTTAAGCTTTCTAAGAATACTGAAAGGTATCTTTAAAACACATATGATCTAATATTAAGTGGAAGAGAGAATATCAAAGTATGTAAGTTCCCAAGTTGGTTTTGTTGTTGCTGTTGTATCTGCTTGCATTTTGGAGGGGGAGAATAGGTTAGGACAAAGTTATATTGGAAGAAGGTCTTCTCTCAGTAAAGAGTTTGCTTGCAATGCAGAAGATCTGGGTTTGATCTCCAGGTTGGGCACATCCCTTGAAGAAGTGAATGGCTAATAATTTGTACTAATGATTCATATTATGGAGTTACAGTTGTTATTTATTTTACTTTTTCATTTCTATATTTTTATACAATATTTTTATATTAATTTTAGAGTCAGTATATATATATTAATTGAAGTATGACTTATAATATTGTGTTAGTTTCAGGTGTACAACAGTGATTCAGTTTTTTCAGACTACATTCTGTTACAGGTTATTACAAGACACCGAATATAATTTCATGTTCTATACAATAAATCCTTGTTGCTTATCTATTTAATGTATAGTAGTTTGTGGCTGTTAATCCCATACTCCTAAATTGCCCCTCCTCTCCTCCTTTTCCCTTCTGGTAATTTGTTTTATATGTCTGTAAATATGTTAGAAGCAGTATGTATTTTTAAAACAAAAGAAGAGATAATTGAAAGTATCTTAGTGAAAAGCTTTAGAATAGAAGGGGGATTTAAGATGGGCACAGAGCTAAAACTCTCAGCTGGGTGAGGAGAAGGGGAAAAAGCATTCTAGACAAAGGGAACAGCACACACAATTGAGAACCATGAGGTGCTTAAGACACGTGGGATCTATTTGACTGGAGGGAAATGTAAAGAAGATTGGCTTGAAAAGGCACAAAATGGGTAACTTGCAATAGTCTCTATATGATTAACATGGCCAGAGCACTCATATTTCTCATTTAATTTTGAGTTTCCAGGATTAACTAAGCCTCCGATAATTTACTTAGCATAAGTGGTCACCTACCTGACACATGGCTGAGCAGGGAACTGAATTTACATCTTCTAACCCAAACCCACAACTCCTTCCACTCCATGTTGCTGTCCTGCCTCTTTATGCTACAATTATACGTATACAAACACACACATACACATACCAGAAAGTAATAATTCATCCTAAATACCAGAAAGCTGAGAAAATTAAGTCTGGTGAAATAAACACGGTAATGAACTAAAGTTCTTGTCCTGGTATCTATTCTACTTTACACAGAGTAGAATTCAGAACTATCTGCAAATTCCACACCTCCCTTCAACTCCTCCATTTTTACCCTGGGATAAACCAAAGTTGAAACTTCAATCAACTCCTGGGGAGGAGTATGAAAAATTATTTTTATATGTTTACACATCTTTCTGTTTTTCAAGTCTCTTTCAACCTCATCTAGTGACCTTTATATTCACTTCCTTTGCAAATCTGGTGTCTGTTGACTTGTATTGTTCAGTATTTGGCCCAGCAATTTTCTTCTGTCCTTTTTTCTGAATGATCATCTAAAGCATTCTTTCCTTAAAAAAAAACAAAAAAAAAAACTTTGTTGGTGTTGCATCACTAAATAACTAAATAGAATTAAATATGCTAAAATTATACTAATAATGTCTTGGAGGGTTGACCAGATAAAGTAAATTGAGCTGTCATAAGCTCTCTTAATTTACTTGCCCAGCAGAATTGTAAATGCAGCAGAAAACAGCTTACTGTAATGTAAACAGAGCTTTCCCTGCACTGCGCATGGGACAAGTTTATTTAATGTAATATATTACACTCAGCCATCATTGCTACCTTTCAGTTTATACTTTTATGGTAACAAACGGTTATAATAAACAGAGCCGTTGTGTTAAAAATCAAATGGAAGGCTCAGTGTTCATCCTCTAGTTGAAAAGAATCTGATTTTCTTCAGCTTTATACTTTGTGATACTGAAGACTCATGGAACAGATTATTTTAAAGGTAGAAAGGCTCTCAATTCCTAACATTGACCCATGGAGAATTTTGGTCTAAATCTTGTCACAGGCAGTCCACCTTCTAGTATCCCTTTTCATGGTTTAGCTGATTCATAATCAGATTGAAAAAAGTTAACTGTTTGCCTGAAATAAAATTACTTTGTGTTTTATAGTAATGGTTATTACCAATACTTCTATCTTCTTTTAGCATTGTCTTATAACCACAGCAGTATTTTAGTCATGATCAATTAAGTCTGTTGATATATCATTTTGAACGTTTATGAAGGAACATTTATTTCAATTGTTAGGCAATCTTGCAATCTCATAGGAGGTAACACTGGGCTAAATATTTGCTACTAGTGTGATAAAGTGTTCATGTTCTAAAAAAAAATCAATTATTTCTACCTAAAGTTCAGAATATTACATATCATTTCTTGGCAAAATAATTCACTAAACTTGACCTATCTTTTAATGAAACATATGCTAGGCTCTAACCTAATACATTAATACATTGCCAAGCATGTTATTTTATGTGTAAGTGTTTTAAAAACAAAGTTAACAGTTTGGCCAAAACTCTTAGGACTGACAGAAAGTGAGTTATGCAGGAACACTGCCTGCCTCTCAGAATCGACAGCAGAGTGAACGGCGCCTGACTGCAGCTCCTTCAGGAGCGACAGATTTCTTGAGCATTTCTCATGTGCTGGACATTTTGCTAAATCTTGTCCCATGCTGTTTCATTTAATTCCCCTCATTCACTTTATAAAGAACCTTTAGTACAAAAACAAGGACACTGAGGCTTAGAGAGTTGGAATCATTCACCCAAGACCTTATGATGGTGACGTGGCAGAATCCAGACTGGAATCCAGGTCTGTCTGACCTGAGATGTGTGTTTCCTCAAGGACAAGGTGCGGGGTGGGGTTGACACCCACCAGTGCGGCTTGCATGAGTCCAGCACTTACTGATGACACACCAAATCCAGCCAAATACCAAGAAGACACTAAAGAGTGTAGAGGCCAAGAAAAACACTAATTCATGTCAAATCCGAAGATGTCTTCTTGATAAGTTGATTACAAATTTAAGTCTCTCCTTTCCTGTTTGAACCAAAAGCTCCTACTTTATAAGATTAAAAATTTGCATATGCTTTGTTTTCCTGGGACCCAGTTGCTCTCGAAGGAAAAACTTGCATGCATTTTTATCTCTAGAACCTTCCCTTCTGCCCCACCCCCTTTCTCTCCAAAGTCTTGGAAATTTTAAAGAAAATATGTATAGAAACTTTACTTTTACTTACTAATCCTTTTTTACATCTTTTTTTTGTATAAAATTTTTAAGACTTATTCTAAAATAATATTTTTAATGTTGGGCAGTCATGAATCCCTCTTTTTTAAATCTTTGAAAAGAAAAATACATTACCAGCCCCATCTAACTTACAAGTTATTCTGAAACATCATAGTGAATTTCTTTAGTGGGTATTTTTAAATGTTAATCAATTTTAAGTTGGTGATGAAATTGATTACATACACACATACTGATGAATAGATTCTAATTAAATAAATTTGGTAAAATGTGGAAAAACCACATTTTACAAAATTCATTTCACTGTACATTAACAGTCACTGAAAATGTCTTAAAAATATGTGTCTAATCTACAAAGGAGAGCTAGCTCATACTTAAGTTGTGGTATCTGTGTTCTTGTTTAGACATGCTGATTACTCTTCAGCAAATGGTTAAGTCATACACTTGATCACTTATCTATGAGATGATTACTAATTTCTTAACAATTTAATTGATACCATTATATACTATGAACAGTAGTTTCTCTTTGATTTTTTACTTGGTATGAAAGTTATAAATACAAAGGCATTCAATTCTGTTTGTCTTTATTATTTCTGTTGTCTTCGAGGCTTAGAAGAAAAGCACATGCCACTTAAGATGCTTGATAATTAACTCAATTTTTAAAAGCTTTTTAATGGATCAGTACACTTTGTAGTTGGCTTCTTTGGTTTTCCTCCCCTTTGAACTGTTCCCTAATGGCAGGCTCTGTCCTTCATCTCAGTTCCCCAGTGCTTAGTAAACAGCACTCCATATTTACTTGCACTACAGATGGATGAAAAGATGAATGATAATGCTAATAATAAGTTAATGTTATTGACTTCTTATTAAGCACTGTTAATTTGACACACTAAACTTTTTATTCTTAATCACACTTACATATTAATAACAATCTTGGAAAGAGTCAGAAATCTACCTCAAATAGTCTGCTTTCCTAATGAAGGGCTACTAGAGAACAATCACCAAACTTATACCTCCACCCTGTGTCTTAGAGGATGGCCACCCAGTCCACTAGCAATTATAAAATAAAGGTGTATGTAAAATGATATGAAATATTAATGACATTTCAGCTCCTGCTGCGAATCCATTTCCTCACTCCTAAATTCAGATACCTTAGCCTTGAAACATGACTATTATAAGGGTGTCACTTTTCATTATGTTCTATGTGTCTTTTTTCCTTCATTGCGTAGAAAGAAACTAGTCACACCATTTCTTTCATGAGAGTACAATGAGGAGGAAAGGGAGGAACACTTAGGGCAATGCCGGGTCCCTAGAAGAGCTCAGAAACTCTTAGCCATGATCACTAGCATTGCTGGTATTAGACAAGCTAACATCACCTGTGTCTTCATTCTCTCTCCTTTGCCAAGCTAGACACATTTCTGAAAAGTCATTATTTCACATCTCTACAGTTCAGCTTCTCCAACTTGCACATATTCTTCCACATTACAATTGGATATCCCTCATGAAGACACCACCTCCAGTGTCAATCATTATCTCAGTGCTAAATTTGCTGGCTGGCTGCACAAAATGAAATCATCCTCCATGCCCTAAACCTTCAAAACTTCCCATCCTCCCTGTTAGTAACACCAGAGACCTCAGTATCACCCTTTCTCTTTCCATGTGCCCCTACAAGTAAGTCATCATCAAACAAATAATCATCCAATCCAATGCTTCTACCTTAGACAGGCTCTCCACCCTTTCTACTCCCACTCTCTTAAGTTCAGGTACTTCCTCTATGCCACTGGGAAATATGCAATATTCTCTATTCTCTCTGAATTATCTTTTTCTTTATCTAAAATACATTATATTCTTTCATCAGAGTTATAATTCTATCATTCAGTTGATCCTCCCCTCCCCTAGATTCTCTGACAGCAACTGAATTGAACACAAACGTTTCAGCATGGCATTCCAGGCATTCCCTGATCTAGTTCCAATCCACCCTTCCAGTCTTCCATCTTCCTCCTTATTTATTCCTCACACTTGACCTCTCTCCCTGACAAAGGTCTACCCATATTTCAGATCTCAGCTCGCCCATCAGGGCCTCTAATGAAGTCTTTCTTATTCATTCCAGTACAAATTAATTGCTTCCTCTTTTATGAATCCCCAGTATTTTATATCCTCCTCCATTTATTCAAAACATTCTTTTTATTACAGTTGTGTATAAAATGTCTGTCTCTCCTATTATACTGTAAAATGTCTTATTTATCTTTGTAGGACTGGTTGTTCCCAGTAGAATCTGTGTGTGTTTTATTTAAATCTTTTCATCTTATTTTTTCTTTTTTAAAATTAAAAATACATAGAAGCCAGATTGAGTTAAAATATAATGGGTTTTCATATTTTCTCTGGTACATATGAATTGTGCAACTCTTGCAGGAATACCCGTAATCAGTCTAAGGCCTTTTTTTTTTTAAAACTCATCAGTGAAGCAAGAATATTAATAACTAAGCTGAAGTGTTCTTGTAAGAACTGAAGATGACATACACATGATGTACCTGGTATCAAAGGTCACGACTGCAAGTATGAACACATTACTGACTGGGGGGTGGGAGGGGTTGCAGAAACAGCCTATGTTGTGGTACATCTCTGACAATGTGTTAAAAGTGAATGTTTCATAAGCTTTTTTTTTGGTAGGCATTACATAACAGTAAATGTAGAATGATTTTCTTAACTATAAAATGTGAAACATACATTTTACATGAAAAGAGCTCAAGTGATAGAATTAAGAAAAAAGGAAGACCTCCACAAATGTTTAATTGATTCTTCTTTTACTCTAAAATTCTCTGAAGTTTCTACTGGGCCAATCCGGGGCATACCCGCCTCTAACAAGTCAAAATATTATATGACTAACACTCAAACAAAGAAAAATTGTTTTCTTGACATTTTCACCCCCAAAGCATTTCTTCAGAGTCTTCATTAAAGTAAATACTTGGTAATGAAGTACTCTGCATTTACTACATACAGCTTTTGATGTCACAGTCAACTTAAAAAGCCCCCAAATCTTAACCTGGCAGCTGTTCTTCCTCACACTTTGATGTGATCTTTGCAATTCCAACTTCATTGGTGCTTACATAAATGTAGTTTACTGCAATTTTTTCGGACTTGATGTTCTCATAATTATTTATTTACAAAACCTGGTATCAATTTTATATCTGTATTCTACAAAAAGAAGCTCTCCTTAGTCAGCTGCTGAAGACTTCAGTAAGAAATATTCACTTTGGTACCATATTAGGAGACTATATGACTCATGACAAATTATGCAATCATCAGATTATTCCTCAAATACATGACTCTTCCATAAATGACTTTCATCTCCCTACAAACACCAAAAGCTGCAAGTCACATATGGGAGGAGAAAAATATTGTAAATTCACTTCAAACAAACATTTTTATAAGTGAGAACAATTACCTCAGACTTTTGAAATTCACTATTAAATAGAATAAAGTAAGCTTTGTTATCTCACAATAAATTAAACACATAAAACCATCAAGCAATAGTACTTAGCACAATCACAAGAAAATGTTAAGGATGGGTGCATCTATTAAACTGACATTTTATCCTTATTTGTAAATACATAAAAAAAAAATCTCAGCCTTGAGTAAAATGTAGCCAAAGGACTTATATAGCCCACTGTTGGGTAGAGAGAGGCAATTGGCACAGAGAACACCAGAAAAGAAACTACACAAGTTCTAAGTAGGGAATGAGTATTTTGATTTTTCTCTCCCAAGCCAGTTCTTGCTGCAGACATATTTGTTTCCAGAAACAGTCTGTACCTCTCAACCTGGAAAATTCATTAACCTCAAGAACACAGAAAGGAAGAAAAAAGTCATGTCTATCCACACCTGCATTAAGAACTAACATTCATTTAATGCCTTCAGTGCTAAATGACATACAATCTGAGACAACCCTGTTATGTGAAAGGAAGCATTTGAGAAAATACACACACATATACATATACACTTTGACAGTTAGTATATGGGGTACCTCTTTTCCAGGTATACAATGAAATTCAAATAGCACCATATGCTAATAACATAAATTATATATTTGGAGTTTTACCTTAATTTTCTTAAGTGTGTTTTTCTCGAGGATTTGAAAGTTCTTCATCTGAGCACAGTAACTTGAGTTCAGCTAATGAGAAATGTATGGATTCTTTCACACACAAACAGTTTTATATATAAACTGGTCAGGGCAAGAATTAAAGAGGGGTTTTGTCTTATTTAAAATTATTAATTACAACTATGAAAAATAAGGAAGAACTTCAGCAATCTGGCAAAGCCTTTCCTAGTCTCCCTCACGGACTTACTTGAAAGCATCTTCATTGCTTTATTTCATCACAGGTCACACACAGCTTAACATTTCCACTGTCTATGAATCTTTTTAAAATGTTCTGGCAACTGGTTTGGTCCATTTAGTGTCCGTGCCTCTCCTCTACATTTGAAAGCCAGTCTGGTTTGCAGACAAATGTGCCTACTCATAAATCTACTAATTCTCCTGTCCTCCATTTGTAGATTCCATCCTGCTCAAATGTAGAGAAACACTGGAAGTTCTGAATGAAAAATGAAGCAAAAGAAACGTCAACTCACTACTCTGACTTTTTATAGGGATAAGAGATTTTAAAATATCTTAGAGATACTGACAAAACATACAAGTATCCAAGGCCTTACTTAGAACGACACAGAAAAGCATGAGAACTAGCTCCGATTTAGGTAATGGTTGTGGTTTTGCTTCCTTTTTCGTTTTGTCTTACTTCTGCTTAACTTGGCTAGGAACCAACAGCTCTAATAATTTTTCCAATTATAAATGTTCTTTCACATTTTGTTTCCATTTCAGATCTATTCATCAGCAAATGATGATGCGTGCTTAAAATAATAACCAATAATTTGGGGAAACTTTATAAACCTTTCCACTAGTTAATGATCACTATCAAGAGAATTTATTTTTACTTATTTTTCCATTTCTGTCCTCAATCTGCTGGTTTATAAATTTAGCTGTCAATACTCAGAGTGCTCAGCCATGGAATGACTGTCAAAGAGAATCATCACCCAGAGTAACGTCTGCCTTACAAAGAGTAAATGCAAATTCAGTCACCCAGGGGAGACGGAGCTTTTGATGGAGTTTAACCATAAAGATGTCTGAGCTAATATTACAAGTTTCCGGGCAAGGATTAAGAAATGATCTCATTAGATACTCTTTAGGGGTTGTGCTGTTTTGGCATTATTCTAAGGGATACATTTGTTAATGGGCTAAAGGACAACAGAAAAGTGAGACCTATTCTCTGACAAAAAATTTTACATTCAAATAAGTATTAATATGACTATGAGATACTCTGACACTTTAAACATCACTTCAATGATAAAAATGCCTTATGTTCTTCAAATCTCCACATTGGAATAATTTAACACATGCATATAGAGTTAGTCCAGTCCTCAAGGCCAGTATTTCTCCTAAACAGGATACACACATTGTCTGAGACTAGCAACCAGGATTTTCTGATCTCCTCCTTTTCTTTTTTTTTCCCTTGTCACTCACTTTTAAGAACTTGCTTCTTTACTTTTCACTCATGTCCAAACCTACCAAGCTCTCGGCTTTATAGTGATGTTTATCTTTTAAACGTCCTCACACCATCTTCTTGCACATTATTAAAATCTAACAGGCTGATACCTTGCCCCAGTTGAAGACACGAATGACTGCCTTTTGCTCCCTAGGGAACTTTTCCTGTACTGAAAGCCCCAGCGTCATAGCCATTCCCAGTCTGTACCATTTAGGTGCAAAGACCTAGGTATAACGATATTGAAATGGCTATAGTAGATCATAACACAATAATGAGATCTGTTTAAAGGCACTTCAATAACCGGGATATCTTTAAGATTAACTCTGAATAGTATGTTGGTTGATTGCCTTTTCCATTATTCTAAGAAAAATAAATAATCAGAATTTGTACAACAAGTCTTCTCTTATCTTTCTGTGTGCCCCGTTTTAATTTTTCACTTTCCTGGCCTTCCTGTCCAGGTGTCCAGTGTTCTGGTGCTGGTCACTAGCAACCAAAGCTCTGGTCCCAATCCCCTAGCAGTTACTGTCTTCAGAAAAACCACAAATGCTTATAACACTTCTCCTTCCTCAATACATTTACATTTTTAGGCAAGTGACTAAACATAAAAAGCTACAAAGTGCTGGTGTTGCTATTAATATCTGCAAAGTCATTTGGATTTAGGTTTCAGAAGACAGCCATCAATCTTGACCTGACTACCTATAACAACTCAGGAGTTCAAATCCAATGCAGACCCAAGGAATATGTTTCAAAACTGTATTATCATGAACCATTATCTAATGGCCTTCTATGGAATTGCTGGGCTACCTAGGGCCACGTGCCTTTTCAATGAGTTAGTCACTCAGTCATCCTCAACTCTTTGTGACCCCATGGAGTATAGCCCACCAGGATCCTCCGTCCATGGAATTTTCCAGGCAAGAATACTAGACTGGGTTGTCATTCCCTTCTCCAGGGGATCTTCCTGACCCAGGGATTGAACCCAGGTCTCCTGCACTGTGGGCAGATTCTTCGCTGTCTGAGCCACAGGGAAGTCCACTTTAACTGCCACTAATATGTCTGAATCTAAATTTTAACACTAAATATGCCAAGAGGCTTAGCATTATGCTAACTATTTAAGTGAACAACTATTTAAGAAATTAGATAATAAGCTAGGCTTGAATTACACAACTCTTTGGAAGGAGGGTCAGTATTGTTCATTATAGTCAGGGTTGTACTTCAATTCCATATCAGATGTTCTTTGTTTCCAGAGACCCTAAGCTCTGCTGGTTTGGATTTTTTATTCTTTGATGAATGGTGCACATTTGGGCAACCTTTTGTTTAGGTTCTATCAGAATTCTGGAATAGGTTTCATAAGCCCATCACTCCTGAAAAATAGTATATTGTGAAATAACTATGTGTTAGATTGCACACAATCAGAAAGTCTCAATGTTCTTTACAAGAGGTTCTTACCTTCACAAAAATATCCATTATCTCTATTAACATGTAGCTCTTTTAAACCTTTTGTAGCTCAGAAAAGCTTTCTGTATCTCAAATATTGAGTCACTGTTGTGACTGACAGAGCAGCTCTATCAAGTTCATAGTAACTACAGGTTCACTCTGACTCCATGCCATATAGGTAATCTACAAGAAGGAGCTTATATGACAAACTTTGGTGGATTACAGTAAAATACAAATACTCAGACTCCACCAGGGTCAGCAAGCCAAGATAAACAGCATAATGCCCTGTTCAATTTGAGCAAATCAAAGCAAAATTTGGGGGGTTTTTATTATTTATTTTATAAAGGGCAGTTCCATTTTCAACTGGATATAAATTTGAAAGCACAGAATTGGCTTTACTTGAATATGTCTGTGTGTGTTTATGCGTGTGTCAAAAATCTGCACCATTTGTAACTTTTATAAGTTTTATATATCAAGACTTCTGCTATAGTTTGAGAGAGTACATCTTTCTTAACCATTAAGAAACATCCTGGGGTGGAAATAAATGTAAATGTTCTTAAAATGTAACATCATGCAAGATGGTTTCGGGGAGAACTTTAATATGTTTTGGTATATTTTAAAATGCAACATGCTTATGGCTGAAGAAGTACAGTGAATAAGTCATTAATCAGCTTTAAGATCTATGGTTATATCTGCTGTTTCTGTTCCTTGTGACCTACACGATGTTGATTCCTCCATTCTCTATTTTGATGTCCCCAGCGAAAGCACTGTTCAGGAAGCAAAGCATTGGGAACATAAGGCCTCAGAAATGTACAAGAATCATTCAAAAATGCTTCCAATTTTCATCTTAAACAGATAAAATACTTTGTACTTTTAGTACCAGAGAAAAACTGCTATCTGTGCTCTCTAGTTTCAGATTTTGGGCTCAGACTTCCTGAGCTGTTTCACTGAACTTTTTGGACTCTCATTTCTCCTTTGTCAGTTTTCATTTTCTACCACTTCGGTGGTCCAACCAGAAAGGCTCTTCAAACTACCACAATCCCAGAGGTTCCCAAGACCACCGGGGGCAGGGAGAAGCAGTGTCCCAGAGCAGAGAGGATGGTATTATCTCAAAGATCTGCATGAGGCATCAAGAATTTAACTGAGACAGAAATTAAAATGTGCATGGGTTATAGACTATGTGAGACCACTTATTAAGAAAACAACTGAGTCAGTATGTAAGCTATGTTATGCCTGATGAGTCATTCTCATGCTCTAGAACTGGAAATCCCACGAGAGGTCATTTCATGGGGGCTTCCTCGATGATAAGATCAAATCAAAAATAGGTGAAAGAATAACTCCCAGTAAAGACAGAATAAAAGCAACACTCAAGTCAGGGTTTCTTCTGAGAGGGTGCTGGGGGCGGGGGTGGGAGGGGAGGCATAAAGGTGAAACCCTGCCTTGCTACTAAAATTAATATGTTTGCCCTAGAAAAAGTAACCATCTTGGAGGTTTTCACTCGCAAAACCTTTGAAAAAGAAAGTAGCAAGAAACATCACATAGAAAAAGTATTTGAACACAATGAATGAAGTGAGAGAGGAATTCATAAAGCTCTTTTGCTTTCAGTCAAAACAACAGCAAGGGACTATCTCCTGGCTGGCTTGGAAGGCAGGTAAGATAGAGGAAAGAGAACAGCAGTAGCTACAAAGGAACAGATAAAACTGTGTCATCTCCACACAGACCGAGAGGACAGACTTATGGCCATGGCTGGGGTGGGGGAGAAAGGAAAGGGTGGGATGTACGGAGAAAGTAACACGGAAACATACATGACCATATGTAAAATAGATAACCAATGGGAATTTGCTGTATGACTCAGGGAATGCAAACCAGGGCTTGGTAACAATCTAGAGAGGTGGGATAGGGAGGAAGGTGGGATAGGGAGGAAAGTGGGAGGGAAATTCAAAAAGGAGGGGACATGGGTAAACCTATGGCTGATTCATACTGATGTCTGGTACAATACTGTAAAGCAATTATTCTTCAATTAAAAATAAATAATAAAAAAGAAAACTGTGTCATCTCCAGACTGAACACAGCCCTGGACTGCCCACAGTAAAATGCCATGGGACAGGAGCCACCTGCCCACTCAGTTCATGATGGTCTAGTGATAGCCTCTCAGGACCCACGGCTCGGTTTACTGTGGGGAAGCACGTGTTCCTGTTGGTGCCTCTACCCCCGTCACTCAAGACCAACTGTCCCTCTGGAACCTCCAAATTCCAAGCGGCTGGAGTCCCTCAGAATTGCCAGTTCACAGATGCCTTAACTAGTTGAAAGGGGTTATCTTTTAAATTAATATGTTTACAACCTGCTAGAAAACTTCAAGAAAATTCTTCCAAATCAACTTACTGCCTTTTATTTATGCATTTATTTCTAAATTAATTGTATCACAGTATAGCTGCTTTACAATGCTTTGTTAGTTTCTAATGTACAGGAAAATGAATCAGCCAAAGGTAAACATCTATTTTCTCTGCTTTGGATTTGCTTCCCAATCAGGTCACCACAGTGCATCAAGCAGAGGTTCCTGTGTTGTGTATCGCAGGTTCTCCTTAGTTACTGTTTTATATATAGCATCTATAGTGTGTAGGTGTCAACTCCAATTTCCCAGTTCCTCCCACCACCCTCTTTAACCCCTGGGGCATCCATATATTTGTTCTCTGCCTCTGTGTCTCTATTTCTGTTTCATAAAAGATCATCTACACCACTTTTCTAAATTCCACATATATGCATTAATACACGACATTTGTTTTTCTCTGATTTCCTTCACTCTGTATGACAGTTTCTAGATCCATCCACATCTCTACAAATGACCCAATTTTGTTCCTTTTTATGGCAGGGTAATACCCTATTGTATAGGTACCACATCTTATTTATCCTTTCCTACTGCCTTTTCAAATTCTAAGCTAAATAGCCAAGATTTTCCTCCCTCTCCCTTTTATGTGCTCGTGGGCACACATATACACATATGTATATACAGATTCATTTTTAAAAATCTGTCTCATTATAATATAACTAGAGTATCTTTCAAAATTATTTTTTTAAATGCCACATATCTTTAATTCTCAAAAGAGATATGATCTTCCTTACAATGTCTTCTACAAAGCTCTGGCAGTACAAAATGTCACCCTGTGGAAATATTGGGGAAAAAAAGGCTATAAAATGATTTCCAGGAAAATCAAATGTATATTTGAATTCAACATTAAATTTAGGCACTTAAGAAACATGCTGGAATTCACTACCTCTAGACATTATCTGTAAAGCATGAAAAATAGCTAAGCATATTTTTAAATGTATGGACATTTACCAAAATATATATGAAACTTCCAAATGCCTACCTCAGATACTGATTTACAAGATGGCTGCAAGTACAAACATTCATTCACTCAGGGTTTTCTTGGGATAATATCGTGGCAATTCCATCAGCAATAGTGGGGAAACTGTTTATGGCATCCTTAAAAGCACTGAGTATTATTAACTAGATTTTTTTAATTTCTAAAAAATATATAACTGTTCATATAACTTTCTTTAAGTTTTATAAAACATTTATTAATAGGAAAGAATGGGAACAATACTGCCCTCCATAGGCAGTAAAGTCCTATAAAAAAGCCATAAAGTGGCACCCAGATTGAGAAGAAAAAAAACACAAGATCTCAAGAGGTCTACTTCCTTTTCTATAGACTGATATTTGGATATCTCAAATTCTTGACCAAAAATATCGATTATTGTTGCCTTTCAAAGTAATTACAATCACATTTCATCTCAAAGCCTGCTTCCTTCCTTCTTTCTCTCTTCTCTCTCTCTCTCCTTTTTCTCTTGATACCAAGCAAATGTTACATGCTAAAACATAAACTCATGTATACAGGGATTTTTTTTTAATTGATGTATTACAAGCACTTAGTGCAAAGCAAACAGTAGGCACTCAATAAATATTTGTTGACTTACACTGAATATGCCCATTCCTAGGAAGACAGTGGTAAATAAGACACAGTTCCTGCTCTCAAAACAGTTACTATGTATTTGAGGAAACAGACAAGATTATCATATAAATGCATGGGAAATGTGGTAGATAATAAGAGACAGAAACCAAATGTTCCCAGAATATAGAAGGGCAGCATAGTAACTATACTGTAATGTAGATGGAGGGTCTTGGGAAATAACCAAGAGAAGATGCTGTTTATCTCAAGGAAAGAGGAACAGGAATTAGCTAGGCAAACACAGTGAGAAATGGCCCTCCAGGAAGAAGAAATAGGACATGTAAAGACACAGAGCAGGAGATCACAACATATTGCCTGCCCAGCTACTAAGAGACTTGTTTAGAGATGAGGGTGCAAAACTTACCTGGCATTATTAAGGCTCAAGTATAACTAATGGGAACCCAGTGACAAAGTTTAAACCAAGAAATGATTTGATCAGATTGTGATCTTTAAAAACAAGTTTTCTGTAACAACCTAGAAAGGTGGGGAGGGGTAGGAGGTGGGAGGGAGGTGATCTTTAAAAACAAGTTTTTTAGAACAACCTAGAAGGGTGGGGAGGGGTGGGAGGTGGGAGGGAGGTTCAAGAGGGAGGGTCAGATGTATACCTATGACTGATTTATGTTGATATATGGCAGAAACCAACATAATATTGTAAAGCAATTATCCTTCAATGAAAAATAATTACAAAAAAATAAGTTTTACAGTCAGGGGAGGAAGAGAGGTAGAAAAGGTTGGAAAACTGAGGCCTATTTAAGGATTCAGTGCATCTGTTTAGGCAAAAAGTAAGAAGAACCTGAATTAAGGCCATAGGGCTGCTTTTAAAATAAATAGAATGGATAAGAGAGATTTAAGAAATAGGATTTGTGTGTGTGCATGTGTGTGTGTGTTTAGTTGCTCAGTTGTGTCCGACTCTTTGTGACCCCATGGATTGTAGACTGACAAGCTCTTCTGTCCAGGGAATTCTCCAGGCAAGAATACTGGATTGAATAGCCATTCCCTTTTCCAGGGGATCTTCCCGACTCAGAACCTGGGTCACTTGCATTGCAGGCAGATTGTTTACCATCTGAGCCATGGGGGAAGCTCAGGAAATGGGACAGGCATACCTAAATGACTCAGGGAGGTAGTGAGAGCAGGGGAATTTAGGCTGATCTGAGTTTTCTGAATTGAACAACTAGAGTCTCTGAGTTCATTCCCTGAGACCATGGATAGAGGTGACTATGGAGCATCTGACATTTGGGGAGGGATAAGTTTGGGTCCTGGGTTTGAGGTGGAGGTTCGGAGCATCTGATGGAGCCATGAATTGGATAGTTGAGAACACTGATCAAGATGAAGACAGAACACTAGGCTGGCTGAAAAGCCTTAAGTGATAAAGTCAAGTTTGGGACTAAGGTATCCCAGAGTGTAGTGGAAGAAGATAAAGAAGATGACAGAATTCAGTAAATAACTTGAATTCATAAAAGGACCCCGAATAATACCCTGGGAAGCCCCAGTATTCAAAAATAAAAAGCAGATGAGATAGTGATATTTGTGTATTATTTAACAGATTATCTTTGGATAGAAAATGCATTTGACTGGATTTGAGTTTCTCTTTCATTTCTGTGGTATCAAAGAAAACACATCTTCTCTTTAAATTGAAATATTAGATTATACCATAATGATTTTCATGCCTTCCATTTTCATACATATCCTGCTGTTTCTCTCACCACATCTTCATACAGTGAACATCAAAACCAACTTTTCCAAGTAAACAAAGTGGACATCCTAGCACAGCACTTATACATGATCTGTCATGGGGTCAGAGGAAGCCAAAATTTGTTCACTTTCACAAAAGCAACTCTGCTCACAATTTACATACAGAGCATTTCCCCCATTCACTCTTCTGGTAGCAAACAGCAGCAGCAGCATCGTGGCAGCTAATTAGGTAAGATTAAATGCAAATAAAACCCAGATGACTAGAGTAGGATTAATATATTTCAACATAAATATAGAAGGCGAATTCATTTTCAAATCTATCCTGTCAAATCACCGAAGCACAGACCGGCTGATTTAATGCCCCTGAGAAGTTATCAACCAATAACACAATGTTCCCAGGATTTTCCCGGGAGATAACAAACTGCTTCTGGAATGACTGAGTTGATAATCACCAAGAAAGACTACTTCCAGATAGGTTCTGAATTTGAACTTCTCACTTACCTTTTTCCCCTTCCCCCTCTAAATCCCCTGACAACCATCATCCATAAGGGATCTTCAGAGTGTTAGTCACTCAGTCATGTTCAGCTCTTTGCAACCCCTTAGATTGTAGTCTGCCAGGTTCCTCTGTCCGTGGAATTCTCCAGGCAAGAATACTGGAATGGATTGCCATTCCCTTCTCCAGGGGATCTTCCCAAACCAGGGATTGAACCTGGGTCTTCAACATTAAAGCATCTTGTTGTTTGCTGTTTAGCCGCTAAATAGTGTCTGACTGCAACCCCATGGACTGTTGCTTGCCAGGCTCCTCTGTCCACGGGATTCTCCGGGCAAGAGTACTGGAGTGAGTTGTCATTTCCTCCTCCAGGGGATCTTCTCGACCCAGGGACTGAACTTACATCTCTTGCATCTCCTACATTCGCAGGTGGATTCTTTACCACTGGGCCACCTGGGAAGCTCACAGTACTTAACAAGCACTAAATGAAGGAAATGAATCATATGCACTCAAGTGGTAACTGATGTTATCCTGACTTTAAACTACAGCATATTTTGAGAAAGGCAGGAAATCTCAGGGAACTTACACTGAGAGTAAGCTTTTCTCCTTGAAAAGCAGGGCCTGACCTTGAATTGTGAGTTTATTTTTGCTCCAACCTAAGTCCACACACAGTACCTTTTAGGGATAATATTTATTTCCTTGTTATTAAAGAGGCTATTGTGTCTTGTAGATCCACTGAACCTTGTTAATTTTACTATTTGGCATGCCTAGTTTTATCCCCAGGCATTTTAATTACTATTTTATAGACTTTAAAAATCCTTTTCCTGAGAATGAAAATCAATGAAGCAGACTGGATAATCTGCGAAGGATTGATTGAACTAAAACCTGTTATGTGATCCTTATAAACCTCATAAATTTATTTTAGAGGATAACTAAACTAGGTGGCATAGATTTATTATGTAAATTAAGTTTATACCCCCAGAGCATTTTATAAGCATAGTGGGTGCCTATAAATATTTTGTGGACAAGAGAATAAATGAGTTAATTTCTTAGCCTTTCCAATATGCAAGGATTGTGAAAGTCATATTCTATCATTCACAGTGAAAACTTTGGCTCAAGACTGTAATGTATGGATCAGAGGCCCAGACTGGTTTAAAAGAAACTCCAAAATCAACCAAAAGGAACACATGGTAATGATGTTGTGTATGTTGAAAATGCTTTTCTATTATTTACTGAATATTCAAAGTAACTAAGATATCTTTAGTAGCTACTCTTCTCTCATGCTCTGAAAACTCCTATCTTACAATGAGTTTACCTATTACAGAAAAATCAATGTACCAGGCTACACTTCAGTTTGAAAAACAAAATGCTAACAGACACATATTTGTCCATCTGTATCTGGAGGGTAGAAAGCTTTGTCATTTTAGGCATGGAAAGTATTTTATAAAATTGAGTCTACCCTGTCATCGTAAATTATCAATGAAATGCAAATTAAAAGAACAGGGACATACCCCCATACCCATTCAGTTCAGTTGCTCAGTCGTGTCCAACTCTTTGTGACCCCATGGACTGCAGCATACCAGGCCTCCCTGTCCATCACCAACTCCCGGAGCTTACTCAGACTCACATCCATCGAGTTGGTGATGCCATCCAACCATCTCATCCTGTCATTCCCTTCTCCCCCAGCCTTCAGTCTTTTTCCCAGCATCAGAATCTTTCCAATGAGTCAGTTCTTCGCAGCAGGTGGCCAAAGTATCAGAGTTTCAGCTTCAACATCAGTCCTTCCAATGAATATTCACGCCTGATTTCCTTTAGGACTGATTGCTTTGATTTCCTTGCAGTCCAAAGGACTCTCAAGAGTCTTCTCCAACACCACAGTTCAAAAGCATCAGTTCTTTGGCGCTCAGCTTTCTTTACAGTCCAGCTCTCAAGTGGCCACAATCTGGAACACTAACACCAAATACTGAAGAAGATCTGGGGCAATAGAACTCTACTCATTGCTGGTGGGAATATAAAATGGTACAGGCGTTTTGGAAGACAGTTTGGCAGTTTCTCACAAAACTAAGCATATTCTTACCCTGTAATCTGGCAATCATGCTTTGTGGTATTTACCTAAAGGAGCTGAAAACCTACATCCATACAAAAACCTGCCCATGGAGGCTTGCTGTTATTGTTTAGGTGCTAAGTGTTGTCCAACGCTTTGTGACCCCATAGATTGCAGCACACCAGGCTTCCCTGTCCTTCACTATCTCCCAGAGTTTACTCAAGTTCATGTCCATTAAGGTGGTGATGGTATCCAACCATCTCATCCTCTGCCTCCCCCTTCTCTTTTTGCCTTCAATCTTTCCTAGTATGAGGGTCTCTTCCAAAGAATCATCTGTTTGCATCAGGTAACCAAAATATTGGAGCTTCAGCTTCTATCCGTCCATTGACTATTCAGGGTTGACTTCCTTTAGGATTAACTGGTTTGACCTCCCTGTAGTTCAGGGAAATCTCAAGAGTCTTATCCAGCACCACAATTTGAAAGCATCAATTTTTCAGCACTCAGCCTGCTTTATGGTCCAACTTACACATACATGACTACTAGAAAAACCATAGCTTTGACTATACAGACCTTGGAGGTTTACATCAGTTTTATTCACAGTAATCAAAACTTGAAGGCAATCAAGATATTCTTCAGGTGGTGAATGGATCAATAAACTTGCGTACATCTAGACAGTGGAATATTATTCAGTATTAAAGAGAAATGAGCTGTCAAGTCATAAAAATACATAGAAGAAACTTAAATGTACATTAATAAAAGAAAGAAGCCAAGCTGAAGAAGCTACATACTGTATAATTCCACCCATATGATATTCTGGAAAAGGCAAAACTATAAAGAGAGTTCAAAGATCAGTGGTTACCAGGAGTTAAAGGGATGGAAAGAGATGAAACAGGCAGAGCCCATAGGATTTTTAGGGTAGCGAAAATATTCTGTGTGATACTGTATGGATGGACAAATGTCATTATGTCCAAATCCACAGAATGTACAATAAATAACAAAAGTGAACATAATGTGGACTATAGACTTTGGGTAATTGTGATGTGTCAATGTAAGTTCATCTATTGCAAAGTATGTGCTGCTCTGGTGGAGGATATTGATAACTGGTGAAGGCTACGTGTGTCAGCGCCAGGGGGGATATGCGAAATGTCTGCATCTTCTCTGCAACTTTTCTGTTAACCTACAACT
Source organism: Capra hircus (assembly GCF_001704415.2). Taxonomy (NCBI): domain Eukaryota; kingdom Metazoa; phylum Chordata; class Mammalia; order Artiodactyla; family Bovidae; genus Capra; species Capra hircus. The sequence goes on from NC_030835.1 coordinate 33,232,646, forward strand.
GCTCTAAAAATAGTCTCAATAAGAATAATGAGTCTACCAAGTTTACATGTGCCAATATTTTCCCAAAAGCTGGCTGAACATGGTTTTCTTTTGATCACTTTGATCAATGAATCAAACAGTATCCAGTGGTCACCATACCTGAAAGTGAAGGTTTTATTTGCTCAGTCATGTCTGACTCCCTGTCCATGGGATTATCCAGGCAAGAATACTGGAATGGGTAGTCATGCCTGTCACCAAGGGATCTTCCCAACTTGGGGATCGAACCCAGGTCTCCTGAATTACAGGCGAATTCTTTACTATCTGAGCCACCAGAGAAGCCCATCTATTATCTTGCAAATGTTGAAACTATCTTAGACTGATGCATGAAGGTATTTCTTGAGAGCTGATGAAGGTTTATTTATTTCAGGAAGTGACGGACTTAACTTGGAGTCAACAGTGAACATTTTTAAAAATGTGTAAAATTCCAGATGTTACCTATTTTATACAGTGCAAACATATTTAAAGGAGTGTCTGGGTGTTTATAGAATTTGAACTTGTATTATATTTAATTATACTTACAAGTTTAATAAACTTAACAAGTAGAAAGATGGCAGAACACACATGTAAGTAGTTGTGGACAATTCAAAAGAACTGTCATAATATGGTAAGAAAAACTCATGATAATTAAGATGGGCAGAAAATACTGACAGACGTGGGGAGAAAATTATATCCAAAAAGAAGAAAACGCCATTAGACTAGCCAAATAAAAACACCAGATAAGAAAAATCAGCACATTCTCAGAAATGTAAAAGAGCAAACCACAAGAAATACGTGCCACATGCATGAGCTCTGCAGTGTTTACCGGGGTGAGAGTGAAACCCATTAAATGGTACTGATTAATAGCAATTACATCCTGGTTTTAGAGCATATGTTACCCTGGGTACCATTACGAGATCTCAGCTAGCCTTTTTAATCTAGTTTGAAGTGTTACAGCAAATCATAATTAGATGGAAATAAATCACAGATAATGATTTAAGAACCATGTATTCAAATTTTATTCAATCTTTAATTTTGTACTCAGGGATGATGAGTTTTTAAGTCAGTTTGTTAATTTCCCTCTTACCCAGAGGTACTACCATTTGAATTCTACAGGTCCAAAGATAAAAAAAACCACTAAGTTTACGTAGTTGAGGGAATTGCTAGAGAAGCAAACGGCTGAAGAAATTAAAACTGTATTTATTCAAAGGTGAGCTTAAGAAACAGTAATATCAACTAGCTGCAAATTGCATCAAGATTCCTCCCAATGTTTCTGCTTCTAGTAATTTGATTTCAGGAATTCCAAAAGATTTCCTAGGGAAATAACCCAATACTTGGGGGAAAATCCTGGGTACCAAGACCTCATCCTAATCATACTGGTAAAAGTGAAAACATGGAAAAACAGAAACTCCCAGAAACACAGATAAAACTAAGACCATTCTGGACAGACTATTATTAAGCCACTAAAAGTGATGCTACAAAGTAATAGAGAGAATGGACATCATATAAAGCTAATAAGGAAAACTATATATAAAATTGCATACATGATATATAGAGAAAAGCGGCACAGAAAACAACATCTTAAAAGGAATTTATCAAAGTGATGGCTAAGATGGTAATATTAACATTTTTGGTGTAGTTGTTTTGTTAATGAAGTTATACTTTGTAATTTAAACAATAAACTAGAAACATATAGGGCAAATGTTACTAATTCTTCAGTGAGATATCACAAAAGGTTAAGAGAAAACAATTCTCGCCTGAAGGATTCTCATGACTAAATGTTTCTGCATCTAAGCATTATTTTGCTTCATTTAAATTTTCAGGGGATGTTTTCTATTTACGGTTGCCTTCCCTATACACATTTCACTTACACTTCAAAATGCTAGTTTCCTGACATTGCCTACTCAATACAAAGACTTTTATCTTTTTTCTTTAAAGTATCCCATGCAGTGATTCCCAACTCCTTGTCAATTCACAACCAGGTCATATTTTGCACTCTGAAATATTTACTCAAACTATGCCAGACCAGGTGTAGTACTACTAATCATTTATGTCAAATAACCCACCACCAGTTTTGAAATGGAAAATGCTGAACTCCTGCTTGTGCAGCTGCTACTGTCAGACTCCAAGAGGCTTCTGAAAGGAGTAAGCTACTCCGTTCTTGTTGCTGGAAGTTACCACCGCCTTCCTTTCCTGGACAATGTCATGGTGGGCTCAAGGTGATGATTACTCAACTGCCCTTACGTACCTTTCAGACTGTGTGTGCGCAGAGTCAGGGGCACACAAGGAAAAGCAGATACTGGAGGGGGAGAGGTCCACTGTTTAGGATGGCAACCTTTCTATCCCTCTCTCCATGTCTGACTCAAGAACAACACATGGGGTTTTATAAATATGTTCCTGTGGCTACCACCAATTTCTGAGCCATGTTTGTGCAAATCACCATGTGAAGTAAGAACAGTCATCAAGGACCTTAAGTGCCTAATATTCTGGATGTTTTTTGGACTTTTGTTATTAGATTGTTCCCTTGTATGTAACAACTGTTTCCTATTTCTTAAGTCATTCTCCTTTCTTTCAGCAAAATGACCTGCTCCTGGTTAGCATCTTGTCTTTCTGGATGCTGTTTCTCAGGCTCCTCCTTCTACCAGTCTCTTCAGTGTTGGTGCCTCTACAAGTTCTGTCCTGGATCAGTCTCTTTAGATCATCTTATTGGTTGTTTTCCACTTGCAACTCTAGGTCCACTCTACAACACTCCACTTTTCTCTACCCTGTACTGTGCCCAAGGCTTCTCTATGGAGCCTCAAGGTGTTTGCCTGCCCTTGGGCTTCATTATGGATTTGGCTAAGGGGAAGCCAAAGGGCAGAGGGAAGGACGAGAGAGGTCATCAGGTGTATCCAGGCTCTTTTCCTGCTGGGCAAGGCCTGGCAGCGGCTGTGTTCCTCTACAGGACACTACAGGTCCTACTGGGCAACTCTCTCCTGCAGTCACATCTACAGATTCAGCTTCCACTTGTCCGTGTTCTTCCCTTGGGTCCTCCAGGCATAAGAGTGGTAAAGACTCTCTGCTATTCCTAATCCCACTGTGGTTCACTAACTCAGTTGGTTTCCTTAATCCTTCCCATAACCTTTATGAATAGTCTTCTCATCAAATTCTCCTTAATTACCCATTTGAGTATGACATCTGTTTCCTGCTGGGATCCTGACTAATACCCCATCATATTCTCACTCATCTTTAATTACCACTACACGGTAATTATTTTAATTCACTGGGACCCAATCTCTTTCCAATCTCCAAATACATACATATTTCAAAGCACCATCTAAATATTCTGAAATAACTTCAAATTACCGTGCCCCCAATTAAACCATCTCCTTCACCCACCTCTGCTTGCCCTTCAAACCTTCCTTTAACCCAAACCCCTAACTGTATTCTCATTTTAGAAAGAGACAACCATTCACCCATGTGCACAATCTAGAAAATTGGCAATTATCCTCCATTCCTTACTGCCTCACTGGTTACCAAGCACTCTTGGTTAAATCTCCTACATCGTTCTTAAATCTATTTCCTCCTCTTAATCTGCATGGTCTCTCCTTTCATTTCAAATCCATCTTCATTCTACTGAATAGGAATCTCTGCTATCTCTCACCAAATAGGTTGTAATCAACTTGATCAGTAGTGCCCTGGTTGAATGATCAACTGAGTAACTGAAAAACAAGAGGAAGATTAGAATAATTTTTAATCTTCACTTTTTTCCATATGTCTTAAAAACAGCTTCAAATCAATCTGCATGTGTATCCATAGACATACATGGTACACACATGTATGTTTGAGGACTAATTTAATTCACTAATCTTGTTTTGTATTTGGGGTTTATTATTATTATTTTTTAAATTTAAATTTATTTATTTTAACTGGAGGCTAATTACTTTACAATATTGTATTGGTTTTGCCATACATCAACATGAATCTGCCACAGGTGTACATGTGTTCCCCATCCAGAACCCCCCTCCTTCCTCCCTCCCCGTACCATCCCTCTGGGTCATCCCAGTGCACCAGCCCTGAGCATCCTGTATCCTGCATTGAACCTAGACTGGCGATTCATTTCTTATATGATATTATACATGTTTCAATGCCATTCTCCCAAATCATCCCACCCTCGCCATCTCCCTCAGAGTGCAAAGGACTGCTCTATACAACTGTGTCTCTTTTGCTGTCTCACATACAGGGTTATCATTACCATCTTTCTAAATTCCATATATATGCATTAGTATACTGTATTGATGTTTTTCTTTCTGCCTTACTTCACTCTGTATAATAGGCTCCAGTTTCATCCACCTCATTAGAACTGAATCAAATGTATTCTTTTTAATGGCTGAGTAATACTCCATTGTGTATATGTACCACAGCTTTCTTATCCATTTGTCTGCCGATGGACATCTAGGTTGCTTCCATGTCCTGGCTATTATAAACAGTGCTGCGATGAACATTGGGGTACATGTGTCTCTTTCAATTCTGGTTTCCTCAGTGTTTTGTGTTTTGAATTCACAGCAGTGGTGTGCCAGAAAATAATTACTAAACAGCTTCCTGAGGGAAAAGGAAAAAAAAAAAGACAAATCTCTGATTTATAGCATCAATATCCATGGTGCCAATTTCCATGGTGAAACAATGTCAGCATTGCCAATTTCAAGCTACTGAAGCAACATCATTGAAAAAGGAGCTAGAAAAATATGGGCACAGCTGGCTCTCCTGAACTGGAATGGGGTGGTTCCAGCATGCCACTGAAGGACACATCTGTCATAGGACAGGTCAGACAACCTAAACAATCAGATTTCTGAAATAACATGATTACAGTGAATGGCATATTTTAAGATTCTACATGAAAAAAATAACAAAAATAGCACATAATGCTAGAGGCATCATAGAAATCCAATCATCATTTGGAGGAAATTTAATTTTGTCTCATGAAAAATTCCCCACTTTTGTTTTCTTTCATTTATTTTAACTCAGCTGAATAATCATTTACCATGTGCCTATATTCTGTGGAGCTCTGTTCCAGTGGAAGAAACTAAAGGTGAAAAAGAAGCTCTCTGACCAAGGATGACTGGTAAAGTGGAATAACTTAATGCTTGAGAGCTGGGCAGTCCCAAGGTGGGGGAAGATAAGTGAAGTCTGTTATTTTTGGTAAGAAATAACTATGATAGATTGAAAGACAGAGGGAAGGGAAATGAAGGTCCGCAAGGGACTCGCATTGTGTTTGACACATGGTAGGCACTCAATAATTTCTGAGTGAATGAAAAAATTAGTAAATGACTGACTGAATAAATGACTGATGAATGAATTAAGAGGGACACATGGGCAAAGACAAGACAGAGAGGTGAATAACATTTGTATTGGGTTTGACCTATTAGGCCTAAGGCTGCATCATTAGGTACCTGGTCCCAAAATTACCTATTCAACCTTGATTCTTAGTGGCCCTAAATCATTGTAATGAGTTATTAGTTCTTCTTTGTCCCAGAATCCATCTACTCTGTCTCCATCACTAGCACTGGGGTCTACAATTCCAAAGATCGCACCAACTCCTCAGAAACCTCAATCAGAATACACCCTGGCCCTGCTCCATTGCATCACCGCTCATGCAGACAGATTATGCTTTTCAAAACACCAAAATGAAACTCTGATATTTCCATCACTCCTTCACTGCTCATTTACGATTTAGTGTCTTTTGTACATACTGCTATATTTACAGTGGATAACCAACAGGGACCTACTGTACAGCACAGAGAACTCTGCTCAATGTTATATGGCAGCCTGAATGGGAGGGGAGTTTAGGGGAAAATGGATACATGTGTATGAGTGGCTAAGGAGCTTTTCTGTCCACCTGAAACTATCACCAAAACACTGTTAATCAGCTGTACTCCAGTATAAAATAAAAAGTTTTAAAAGAAAGATTTAGGGTCTTCCTATAGAGGACAGACTTGTGGTTGCCAAGGGAGAAGAATAGATTGGGAATTTGGGATTGGCAGAGGCAAACTATTATAAGTAGAATGGATATACAAGGTCCTACAGTATAGCACAGGGAACTACATTCAATATCCTGTGATAAACCAAAATGGAAAAGAATATGACAAAGATTATATGTGTGTGTAACTGAATCACTTTGCTGTACAGCAGAAATTAGCACAACCTTGTGAATCAGCTACATACACCTGAATAAAATAAATATAAAGAGAGAGATTCAGGGTCTTTCTATGGTTAGACTCATAAGAAGTCCATACTCCTCCAAGTGACCTACAAGGCCCTACCTGATCTGGTCTCAGTGCCTTTTCAGGCTGACAACCCATGACGTTCTCTAAAGATACCTTGGTGCCAGTTCCACAACCTTTAGACCATCCAGTGGTGTCTGCAATGCTGCTCCTTCTGGTAGGAATCATCCCCCTTCTTTCATCACCCAATTGTACATACATTCTGTCCTCTCTTGACCAGGTCAAACACTGCCTTAGAGCTCCATGTATCTCTCCTTTGTGGAATTTATCACAGTTATAAATGTGTTCTTACTCTTACGACTGTTTGATTAATGTTGATCTCTCCCACTAGTCCGTAAAGTTCCAGAGGGAGAGGCTATATCTGTTTTTACTCAAGTGTTTGGCACCAAATAGCTGCTTAATAGGGTTTTGTTGAATGAATGAACAAAATGACATGTTCATTTCAACCTCCACATCTCTAAAGATCGTAACCACTCCTGGGTGACCTCATCACCCTGCACCCTCATGTCCTGCTATGAATGCAAATCTAATGTGTCTTTTCATGTCCAACTTAGAACCCATTGTTTAATGCAAAGAATATCCATTAATAAAGTCTTATGTTCTGTGTTAGGGGCAGAGACTATATGGCTGCACAAGATCTTACCAGCTCACCTGAGGATGTCTAGTGTACTCAGGAGAAGATGCCACTAACTGCATGTAACACATACCCATCACTAATATTGCTATGACTAGAACCTATGGAAGCACAGATCTATGTGTGTTAAGTCTCCTTCAGCTGTGTTCGACTCTTTGTGACCCTAAGGACTGTAGCCCACCAGGCTCCTCTGTCCATGGGTCTCCAGGCGAGAATACTGGAGTGGGTTGACCATTTCCTTCCCCAGGGGATCTTCCCAATCCAGGGGTCAAACATGCATCTCTTAGGTCTCCTGCACTGGCAGGTGGGTTCTTTACCACTAGCACCACCTGGGAAGTCCATGGAAGCACAGATTAATAGAGAAACAGATTAACAAAGCCTCTGAATATTCAATACAGAGTCACAAAGGAAGAGGCATTTGGCCTGTAGTTTTACAGCTTTCTTTTTGAATGTTTTTCTATTTCTTAGGAAAAAATATAATAATGGCATAAATACATTTCAAGCCTACTACTTATTGGGCTTCTATTTTGTACCAGTCAGTCTTATAGATGGTCTTTACAAATTTACTAATTTTAATCCTACCTCATAGTAGAGTCTAAATTTTAGTAAGGAGGTTTTATAATAAAAATCCCACCCAAATATATATTGCATGATTAAATTTGCATGGTTTCAACTACTTGGCTTGGCTTCCCCAAATACTGCTCAAACAATGTAATCTGATATGGTATTTTCCTTCATCCCCATTCCTACCCTCTTCCACAGTGCTGTGCTAGACACAAACTAAGTGGTTAATGGATACCTTTGAATAAATGGAATCCAGGTGGCCTTTCAGTATGTGCAGTAGACAGTTTCTATTCCAGTTAAAGTTTTCCATAAACGAGTTATCATCATCACAAGAATTTTAACTTTGTAATTGCATATGATTTTCTTTAAAAATACAAAAATACAAGGATCAACACTGCACACCTGCTGTATGTATTTTTTACTGCATGTCCTAAAAAGACCAAGAAAAAATGAGCAAGAAGTTTCTCAGGAATTTCAATTAATTCCCCCCAAATTCAAAGTGTCACCATGCAGGTGACACTAACATACTTCATTTTGTCACAGCTACAGTCTTTTTAGATTGATATTACTATCTCCACTTTACAGATAAGAAAACCAAGGATCAAACAAAAGTTACAAAAATTGGCCAAGATCAAACAGAATTGGAATATCTGAACTTCAGGCCCATCCTCTCCAATCACACATTTTTCTCAGCTGTAAAATGAACTCTCCAATGATTTGTTCTAAAGGATCACAGCTTTCACAGGTTAAATGGATTTTCTTCCTATCAACTGTTCCATAAACAAGTTACCATTACAAAAACTTTATTTTCTCAATTGCATGAGACTGTCTTGTGGAGCTCAACACAGTACAACCACAATCTGTATTTTTCTAATGCTTATTCTTAAGGGAAAAAGCAAAATAGAAAAATAAATAAAACAAAAGACTATTTACTGACTTCCCAGAAAATCTCTAAATATATGCACTGGGCAAGTCACTTCCTCAGGATTTACAAGGTCTAAAGCATGAAGTTGAAAATCCTCAGAAAAGAAAATCCTCAACCCTCAGCTGCAGTTTGCAACAGAAAAGAATGCAGTCTATGTCCAAACACTGTAATCCCAACGCTTCCTTATGGTAGTATTATTGAGGCCATTCCTTATTTTTGCATTAAAACATTTTGTAAAATATGAAAGGAAGATAAACTCTCCCTTTTTGGCCATAATAGGTAAGCCGTTTCTTGCCTCATTTATCATCTTTTGGCTAAGATTTCACATGGCCTTCACTTTTCTATAATATTCTCTGTGTTATAATTTAACAACAGTAACATGTCATCTACAGAGCATAATTACACACACACATCTTCAAACTACTATGTTTTGCTCATTCCACAGTGTAATATAAATTACTCTCTGAATTCTTCACATGTTAAAAGAATTAAGCATATTCATTGGCCCAATTATAAAAAGTCTGGCATCAGTATGGTGTGATTTGGCATTGAAAACTAGAGACTGTAAAACTAACCTAATATTGAGAAATGGGTGGATGAAAAATATATTAGAGGTGAAGCATTCCACAGGGTAAGTCTTACAATGATGGTTGGAATTTCTCAGTAAAAGGTTAAGAACACTTAATATTTTCTAAACTATGTTCCGGCGGTCAAATCAAGAATGATAGCTCAATTAATATCTTTGGAAAGCAAGGAAACTTTTATAAACAGCAAGTTACATTTAAATATATAAAAGTGATGCATCAATGCAATTTTAAAAGTTAACCTTATTTACAGGGTATCTTAAAGGACAGACTAATATTTAAATGTAACTGAACGATAAGTATTAATTAGCAAAAAAGATAGTTAAGCTTACAAAACTCAATGCAAATTTATCCCCCGCTCAAGTCATTTTACTCTAATGAAAAGGTCAACGACCCCAAATAAATAACTTAAAATGTTGTGGCATTTCATACAAGGAGTCAGAAAAGAATATAAACAGCTCCTACTTATCATTAATAACACTGTATTTCCAAGCAAACTGTTTAATAAACCTGAAAATGAAAAAGTAGTAATATCAGAAGAATTTGCTTTAACAAGTATCCTACATACAGCATAATCTTGCTCCTCTCATTTCTTGACAACCAAATGTGCAATATGTCTTACAGATTCACAATACTGTTGAATTATTAAAAGATATTTGGTACAATCTCAAAAAAAGTTGGTAAATTAGAATGCTGAAGTAACCGTTTCCTTAAAAATAATAAAACTAACTCTACTTACACACCATCTATCTTAAAGGTTTTATACGTTTTCTATAGACAATTTTTCCCCTTTTCACCATTAAAAATATGAATTCTCTTTTTCAAAAAAGGATAATAACTTGAAAGAGGTTAAAGTCATCAAATAGCCACTGGACCCACATGTCAATATGAGAAAAGGAGACAATTTGCATCACAATGCCCTGATGTTTCAAGGTTTTAATATTATAATATCTTTATACAAGTGTCATTTTCTTTTTTAAAAAATATATGTCCCGGGAGTGTGTAATTTCCTCGATTCTGTCTAGCGGCAGCAAAGACATGAAGCAACGGATGGACCAGCATTACAGCTCCGTGTTACAGCTCAGTTTTATTTGGCAACCAAAGGAAAACACATCCTCGAGGTGTGAGGACAGTCGACCCAAAGACTTGAAGAGAAGACCCTGCCCCCCGCTGAATTTTGGCTCCTCTTTTTATATGATTTTTTCTCCTTCCCCTGGGGCTGCCCTATGTAAATTGGGCTAGCAAGGAGGGCTGTTCATTTTACCTGAGGTCCTCACTCGGATTCTTGGACTTTCTCTGTTCTATTTTCACAGGCTTTTCCCTTCTTTGTCTTTTAGCCACAGCCATTTGGGACTCCTTTTTCCTATTCCAACCACCTGACATTTCCCCCTTAAGAGATGGGAGGCCCAATTCTTTGGGAATAGGTGTGTCAAGGTCTCTCTGGCTACATCCTACTGAGCTGGGATGAGGGCATTGGGCCTCCCCCTCTTGCTAGTCTCAAGCGTCAGAGTTTTATAGCAATGTCCATCTAAGGCTGAGTGATATTTTCTGTGGTCAGCTGTAGTTTTATATATCCTTGTTAAACTGGAACTGCATATTGTAGCCTGTTGACCTGGGCAGAGACAAAATGAGTTGGACAATTGATGATACATGGAGGAATCATAAGCAGTGTCAATATGGTGATAACAAGGATTAGTAGGGGCATTCAGTTCAGTTCAGTCACTCAGTCATGTCCGACTCTTTGCGACTCCATGAATCACAGCACGCCAGGCCTCCCTGTCCATCACCAACTCCCAGAGTTCACTCAAACTCACGTCCACCAAGTCAGTAATGCTATCCAGCCATCTCATCTTCTGTTGTCCCCTTCTCCTCCTGCCCCCAATCCCTCCCAGCATCAGAGTCTTTTCCAATGAGTCAACTCTTCGCATCAGGTGGCCAAAGTACTGGAGTTTCAGCTTTAACATCATTCCTTCCAAAGAAATCCCAGGGCTGATCTTCAGAATGGACTGGTTGGATCTCCTTGCAGTTCAAGGGACTCTCAAGAGTCTTCTCCAACACCACAGTTCAAAAGCATCAATTCTTCAGCTCTCAGCCTTCTTCACAGTCCAACTCTCACATCCATACATGACCACAGGAAAAACCATAGCCTTGACTAGATGGATCTTAGTCAGCAAAGTAATGTCTTTGCTTTTGAATATGCTATCTAGGTTGGTCATAACTTTCCTTCCAAGGAGTAAGCGTCTTTTAATTTCATGGATGCAGTCACCATCTGCAGTGATTTTGGAACCCCCCAAAAACAAAGTCTGACACTGTTTTCACTGTTTCCCCATCTATTTCCCATGAAGTGGGACCGGATGCCATGATCTTCGTTTTCTGAATGTTGAGCTTTAAGCCAACTTTTTCACTCTCTTCTTTCACTTTCATCAAGAGGCTTTTTAGTTCCTCTTCACTTTCAGCCATAAGGGTGGTGTCATCTGCATATCTGAGGTTATTGATATTTCTCCCAGCAATCTTGATTCCAGCTTGTGCTTCTTCCAGTTCAGCGTTTCTCATGATGTACTCTGCATATAATTTAAATAAGCAGGGTGACAATGTACAGCCTTGATGTACTCCTTTTCCTATTTGAAACCAGTCTGTTGTTCCATGTCCAGTTCTAACTGTTGGTTCCTGATGTGCATAAAGATTTCTCAAGAGGCAGGTCAGGTGGTCTGGTATTAGCCAACTCCAAATTCCCCATTGCCAGGAGAAGGATCCCTCAAAGAGAGATTATAGCCACCCAAAGAATTCTCCAGCTCATTCTTTGAGGTCCTGTAGCATCTAGAATGTTTTTCTTGAGGACTGTGAGACTTTCTTTAACTTGGCTGGAGGTATTTACCCAGAAACAACATGTCTCATTCAAGACGGCACAAGTCACTCTTTATTCAGGGATCAGGAGATCTATCATCTATTTTGGAGTACAGCCCCTGCCAAGCTATGTTGTCTCTTTAGAGCTGTCCTGAGAAATCTCATCCCCAGAAACTTAACTTTGGGGATATTAGAATGGCACTCATTTGTAGTTCTGAATAGGTATCTGAGATCTCCCAGATGCTCACGGGTGGATTGTGTGTCCTGTTCTGTTTTCTTCCATGACTTGACTCATGAGTAGTGAATCCAGGAGTCGTGTTCTGGGAACCTTGACAATTGTGGGTGTAGAAAGTATTACAGGGTAGGGGCCCTCCCATGTGGGCTGGAATTGAGCTTTTGGGGACCCAACTTTCCAGACTTTAATTAGGACTTGAGTCCCTGGAGCATATAGTGGTGGCTCTTTAGAATCTTTTGGGTCCTGGTTGACACCCCACAAGCATATATCTTGTTGGAATTGTTCAATGACCATAGTATAAGGCTGGAGGGTCTAAGCCTCTGGATCTAGGAAGAGGTCACTGATATAAACAAAAGGTCGCCCATATAGCATCTCATAGGGACTAAGACCAACTTGTTCCCTAGAGGCAACACAGCTGTGGAGGAGAGCTACTGGTAAAGCCTCCTTCCATCCAATGGAGGTCTCCTGGGTTACCTTTTTTTATCACTGATTTTAAGAATTGGTTGGCTCTTTATACTTTTCCTAAAGACTGAGGCCTCCAGGCACAATGGAGATAATAAGAAATGCCCAGTGCTTTAGAGGCCCCTTGGGTGACCTTAGAAGTAAATGATGTCCCATTGTCACTTTATAATGACCTGGGCAGACCAAATCTTGGAAAGATTTCATGGAGCAGTATTTTTACCACCTCCTTGGCCTTCTCAGTCTGGGTGGCAAAGCCTTCAATCCATCCTGTGAATGTGTCTATCATGACTAGTAGGTGTTTTTACCCTTGAGAAACTGGCATCTGGGTGAAATCCATCTGCCAGTCCTCTCCTGGGTAGGTCCCATGCCTTTGGATGGGCTAGGTCAGCTGGAGTCTTTGAGCTCCTTGGGGGTTGTTTAATTGGCAAGTGGGACAAGAAGCGATCATTTGCTTTATAGTTGTTTGGAGGCCTGTTCCTCTGAAGGACCTTTCTAGTAATCTTTGAAGGGCCTTTCCCCCTAAATGAGTGGTGGCATGTAAGGAGTTAACCAACTTCCATTGGAGGTTCCGAGGCAGAAAATGGAGTCCCTCCTTTTGGAACCACCCCATATGATCTTGAAAGCCCTCACTCTCAGCTTTAAGAGTCTCACTTTCAGTATAGGAAGGAGTTTCTGGCAAATTAGTCTGTGGAACTAAGGTAGCAACCCCTACTAGGTTATTGTTCTGTAATGCTGCTCTCTTAGGTGGCTGATTGGCTGCTTGGTTTCCTCGTGCCACTTCCATGCTCCCCTTTTGGTGTCCTTTACAATGGGAGACTGAAAGCTCAGCAGGCAGATGGACTGCCTCCAACAGTCTAACAATTTGATCAGGGATTCTCAGGAGGTCAAGTGGCCTCTTTCTTTCCAAATAACAGCATGTGCATGTAGCACCAGGAAGGCATATTTGGAGTCAGTGTAAATGGCTACTCTTTTTCCTTTTCCCAGCTCTAAAGCTTGAGTCAGGGCTATGAGCTCAGCTAATTGGGCTGAAGCACCAGGGGCAGAAGTTTAGCCTCTATGGTCTCACAATTGGAGACTACTGCATATCCAGCTCTTCTTTTTCCATCCATGACAAAGTTGCTTCCATCAGTATACCAGATTTCCTCAGGATTGGTCAGAGGATCTTCCAACAATCCCTCTTGGGGTTTTGTCCAGTGGTCCAAAGTTTCTGGGCAAGAGTGAAAGGGGAGAGAGCCCTTGGGGGTAGGCAGGAGGGCAGCTGAGGAATCCATTTCCTCGGCCACTTCAGTCCATTGAACCATTGTGAGGGAAGGTTTGGTAATTGACCTTGAGGCTCTTGGGTCCTGAGGGCAGAGTGCTGCCCAGTGTCCCAATTGATGGCATTTGTAGCTAGTCATTTTAGGAGAGTTGTCACGGTTTAGACACTCTTTGGCCCAATGTCCTGCCTGTCTGCAGATTAGGCATTTGCCTCATGCCTTGTTCTTCAAGGACTTGGTGTTTGCCATAGGGCTTCCCTGGAGGGTGGCCAGCGTCTGGACATGACTTGTCTCTTTTCTTTTCTCCCTTTCCTGGACCTTGGCCTCCCTCTCCTGTTCTCTGTTATAAAAGGTATTGGTGACTGTCTGGACCATCTCATCTAAAGAGACAGCAGGGTCTTGCTGCTGTAGCTGTTGTAACTTTATCCTGATGTCTGATGCACATTGGGATAGGAATTTGTCTTTTAAAATCTATAATGACTTTTGACTCAGAGGAGGAGAGGTGGATGATGGAGAATGACATTCTAACATGTATACTATCATGTAAGAATGATCGCCATCTATGTCTGATGCAGATACAGCATGCTTGGAGGTGCAATACAAAGATTATGGAAATTATGTAACCATTAAAAAAATTTAAAATTAAAAAAAAAAATCACCTGTCTCTTGTAAGAGTCTAAGCCCAGATTGGTAAACTTTTGGAGGGCCTCTTTTAGCCTTTCCAGAAAGGCAATGGGGTTCCCATTGCACTGCTGAGTTATTGCTGAGACGAGGCACAGTCCCACAGCTAATTGGCTTCCTTCTATTTTTATGGGTGGCCTTCCTTAGGGGTGAGTCTTTCTGAATCTTATCCTATCCAGTACTGTTACAACCTGAAAGCCAGCCATCCCCAGGTTAGGGGGCAGATCCCCAGGCAGGCAGAGACGGGATAGCCTTCTGGAGATCAAAACCACGGGCAGATTGAAGCAGGTTGGCCTCTGAAAAATTGAGTCTCTGGGCAGGCTGAGGCATGTCAACCTCCTGGGACCCTCAGACTGGAGTTGGGAGTCCCCAAAGTCTCCAGTGTGATCAATGCTGAGTAGGATTAAAGAGCTGTGACTCATTGCTGCTTTGTCTACCACGGATGGGAACAGATATCATTTTTTAAAATATAAATTTATTTTAATTGGAGGCTAATTACTTTACAATATTGTATTGGTTTTGCCATACATCGACATGAATCTGCCACAGGTGTACACGTGTTCCCCATCCTGAACCCCCCTTCCCACCTCCCTCCCCATACCATCCCTGAGTCATCCCAGTGGGTCATCCCATGGTCATCCCATCGAACCTGGACTGGTGATTTGTTTCACATATGATAACATACATGTTTCAGTGCCATTCTCCCATGATGATGTAAAGCAATCCAAGTCTGTGCCCTGAGACTGGGAACCTGGTGAAGCAGCCATATCCTTATCCTCTTACCGCTCTGAGGGAATGTAAGTGACTGATTTCCTCCCCTAGTCTTTCATAAGAGCAGCTTAGGGTGTCTCCAGTGGTAAACATTTCATTGTCATAGAATCAGTTTAAATAATAACAGAAGCAATGACAAAGGAGTGGGTTATCTGGTCCTGTTAGGGGCATTAAGAGTACTTTAATAATAAGCTGGGTGGAGCAATGTTGCCTACAAGGGGGCAGGGTTCCAGTTGTAGGAGTTAGTAAATGGCTTAAGAACAAACTGATAAGAGGCAATAGACCGGATGTTTCATAAAAGTGGAGTGGAGATTTGATCTGGGGGTATGTTTGTAATTTTATGAGAAGGCTGGCAAGGGTTTGGGCCCAAACGGCCTGCAGGGCTAACCCCCAAGGTGGCTAACATTATCCTTGGAAGCCCAGTTGCTCTTGAAGGGACGCCACCAACAGACAGACTTCTAGCAGGAACTGTGTGCCTGTCACCTGCCCTAGAGGTTCACTGAGACATGCTGTTGTTGCACACATTGTAGGAAACTTGGAAGACGAAGGCCTGAATATGTAGAGGGACTGGATATTATACAGTATTTTCTTCCCAAGGTCCAGCTATTTTCTGGTTGTCCCTCAGAGAAGATTGTAAAGGCAACATTGTGGGCCTGGATGGGGCCCAGGAGGAGAGCAAGAAACAGGAGGGAAGGGGGCAGGGCACAACATTTGAAAGAATGACATAGCCCAAGGGCATAGCATAAACCAATTAAAATTAAATGGGTCCAAGATAACAAGTCAAATTCAAGTAAACCTTGATCCTCAATCTGCAAGCTAAATAACACACCCTGAGGCACCTGGACAGTTCCAAGGCACTGTCAAAAGACAGGAGTGGGTGGTTCCCCGTAATGGTCCTCCCACTCATTAGCATATGACATCACCCACCCATAAAAAACTAACCACACCACATTTCATGTCTGCTGTACTCACTCACCCTCTGCAATGGCCCAAACCCTGTGGAGTGTGCTTCTCTCTGAATCTGAACAAACCCACCTCTTACATATCACTGTGTCTCTCACTGAATTTCTTTTCAATGAGATGTCCTGAGCCTGAGCATCATCAGTTCCTGAAGCCAGGCACTGTGGGTTTTCGTCGGGCTCAAGTCCCGGGAGAGAGGAGTTGAAGGACGGGAGGAAAAAGCAGTGGGGAAAATGTGCCGAGGAAGCCCCTTCACAACCTGCTGGAAAATCTGCCAAATACCTGACCTGGGCTCACAGTTTTCATTGGCCTGATCCTTGGTACAAAGATGATTAAGGACAGAAGAACCCCCACCCACTTGGGCAACAGCTACGGAAGTAGCCCATGCCAATCTCTCTCAGCTGCACCCACTGCCACTCATCTGTTCATGGGGGGTTCGAGGAAACAAGAAACAAGAGATTGCAAAGGAATTAAGATTTTGTTATCCATATGTCCTTCCAGCTAGAGGAGTGAGGACCTGCTACCTTAAGCAGAGGTCTTCTGGAATCTGGGACTGAGCTGCGTGAGCTTTCTGCTGCGTTCGTTTTCGCTGTCCTGGTTTCTAACATGCTGGGCTTTTTGTCACTTCCTCTGTGCTCGGTTTTCTTCATGTTCATCTTCCACCGCAGGAGCTTTCGCTGAGTTGGGCTTCTGATGTGCTTGGCCTCTGCCTCACAGGGTCCAAGCCGAGGTTGTTTCATTCAGGTTAAATCTGAGTCATGGTACCATATATGTCCGGGGAGTATGTAATTTCCTTGGTCCTGTCTCACCACAGCAAAGATTTGAAGCAACGGATGGACCAGCATTACAGCTCTTTGTTACAGCTCAGTTTTATTTGGCAAGCAAAGGAAAATACATCTTCGAGGCATGAGGGTGGGCTGACCCAAAAGACTCTAACAGGAGAGAAGCACCCCTGGCCCCTGCTCAATTTTGGCTTCTCTTTCTATGTTTTCTTTTCTCCTCCCCCTGCACCCCCGCCCCCAGCCTGCCCTATGTAAATTGGGCTAGCAAGGAGGGCTGTTTGTTTCACCTGAGGTCTTCACACCTTTGTTCTCTTCACAGGCTTTTCCCTTCTTTGTCTTTCAGCCACCACCATTTTGGACTCCTTTTCCCTATTCTAACCATGTAACAGAAAGATATTGAGGTCTACATTTAAACTTAGACCATCTGCATAAAACTTAACTAAAAATAGAATAACTGGAAAAGTTGGCATAGCTGTTTCAGTATTGATACTGAAATCAATACCTACTTATCAGTCCTAAAATATAGAGGGTATAATAAATAATCTTATTCAGAACGAGGAAAAACTGGAAAAACCTCATAAGATTTCTTATTCTAAAACTCATTTCTAGATTAAAAGTGTAAAGTTCCCTTAATTAAAGTGTCAAAGCTATTAATACCAAAACTTTTACATCCAGCTCAGTGGATTTCAACTCTGTTGTAAATTAAGATACCCTGTGAGACTTTAAAAAATCTATTGACTCAAATCTCCCAGGTAGAATCAACACGTTTGAATTTCTTAAAAGCCACACAAGAGCTTTGAGAATTCCAGTTATGAATGTATTCATCCAGCATATGTGCCTACCATGTAAAGCATTAGGAAAGCATGGATGCAGAAAACATTAAGTCCTGTCTTTAAACAGAGGAAGCAGTTGTTTCCAATGAAGTGTGATAACTGCGATAAGCTTACCTTAGATAGAGATAAGCAAACAGAGTGCTTTGAGGCAATGAAGAGGAGGACTAAACCAGATGTGGATTTATGAGAGGGCTCAAGTCTCCAAAACAGAGCAGCTTTCTCACTCATTTCTTCTGACTAAATAAAGGTCCTGCTCCTTAGGGAGCTTGGGAATGAAGGGAAGATGTGTTAGACCCTTGACCATTAGATGGAGTATATCTAATGGAGTATTACTAAGTTCAGTCCCTGTGTCTGATAGAACATATCAGGAAGTCACTGGACTATTGGATTTTCAAATGTACATGCGTATTCAGTCACTTAGTTGTGTCCAATTCTTTGCAACTCCCTGGACTACAATGCATCAGGCTCCTCTGTCTATGAGATTTTCCAGGCAACAATACTGGAGTGGGTTGCCATTCCCTTTTTCAGAGGCTCTTCCCAACCCTGGGTTCAATCCCTGGATTGGGAAAATCCCCTGGAGAAGGGAAAGTCTATCCACTCCACTATTCTGGCCTGGACTATACAGTCCATGGGGTCACAAAGAGTCAGACACAACTGAGTGACTTTTACTCACTCAGCATTTTCTGACCCAGGGACTGAACCTGTGTCTCTGGTGTCTCCTGCAATGGCAGGTGGAATCTTTACCACTGAGCCACCTGGGAAGCCTGTTTGAATCTTCATATAGGAGCAAGGAAATAATCAGTCTCACTGGGATGACATGAAGAGGCAATGGGAGAAAGATAAATACAATTGCTTTACACTGGCATCATATTAGTTGTGCCTGTTCAGGGTAATGGTTCCCCAGGTCAGGAGATATAAAATAAGACCAGGAAAAATTACCTGCAAAACAGGGTGAGAAAGATGAAGTTATTTAAATTTTGATCTTTGTAGTACAAAGAGTTGCTTCCCACTTTCATCCAGATGATTACATGTAGATTTTGTTAACATTTAATGTATTGAATTTGTTGAATGCTGGAATATATGAACAATACGGACTACAAACTCAAATCTGAAAACTTTAATCATACGCTATCTGCTCCTTCTTTAAACTACCATCCTTTAAAATAGAAGGTTGATGGACTAAACACCCTTATATATTCTTCTCTTGTGATTTCTTGACATTAAATCTTAATCCAACTCATATAAACTCATAGAAGAATCCAAATGTCAAGACAAATTATATCTCCACTTGGATAAAACAATGAAAAGCGTAACATTTTGATCCTGACTCTTCCAAAACAAATAATTTATATGAAAAGGTTGGGTGGGAGCTCCCAATAGTGAAATTTGTTTGACTTTAATAAGTAGACTATACTTACAAGAATCCTCTTGAGAGTTGAACATATAGAATCAGACTAAGACAAATTAATTGAGGCAATACTATGGATTACAGAAAGAATGAATAGGTGTCTCTGCCTTCAAAAACAGGATGAGTCAGATGGATATCTAAATACAGAGGTAAACAATCCAAGGACCCTTAGACTAGAATATGCAGATACCAAGAGTGACTGTACCAGTATCCCATAAAACAGCATTCAGGAAACCAACCATCCAAATGACTCACTGTCATGGGAGACGTTTTCCTTTTCAACTTAATTGTCTTTAAGCATTTATGATTTGATATCCATTTACTCGGGAAATTTTTGGGTTTTTTAAGTTATCTTTGTTGCTTGAAAATCTTGAAAGGTTTAACATTATTTCAGTTTTAAAAGTATTTTTATTTATTCTAACCATGTATAGCAAGAACATCCTTTCTTTATAAAGAAGAATTAAAGTATGAGAACTTTAGCATTTTGTTAACGTCATATATAATGTATATTTTTGCTGTTTTTCCAAAAAAATTGAATGTATGTTACTCCAAAGTGGATGTGGTCATTATTCATTTATTATATCTAATATTAATGTACATCAAAAACCAAAAGTCAGTGAATAGATGCATGAAAGAGTGCTTAGATTTCTTTTTAATGTAGGAATAAAAGTGGCAAGAAAGCCAAACAAAGTTAACAATTATCTTACAAGCCACTATTGATAAAATGATGGGCAAGGAAATCTCATTACAGTATGTATCTAATGCATAAAGGAAAATATATCAATATTAAATGACAGTTATCCAATGTATAGCATTCAGTTCAGTTCAGTCATTCAGTCATGTCTGACTGTTTGAGACCCCATGAATCGCAGCACGCCAGGACTTCCTGTCCATCACAAACTCCCGGAGTCTACCCAACCCATATCCAATGAATTGGTGATGCCATCCAGCCATCTCATCCTCTGTCATCCCCTTCTCCTCCTGCCCCCAATCCTGCCCAGCATTAGTGTCTTTTCCAATGAGTCAACTCTTCACATGAGGTGGCCAAAGTATTGGAGTTTCAGCTTTAACATCAGTCCTTCCAATGAACACACAGGACTGATCTCCTTTAGGATGGACTGGTTGCATCTCCTTGCAGTCCAAGGGACTCTCAAGAGTCTTCTCCAACACCACAGTTCAAAAGCATCAATTCTTCGGCATTCAGCTTTCTTCACTGTCCAACTCTCACATCCATACAGGACTACTAGAAACACCATAGCCTTGACTAGATGGACCTTTGTTGCAAAGTAATGCCTCTACTTTTAAATATGCTGTCTAGGTTGGTCATAACTTTCCTTCCAAGAAGTAAGCATCTTTTAATTTCATGGCTGCAATTACCATCTGCAGTGATTTTGGAACCCCCCAAAATAAAGTCTGACACTGTTTCCATTGTTTCCCCATCTATTTGCCATGGAGTGATGGAACCGGATGCATTATCTTAGTTTTCTGAATGTTGAGCTTTAAGCCAACTTTTTCGCTCTCCTCTTTCACTTTCATCAAGAGGCTTTTTAGCTCCTCTTTACTTTCTGCCATAAGGGTGGTGTCATCTGCATATATGAGGTTATTGATATTTCTTCCGGCAATCTTGATTCCAGCTTGTGTTTCTTCCAGTCCAGCGTTTCTCATGATGTACTCTGCATAGAAATTAAATAAGCAGGGTGACAATATACAGCCTTAATGTATTCCTTTTCCTATATGGAACCAGCCTGTTGTTCCATGTCCAGTTCTAACGGTTGCTTCCTGAGCTGAATATAGGTTTCTCAAGAGGCAGGTTAGGTGGTCTGGTATTCCCATCTCTTTCAGATTTTTCCACAGTTTATTGTGATCCACACAGTCAAAGGCTTTGGCATAGTCAATAAAGCAGAAATAGATGTTTTTTCTGGAACTCTCTTGCTTTTTTGATGATCCAGTGGATGTTGGCAATTTGATCTCTGGTTCCTCTGCCTTTCCTAAAACCAGCTTGAACATCTCGAAGTTCACAGTTCATGTATTGCTGAAGCCTGGCCTGGAGAATTTTGAGCATTACTTTACTAGTGTGCAAGATGAATGCAATTATGCGGTAGTTTGAACATTCTTTTACATTGCCGCCTTTCCTTCAGAATTGGAATGAAAATTGACCTTTTCCAGTCCTGTAATTCTATCACTTCCACTAGCTTTGTTTGTAGTGATGCTTCCTAAGGTCCACTTGACCTTGCATTCCAGGATGTCTGGCTCTAGGTGAGTGATCACATCATCTTGGTTATTTGGGTCATGAAGATCTTTTTTGTATAGTTCTTCTGTGTATTCTTGCCACCTCTTCTTAATATCTTCTGCTTCTTTTAGGTCCATACCATTTCTGTCCTTTATCTAGCCCATCTGTGCATGAAATGTTCCCTTGGTATCTCTAATTTTCTTGAAGAAATCTCTAATCTTTCCCATTCTGTTGTTTCCCTCTATTGCTTTGCACTGATCACTGAGGAAGGCTTTCTTATCATTCCTTGCTGTTCTTTGGAACTCTGCATTCAGATGCTTATGTCTTTCCTTTTCTCCTTTGCTTTTTGCTTCTCTTCTTCTCACAGCTATTTGTAAGGCCTCCTCAGACAGCCATTTTCTTTTTTGCATTTCTTTTCCATGGGGATGGTCTTAATCCCTGTCTCCTGCACAATGTCACAAACCTCCATCCATAGTTCATCAGACACTCTGTCTATCAGATCTAGTCCCTTAAATCTATTTCTCACTTCCACTGTATTATCAAAAGGGATTTGATTTAGGGCATACCTGAATGGTCTAGTGGCTTTCCGCATGCCAAGTACATAAAATCTGTTGGCTTTTAAAAAAAACAAATTTCTCCCCACTATATCAGATGGACTAAAAAGAAAAAATCACAAATATTTCTAAGATAATTTATAGAACACTGTGTATACACAATATGAGTTCCTCCATGAAGAGATTGCAAAATGCCTGCTGCCCAGATAGACCCAATCCAAGTAAATATTTTGTTTGCTCACACAACATTTTTTAAATAAATAAATAAATAAATACAAATACATAAAAGGAGGTCCCCAACCTCTGGGATCTAATACCTGATGATCTTAGGTGGAGTTGATATAATAATAATAGAAATAAAGTACACAATAAATGTAATCCACTTGGTTGAATCATCCTGAAAGCACACCCTCCCCCAGTTCATGGAAAAATTGTCTTCTATGGAATCAAAAAGGTTGGGGACTCCTGATCAAAGCATATAAATATATACATATAAAGCAACATTTACCCATTGTAAGAGTTATGTTAAAAACTTGGTTTTAAGCTTTCGTTAACACATAAAACATCTGGCAACAGAGGGTCAGTATTGCCATATTATAAAGGCAGACTCAGCTAAGCAGTGGGTCACCTTCACAATGATGTGCACAATCTACTTGGCCTGAGTTCCTACCCTCTCCCAGGGGCTACACTTTATATTTACTTGGCCCACTGCCTCCCTGCTACAGGCATCTGAAATTTAGCACCCTTGCTTCAACACCGTAATGTATACATGTTGCAGCAATCATTTATGCAACTTTTAATAGAGTAATCTAGGAAATCTGATGTTTTGTTTGCTTTATTTCTTATTAACATGTACTGGCCTCCTAACATGTAGATTTTAGCTCAGCAACAAATAAGGTAAGTTAAAGGAAGGTAAATAAAAAATTTGTTGAAAAGGAAAAATCTGTCATAATTGGTTATCTGCTATTAAATATTTACAACAAAAATCATGACGTGAATTACTTTTTTACTCATTGTATCCATGTATCTGGAATTAAAGATCTGTGCTGTTTTTCAATCTGTACCTAGAAGGAAACCTATGGAACATCAAAATTAGTAAATCCTAGTCAATTTCTAAAATTTAAAATTAGAAATATCTGAAAGAGATGTCTTTGGACAGTCAAAATCATTTCTGATATCAAATTATATTCTAGAGGATATACATTCTATGTGAAAAATTATGAAAAAAGAAAAAATTAAAATTTTAATTTTACTTTTTCAATCTCATATGCTGGCTTAAAACATATAATTTACAATGAGTATCTAGGATAATACAGATAACATCAGAAACGTTGTCAGCTCTCTGGCAGTCTCCTAAACAAAAGATGTTACGCCTAGCCAGTAGGATGTGGTGATTCAGAAGGGCGTCGAGGAATAACTATTTATTTTCTTTAAAGAACCAAATGGAACATACACAGTGTTTACCCAGCAGCAGAGGCCACTTGTTATAAAATATACTAGAGTATATTTTTCATTCTATCATGAAGTCTATAAATTTTATAAAAAATTTTTTCTATCTAAACTTTTTTTTCTTTTGAAAACAGCATGTGTGAGCAACACATATTCACAGCTGAAATTGTTTTCTTTACATCTTTGGAGGACAAGGTAACGTTAACATGCATCTTCTTTCTCTGAACTCAGAAGCAGATGTTATGGGTGATTGTAAAATCACCGAGTCAACCTGTTAGCAGGTAGCCTCTAATACCATGGGTTTCTATCATTTTTGAGCCTTTTTAAATCATACAAATGAACTCCAAACTCTCAAAAAGTAATAATTTATCTCCTTGTTCAGTCCCCTGTATCCATGAATTTGAGAAGCAATTCTGGCAACCACTTTCCTTCCGTTGCTTCTTACTTCATTCTCATCAATAAAGGCATGACCCAGTTCCTCGGATTCCCTAACTATCCATCCTCATCTGTAAAGGGAGGGTTGAGACAGCTAACTGGCCTGGGTGGCTAAGCCATATCCATTGATGAGAAGGGTTAAAGATATACCCTTCTGGGAGTCTCATAACCTACCAGCTATAAGATGAGGCTGAGATATCAGAGTATAACCTTTGTTAAATCTTTTACTTTTTAACTTAAACTTTCCCCCCTTCCCTCGACTTACAAATTAACACTCTATGAAATCATTTTCTGAAAAGACGAAAACTATTAATTGGCAGCAAAGAGAGAACACAGTCACACTACTACTGATAACTCACAGTCTTTAGTGTAGGCAGATATGTTTTCATTGGAAAAAAGATACCAGATTATTTCATTCTAGTTCACATTGTTAAATAGTCATCCTTTAAAACAATGAGATTCATTAGAAAGTGAATGGAATGCCTGTCAGAGGTTTTACTCCTCATTCTAGACAGTATTATTCTATAGAGAAAATCTTCTCTACTTTACCACACATGTCAATATTTAGTTTCTCTATTGATAACATGCTGCCATGAGTCTAAACTTCAGAGGAAAATCAGTGATGGAATCAAATAAATTATTCTACATAACAATTAAAAAAAATAACGTAGGATCACTGAAGACCCACGACCATATGAAGTACGGTCTCTATGATTTTAGTTCTTTAAAATGGATTCTGAGGGGCTTCCCTGGTAGTCTGGGGGGCAGGGTGAGGTGGGGGGTAGGGGGTTGGCAGTTTGATCTCTGATCAGAGAACTAAGGTCCTACATGCCATGGGGCCAAAAATAAATATACACTCCAGATTTTGAAATTCAGATCAAATATGGTTTCCCCACAGTAGTTAATTCTGCTCCTGAAGAGTCTCAACAGCATGATCATCAAGGAAGCCAGGCACAATGGCAACATCCTATGAGCACATGTTCATACTTGAACAGTCTGCTCTTCTTCCCTTAATTTTCATCTACTTGGAAAACCTATACCAAATATAGAAATTTAGTATTTCTACTTGTCATCTATCAATTATGCATGATTTACATAAGATCACTGAATCAGCTTCCAAGTTGCATAGAGAACATTATACTCAGAGCCCTGGATGATCCTACTTAGATGAATAAAATGACAAGTTATTGGAATCTAGCTACAACTCTAGCTAATTTTTTTTCCCTCTCTAGCTGCTGTAATTACTAGTCTTTCTTGTTCTAGCTTCATTCTTTTTTTTTTTAATTTTTATTTTTACTTTATTTTGCTTTACAATACTGTATTGGTTTTGCCATACATTGACATGAATCAGCCATGGGTGTACATGAGTTCCCAATCCTGAACGCCCCTCCCACCTCCCACCCCATATCATCTCTCTGGATCATCCCCATGGCTTCATTCTTCATTGGTAATGAAAATTTATTATCACAGGTATGTCTCAGCAATGCAGCTAAAGAATCATACTTTTAGATATATTAAATTTTTCCTTATCCAAATTTGGGTCCGTTATCTATTTACAACTTTATTTTTTCCTCCAGTTACTTTAATTTTCCTTCTTTTCATATTTTTATTCTTTCCTTAATTTTTTTTAATTTAACAAGCTGTTACTATGACACAGAGAAAGGGATATAAAAAGTATCTTCTATAAAAAGATAATTTTTCTCTGATCAGACTATAAAATCCATTTTTTTTTTTTTTTTTTTTTAGTCCAGAGATTGCAAACATCTTTAACCAGAACCAGAGTCAAACACCCATTTGTCTGAAACCTGATTTGGATAAGTCATTTAACCTATACTTATCTAATAAACAGAGATGGTACCTACCTTGTATATTATTTCAAGAATTAAGTGGTGCATTACAAAGGAAGTATTTAGTGCTGTTCCAACACTGAGTAAGCACACAATATTTTGTAAATATTAATATTTATATGGTCAGTGAATCATTCTCCAGAAAGGCTCAAACTGTAGGTTTCCTACAATCTACCTGTATCTACACTAAGAGCCATTGTTCATCAAGGGCAGGAGCTCCAAAGAAATTGATCATGTTAATGAAATAAAACTTCTACTGTATGCATTCAATTAATCCAATTAATCCTCTTTAATCTCAGCTGGACAGAATTTAAGGAAATAGATGAAACTAGGCACACCGTCTGTAAGAGTTCATCTTCTCAAAAAGCCTGTTATGTGATCTAAACTATTTTGTTCTGTTCCAGATTTTTCACTACATGCTGTGGAGCAAACATAGAGGTTGGTGTTTTTGTAATGTCACATAGCGCGGGCCAAGGGAACGGGAGGGAAGATGGTTTGTTCCAAGTAACTCTAAAGGGCTGTAAATACCTGCCTCAGGTAGATGACACCTAAATGAATCTTCAAATTGCTTAGGTTTATGGAAATCCAAGTGAGGGAGGGATTAATCTCTTTTAAATAAGGTAGGCCACTTGTGTGATTCACCTCAGAGGTATTCTTCTCATTATATCAAGGACAAGTATTTAACTATCATCAAAGCATGCGGTTCAATGCAAAATCAACTGTGAATAGAAAGCTAGCAAAGGAGCAGTCGAAACAGCACAGCAGTGATGAGCTGTGCCTATGTCCCGGGATTCGGACACATTTAGGTGCTCAGTGACAGACACCACCTCTTCCAACGGCAACACGGGAACTGCTCTTTAAATTACTGTGGCATCTCTGCTAGTGACAAGTGCTTAGGAGAGTCTAAAATTCAGATTCTTTTTGTCAAACACCCCGTCTTTTTCAACAAACATCTACCCCCCTTGGGTTTATATTATTCTGGTATCATCAATAGGATTTAAAACCAACCAAGCAAACATTGGTAATGGGGATAACAACAATGGGAAACAAATTGGCATTTGGTTCTTAATTTTTAAAAATATGTTTATTATGTGTGTATGTGTACCTTCAACATCCCAAAGCCGCACTAACGGCAAAGTAACATCTAAATATATTAATACTTGATTTTGAGCCTTTCCATTTAATTAATTAGCTATATATTCTGGACAAGAGAGTTCTCTATTCCAACATAGACACTCACTCTTTCATGCCTCACTGTTTTATTCAAATAATATTGTAGCTGATTGAAGTTCATAAAATGTAAAACATTCCTAAAAGACATCAGTACACATCTTAAATTCAGATTAGAGTTCAGTCCTCACATTCACAGAAAATGGGCTTGTCTTGCCAGGGTCAGAGTGCAGGGCAGGGAGGGCATCAGTGGGAAACCAACAAACCTCAGTCACACTAAAAAGAACTATCCTTCCCTCCTTCGGGTGGTATCTGCTCTAACTGACCCTTGAAAGAAGTCCATGGTATGTTGGACCATTAACAGTAATTGCTTATTACATTACATACTTATTACATTAACGGTAATAAGTAGGATGGCATCATGGGCATCCCAGGTGGCTCAGTTGTAAAGAATCCACCTGCCAATGCAGGAGACGCAAGAGATGTGGGTTTGACCCCTAGATTGGGAAGATCTCCTGGAGGAGAGAATGGCACCCCACTCCATTATTCTTGCCTGAAAAATCCCACACACAGAGGTGCCTGGCAGGCTACAGTCCAACAGGGTGCAAAGAGCTGGACACGAACGAGCAACTGAGCATGTGTTTGTTGTGGTTCAGTCATGTCCAACTCTTTGCAACACAATGGACTGCAACACACCAGGCTTCCCTGACTTTTGCTATCTCCAGGAATTTGCTCAAATTCACGTCCAATGAGTTGGTGATGCTGTCCAACCATCTCATCCTCTATCGACTCAGCATGCCTGCCTGATGACATTACCAGTCTGCAGGGCTCTTACTTATTCCACAGTGAGCTCCTGCTCTACTCATATTGTCCCACAGAAATGTTCCATTGAGACAGGTAAGATAATAATGGAAAAATAACCATAAAGTCAGTATACACAGTAGCAATAAGTTGTTATTTAAGATTTGGGGGATGTGTACTGTGTGCCAGGACTACTAATGTTTAGATATATGCTCATTTAATGTTCCTGAGAACTAGCAAGAGCCGGGATAGTCATTATTGCTCTCACTCTGCAGAAAGTAAAACTGAAGATCTCTGAAGAAAAGAGACAATCTGGGGAAGGGTATACTGAGGGAAAAATGCTGTTGCTGCTGCTAAGTCACTTCAGTCTTGTCCAACTCTGTGCGACCCCATAGACGGCAACCCACCAGGCTCCCCCATCCCTGGGATTCTCCAGGCAAGAACACTGGAGTGGGTTGCCATTTCCTTCTCCAGTGAATGAAAGTGAAAGTGAAGTTGCTCAGTCGTGTTTGACCCTCAGAGACCCCATGGACTGCAGCCTACTGGGCTCCTCCGTCCATGGGATTTTCCAGGCAGGAGTACTGGAGTGGGGTGCCATTGCCTTCTCCAGGAAAAATGCTAGAGGAAAGCTATCTGGAAGGTCCAGAGAGCATCCAGTTCTGACTGGAGCAAAAGGTGTGAAGACTCCGGAAGAGATGAAAGACAGGAAGGGAGGGAGGGAGATGCAGGGAAGAAAAGGAGACAATGAGACAGTATTAATTCCAACAAAGTCAAAAAATAATGTAAGAAGAAGATATCATAGTTCTGTAAATGGTTCTATAGTGAGTAAAACATACAGTCAAAACATGCTTATAGGGACCTCCCTGGTGGTCTGGTGGTTAAGACTTCACCTCCCAATGCAGGAGGTGCAGGTTCAACCCCTAGTTGGGGAACTAAGATCCCACATGCTGGTGTGGCCAAAAAATCAAAACATAAAACAAGCAATATTGTCACATATATAATAAACACTTTTAAAATGGTCCACATAAAAAAAATGTTTAAAATAACTTGCTTGCAATGAATATTGATTTGACAAAAATTTTAATGGTTCTCTTGGGAGTAAAAGAAAAGAGATTTACAACAGGGCTACAACTTCATTTTCTGTAGTAAGAAGTAAATCCTTAAAGCAAGTCGAAAAGCAAGACATAGCTGTCAGAGACTGTTATCTAGAGATATATAGAGTAAGTAACAGATATAAAAAAGGGCCTAAAGAGATAAAAATGGTTGCCTCTCATGAGTGGGGATCTGGGAGTGGTGGGCACCTGAGGATGCTGTCATTTCATCATAGCCTTGGGAACTATGACTTTCTAAATGCCAGGGATACTGTTGTTACTGTTCAGTCACTCAGTTGTGTCTGGACTCTTTGCGACCCCACAGACTGTAGTCCGCCAGGCTCCTCTGTCCACGGGATTTCCCTGGCCAGAATATTGGAGTGGGTTGCCATTTCCTACTCCAAGGGATCTTCCTGACCCAGGGATCAAACCCACATCTCCTGTGTTGGCAGGCAGATTCTTTACCACTAGCGCCCCATCTGAGAAGCCCCCAAGTACTGTGTAAATCATATTAAAAACACAACAGAATGGACTTATCTGGGCAGGCTTTTATCTCAACTGCCCTTGGATGCTGAGAACAGGCAGTTTTGCCAGGCAGAACACAACCAGTTTAGGACTCCCTGAGCCAAAGGAGCTGAAAAAAGCAGGAAGGAGCAGGAAGATCAAGGGAATCCTTCTTAGAGTTTCTCATTTTGCTTAAGAAAAAAAGTATATTGATCTTTTCTACTGCTCAGAAACCAAGTATTAAGGGACAACCCTGCAGACACTTCCACGGAAATCCTTCTTGAGGGACTGAAGGTGAGCTCACTCAAGTACCAGTCCTAAAGGACCAGAGGATTCAAGAAAGAGGTGGCGATGGAGGAAGTGGGTGAGGAGGGATGTTGCAGGCTTAATGAGAGAATTGCGTCAACATTGCAGAACTTCTAGGGAGAGAGCCAAGCAAGGGGACTGGGGAACTGTGAGTGTGAGGTGGATGAAGTCACTCCCGCCTTCGTATCACCATGACATAAATGATTAAAGTATGCATTCCATGGCAGTGATATTGGCCCAAATGGGGTGAAAATGAGTTCTGAGAGGGCAGAAAGTCTTAGAGATTGCAGTGATTTCTGACTCTCTAAATGGTCATATTTTATAAACAAATATGCTATAAATATATGGTATTGAAACTTCACGTGGTTGGATTTCCCTGAAGGTCCAGTGGTTAAGACTCCATGCTTCCAATGTAAGGGGCATGGGTTCCATCTCTAGTCAGGGAACTAGGATCCCATATGCCTCACAGCATGGTCAAACGATTTTTTAAAAAATTATTTAACCAAAAAAAGGAGTCCAAAAAAATTGTCCTTTTCCCATTTTAGAAATATTCATGTGGTAGAGAGATTATTAGGGGGAAAAAAGTGTCTAAAAGGCTCCTAAGGGTGGCATTAATGAGGAAAATCCAGTGGAGATACACTGCATTAAAATAAAAGGTAAAAGAATAAATAATGGTTGGAAACATTTAGAATGTAAATTGGTAAAAACTGAGAAGGACCTTAGAAACTCTGGGAGCTTGAGAGCATTTTGTGATGGAAAACCATTTTTAAGGATAATATCAGACACCTAATACCATATACCAGAAGGTTCTTTAAAAGTTAGGAAAGAACAAGTAGACACCCTCAAATCAAAACTTCCCTATTATCTAAATCACTGATTTTATTTTATTTTATTTTTTTTAAGATGAGTACATATGTTTTAATGAATGAACCAACATTAATACATTATTAATACAATTAACTAAAATGTACTGCTTGTGTAAATTTCCTTGCTTTTAAATCACTGATTTTAAACAAAAGACATTATCATTTCAGTGAACTCCCTGCTTTCAACTTCAAGGACACCGTTATCTTTTTAGAGATCAATGAGTCAAGCTCATGATTATCCCAAATTCCACTAGACCACTAACTTCCATGTGATCTTGGTAAGATATCTTCTGAACTTTTCAAATATCTGCTTTGAAGTCACACCGGCACAAATACTGTTTTCTGATTTGATTCAGAGCCCAGACTGCCAAAGGTTTTCACATACACATACGATTTCAAGATCTGAGATGGGAAAAACTCAGGCCCAACTGAAGTCAAGATAGTTCCTAAACTTAGGTGGGTGTGTGTGATTTGGTGATGCCCAAAGAGTCAGACACGACTGAGCGATTAACACTTTAACTTTTTTCAGGTTTCAGAGAAATCATGTCTCCAGGAAGTGTCTTCTACCCAACCACTATTGAACACAAATTACAGCACTAGGGATGTTGATCTTCTCATGATTATGTCCACATCAGCATTCTTCAAACCAGACAGTCTGTTACACTACATTAATATATTAAGTAATATTACTATATTACTTTTTAAAGATACTTCTCAACAGAAAGAAAAATTAGTTGATCCACTCAAATCTCAAACTCCATGAAGACAAGACATGGTCTTTCTGCATCACTCTATCTCCAGCATGGAACAGCATCTTGGCATTAGCAGTACTCAATAAATGTGTGACAGATGGGAAGACAGAAAACATTACCTTCAAGTGTGTTTAGCAATATTTCAAGCCTAGAATTTGTTGTCAAAAAATCTAACAGAATAGGTTGTGCGCGTGCTAAGTCGTTTCAGGCATGTCCAACTCTTTGCCACCCAATGGGCTGCAGACTGCCAGGCTCCTCTGTCCATGGGATCCTCCAGGCAAGAATGCTGGGGTGGGTTGCCATGCCCTCCTCCAGGGGATCTTCCCAACCCAAAGATGGAACCCTCATTTCCTGTGGCTCCTGCATTGCTGGCAGATTCTTTACCACTGAGCCACCGGGCAAGCCCCTAAGAGTACACTATTTAAACAGACACAGTGTAACTGCACCACTCTAAATCATATTAGCAAAGTCACAGAAAACTAAGAGCATCCGGGGCCAGCACACCTTTGGCTGTGTATCATATTTTGCATAGTGACACACAGCAGGCACTCAACTGTTGATTTCCCAAAGTATGATAAAGAACCCCAAATTCAGATAATCCCTCCTCTTTTTTCTTCCATTTTATAACCATAAGAATTTCTTTACTCCCTTTTTAAAAGCATATGTTCACAATTAAGTAAGTGGGCATTTACAAAAATAGGATTGAAAAGAATGAGAAGGTAACTTCCCTCTTATCTAATCGTTATAGGAAAATGGGGTAAAACATCATGATTGAAAAGAAAGCTAGGCCTGTTCAATTTGACTGAATGTGCTAGTTTGTTTCACTGTTCTTCATGTCTACAGTCATTAATCTGTCACCTGTCATTCACTATAACTGATGCTATCAGTAATTATTTCAACATGATTGTTCCAAAGAAAAGGCCCTAGTTCAAAGGACAATATGGGTTAGGTTTGTCAGTTTTCCTTTCTGCAATAATAAAAAGTGGCATGGCATTTTCATTTATTCAGTTAGTGTTGGATAGAAGCCCACTGTGGGTCAGGCAGTGTTCTAGGAACTAGACATTTAACAATTAAAATAAAAGGTCAATTCCTCTGTCTCAGAGAGCTCATGCTGTAAAGAATATAAACAGACAATAAATGAAAAACAAAATGTGCACTCTCTTAGTGGTAATAAATTTCCAGGAGAAGGACAACAATTAGGGAGATGATGATAGAAGGGGTGCATGCTGTTTCATGGGACGTGATCACAAAATGCTGACCTGATAAGGTGACATTTGGGGAGAGATCTTAAGTACAGAAGCAAGCTGTATAGATTTCTGGATAGAACAGTAAGTGCAAAGACTCTGAGATGGAGAGTGCGTGGTACAGACCAAAAAACAGTAGGGGTTTTTCACATGTAAGTTTTGCCTAAATAGCTTACCTTATATCTCTATCTATTTAAACCTTACTGGTCTTTTAAAGTGAGATCTCTCAAGTGAAATCCTTTAAACCAAGTTCCTGGTATCCCTCCAAAAAGATCTGGCTTCTTTACCCTTTGAATCCCAAGAACAACTTGGCTCAGAAAATTCTGTTTTATAAGTGAACATCTTTGTAGACTATAAACACCTATCTAGGGTTCAAGACTTGGCTGCAAATTTGTATAACTCCTTCTGAACCTAGCTTCCTCAAAACAATGTTGTCTTTGAAAGTCAAAGACAGTATCTTCAGTTGGTATCACCGACTCAATGGATATAAATTGAGTCCTGAGGAAACTCCAGGAAATGGTGGAGGACAGAGAAGCCTGGCATGCTACAGTCCATGAGGTTGCAAAACGTCCGCCATGACGTAGTCAGACATGAACACAGTTGGTATGGGTTTTTCAGAAATTTAAAGAGTCAGTAGGCACTACTTTTTATAGCTTAGTCTGGTTTGGACTTCAAAAACACATTATATGGCACCTTCAATCTTCCAAGACATGCTTTGATTCATGCTTTGGTTAGTGATCTCCTTGATGAAAGGGGGAGACAGGCAGGCTGTTCATCAGCAGGATTTGGGCCAGCTTTCAGTTCTGTAACAGTGATGCTGGTCTTGGTTCATGCATGACATTTGCCAGATATAACCTCTGTTCCCATTGCATTTTCTTTGGACTCTTGTAACCAATGGTAGGTCAAATGAAGTAGCCAGGCAGAGTATCTAGTATCTTTGTTTCTTCTCTCACAAGAAAATGAAACACTGGTTTCTCATGTTACATCTGTAAAAGTAACATACTCCCTAGACCCACCAACTGAGCTCATCTACGCCTCAGTTTCAAAGACTATTTTAACTTTTTTGTACAAAAAAAAAAACACTGGTAAAAGTATATTAAAGAGTCTGTTATATCATAACTTCAGCAACAAATGTGACTTTCAAAAAGAGTTTAAAATATGGGTTGCCCTGCATTTGAAAACAGAGTGGGTAGCCACACTGAAAATAGATGCTAGGGAGTTTAAAAATGGTCATAAAGTATCGTATCCATGGAGCATAACAGTCACCACTACCTCTCATTCATGTGAGGCTAACATTATTTTTCATATCAAATGAATCATTTTGAACCTCATTTTAATTTTTCAAAACTTGACTCACTCATTGGACACAAAAGTGCAGATGTCTGCCATCTAGTGGCAAAAATTAGTATTGGCACTCTACTTTTTCTAGGAAAGTGTCAACATTTTGCTGAGAAAAATGTAATCTAAGTCCCATGTTTCCCCATCAGGAGAAAGCCAAGTCTAGGAAGCTAACACATCTAACTGGTTATACTATCCTCATACTCCCATGTCTTCTCTTCTTGACACTAAGTAGGAACAGGCTTGGTTAGAAATCCCTAGGAATAAGACTTTAGGATTTATGGATGCTGAATTCACAAAGATATAAGTTCCATGAAAGCAGAATGACTATTCATCTAATTATCTCTAGCATCTACATAAGTAACTAAAACAATTCAGCAACTTAGCAGATTTTTCCATAACATGTTGCTGCTGCTAAGTCACTTCAGTCGTGTCCGACTCTGTGCGACCCCATAGACGGCAGCCCACCAGGCTCCCCCGTCCCTGGGATTCTCCAGGCAAGAACACTGGAGTGGGTTGCCATTTCCTTCTCCAATGCATGAAAGTGAAAAGTGAAAGGGAAGTCGTTCAGTCCTGTCCGACTCTTCATGATCCCCTAGACCGCAGTAGTCACATTTATTTAAGAATGTATTCTATATCAAATGGCAGTTCAACAATACAAAACCGAAATTATTTTTGCACCAACCTAATACTTTTACACAAATTGAATGTAAACTGTTCTTTTCAAAGCTGAAAATAGACCAGACTGTGGACCACCTACCAGAGGAATTTCTAAAGTTCTAAGGAATAGGGCGATTGATAATTTTGTTTAACTCTCTAAAATCAATATAATTTACATTGAATTTATGTAAAAGTATTAAGTGTTGTTGTATATGATTTTTAAAATGTACCCATGTTTGGAATTCTATTGTAAAATTCCCTTTAATTGATGAACAAAACTAATCTATGTCCATTTCTAAGAACATTCATAATAGTTAAACTACCATGCACATACGCAGCAGTTATGACTATTTTGTTCTTCCTTTCTTGACATCCTATTGCTTGTATCAATGATATATGTGATGTACTTGTTCAGAAAGTTAATTCCTAAATATAGCATTATACACAGGACAAAATGGGGTCAGCTTCTGATATAGTTTTATAATACTAAAAACAAAGAAAAACTGTTGAGGACCAGATGTATTTGAGATAACTTCTGTTTTTACACCACCCTGTAAACACTGTTAACGATATTAAAAAAAAAAAAAAGCTATAAATTTAGCTACAGGGGAGCACATTTGATGGAAATGTGCACTCAGCTGCATCTGACTCTGGGACCCCATGGACTGGAGTCTGCCAGCCTCCTCTGTCCACAGGATATACTCCAGGCAAGAATACCAGAGTGTGTTGCCATTTGCCCTCAATGGGATCTTCCTGACCCAGGGATCAAACCGGGGTCTCCTGCGTCTCCTGCATTGGCAGGCAGAGTCTCCACCACCACTGTGCCATCTGGGAAGCCCTTAGTTTCACCTTAATTCTCCACCTGAGATCTTAGCCCTTCCTCAATTGTATTTAAATTCCAATGGAAAAGAGCACTCCACCCTTCCTCAAAGTCTGAGAAACACCCTAAATTGAATGACTCATCTCAACAGAGAACAGCCTAAGACAATGTACCCCTTGCCAATCCAGGCTGTTAATCTACTTTTTAAAAAAAATACAAAGTGTTTCTCTATCTCATTCAATCTTACAATCAAAATATTCTGTCACTCTCTCCCTCCAATTAGTAGATTTTAATATTTAGCAGACAGAAGTATCATTCAAGGTTATTTATTTAAAATGCAGATGGACAGACCCTGCCTCCATTATGATTCAGCTGATCTGGTTTCAATCCCCAAGACTACAGTTTAACAACTAAACCAGTGATTTTAGTCAAATGATCCTGGACTACAATGGTAGAAATATCACCTTAAGTCCCTGCGATGGAACTCTTTCCAGTGATTACAAAAAGCCCTCAGGAGACCTGGCTACCTACAGCAGCCAGAGACCAACAAAAATGACTCCTTCAAAAGTCCTGGCCACTAGAACTAGACAGTGAGAGGAGCCCTCATTTGTTAGATGTTCCCTGAAGGATCATGCCTCTCAAAATGTTAGGATCACCACTGTAACCATTATATCCTTGCAGACAACCCTTCAAGCAAGTGAAACTCTGAGTCCGACCTGTGATAATTCTATTACATTCAGTATCATATTCAACAAGACCGTCTTAGTGTTTATTAACATGTAAACTAATTTGTCATTCTCAAAATACACTGACAACTTCTAAACCTCAGATTTCTCTCCTACCCCACAACCCAAAGGAAGGAACTCACAACACATACCAGAATAGTATTGCCAAGCAGTGTTTTAGGCCTTTGGAATATATCATGAATAAAACATAACATGAACATCTCCGCCCTGACAGAGATGTAAACCATCACTCAATTTGGTAAGCCGCTCATCCCCATTTTACAATGGGTAAGTCCTGGGGGACAGAGAAATAAATAATGGGTGACTCCTGATGTGAAGCTCAAAATCTAAAGGAAAATTCTGATATTTGCATAATTTATTCTAGTGCAAACAAGTATGGCAAATGTTATAATATACAGGAAAGTAATACACTCAAGGTGCAGAGGGAATGAAAAGATGAATTGTCTTGGAGGAGGCAGGCAGGCCTCCTCATGTCTGCAGGACCACTACAGCCAAACCTAGACTAGTGCATTTTAAGAAGTATGGAAGGTCACGATGGAAACCTAGAGGCAGGAAAAGAGGCATATTCCAGGATCCTCAAGCAGGCTGGTGTGGCTACAGAGTCACAGCAGAGGGAGGAAGGAAGACAGGATAGAAAGTTACGGAGAGTCAAACTATAAATGACTTTGATCTCTCTGTAGAATAGATGAAAGCAAACAAAGTTAAAAGACAAGTCAGAGGCCACTGGGACTGTGCAAGGGGGTGGTGGGAGAGAGCCATATCGAAGAAGTGCAAGTGGGTGCAGGAAGGAAGGACCTGATGAGGCAGTTCAGGGAAATCCATCAAGATTTAGGGAGTGTATATAGGAAATAAAGAATCAAAATGGTTCAAGTGTGAGCTCCTAGGATGCGAGCATGCTCAGTTGCATCCAACTCTTTGGGATTCCATGGACTGTAGCCTAGCAGGCTCCTCTGTCCGTGGGATTTTCCCAGGCAAGAATACTGGAGTGGGTTGCTATTTCCTCTTCCAGGGAATCTTTCCGACCCAGGGATCGAACACACATCTCCTGAGTCTCCTGCATTGGCAGGCATTTTTTTTTTTTTTTTTTAAACCACTGAACCCTAGGAAGTCCACTCTAGGATGACTGTGATGGAATTGATTAAGTTAGGAAAAACAGGAGGAATGGTCTATTTTGGAGAAAAATGATGGATTCCAAAGTCCAAAGGGAACATTATAGGCACCTGATTGATATTCTTTATGGAAATGTCCAGCAGGATGCCGACATGGAAATCTAGCACCCAAGGGAAGAGTTTTGTTCTACAGAATTCACCTACTGACACGTGAAGCTCTAAGTGCAGCTGAAATCACAGAGAGGGCTGTCAAGTGAGAAGAGGTGAGCTGATTTCTGGGAAGCGACTTAACATGAAAGGATAGAGAAAAACAGACACAGAGTCAAAAGATCCAAGCATATTAATTTTGTGGCCTTCGGTAAATCACTTGATAAGATGTAGAAATCTTCTTTATATAATTTCATTGATTCAGACTGCAGAAATCTCACATAAGTTCAGAGTTTTCCCTCTTTACCATCTGGCACTCGACTTATAAGTATGTCTTCATAAAACACAACCAGCTCTGCTGAAAACTCTACAGATTCCCTGAACATACACCTGCCTTCCCACTATCCAGGGAAATTATCTTCTAGAATTCTACCACAAACTGACTTTTTAAAGTGACAAATAGGGTAGCAATAACATTCATCATCATTAAGATTTCTGTCTCCAAAATTCTTAGGGCAATATTGATTAAAACTTCTAAAGAAATTTCTTTTTCAACAGATGTGTTACATTATGTCTTATTGGCATTCTAAGACATAGATCATATACTTTATATTTTCTCCATAATTCTCCCTGTTGGTGTTCAGTCTAATTCTCCCTGCTGCTGCTGCTGCCGCAAGTCGCTTCAGTCGTGTCCAACTCTGTGCAACCCCATAGACGGCCTCCCACCAGGCTCCCCGTCCCTGGGATTCTCCAGGTAAGAACACTGGAGTGGGTTGCCATTTCCTTCTCCAATGCATGAAAGTGAAAAGTGAAAGGGAAGTCACCCAGTCGAGTTAGACTCTTAGCGACCCCATGGACTACAGCCTACCAGGCTCCTCCATCCATAGGATTTTCCAGGCAAGAGTACTGGAGTGGGGTGCCAGTGCCTTCTCCAATTCTCCCTAGATTGTGGTTTTATTAAATATATAAGATTTTGTTAAGTCTTTAACAGTTTTCTGTTTTTCATTCCAAACTTACATTCACTCATGAAATAAAAACATACATACACACGTGTGTGTTAGACCAATAAAAATATCTTAGAATTAAAAATTAGACACCTATTCTTTATGGATCTAAATCATGCAAAAGCTTAAACTTCAATATAAAAGGTTAAACTTCAATATAAAATCTGAGAATGCATGTCTTCTTTAATCTAGCATCAAAATGAGTGACCCCTATACCTCCACTGTGCTTTCCTGGTGGCTCAGCAATAAAAATCCCGCCTACCAATACAAGGGATGGGGGTTGGATTCCCTAGATCAGGAAGATCCCCTGGAGAAGGAAATGGCAACCCACTCTTAGTACTCTTGCCTTGGAAATCCCATTGACAGAGGAGCTTGGTGGATTACAGTCCATGGGGTTGCAAGAGTCAGATACAACTTAGCGACTAAACCACCACCACCATGCCTCCATTAGTCCATTGTTTGACATTAGCCTGAAGGCACAGGCATAACTTCTGTCTTTTGGGGTAGTGTTTCTGTGTTACTCTCACAAATCCAAAGTGTCTGCTACAATTCTAGGGTCAGAGAAAGTGCTGAATACAGACAGGCTTAACCAATCAGAAATTCAAAGCAAACATTTTTCTATATTGCATCCACTTTAAGTGGATGGATTTTTATGCAATGAAATCAATCAATCTTTTAGAACACATTGTAGATTAAAAATTAAGAAGGTAGATTTATATTGAAAGTCAGCTCACAAAAGTGTATTATTATCCCAGTTTTGTATAAAGTAAATGTTACAATGTGTACAGAAAAATATAAGAGGATTATGCTGAGAGTCCCTTGGACAGGAAGAAGATCAAACCAGTCAATCCTAAAGGAAATCAGTTCCGAATATTCATTGGAAGGACTGATGCTGAAGCTGAAGCTCCAATACTTTGGCCACCTGATATGAAAAGCTGACTCGTTGGAAAATACCTTGATTCTGGGATGGGTTGAAGGTGGGAGGAGAAGGAGCTGACAGAGGATGAGATGGTTGGATGGCATCACCGAATCGATGGACATGAGTTTGAGTAAGCTCTGGGAGTTGGTGATGGACAGGGAAGGCTGGCATGCTGCAGTCCATGGGGTCGCAAAGAGTAGAACATGACTGAGCAAGTGAATTGACTGAACTGAATGCATCAAATGTTACTTTGGGGGCACTGGATCATGATGAACTTTTCACATGTTTCTTTCATATTTGAATTCGGTGTAACTCATGTTACTTTTATAATAAGAAAAACAGAAAAATGATATTTTGCACATTGATACATACATTGAGCATTTATGACTGTGACTCTGTAATAAATACTCCATTTTAGACAAATGAAACATGGCATCATTCAAGCACTTCACACTCTAGTCTTATACACACACATGAGAGTCAATTTCTAGGCAGGTTGATATGAAGTCCAGGATCCCCAAGGAGGGGAGGATGGGGGGTTCTTGAGGAGGAGCTAGGGGTCTGGAATTCTCAAGGAGGAGGAAAGGACAAATGTCTTTTTTTTTTTTTTCTCTCTCTCTACATTCTTTAGTCTTAGTCACATAAAACATTTTTTTCTGTAAGCCCTGAACTGATGATTACACACAAACAACTCAGTTCTATCTCTGTACTAAGGATTATATAACAACAATGTATCCTGCTTGAGGACAGTTTCTCCTTCTTGAAAACCTTCTGACTAATATCTTAGAATGCATATTATGGGAGTGGGTCTAGTAAGATCCTTACAACCTTGAGACATTCTTTTGATTTATTGTAATAACCAATTTAAAAAGTATATAATTCCCTTGCTAAGACTAGTAAGCAGGGAACTCTCCATCCTCCTTCTGATGTCTATGTCAGGAGCTTTCTCTGTCCCTTTTTCACTTTAACCAAACTCTGCTACACAAAAGCTCTTGAGTGATCAACTCTGGTCCCTGGTCCCAAATCTAAGTCTTCTTGGGAGATCAGGAATCCGACACACTGTACACTATTACACACAAGTGAACGTGATCAGTGGTGAAACTGAGAATCTGACACAGTTACTAAAAGATGAATTCATAGTGAAAAGGTCGCTTAAGTATCACTTCAAGCACTTTGTCCTTGACAAGCTGCTAAAATTTGGACCCATGAGGATGTGGAAGAAAGGGCATTCCAAGTAGCATGAGAACACAAGAAAGTCATGAAAATGGCAGAGGGTATTCACAACAGCAAGTAGGGTGGGTAAAGTCAGGGTAACCTTGAGACTTGAGGCTGAATTAACGTAAATCCAAACCATGGACCATATGGAATGCTAGCTGGATGCTAATTTCATTGCTATTCAATAGATAGCACAAAGGATATCAGTGAAGTTTTTCTCATATCAGGATAGCAGGAAAAAAATGATCAGAATTGGTCTTCAATAAAAATAATCTCTAAAGTGTATTTGAAGACAATATAGTCAATAAAATCACCTGGAAAACCCAGAGACTCTAACAGAAAGGTATGAAAGTCTGATTACACCTGCATTACCTGGGGTTGTTGGGAAAGCAGATTCTCAGGCCCTCACTCCAGACCTCCTGAATCAGAGTCTGCCTTTTCACAAGATTCCCACATGATCTGACTACACATAAAAGTTGGAAAAGCCATGAATTAAGTAGGTAGGTAGTAGGAAAGAAAAGAAGCCAAGAGGCTGAGCTATTATTTGGTTGAATTATTACAATTTGGTATCTAAGTGAAGGAAGAGAGTAAATCAAGATTACTCAGAAAATTTGGAGCCATAGGATGCTGACGCTATCCACAGAACAGGAAACCTCAAAGGAGTGTGGTGAGGAGGGAAGAGATGAAGGCTACTATCCAGCAGGCTCATGGACATGCCCCCTTCCAGAAGCCACGCTGGGCTTGGAGATGATATGGATGATCCACATTGAAGAGTACTGGAAATCTTGACAATAAATGGAGTCACAAAAGGAAAGGGGAGCAGGAAAGGCAGGCCAGTCAACCAAGAAGAAAGTCTTTGAGAACCTCATGCTGTTCAGGAGTCAAGGCAGGGAGGCTTGGAGGATAAAGAGGAACCAGAGTGGAAGAGAATCAGCAAAGTACAATGCTTTGAAAATTAAGGGAGGTTGAAGGTGTTGCTGAGAGATTAAAGGGGATGCCCAGAAAAGGGCCTCTTGTTTTGTGACTAACAGGGGACAGGTCATTTTTGGCCAAGTCGTTTCTGTGAATCTGGAGAAGATGGAAGTCACAGAACAAACAGAGTCAGAAATTGGTAAAAATTAAAGACGTGTGGATGCTATGCATCGAGTATAAATGAAAAGGTTAGGGATGAACATGAAAATTTAGAAGGGGTGCAAAGGACTAGGTTGACTTAACATTAAGCCGTTGAACTTTAAAGATTTTCTTATGGAAGAAAGATCAGAGGTATTCTCATCATAACTTTCAGAATGATTAGGAAGGCCAACAAGCACAGTGAGGAGGAATTGGATTTCTGGCTCAGCTAAAAGGAGGTTCTGCCTCTCCCTGCTCTCCGAAAATGGAATGAAGTGCATTGCGAGTGTTAATTTCTCAAACTGTACAAACTACACAGTTGGATGATCACCAATGGGGAGTCATAAAGCAGAATGCTCTTCACTGATGACTTCTGTCGTGAGCCAAATGACAACCTCCCAAAAGATATGTCTGCCCACATCCTAATCCCCCCAAATCTGTGAATCTGGCCTAATATGGTAAAGGTGTAAAGCTAAGGCTCTTGAAAGGAGGAGCTTGTCTTGGATTTTCTGAGTGAGCT
This sequence comes from Capra hircus, assembly GCF_001704415.2. Lineage (NCBI taxonomy): Eukaryota > Metazoa > Chordata > Mammalia > Artiodactyla > Bovidae > Capra > Capra hircus. The sequence continues at coordinate 33,274,697 of NC_030835.1, forward strand.
CTGAATGCAATCACATGTATCCTTATAAGATGGATGCACAGGGGAGAAGACACATAGCCTGAAAGAGAGGAGACAATCTGACTCCAGGGCAGAGACTAGAGGTAGTCACAAGTCAGGGAATGTAGACAGACATCTGAAGCTGCAGAAAGCAAGTACAGGTTCTCCTCTGGGGACTTCAGAGGGAGTGTGTTTGCCAAAACCTTGATTTCAGACTCCTGGTCTCTAGAATCATGAGACAGTGCATTTGTGTTGTTTAAAGCCCTAGGGAATGAATACAATGTCAAACATTACCTTTCAGCTCTGAGATTTCTTGAGTTGTTCTCACCTCATAGTGATCACCTGCTCCCGGGAGGCGGAGTCCCTAACTTACCCTCCTGAGCTTCCAGAAAAACAACGTCCACCATACCCAGTATGTTAGAGAACACCGACAGGGAACTTACCACAGGAATATGCACCCCTGTGTGTAAATGAAAAGAAGAGATAGTAGCTAGACAGGTAGACAGATGCCTGATAGATAGAGACAGACACAGAGAGACAGACTCATTCTATTCAAGCAAGTAACTATTGAAATGTACTTGTTAAACACTCCCATGAACTTAACTTTCTAAGAGAGAATCATAAATACTACTTGGGTTACCCTTGACTGTCAACTTTAATATTAAAAATACTGAGAAAACCAGAACTCAGAGCAAAGATACGTGACCTCCAATTGCTCAGACTCTAACCCTAACCCTTATTATTAAATGAACTGAGGGATTGAAAATAATTTATCCCAGGGAAAGCAGAATAACAGCCCCACCCAAGGAAAGCTGAAAAAGGCTGGTTGCTTCCTGTGTGACGAGGAGGGTTTGGGGGTTAAGAGGGAAGATGGGAGGACCCCAGGTAAAGGAACCTTGTGGCAATGCCAGTTTCCCTGCAGGGCTCCCCTCCCACCAGGTATGACATGTGGCGGGTATTATCATGCATGTGAGAAATCACAGGCAAGGAACACAGAAGACTCTTTGCTTCCACAGCATGTATAAGAGGGACTTCCCCAGTGGCTTCAGAGGTAAAGAACCTGCCTGCCAATGAAGGAGACACAGGAGACATGGGTTCAATCCCTGGATTGGGAAGATTCCCTGGAGGAAGAAATGGCAACCCACTCCAGTGTTCTTGCCTGGAGAATTCCATGGACAGAGAAGCCTGGTGGGCTACAGTGGATAGGGTGGCAAAGAGTCAGACGTGACTGAGTGGCTAAGCAGTCAGCATGTATGAGAATTTCTTTCTGGTGCAATTGATTTGAGGGATCTCTGCATGACAGTTGTGTTTCTGCGCATGACAGCTGAGCTCAAAAAAAGTTGAAAATCATCAAAAACTAATGGGCTTAATAATCCTCTAAAACGACTGTACATAGATACAGAGATGTAGAAATATAGAGATATTTAGAAATATAGAGATAAATAAAGATATATAGATACACAGAACATAGTGACACTTGAAATTTATATGGATTCTTGGAGTCTACACAATACCACTAGATTGGGGTACACTGAGGTGAGAGGCGGCTGGATGAAACTTTAAATGGCAGTGGGCAAGACGTGGTACCTATATAAGCAGGTACTAGGTTTCTCTCCAGACTGGGTCCCAGAGCCAATCGTAATGAGGTAATCTGCTCCAGAGTAATACATACAAAAATACTGACAAAGGCTGTTAGCAGATCCCTTTTCCTAGAGCTTACTGACAGGATATTTTTGAGTGAATCCAATGCCATGGCCATAGCTACCTATGATCAATGAGAAGGCTTCCTTAGGAGAACATCAAAGCACCTCATAACCATAAATGTGCAGTCTTCGCAAGAGACAACTGGCAGCCCCCTCCTCTCTGAAACCGGCTGGTGATATCTTATTCTGGTTTAACCTCACCTGAATTTGACCTGAACAGTAGTTACTGGAGGATATCCTGCTCAACCCAGGATGTCTAGACAAACTCCACTTCCTGCAATAGAGGTGACTGAAGGTAGGATATGTCATGGCTCAGCTGGTGTGCCGGATTTCAAGGGAACACTGGGGACAGGAAGTAAGCACGGGCTAGGCTAGAACAAATGACCTAATGAAGGATTAATTCTGTAGTGCGAGTCAACAACTCAAATTACAGTGGCCAGGAGGAGTATGGAGAACAGAGATTTGATCCTGCCAACAATGACACACAAGGAGATCTGTCAAGTGGAACTTGGCAGCACAAGTCTCCAGGCAGAAATGGTGCGGAGTCACAAGGGTGGCCGTGCCTCAGGCCCAGGGGGCTGTCCACTTTAGGGCTGCGGCAGGGACTGCTGCTTCTGGGCAGAAGGTCTTGGAAAGAGGGAGATTAATTGTCAAGGTCATGCTAATCTTTCCAAAATGACTTCAGTCCTACAAAGGCAAACTGAATACAGGGGAGAAGTTCAGTCCTGTGAAATGGCAAAGACAAGAGATGCACAAACTGTGAAGTTAGCTAGGCATGGGAACCAGTAGCGTTCACTAGGGTCACGGCAGGTAAACCCATCTCAGACTTCCCTCTTCTGTGGGCTGCACTGGTTGATGAATCTGGAAGGCCAGACCCCAAGTCTCACCAGAGCAGGGCTGGGGAAGACAAGAGCTCAAAGCCCATAGTGTGTCTGCCAGCTACCATAGTTTTCTTCCACCATTGTTTCTCCTCAAAATGTTCATTCTGGCTGGCTTCAGGATGAGCTGGCACTACTGGTAAGAAGAAGATGGCAGTGGCTCAAATATTCCTCCTGCCTGCTTGCTGTCATTGCCAGTAGATCCCGGGTCCTGTGTCCATGTGGCAAGCCGCAGAGGAAGTACGAGAAGGTGCACGCCAGCCAGGGAACTCGGCCTTCAGGAGCTTGTGAGCAGGAAGTTCCAACAGGTGGGAGAATAAAAACAGCCAGCCTGAAGGGGAGAGCCTGCCAGAGGCAGGGGAGTCTGCAAGCCGCCCAAACTTCTGGACAAAAAGGAACATACAGCAGCCAACTACTGAGCCAGGGGGACACCTACACACTGGCTCTCCGGGCTCCAGGCCAAGGAATATTAAGGAAGGTATGCATCCAAAACATGCACGGAGTTTCACAGTGCTTCAGAGACTGATCACAGAGCCCGCGCACAGGCACCATGCCCTTCAACCACAAAGCCACTCCACAACCACCACCCGATCATCTCCACCTGTGCTCTGGGAAAGACATGCTCCGGAAAAGGAACATGCTTTTCTTGCGAGGCCCACTGTGATTCAACATTTGCAACAGCTTCACCGCAACAAAACTGTCTTTCTTTCTTTCTTTGAGGACAGTGCAGGTGCAGATCTGTACTGCCCAGGATAGGTAACTTTCAGGGTCCTGCAGATGCTGAGTTGACAATGGAAAAGGGTCCCTGCACAACCTTTCTGTGATGGGCCCATGGAGGAAGAAGTGATGACTGATTTAGGATTCAAAGAGGCTACTTGGATTTTGACAGGAACGAGGAACACTTCCTTAATGGAGAAGATACAGACCGTCCCATTCAAGAAACAAATTAATATCTAATTTGACTAGCTTTGCCTCCTGTAAAATTCCTTCAATGATCTTTTCACATTTTCCCTCTAAAGTTAAAACTTTCCATTCAGGATGAAATTGTAACCCAAAGTGCTGTTAAGACTAATAACCAGGATAGGGATTCCACTGGCCTAAATGAGACTGACAGATGAAAAATCTTGTGGAACATTTCACGGCCATCACACCTAAAAAGCACTGCATTTGAGGACTAAGCATGAGACATGTTTGATTATCCTGATTAAGTTTTTAAAGCTGTGGAGGGATTTGATTTTTTTTTATTGAAGCCACATTTGCCTTTTTGATATTCTTCGGTAAGACAGATGTGTTTTAAATTCAACAACTTATTGTGTAAAATATTTCCAGTCACTCATTAATACTTCAGAGCCACAATGGGAGGATAATGCTATTAGTCACAATACATTATGATATAAAATTAGGTCTCATAAGTGAAGGACAGGCTCATCACTCTGCATCCTGATCAGAGGTGTATGTTTTGGGAGAGCCACGATTCATTCACTTCCTATCTGAAGCGCCACCACAGCACAGCTGTTCTCTACATAAACTTCCCTGCACTGCAAACAAGACCCAGTTTCTTAATAGTTACACTGACAACATCCAGGACATTTAGGGGTAAGCAACTAATTTTGCCAATGTTAACAACTTTATTAGGCAAGAACACTATGCTGGCTTGGGGAATAATAGAGGAACTATTAGGTAAAAACTTGAACAAAACGATTACTTTAAGTTCAAATACATAAGGCAACTTGGCTTTTAATCAGATGATTTAATTTTCTGTTTAATCAGTTTCCTGGTATGGATTCAAGAAGTTCTAGTTCTGTGAATTTTTTTTTTTTTTTCTGGGCTCATGTTCAACAGGTTGTCTGCAATTGAAAGCTAAAATATCATGCAAAGAAGTTCATGTTTTCACACACTGTAGCTTAAAATAATGAACAAAATTTATTTTTTAGGGAAATAAATCAGTTGCCTTTATAAGGAAGATAAATGAAAGAGTACACCCTAAAGAACTTTAAAGTATGCCTAAATACTCTTCAGAAATAAAATTTTTGAAGTTATACATTTACCTTTTGTCCCAGGAAGAAAAATAAAGTAATATATATGCACTCATTTCCCTAAAAGTTAAAAAAGTTTCCTAAGTAAGTTTAAATGTAGGTTTAATGCAGCACTACTCATTATTGGAACACTCTCAATTATTCTTTAAATCTTAACCAATTCCATAAACATGCTTTCCTTTTTCCCAAGTTACAATTTTCTCATAATTTGCCATGTGAAAATACACATTATCAAAAATCCTTTTCAAAATCTACTTTTTCTCCAATATTCTTTTTAAAATGTCAAGTAACCTGAAATAAATATTGGTTTCTATTTAAAAATAAGTACTTCAATACTACTATTTTCAGATTAAATTCAATCTTATAGCATCCTCCCAAGCCTACAGAAACAGTCTAAATCAGACCTGTAATTAATTAATTTTAAATTAGTAATTTAAACTCAAGTTATATTTCCATATGGAAACACATTTCAGAATTATTGTGCTTTCTAGCTCAACAACAGCTAATTACATATTAAGCTAATTGCGACAAACCATTGTAAACAAAATCAAAAGATAAGCTATCCAGCGCTAGGAATATATGATCAAGACCACATTGCTGTGGCATGTTGAATGCAGGCTGGAGAGGCAGGCATGTTCTATGTATACTCCGCAATACCAGCTCCCATAACCAGAGGGTGCACCCAACGCCATGTCTATCCCACCACATTTGGAACAAAAAGACCTCAGGGTTTTCTTTTGTTTTAATTAATAAGCTGCTACCACAAACCTGTCTATACTCATGGATTTGTTCCAGGGTCAGCTCTCCTCATTCTGAGTGTATGTTTTCATACATGGCCTCATAAGTAAATACAGGGGCATTGTTTTAAACCCCAAAAATAGTGATGGATGCTTCATGCAGTATAATGAGCTCACCACATAAGATCATCTGGGACTACATAACCCACAGACATACTTTTCACACAGATTATTTTTCAAATCATGACCCCGAAAGACCTCACATGGAGGACTGCTGGCTTGCTGGCATTCTGAGGCCGAGAGAGAAATGAAAGGTCTGTGCAAAGCATACAGTGAAATAATCGGTGTCCTTAACATAAACGATTAGATAAATATATTTACCTCCTAAGGAGAGCCATCGTTTCACACTGCAAACACGGATACCAGGAAGAAAGCATATCCTTACAGCCATCGGACGGGTTCAAATAGCACTTACAGACAAACGAATGTTTGCGTTTTGAAATCTGTCCATATGGATGCAATGCCCAAACCTCTGCTTCCTCTACCACTTCGAATCCGCGTGCCAGGAGAGTCCCACACACGCCGAAGAGGATTACAATTCCAACATGCACAAGTGCGAAGTAGACAAGTGAATTCTGCTGCTCGAAATCAACCCTCCTCCAGCCCCCACCGCTTAAAAATCACACAGAAATTAACCCAGCTGTAAAGAGGCTGCCCTGGGGGAGGGTTCCAGAGAGGAGAGCCGGTGCAGTTCAGCGGCCCGCGCTCCGCGAGCGCAGGCTCTCCCTGGATCTGTAAAGACTCGCACCCGGGCTCTGCACCTTCGCCCAGGTGTTAAACTAAGTGCCACATCTGCCTCTCCGCCCCCAGCGAAATGCAATCCCAACTAGCGGCCCCGCTGCGAGGGTGGCAGGTGTCTGCTTTAGCCTTCTTAAAAGCGTTAGGAAATCAAACAGAGAGACCGACACACACAACAAACGCGCGCGCGCACACACAGACACACATACATACCGAAGCCAAGAAGCTCCTCTTGTCCGGACACACCGTGCCTCGGATTCTGCATTCGGAGGACAGAGAATCCAAGCGAAGGAGAGCCGGGTTGGGGGCGGACATCCCAGGTTCTTCCCCGGCCACCACTCCTATTATTCCAGTCGCTCTCCCCGCACATGGTGTCACCCCGGCGTTCCCCACCTCCGGTCTTGGAACTCCAACTCCGCACCAGATTCCGCGCTCTCCAGGTTCAAGCCCTCACTCCCAAATCGATAAACCAACCGTCTCCTCCCTGCCCAGTACCCTCTTTAAACTCCCCAAAGAAAGGACATTTCCTACCCGCGCAGAAAACTTTTTCCTGGTTTTGCAACGCGATAAGGCATGAAACCGGGTCAGCCGCTACCGCCACCCGCTTTGCCCAGCGCCGGGCTGGCGGAGGCCGTCCTTACCTGGCCGCTGCGCTCCAGGTGGCCGTCCCGCGCCGGTCGTCCGCGATCCCCCGAGGCGCGGGAGGCGCCCGGTCCACGGTGCGCTGGTCGCCTCCCGCTCAGCCTTCTGGAAGAGAGTGTCCTAGGACTGCGCGCCCAAGCCCGGAGCCACCCTTCGGTTCATCACTCGTCTTTTCCAGAAGCGCCCCCGCCGCCCAGGCGAACTGACGAGGAGCGCGGGGATTCGGGATGGCACCGGCTTGCCCCGCGGTGTGCGCTCCCGGGTCCGAGTGCGCTCTGCCCGCGGGCAGCTGCGGCCGCGCGTCACATGCCGCCTCCGGGCAGCGGCCGCGGCACCTGCCCAAGCGGCTGCGCTCCCGGCTCCGCACTGCCACCCCCGCGCCTGGGGCTCCCTGCGCGCTCTAGCCCTTTCAGTTCACGTCCTTTCTCCCTGTCTCCCCCTTCACTTCTTTCCCCGCCGCCTCCTTCTTCTTCTTCCCGTCCCCTCCTTTATCTCGTAGTCTCTTTTTCCACAAGCAGACGCCTGGCGCTTCAAGTGGGAGGTCTTCCCTCCTCACTAACTCTTTCTCTGCCTGGTGGTGGCGGTCGTGGCTACTGCTGGCCGCTCCTCCTCCCCTTCCTCCCCCACCCCGGTCCTCCTCCTCCTCCCCGGGCTGCGCGCTGGTGTAATGCACAAGCCGCCTGGGTGAGACCCAAACCTGCCAGCCTTCTGAGCATGCCCAATTGCCCCGCTGGCGTGGCGCTCGACTCCCGCGTGCTCGCTCCGCGCTGCCGGCTGCGCCTGGCGCGGGGCGGAGAGGCGGGTGGGGTTGGTGGCGAGAGCGCCCAGCTGTGGAGGAGCCCAGCGTTCTCCCCAGGTGGGCTCCCAGGAGACGCGAGACTCACCCACCCAGCGCGGCCACACACTGTCTCCTAATTGTGCCCCCCTCCGGTGCTTCAGGAACAGATTTTAGTCGGTCAGTTGGTTTCGTCATGTTCTTTTCTAAATTGGTTTGCTTGAACTGCTTGGAAGGATTGGAAGGAAGTAAATTTCTTGGGCACAACTTATTGATGAAAGAACATCAGCTCCGTTACAATATACGACACGGTCGAAAACCTTCCTCTAGAGAGCAGCCTGATGCATTTATTTTTTCACATGTGATGAGCGTTTGTTCATACAGAGGAAGGTACTAAGAGAGGACTTCTTGGCTTTTCCTTTTCTCGAAGTTTATGCCTTGGGAGTAAATGAGACAAACGTGTGTGAAAAGGACACAGGTGTGTGCGCGCGCAGACACCGCTTTTTTAACGTAAGAAAAAAACTAGGATCTTGCTAAGCAGGCTTATAAATTTCATAACAAGAGGAATGAGAAGCTAAGAAGAAAGTAGGGGAGGGAAGTACAGAAAGGGGGGAAATGAAAGAAGGAAGAGAGGAAAAATGAGTTTCTTACTCTACTACTTTCAGCTACTAAATATGAACAAGTGGAGAGATCTCAAAGTGACAAAGATGTCAATGAGGCTGCACCACAGAAGACTAAGGGTATTTTAGAGTAGGTAAGGAAAAATTATGGGAGAATCCCGCAAGAAAGGGCAAAGACCATCAGTAGCGGTAACTGGAAAAAAATAAGAAAAAAAGAGCACAGCATGAAATTAAAGTTTTTTTTAACAATGTTAAAAGAGGCAAAATGATTTTGTTAATTCTGTCTGGAACAAGACAATAAACAGGATAAGGTAAGTCTCTGGAAAATAAGTAATAATAAGAAAAGAGAGAAATATACACATTCCTTTCTGAGGCTGTGTACTCCCTTCTAGGCAGAGCCGTCTTTAGGAGAGAAAGAACTAAACGTTGAATGGAGTTAATTAAGATCATAATAGGAGAAAAGATAGTGAGAAAATATGAGGCTATTTAAATGAGTTCAAGTATCCAAGCTCAGATGAATTATATGCAGAATACTACAGCGGCAATGGTATTAATATAGATGCAATTTTGTTTGGATAACTCAGATGGAAATATAATAGTTGCCTTCATATATTTCCCTAATCTTCAAAGCAAATTTTCAAACATTTTATCTCCATGTAATAAAAAGGACAGAAGTTTATAGGTTTAAGTAAATTGCCCATTACATAGTAAGAGGATTATGAATTAAAATTTAATGTATCTTTCCCATCACATAAAATTGCTATTTGCCTGTAGAAACAGGAATTCTTTGGTAATATTTGGTAAATCCATAAATGACAGATAAAGGGCCAGAAAAATGGGCATATAGAAATGTTCTATTTTTGTAAAGTAGATTCTGTTACCCAAGTTTGAGATGGATTCCTGGCAATATTCTAGAGAAGATCCTAAAATGAATTTTTTGGCAGTAGTCAGAAAAGAATAGGAAACAACTACCATGTAGTAAAACTATCTTACCAGGTTGACTTTGTTTCACTTTGTAAATAGCCCTTATACTCATACACAAGGCATTTTCTAATTTCAGCCAACCTTCCCATTATCTTTATGAATAAGGTAAATGTAAACTTACCTTAATATTGAACAAACTAAAAACTAACAGTTTGGACAAATTGCCACAAATATCCTAGTAAGTAGATTCTCGCTAGATCAGAGTAAGATGTTTGATTCTGAGCTTACTGCCCTACTATTCAGAAGATTTATCAAGTTATATTTGAGAAAAATATAAAAGGGATACTTGTTAGATTTAAGAATAGACCAATTATGAGGGGCAGTGCTAACTTGTAAGATGCCAAAATTAGAACCCAAAGAGTACTTTACTTTGGATGTTGATCTAATACAAAGGAGATAAACTAAAACATATTTTGAAATCCTGCATTTTAGGTTTGTTTTTAAAAAGAACAGGGTGAGCATAAGATTTATTCATTCATGCAATTATTAGACAAGACTTTGGATATGGACAAGATAGATAGCTAATAGCACACTTAAATACTTCTACCATGAAGTAACTACAAAACCTGGACAGAATATATAACACTACATTTTCAGTTATTAACAGCAGCCAAAGTGGGGGTGGCTACAATGTTTGAGTCAGAGAAGGCAAGGGAGGAGCCCAGGCACACAGATATTTCCCTTGGGGCCATTTTTTTTTCCCAGTAGAAGTGCTGGGAGGCTGAGACAAAGCGGGGAGCTTCACCAGGCAGCAGGCATGCAGCTCAAGAGCTTGGAGCTGCAAAGCTAACTTGAGGGCACCAGGGAAATCGGCTGGCAGAGAGAGGGCCGCGGAGAGGAAACCCCGCGAGTCTCTGTGGAATTTCCCGGGAGTTCCTTAGCTGAATGCCCATGCTGCATAGTCCCAGGGGCAAGATTCTGGAGCCCTGATACAGTACAGTGGCTGAGAACTGGAAATTTGAGATCATGTAAATCACAATTCTGGAGAGAGATTTAAGTTGGGACCCAGCCAGAATGGACTTTGGTAAACAACTTAGACATTTGATTGAGACCCTCCTGAAGGGTACGAAGTGTACAAATAATGCCATGTGGGGTGGGTGTGTGTGTGTGTGTGTGTGTGTGTGTGTGTGTGTGTGTGTGTGTATGTGTATGTGTATGTGTTAGTCACCCAGTCATCTCTGACTCTTAGCTGTAGCCCGCCAGGCTCCTCTGTCTGTGGGATTCTCCAGGCAAGAATACTGGAGTGGGTTGCCATTTCCTTCTCCAGGGGATCTTCCCAACCCAGGGATCGAACCGGGGTCTCCCGGATTGCAGGCAGATTCTTTACTGTCTGAACCACCAGGGGAGCCATACAAATAATGCCCTAGGAAAATGAATAAAACCAAAATAGATTCGCCCTAATAAAATTAAAACTAGGCGCTTGCAGGATTAAGATGATCCACAAACAGGTTATCTGCTAGAGCAAAGCTCAGAATTCATTTGAGGAAGAACACCAAAGCTAGAACTCTTACAAAAAGGCGGTATGCAATAAAAATTTACCAGACATGCAAAGAAGAAAAGAGTATTTGATGACAATTAACAATAATACATTTAATATAGACAGAGACCAAGAAATGATCTGGAATTAATAGTCAAGGACTTTTAAATAACCACAAATAACATATTAAATATACTACCCTGGAAATACAGTAAATGAGTTCAGAGAACTTCAGTAGATTATTGCATTCTGTGGAAAAAATTCAATTAAGAATTAAATGAACTCTTTGGACTGCTAAATCAGGAACTAACTAGGCATTTGGACACGAAAGAAGATAGGGCTGATGATCTCAAGCATAAGTCCACAGAGACTAGCAGGAAAGAGGAAGGAGGGCCAGAAGCAATATTCAAAGAAATGATGCATGAGAACTTTCCATATTTGATGAAAGATGTCAACCCAGAAATTCAAGAAGTTCAGTGAACCCAAAGCAAAGAAAACCTCAACTAGGTCAGTAAGATTCAAGTTGCTGAAAACCAAAGATAAAAAGAAAATATTTATACCAGTCAGAAGAAAAAAAATGTCACCTTTGGAGGAACAATATGAATGAACACTGACTTCAGCAGAAAATCATGGAAACCAGAAGATAATAGAAAGACACTTTAAAGTACTGAAAGGAACAAAAAAATCCATCAAGCTAGAATTCTAGATCCACTGGAAAAAAAGTTAAAATTGAAGGTAGGAAAAGATACACTCAGACAAAAGCTAAGAGAATTCACTGCAAGCTGGCCATAAACTACAAGGATATTCTTCAAGGTAAAGGAAAGTGATTCTGGAATAAATCGCAGCAGTATAAGCAAAAATAAACAGCTCCAGAAAAGGTAAATGTATGACAAGATAGACTGTTTAAAGTATAAATAAGAATATCTGTGGGGTTTAAAATTTATATTGAAGTCAAACATATAATAGCAATAACCATTATGTGGAAAGATTAAAATACTGGTTTTGCATTTGGTAGTGATTTACGATGTAGAGTATTAAGGGTGATTCTTTTTTAGTGTAACCAGTGGAAGAATGATACTACAGGTATAAAAAAGAAGGTAATCGAGCAGGTAAAATTGAATCGTCAACCATAGTTGATTGATGTGAGAAAGGCAGGAAAGGAAGAATGAATGAGCAAAGAACAGATGAGGTAAATAGAAAACAAGAGCAAGATAGAAAACTCAAACGCATTATTGACTATATCAAATGTAAATGGCCTTCAAAAAGGCAGATAATTTCAGAATGGATAAAAAATACTATGTGTTGTTTATAAGAAACATACTTTAAACATAAGGATATAGAAAGGTTAAAAATAAAAAGATGGAAAACTTCTACCATGCAAAGACTAAAACACTTTAAGATGTTGAATCTGTTCAAACAGGTCTGTAGTTCCAGTGTGATCCTAGTCAAAATCCTTACATTGTCTATAAATTAACAAGGTGATTTTAAAGTTTTTAGGTAAATGCATAGGAACTAGAGTTGCTAAAACAGTGCTGAGTAATTTGACAGTGGAACTTTCGGGTTTACTACCAGATTTCAAAGCTACAGTAATCAGGATACTGTGGAATTGTCAGAAGGAAAAGCAAATGACTGAAACAAATTCTAAAGTTCATAGGAAGAAACTGTGGACCCAGAATAGCCAACGCAGTGTTGAAGGAAAAGAGCAAAGTTGAGGGCTGGCGTTGCCCGAGTTCAAGACTTATTATAAAGCTGTGTAATCAAGATAGTATGGTAACTGTGAAAGAACAGAAAAATAGATCAATGGCACAGAATAGAAAGCCCAGTGATAGGCCCTGAAAAAATACAGCTAATTAATTTTTGGTAAAGAACAAAGGCAGTGCAATGGAACGGTGATAGTGTTCTCAATTAATGGTTCTGGAACAGCTGTACTTCCATCACATGCAAAAACTTGAATCTAGACAAAAACCTTACATTCTTCACAATAATTAACTCAAAATGGATCACAGATCTAAATGTAAAATGCAAAACTGTAAAGCTCCAAGAAGATAACATAGGAGAAAACTTCAATGCCCTTGAATATGGCAATGAGTTTTAGGTATAACCTTAAAGGCATGATTTGTGACAGAAATAATTGAAAATTATATTAAAATTAAAATT